>NW_027590124.1:767500-1376809 GCF_964213995.1 Mustelus asterias
TGTGTGTGTATCACTGTGTGTGTGCGTCAGTGAATATCACTGTGTGTGCGTGTGGGTCAGTGTGCATCAGTGTGTGTGTGTGTGTGTGTGTGTCAGTGTGTATCACTGTGTGTCTGTGTCAGTGTGGATCACTGTGTGTGTGTCAGTGTGGATCACTGTGTGTGTATGTGTCAGTTTCTATCATGGTGTGTGTGGATTAATGTGCATCACTCTGTGTGTGTGTGGGTGAGTGTGTATCACTGTGTGTGTGTTTGTGTCAGAGTGCATCACTGTGTGTTTGTGTCAGTGTGTATCACTGTGTGTGTGCGTGTGTCAGTCTGTGTCACTGTGTGTGTGTGTCAGTGTGGATCTCTGTGTGTTTGTTACTGTGCATCGCTGGGTGTGTGTGTGTCAATTTCTATCATGGTGTGTGTGGGTTAATGTAGAATACTGTGTGTGTGTGGGTGAGTGTGTATCACTGTGTGTGTGCGTGTGTCAGTGTGTATCACTGTGTGTGTGTGTCAGTGTGCATTACTGTGTGTCTGTGGGTCAATGTGTATCACTGTGTGTGTGTGTCAGTGTGTATCACTGTGCGTGTGTGGGTCAGTGTGTATCACTGTGTGTGTGTGGGTCAGTGCGTATCACTGTGTGTGTGTGACAGTGTGTATCACTGTGTGTCTTTCTGTGTGTATCACTGTGCGTGTCTGTGTCAGTTTCTATCACTGTGTGTGTGTGGGTCAGTGTGTATCACTGTGTGTGTGTGTGGGTCAGTGTGTATCACTTTGTGTTTGTGGGTCAATGTGTACCACTGAGTGTGTGTGGGTCAGCGTGTATCACAGTGTGTGGGTCAGTGTGTATCACTGTGTGTGTGTGTGTCAGTGTGCATCACTGTGTGTATGTGTCAGTGTGCATCACTGTGTGTGTGTGGGTTACTGTGCATTAATGTGTGTGTGTGGGTGAGTGTGTATCACTGAGTGTGTGTGTGTGTGTGTGTGTGTGTGTGTGTCAGTGTGTATCACAGTGTGTCTTTCAGTGTGTTTCACTGTGCGTGTGTGGGTCAGTGAGTATCACTGTGTGTGTTTGGGTTAGTTTGCATCACCGTGTGTGTGTGTGGGTCAGTGTGTATCACTGTGTGTGTTTGGGTTAGTGTGCATCACCGTGTGTGTGTGTGGCTGAGTGTGTAACACTGTGAATGTGTGTGGGTCAGTTTGTATCACTGTGAATATGTGTGGGTCAGTGTGTATCCCTGTGTGTGTGTGGGTCAGTGCGCATCACAATGTGTGTCTGTCAGTGTGTATCACTGTGTGTGTGTGTCAGTGTGGATCACTGTGTGTGTGTCAGTGTGTATCATTGTGCGTGTGTGGGTCTGTGTGTATCAGTGTGTGTGTGTGGGTAAGTGTATATCACTGTGTGTGTGTCAGTGTGTGTGTGTCAGTGTGTATCACTGTGTGTGTGTGTGTGTGTGTGTGTGTGTGAGTGTGTGTGCGTGTGTCACTGTGTGTGTAGGTCCGTGAGTATCACTTTGTCTGTGTGTGTAGGTCAGTGTGTATCACTGTGTCTGTGTGTCTAGTCAGTGTGCGTCACTGTTTCTGTATGTGTGTATCACTGTGTGTGTGCGTCAGTGAAAATCACTGTGTGTGCGTGTGGGTCAGTGTGCATCAGTGTGTGTGTGTGTGTGTGTGTGTGTCAGTGTGTATCACTGTGTGTGTGTGTCAGTGTGGATCACTGTGTGTGTGTCAGTGTGTATCATTGTGCGGGTGTGGGTCTGTGTTTATCACTGTGTGTGTGTGGGTAATTGTGTATCACTGTGTGTGTGTGTCAGTGTGTATCACTGTGTGTGTGTTTCAGTGTGTGTGTGTCAGTGTGTATCACTGTGTGTGCGTGTGTGTGTGTGTGTGTGTGTGTATGTCAGTGTGTGTGCGTGTGTCACTGTGTGTGTGGGTCCGTGAGTATCACTGTGTCTGTGTGTGTAGGTCAGTGTGTATCACTGTGTCTGTGTGTGTAGGTCAGTGCGCGTCACTGTTTCTGTGTGTGTGTATCACTGGGTGTGTGCGTCAGTGAATATCACTGTGTGTGCGTGTGGGTCAGTGTGCATCAGTGTGTGTGTGTGTGTGTGTGTGTCAGTGTGTATCACTGTGTGTGTCAGTGTGGATCACTGTGTGTGTGTCAGTGTGGATCACTGTGTGTGTGTGTGTGTGTGTCAGTTTCTATCATGGTGTGTGTGAATTAATGTGCATCACTCTGTGTGTGTGTGTGGGTGAGTGTGTATCACTGTGTGTGTGTTTGTGTCAGAGTGCATCACTGTGTGTTTGTGTCAGTGTGTATCACTGTGTGTGTGCGTGTGTCAGTCTGTGTCACTGTGTGTGTGTGTGTCAGTGTGGATCTCTGTGTGTGTGTTACTGTGCATCGCTGGGTGTTTGTTTGTCAATTTCTATCATGGTGTGTGTGGGTTAATGTAGAATACTGTGTGTGTGTGGGTGAGTGTGTATCACTGTGTGTGTGCGTGTGTCAGTGTGTATCACAGTGTGTGTGTGTGTCAGTGTGCATTACTGTGTGTCTGTGGATCAACGTGTATCACTGTGTGTGTGTGTGTCAGTGTGTATCACTGTGCGTGTGTGGGTCAGTGTGTATCACTGTGTGTGTGTGGGTCAGTGCGTATCACTGTGTGTGTGTGACAGTGTGTATCACTGTGTGTCTTTCAATGTGTATCACTGTGCGTGTCTGTGTCAGTTTCTATCACTGTGTGTGTGTGGGTCAGTGTGTATCACTTTGTGTTTGTGGGTCAATGTGTACCACTGTGTGTGTGTGGGTCAGCGTGTATCACAGTGTGTGGGTCAGTGTGTATCACTGTGTGTGTGTGTCAGTGTGCATCACTGTGTGTATGTGTCAGTGTGCATCACTGTGTGTGTGTGGGTTACTGTGCATTAATGTGTGTGTGTGGGTGAGTGTGTATCACTGTGTGTGTGTGTGTGTGTGTGTGTGTGTGTGTGTGTGTGTGTGTGTGTGTGTGTCAGTGTGTATCACAGTGTGTCTTTCAGTGTGTTTCACTGTGCGTTTGTGGGTCAGTGTGTATCACTGTGTGTGTTTGGGTTAGTTTGCATCACCGTGTGTGTGTGCGGGTCAGTCTGTATCACTGTGTGTGTTTGGGTTAGTGTGCATCACCGTGTGTGTGTGTGGGTGAGTGTGTATCACTGTGAATGTGTGTGGGTCAGTTTGTATCACTGTGAATATGTGTGGGTCAGTGTGTATCACTGTGTGTGTGTGGGTCAGTGCGCATCACAATGTGTGTGTGGCAGTGTGAATTACTGTTTGTCTTTCAGTGTGTATGACTGTGCGTGTGTTGGTCAGTGTGTATCACTGTGTGTGTCTGTCAGTGTGTATCACTGTGTGTGTGTGTGTGTGTGTGTCACTGTGCATCACTGTGTGTGTGGGTCAGTGTGTATCACTGTGTCTGTGTGGGTCAGTGTGTATCACTGTGTGTGTGTGTCAGTGTGTATCACTGTGTGTGTGTGTCAGTGTGTATCACTGTGTGTGTGTGTGTCTGTGTGTCAGTGTGTGTGTGTGTCAGTGTGCATCACTGTGTGTGTGTGTGTGTCAGTCTGCATCACTGTGTGTGTGGGTCAGTGTGTATCACTGTGTGTGCGTGTGGGTCAGTGTGCATCAGTGTGTGTGTCGGTTTGTGTGCATCACTGTGTGTGTGTGCGTCAGTGTGTATCACTGTGTGTGTGTGTGTGTGTGGGTCAGTGTGTATCTGTGTGTGTTTGTGTGTGGGGGGGGTCAGTTTGTATCACTGTGCGTGTGTGGGTAACTGTGTATAACTGTGTATGTTTGTCAGTGTGTATCATAGTGTGGGGGTCAGTGTGTATCACTGTGTTTGTTTGTGTCAGAGTGCATCACTGTGTGTGTGTGTCAGTGTGCATCACTGTGTGTGTGTGTCTCAGTGTGTATCTGAGTGTGTGTGTGTGTGTGTGTGTGTGTGTGTGTGGGTCAGTGTGTATCACTGTGCGTGTGTGAGTCAGTGTGTATCACTGTCTGTGTGTGGTTTAGTGTGCATCACTGTGTGTGTGTGTGTGGGTTAGTGTGCGGCACTGTGTGTGTGTGGGTGAGTGTGTATCAGTGTGTGTGCGTGTGTCAGTGTGCATCACCGTGTGTGTGTCAGTGTGTATCACTGTGTGTGTGTAGGTCAGTGTGTATCACTGGCTGTGTGCATCAGTGTGTATCACTGTGCGTGTGTGGGTCAGTGTGTATCACTGTGTGTGTGTGTCAGTGTGCATCACTGTGTGTATCTGTCAGTGTGCATCACTGTGTGTGTGTGGGTTACTGTGCATTAATGTGTGTGTGTGGGTGAGTGTGTATCACTGTGTGTGTGTGTGTGTCAGTGTGTATCACAGTGTGTCTTTCAGTGTGTTTCACTGTGCGCGTGTGGGTCAGTGTGTATCACTGTGTGTGTGTGTGTGTGTGGGTGAGTGTGTATCACAGTGTGTCTTTCAGTGTGTTTCACTGTGCGTGTGTGGGTCAGTGTGTATCACTGTGTGTGTTAGGGTTAGTGTGCATCACCGTGTGTGTGTGTGGGTGAGTGTGTATCACTGTGTGTGTTTGGGTTAGTGTGCATCACCGTGTGTGTGTGTGGGTGAGTGTGTATCACTGTGAATGTGTGTGGGTCAGTTTGTATCACTGTGAATATGTGTGGGTCAGTGTGTATCACTGTGTGTATGTGGGTCAGTGCGCATCACAATGTGTGTGTGTCAGTGTGAATCACTGTGTGTCTTTCAGTGTGTATGACTGTGCGTGTGTTGGTCAGTGTGTATCACTGTGTGTGTCTGTCGGTGTGTATCACTGTGTGTGTGTGTGTGTGTGTGTGTGTGTGTGTGGGTCAATGTGTATCACTGTGTCTGTGTGGGTCAGTGTGTATCACTGTGTGTGTGTGTCAGTGTGTATCACTGTGTGTGTGTGTCAGTGTGTATCACTGTGTGTGTGTGTGTGTGTGTCTGTGTGTGTGTGTGTGTGTGTGTCTGTGTGTCAGTGTGTGTGTGTGTCAGTGTGCATCACTGTGTGTGTGTGTGTGTCAGTCTGCATCACTGTGTGTGTGGGTCAGTGTGTATCACTGTGTGTGCGTGTGGGTCAGTGTGCATCAGTGTGTGTGTCGGTTTGTGTGCATCACTGTGTGTGTGTGCGTCAGTGTGTATCACTGTGTGTGTGTGTGTGTGGGGGTCAGTGTGTATCTGTGTGTGTTTGTGTGTGTGTGGGTCAGTGTGTATCACTGTGCGTGTGTGGGTAACTGTGTATCACTGTGTATGTTTGTCAGTGTGTATCATAGTGTGGGGGTCAGTGTGTATCACTGTGTTTGTTTGTGTCAGAGTGCATCACTGTGTGTGTGTGTCAGTGTGCATCACTGTGTGTGTGTGTCTCAGTGTGTATCACTGTGCGTGTGTGGGTCAGTGTGTATCACTGTCTGTGTGTGGTTTAATGTGCATCACTGTGTGTGTGTGTGTGTGGGTTAGTGTGCGGCACTGTGTGTGTGTGGGTGAGTGTGTATCACTGTGTGTGCGTGTGTCAGTGTGCATCACCGTGTGTGTGTCAGTGTGTATCACTGTGTGTGTAGGTCAGTGTGTATCACTGGCTGTGTGCATCAATGTGTATCACTGTGCGTGTGTGGGTCAGTGTGTATCACTGTGTGTGTGTGTCAGTGTGCATCACTGTGTGTATGTGTCAGTGTACATCACTGTGTGTGTGTGGGTTACTGTGCATTAATGTGTGTGTGTGGGTGAGTGTGTATCACTGTGTGTGTGTGTGTGTGTGTGTCAGTGTGTATCACAGTGTGTCTTTCAGTGTGTTTCACTGTGCGTGTGTGGGTCAGTGTGTATCACTGTGTGTGTTTGGGTTAGTTTGCATCACCGTGTGTGTGTGTGGGTCAGTGTGTATCACTGTGTGTGTTTGGGTTAGTGTGCATCACCGCGTGTGTGTGTGGGTGAGTGTGTATCACTGTGAATGTGTGTGGGTCAGTTTGTATCACTGTGAATATGTGTGGGTCAGTGTGTATCACTGTGTGTATGTGGGTCAGTGCGCATCACAATGTGTGTGTGTCAGTGTGAATCACTGTGTGTCTTTCAGTGTGTATGACTGTGCGTGTGTTGGTCAGTGTGTATCACTGTGTGTGTCTGTCAGTGTGTATCACTGTGTGTGTGTGTGTGTCATTGTGCATCACTGTGTGTGTGGGTCAGTGTGTATCACTGTGTCTGTGTGGGTCAGTGTGTATCACTGTGTGTGTGTGTCAGTGTGTATCACTCTGTGTGTGTGTCAGTGTGTATCACTGTGTGTGTGTGTGTCTGTGTGTGTGTCTGTGTGTCAGTGTGTGTGTGTGTCAGTGTGCATCACTGTGTGTGTGTGTGTGTGTCAGTCTGCATCACTGTGTGTGTGGGTCAGTGTGTATCACTGTGTGTGCGTGTGGGTCAGTGTGCATCAGTGTGTGTGTCGGTTTGTGTGCATCACTGTGTGTGTGTGCGTCAGTGTGTATCACTGTGTGTGTGTGTGTGTGGGTCAGTGTGTATCTGTGTGTGTTTGTGTGTGTGGGGGTCAGTGTGTATCACTGTGCGTGTGTGGGTAACTGTGTATCACTATGTATATGTTTGTCAATGTGTATCATAGTGTGGGGGTCAGTGTGTATCACTGTGTTTGTTTGTGTCAGAGTGCATCACTGTGTGTGTGTGTGTCAGTGTGCATCACTGTGTGTGTGTGTCTCAGTGTGTATCTGAGTGTGTGTGTGTGTGTGTGTGGGTCAGTGTGTATCACTGTGCGTGTGTGGGTCAGTGTGTATCACTGTCTGTGTGTGGTTTAGTGTGCATCACTGTGTGTGTGTGTGGGTTACTGTGCGTCACTGTGTGTGTGTGGGTGAGTGTGTATCACTGTGTGTGTGCGTGTGTCAGTGTGCACCACCGTGTGTGTGTCAGTGTGTATCACTGTGTGTGTGTAGGTCAGTGTGTATCACTGGCTGTGTGCATCAGTGTGTATCACTGTGCGTGTGTGGGTCAGTGTGTATCACTGCACGTATGTGGGTCAGTGTGTATCACTGTCTGTGTGTGTCAGTGTGTATCATTGTGCGTGTGTTGGTCAGTGTGTATCACTGTGTGTGTGTGGGTAAGTGTGTATCACTGTTTGTGTGTGTCAGTGTGTCTCACTGTGTGCGTGTGTCAGTGTGTGTGTGTCAGTGTGTATCACTGTGTGTGTGTGTGTGTGTGTGTGTGTGTGTGTGTGTGTGTCAGTGTGTGTGCGTGTGTCAGTGTGCATCACCGTGTGTGTGTCAGTGTGTATCACTGTGTGTGTGTAGGTCAGTGTGTATCACTGGCTGTGTGCATCAGTGTGTATCACTGTGCGTGTGTGGGTCAGTGTGTATCACTGCACGTATGTGGGTCAGTGTGTATCACTGTCTGTGTGTGTCAGTGTGTATCATTGTGCGTGTGTGGGTCAGTGTGTATCACTGTGTGTGTGTGGGTAAGTGTGTATCACTGTTTGTGTGTGTCAGTGTGTCTCACTGTGTGCGTGTGTCAGTGTGTGTGTGTCAGTGTGTATCACTGTGTGTGTGTCTGTGTGTCTGTGTGTGTCAGTATGTGTGCGTGTGTCACTGTGTGTGTGGGTCCGTGAGTATCACTGTGTCTGTGTGTGTAGGTCAGTGTGTATCACTGTGTCTGTGTGTGTAGGTCAGCGTGCGTCACTGTTTCTGTGTGTGTGTATCACTGTGTGTGTGTGTCAGTGAATATCACTGTGTGTGCGTGTGGGTCAGTGTGCATCAGTGTGTGTGTGAGAGTGTGTGTGTGTGTGTGTCAGTGTGTATCACTGTGTGTGTGTGTCAGTGTGGATCACTGTGTGTGTGTCAGTGTGGATCACTGTGTGTGTGTGTCAGTTTCTATCATGGTGTGTTTGGGTTAATGTGCATCACTGTGTGTGTGTGTGTGTGGGTGAGTGTGTATCACTGTGTGTGTGTTTGCGTCAGAGTGCATCACTGTGTGTTTGTGTCAGTGTGTATCACTGTGTGTGTGCGTGTGTCAGTGTGTGTCACTGTGTATGTGTGTCAGTGTGGATCTCTGTGTGTGTGTTAGTGTGCATCGCTGGGTGTGTGTGTGTCAATTTCTATCATGGTGCGTGTGGGTTAATGTAGAATACTGTGTGTGGGTGAGTGTGTATCACTGTGTGTGTGCGTGTGTCAGTGTGTATCACTGTGTGTGTGTGTCAGTGTGCATTACTGTGTGTCTGTGGGTCAATGTGTATCACTGCGTGTGTGTGTGTGTCAGTGTGTATCACTGTGCGTGTGTGGGTCAGTGTGTATCACTGTGTGTGTGTGGGTCAGTGCGTATCAATGTGTGTGTGTGTGTGTGTGTCAGTGTGTATCACTTTGTGTCTTTCAGTGTGTATCACTGTGCGTGTCTGTGTCAGTTTCTATCACTGTGTGTGTGTGGGTCAGTGTCTATCACTTTGTGTTTGTGGGTCAATGTGTACCACTGTGTGTGTGTGGGTCAGTGTGTATCACTGTGTGTGGGTCAGTGTGTATCACTGTGTGTGTGTGTGTCAGTGTGTATCACTGTTTGTATGTGTCAGTGTGCATCACTGTGTTAGTGTGGGTTACTGTGCATTACTGTGTGTGTGTGGGTGAGTGTGTATCACTGTGTGTGTGTGTGTGTGTGTGTGTGTGTGTGTGTGTGTCAGTGTGTATCACAGTGTGTCTTTCAGTGTGTTTCACTGTGCGTGTGTGGGTCAGTGTGTATTACTGTGTGTGTGTGGGTTAGTGTGCATCACCGTGTGTGTGTGTGTGTGAGTGTGTATCACTGTGAATGAGTGTGGGTCAGTGATTATCACTGTGTGTGTGTGTGTGGGTCAGTGCGCATCACTATGTGTGTGTGTCAGTGTGTATCACTGTGTGTCTTTCAGTGTGTATGACTGTGCGTGTGTGGGTCAGTGTGTATCACTGTGTGTGTGTGTTAGTGTGTATCACTGGGTGTGTGTGTCAGTGTGTATCACTGTGTGTGTGTGTCAGTGTTTGTCTGTCAGTGTGTATCACTGTGTGTGTGTGTGTGTGTCAGTGTGTGTGTGTCAGTGTGTATCACTGTGTGTGTGTGTGTTTGTCAGTGTGTATCACTGTGTTTGTGTGTCAGTGTGTGTCTGTCAGTGTGTATCACTGTGTGTGTGTGTGTGTGTGTGTCAGTGTGTGTGTGTCAGTGTGTATCACTGTGTGTGTGTGTGTGTCAGTGTGTATCACTGTGTGTGTGTGTCAGTGTGTGTCTGTCAGTGTGTGTCACTGTGTGTGTGTGTGTGTGTGTGTGTGTCAGTGTGTCTGTGTCAGTGTGTATCACTGTGTGTGTGTGTGTGTGTGTGTGAGGGTCAGTGTGTATCACTGTGTGTGTGTGACACTTTGGATCACTGTGTGTGTGTGTGTGTCAGTTTCTATCATGGTGTGTGTGGGTTAATGTGCATCACTGTGTGTGTGTGTGGGTGATTGTGTATCACTGTGTATGTTTGTCAGTGTGTATCACTGGGTGTGTGGGTCAGTGTGTATCACTGTGTATGTTTGTGTCAGAGTGCATCACTGTGTGTGTCTGTCAGTGTGCATCACTGTGTGTGTGTGTGTCAGTGTGTGTCACTGTTTGTGTGTGTCAGTGTGGATCACTGTGTGTGTGTCAGTGTGCATCGCTGGGTGTGTGTGTGTCACTTTCTATCATGCTGTGTGTGGGTTAATGTGAGTCACTGTATGTGTGTGGGTGAGTGTGTATCACTGTGTGTGTGCGTGTGTCAGTATGTATAACTGTGTGTTTGTGTCAGTGTGCATCACGTTGTGTGTGTGGGTCAGTGTGTATCACTGTGTGTGTGTGTGTCAGTGTGTATCACTGTGTGTGTGTGTGGGTCAGTGCGTATCACTGTGTGTGTGTGTCAGTGTGTATCACTGTGTGTATGGATCAGTGAGTATCACTTTGTGTCTGTGGGTAAATGTGTACCACTTTGTGTGTGTGTTTGTGTCACTGTGCATCACTGTGTGTGTAGGTCAGTGTGTATCACTGTGTGTTTCAGTGTGCATCGCTGGGTGAGTGTGTGTCAGTTTGTCTCACTGTGTGTGTGTGTGGGTTAATGTGCATCACTGTGTTTGTGTCACTGTGTGCGTGTGCGTCAGTGTGTATCACTGTGTGTGTGTGGGGCAGTGTGTATTACTTTGTGTTTGTGGTTCAACGTGTACCACTGTGTGTGTGTCGGTCAGTGTGTATCACTTTGTGTGTATCACTGTGTGTGTGTGTGTGTGTGTGTCAGTGTGTGTGTCAGTGCGTATCACTGTGTGTGTGTGTGTGTGTGTGTGTCAGTCTGCATCACTGTGTGTGTGGGTCTGTGCGTGTCACTGTGTGTGTGTGTGTATGTGTCAGTGTGCATCACTGTGTGTGTTTGGGTTAGTGTGCATCTCTGTGTCTGTGTGAGTCAGTGTGCATCACTGTGTCTGTGTGTGTGTGTGTGTGTGTGTGTGTATCACTGTGTGTGTGCGTCAGTGAATATCACTGTGTGTGCGTGTGGGTCAGTGTGCATCAGTGTGTGTGTGTGTGTGTCAGTGTGTATCTCTGTGTGTGTGTGTCAGTGTGGATCACTGTGTGTGTGTCAGTGTGGATCACTGTGTGTGTGTGTTAGTTTCTATCATGGTGTGTGTGGATTAATGTGCATCACTCTGTGCGTGTGTGGGTGAGTGGGTATCACTGTGTGTGTGTTTGTGTCAGTCTGTGTCACTGTGTGTGTGTGTGTCAGTGTGGATCTCTGTGTGTGTGTTACTGTGCATCGCTGGGTGTGTGTGTGTGTCAATTTCTATCATGGTGTGTGTGGGTTAATGTAGAATACTGTGTGTGTGTGGGTGAGTGTGTATCACTGTGTGTGTGAGTGTGTCAGTGTGTATCACTGTGTGTGTGTGTCAGTGTGCATTACTGTGTGTCTGTGGGTCAATGTGTATCACTGTGTGTTGTGTGTCAGTGTGTATCACTGTGCGTGTGTGGGTCAGTGTGTATCACTGTGTGTGTGTGGTTCAGTGCGTATCACTGTGTGTGTGTGTGTCAGTGTGTATCACTGTGTGTCTTTCAGTGTGTATCACTGTGCGTGTCTGTGTCAGTTTCTATCACTGTGTGTGTGGGTCAGTGTGTATCACTTTGTGTTTGTGGGTCAATGTGTACCACTGTGTGTGTGTGGGTCAGCGTGTATCACAGTGTGTGGGTCAGTGTGTATCACTGTGTGTGTGTGTCAGTGTGCATCACTGTGTATATGTGTCAGTGTGCATTACTGTGTGTCTGTGGGTCAATGTGTATCACTGTGTGTGTGTGTGTGTGTGTGTCACTGTGCAGCACTGTGTGTGTAGGTCAGTGTGTATCACTGTGTGTGTGTCAGTGTGTATCACCGTGTGTGTGTGGGGCAGTGTGTATTACTTTGTGTTTGTGGTTCAACGTGTACCACTGTGTGTGTGTCGGTCAGTGTGTATCACTTTGTGTGTATCACTGTGTGTTTGTGTGTGTGTGTGTCAGTGTGTGTGTCAGTGCGTATCACTGTGTGTGTGTGTGTGTGTGTGTGTGTCAGTCTGCATCACTGTGTGTGTGGGTCTGTGCGTGTCACTGTGTGTGTGTGTGTATGTGTCAGTGTGCATCACTGTGTGTGTTTGGGTTAGTGTGCATCTCTGTGTCTGTGTGAGTCAGTGTGCATCACTGTGTCTGTGTGTGTGTGTGTGTGTGTGTATCACTGTGTGTGTGCGTCAGTGAATATTACTGTGTGTGCGTGTGGGTCAGTGTGCATCAGTGTGTGTGTGTGTGTGTTTGTGACAATGTTTATCACTGTGTCTATGTGGGTCAGTGTGCATCAATGTGTGTGTGGTTTGTGTGCATCACTGTGTGTGTGTGTCAGTGTGTATCACTGTGTGTGTGTGTGTGTGTGTGTGTGTGTGTGTGTGTGTGTGTGTGTGTGTGTGTGTGAGAGAGAGATGGGTCAGTGTGTATCACTGTGTGTGTGTGACAGTGTGGATCACTGTGTGTATGTGGGTGATTGTGTATCACTGTGTATGTTTGTCAGTGTGTATCACTGTGTGTGTGGGTCAGTGTGTGTTACTGTGTGTGTGTGTGTCAGTGTGGATCACTGTGTGTGTCAGTGTGCATCGTTGGGTTTGTGTATGTGTCACTTTCTATCATGGTGTGTGTGGGTTAATGTGGATCACTGTATGTGTGTGGGTGAGTGTGTATCACTGTGTGTGTGCGTGTGTCAGTGTGTATCACTGTATGTGTGTATATCAGTGTGCATCACGGTGTGTGTGTGGGTCAGTGTGTATCACTGTGTGTGTGTGTGTGTGTGTGTGTGTGTGTGTGTGTGTCAGTGTGTATCACTGTGTTTGGCGCTCAGCATGCATCACTGTGTGTGTGTATGTGTCAGTGTGTATCACTGTGTGTGTGTGTCAGTGTGTATCACTGTGTGTGTGTGGGTCAGTGTGTATCACTGTGTGTGTGTGTCTGTGTGTATCACAGTGTGTGTGGATCAGTGAGTATCAGTTTGTGTTTATGGGTAAATGTGTACCACTGTGTGTGTGTGTGTGTGTGTCACTGTGCAGCACTGTGTGTGTAGGTCAGTGTGTATCACTGTGTGTGTGTCAGTGTGTATCACCGTGTGTATGTGGGTCAGTGTGTATGACTGTGTGTGTGTGTGTCAGTGTGTATCACTGTGTGTGTGTGTCAGTGTGTATCACTGTGTGTGTTTGTGTCAGAGTGCATCACTGTGTGTGTCAGTGTGTATCACTGTGTGTATCAGTGTGCATCGCTGGTTGTGTGTGTGTCAGTTTGTATCACTGTGTGTGTGTGGGTTAATGTGCATCACTGTGTTTGTGTCACTGTGTGCGTGTGTGTGTGTGCGTCAGTATGTATCACTGTGTGTGTGTGGGGCAGTGTGTATTACTTTGTGTTTGTGGTTCAATGTGTACCACTGTGTGTGTGTCAGTCAGTGTGTATCACTTTGTGTGTGTCAGTGTGTATCACTGTGTGTGTGTGGGTCAGTGTGCATCACTGTGTGTGTGTGTCAGTGTGTATCACTGTGTGTGTGTGGGTCAGTGTGCATCACTGTGTGTGTGTGTGTCAGTGTGTATCACTCTGTGTGTGCTTGTCACTGTGTAACACTGTGTGTGTGTGTCAGCGTGTATCACTGTGTGTCTTTCTGTGTGTATCACTGTGTATGTGTGGGTAGTTGTTTATCACTGTGTGTGTGTGTGGGTCAGTGTGTATCACTGTGTGTGTGTGTCGGTGTGTATCACTGTGTGTCTTTCAGTGTGTATCACTGTGTGTGTGTCAGCGCGTTGGTAAGTGTGTATCATTATGTGTGTGGGTCAGTGTATATCACTGAATGTGTGTGTTTCCGTGTGCATCACTGTTTGTGTGGGTCAGTGTGTTTCACTGTGTGTGTTTGTCAGTGTGTATCGCTGTGTGTGTGTGGGTCAGTGTGTATCACTGCGTGTGTCAGTGTGTGTGTGTCAGTGTGTATCACTGTGTGTGTGTGTGTGTGTGTTTGTCAGTGTGTATCACTGTGTGTGTGTGTTAGTGTGTGTCTGTCAGTGTGTATCACTGTGTGTGTGTGTGTCAGTGTGTCTGTGTCAGTGTGTATCACTGTGTGTGTGTGTGTGTGTGTGTGTGTGTGTGTGTGTGTGGGTCAGTGTGTATCACTGTGTGTGTGTGACACTTTGGATCACTGTGTGTGTGTGTGTGTCAGTTTCTATCATGGTGTGTGTGGGTTAATGTGCATCACTGTGTGTGTGTGTGGGTGATTGTGTATCACTGTGTATGTTTGTCAGTGTGTATCACTGGGTGTGTGGGTCAGTGTGTATCACTGTGTATGTTTGTGTCAGAGTGCATCACTGTGTGTGTCTGTCAGTGTGCATCACTGTGTGTGTGTGTGTCAGTGTGTGTCACTGTGTGTGTGTGTCAGTGTGGATCACTGTGTGTGTGTCAGTGTGCATCGCTGGGTGTGTGTGTGTCACTTTCTATCATGGTGTGTGTGGGTTAATGTGGGTCACTGTATGTGTGTGGGTGAGTGTGTATCACTGTGTGTGTGCGTGTGTCAGAATGTATCACTGTGTGTTTGTGTCAGTGTGCATCACGTTGTGTGTGTGGGTCAGTGTGTATCACTGTGAGTGTGTGTGTGTGTCAGTGTGTATCACTGTGTCTGGCGCTCAGCATGCATCACTGTGTGTGTGTGTGTCAGTGTGTATCACTGTGTGTGTGTGTGTGTCAGTGTGTATCACTGTGTGTGTGTGTGGGTCAGTGCGTATCACTGTGTGTGTGTGTCAGTGTGTATCACTGTGTGTATGGATCAGTGAGTATCACTTTGTGTCTGTGGGTAAATGTGTACCACTTTGTGTGTGTGTTTGTGTCACTGTGCATCACTGTGTGTGTAGGTCAGTGTGTATCACTGTGTGTTTCAGTGTGCATCGCTGGGTGAGTGTGTGTCAGTTTGTATCACTGTGTGTGTGTGGGTTAATGTGCATCACTGTGTTTGTGTCACTGTGTGCGTGTGTGTGTGTGCGTCAGTGTGTATCACTGTGTGTGTGTGGGGCAGTGTGTATTACTTTGTGTTTGTGGTTCAATGTGTACCACTGTGTGTGTGTCGGTCAGTGTGTATCACTTTGTGTGTATCACTGTGTGTGTGTGTGTGTGTGTGTGTGTGTGTGTGTCAGTGCGTATCACTGTGTGTGTGTGTGTGTGTGTGTGTGTGTGTGTGTCAGTCTGCATCACTGTGTGTGTGGGTCTGTGTGTATCACTGTGTGTGTGTGTGTATGTGTCAGTGTGCATCACTGTGTGTGTTTGGGTTAGTGTGCATCACTGTGTCTGTGTGAGTCAGTGTGCATCACTGTGTCTGTGTGTGTGTGTGTGTGTGTGTGTGTATCACTGTGTGTGTGCGTCAGTGAATATCACTGTGTGTGCGTGTGGGTCAGTGTGCATCAGTGTGTGTGTGTGTGTTTGTGACAATGTTTATCACTGTGTCTATGTGGGTCAGTGTGCATCAATGTGTGTGTGGTTTGTGTGCATCACTGTGTGTGTGTGTCAGTGTGTATCACTGTGTGTGTGTGTGTGTGTGTGTGTGTGTGTGAGAGAGAGGGTCAGTGTGTATCACTGTGTGTGTGTGACAGTGTGGATCACTGTGTGTATGTGGGTGATTGTGTATCACTGTGTATGTTTGTCAGTGTGTATCACTGTGTGTGTGGGTCAGTGTGTGTCACTGTGTGTGTGTGTGTCAGTGTGGATCACTGTGTGTGTCAGTGTGCATCGTTGGGTGTGCGTGTGTCACTTTCTATCATATTGTGTGTGGGTTAATGTGGATCACTGTATGTGTGTGGGTGAGTGTGTATCACTGTGTGTGTGCGTGTGTCAGTGTGTATCACTGTGTGTGTGTATATCAGTGTGCATCACGGTGTGTGTGTGGGTCAGTGTGTATCACTGTGTGTGTGTGTGTGTGTGTGTGTGTGTGTGTGTGTGTGTGTGTGTGTGTGTGTCAGTGTGTATCACTGTGTTTGGCGCTCAGCATGCATCACTGTGTGTGTGTATGTGTCAGTGTGTATCACTGTGTGTGTGTGTCAGTGTGTATCACTGTGTGTGTGTGGGTCAGTGTGTATCACTGTGTGTGTGTGTCTGTGTGTATCACTGTGTGTGTGGATCAGTGAGTATCAGTTTGTGTTTGTGGGTAAATGTGTACCACTGTGTGTGTGTGTGTGTGTGTCACTGTGCAGCACTGTGTGTGTAGGTCAGTGTGTATCACTGTGTGTGTGTCAGTGTGTATCACCGTGTGTATGTGGGTCAGTGTGTATGACTGTGTGTGTGTGTGTCAGTGTGTATCACTGTGTGTGTGTGTCAGTGTGTATCACTGTGTGTGTTTGTGTCAGAGTGCATCACTGTGTGTGTCAGTGTGTATCACTGTGTGTGTCAGTGTGCATCGCTGGTTGTGTGTGTGTCAGTTTGTATCACTGTGTGTGTGTGGGTTAATGTGCATCACTGTGTTTGTGTCACTGTGTGCGTGTGTGTGTGTGCGTCAGTATGTATCACTGTGTTTGTGTGGGGCAGTGTGTATTACTTTGTGTTTGTGGTTCAATGTGTACCACTGTGTGTGTGTGTCAGTCAGTGTGTATCACTTTGTGTGTGTCAGTGTGTATCACTGTGTGTGTGTGGGTCAGTGTGCATCACTGTGTGTGTGTGTCAGTGTGTATCACTGTGTGTGTGTGGGTCAGTGTGCATCACTGTGTGTGTGTGTGTCAGTGTGTATCACTCTGTGTGTGCTTGTCACTGTGTAACACTGTGTGTGTGTGTCAGCGTGTATCACTGTGTGTCTTTCTGTGTGTATCACTGTGTATGTGTGGGTAGTTGTTTATCACTGTGTGTGTGTGTGGGTCAGTGTGTATCACTGTGTGTGTGTGTGTCGGTGTGTATCACTGTGTGTCTTTCAGTGTGTATCACTGTGTGTGTGTCAGCGCGTTGGTAAGTGTGTATCATTATGTGTGTGGGTCAGTGTATATCACTGAATGTGTGTGTTTCCGTGTGCATCACTGTTTGTGTGGGTCAGTGTGTTTCACTGTGTGTGTTTGTCAGTGTGTATAGCTGTGTGTGTGTGGGTCAGTGTGTATCACTGTGTGTCTTTCAGTGTGTATCACTGTGTGTGTGTCAGCGCGTTGGTAAGTGTGTATCATTATTTGTGTGGGTCAGTGTGTATCACTGAATGTGTGTGTCAGTGTGCATCACTGTTTGTGTGGGTCAGTGTGTTTCATTCTGTGTGTTTGCCAGTGTATATCGCTGTGTTTGTGTGTGTCAGTGTGTATCAATGTGTTTGTGGGGGTCATTGTGTATCACTGTGTGTGGGGGTCAGTGTGCATCAGTGTGTGTGTGTGTGTGTGTGTGTGTGTGACAGTGAGTATCACTTTTGTGCGTGGGTAAGTGTGTATCACTATTTGGTTGGGTCAGTGTGTATCACTGTGTGTGTGTGTGTGTCAGTGTGTATCACTCTGTGTGTGGGGCTCAGTGTGCATCACTGTGTGTGTGTGACAGTGTGTATCAATGTGTGTGGGGGGTCATTGTGTATTACTGTGTGTGTGTGTAAGTGTGTATCACTGTGTGTGTCAGTGTGTATCACTGTGTGTGTGTGTGTGGGTCAGTGTGCATCACTGTTTGTGTGGGTCAGTGTGTATCAGTGTGTGTGTGTGTCAGTGTGTAACTCTGTGTGTGTGTGTGTGTGTGTGTCAGTGTGTAGCAATGTGTTTGTGGGGGTCTTTGTGTATCACTGTGTGTGTGGGTCAGTGTGCATCAACGTGTGTGGGTCAGTGCGTGTCACTGTGTGTTTGTGTCAGTGTGTATCACTGTGTGTGTGTGGGTTAGTGTTTATTACTGTGTGTGTGGTTCAGTGTTTATCACTGTGTGTGTGTGTGTGTGTGTGGGTCAGTGTGCATCACTGTGTGTGTGTGTGGGTCAGTGTTTATCTGTGTGTGTGTGTGGGTCAGTGTGTATCACTGTGTGTGTGTGAGTGTGTGTCGCTGTGTGTCTGTGGGTCAGTGTGCATCACTGTGTGTGTGTGTGGGTCAGTGTTTATCTGTGTGTGTGTGTTGGTCAGTGTGTATCACTGTGTGTGTGTGAGTGTGTGTCGCTGTGTGTCTGTGGGTCAGTGTGTATCACTGTGTGTGTGTGTGTGTGTGTGTCAGTGTGTATCACTGTGTGCGTGTGGGTCAGTGTGTATCACTGTGTGTGTATGTGTGTGTCAGTGTGTATTACTCTGTGTGTGGGGCTCAGTGTGCATCACTGTGTGTGTGTGACAGTGTGTATCAATGTGTGTGGGGGGGTCATTGTGTATTACTGTGTGTGTAAGTGTGTATCACTGTGTGTGTGTGTCAGTGTGTATCACTTTGTGTGTGTGTGTCAGTGTGTATCACTGTGTGTGTGTCAGTGTGTATCACTGTGTGTGTGTGGGTCAGTGTGTATCACTGTGTGTGTGTGTGTGTGTCAATGTGTATCATTGTGTGTGCATGTGTCAGTGTGTATCGCTGTCTGTAGAAATCATAGAAATCATAGAAACCCTACAGTGCAGAAGGAGGCCATTCGGCCCATCGAGTCTGCACCGACCACAATCCCAGCCAGGCCCTGCCCCCACATATTTACTTGCTAATCCCTCTAACCTATGCATCTCAGGATTCTAAGGGGCAATTTTTAACCTGGCCAATCAACCTAACCCGCACATCTTTGGACTGAGGGAGGTAACCGGAGCACCCGGAGGAAACCCACGCAGACACGAGGAGAATGTGCAAACTCCACACAGACAGTGACCCAAGCCGGAAATCGTACCTAGGTCCCTGGAGCTGCGAAGCAGCAGTGCTAACCACTGTGCCACCGTGCCACCTGTGTCTATCTTTCAGTGTGTATCACTGTGTATGTGTGGATCAGTGTTTATCACTGTGTGTGTGTGGGTCAGTGTGTACCAGTTTGTGTGTGTGTGTGGGTAAGTGTGTATCACTGTTTGGGATTGTCAGTGTGTATCACTGTCTGTGTGTGTCAGTGTGTATCGCTGTGTGTGTGTGGGTCAGTGTGTATCACTGTGTGTGTGTGCGAGTCTGTATCAATGTGTGTGGGGTCAGTGTGTATCACTGTGTGTGTGTGTGTGTCAGTGTGTATCACTGTGTGTGTGTGTGTGGGTCAGTGTGGGTCACTGTGTGTGTATGTTTGTGTGTGTCAGTGCGTATCACTGTGTGTGTCTGTGTGTGTGTGTATAGATATATATATACTATACATATATAATCCATATCAGTGTGGATGTGTTTGTGTGTGCGCGTGTTGTCCCAAATCTGGAGATTTCCCAGTCTTCTGAGGAGTTAAACACCCTCTTGAAGCTGAGCGAAACCCTTTTAAAAACATGGCAGTATCTGTAAGGAGCTTTGAGCTTTAACAAAGGGTCACCTGGACTCGAAACGCCAGCTCTTTCCTCTCCTTACAGATGCTGCCAGACATGCTGAGATTTTCCTGCGTTTCCTCTTTTGGTTTCAGATTCCAGCAGCCGCAGTAATTTGCTTTTATCCTTTTTAAAACGTAATCCATCAGCGCATAGAGACATCACGGATACTGATTCACACAAAGTGAGAGAGACAGAGAGAGAGAGCGACAGAGAGAGATACAGAGTGAGAGAGGCAGAAATTCACCACCACCCCCTCCTAGGAATTAGAGTGACGAAAGGCTCAACTTCTAAAACTGGATTGTAAAGGGGTCTGTGCATTCTAATTAATAATTAGCTTCATTGCTCTGTCTTACACTCCTGTTTTTTTGGAGACAGAACAAACTAATGGACCATTTCATATGACAGAATTAATTGTCTGTTTGTCATCCACCAAAGGGTGAACATATTTGTGACGAATTGCAAAGCTTGGCTATTTCAACCGCAGGTCTTCAAACTCCAGCCCCCACCGCGGTCGGGGTAATACAGAGACACCAACACACGAGTGTGGCCTGTGGAACAGGCCTCAGTTCATCATCCTCCTCTGGAGAAAATCTCTCGTCCAAGGGTTCCGAGTCACATTTCAGTCTTCAGAATTCAAATTCCTGGGGAGAAGAAATAGAGAAAATTCATTAATTAAATACAAGAAAACGTTTCAATTAAACACCCAGCCCATCACCAATGCGGGAATCACACAGACCCAGCTCATCACCAACGGGGGAATCAAACAGACCCAGCCCATCACCAATGGGGGAATCACACAGACCCAGCTCATCGCCAATGGGAGGAATCACACAGACCCGGCTCATGGCCAATGGGGGAATCACACAGACCCAGCTCATCACGAAAGGGGGGAATACCACAGACTCAGCTCATCGCCAATGGGAGGAATCACACAGACCCGGCTCATTGCCAACGTGGGGAATATCACAGACTCAGCTTATCGCCAATGGGGGGAATCACACAGACCCGGCTCATCGGCAATGGGCTGGCCAGCGATCGAGCGGTCTGGCAAGCTGCAGGCTGACAGATCGGGGCCACTGCACATGGCAGTTGGTTAAGAAGTTTAAGGCTCATGGGATACATGATTATTGTGTAACTCCTCCCTACATTATTTATTCCAAAATGCATTACTTCGCATTCATCCGGATTAAATTCCATCTGCCACGTCTCCGCCCAATTTTCCAGCCTATCTATATCCTGCTGTATTGCCCGACAATGTTCATCGCTATCCGCAAGTCCAGCCATCTTCGTGTCATCCGCAAACTTACTGATAACACCAGTTACACCTTCTTCCAAATCAGCGGAGAAGGAAACGAGAGGGTGCAGAATGTAGTGTTCCAGTCATAGCTCGGGTGTAGAGAAAGATCAACTTAATATGAGATAGGTCCATTCAAAAGTCTGATGGCAGCAGGGAAGAAGCTGTCCTTGAGTTGGTTGGTGCGAGTCCTCAGACTTTCGTATCTATTTTCCCGATGGAAGCAGGTGAAAGAGAGAATGTCCGGGGTGTGTGGGGTCCTTAATTATGCTGGCTGCTTTGCCGAGGCAGCGGGCAGTGGAGACAGAGTCAATGGATGGGAGGCTGGTTTGTGTGATGAATTGGGCTTTGTTCATGACCCTTCATTCCGGGGGATTAGCGGGGTAAATATCTGGGGTTGGGGGGATAGGGCCTGGGTGGGGTTGCCGTTGGTGTAGGTTCGATGGACTGAACGGCCTCCTTCTGCACTATGGGGATCCTATGAGTCGATGATTGTATGATTTTGAATGAATGGATCAACACTGGGTAATAATTATGAATCATGAAACATTCTTGCTGAATGAAATGTCCAGATTGACAGTAATAATGATGTGAGTGCCCTGAATAAATCAACTATTGAGACAAATGATGATTTCAAAGTGATTATTTTCAAATAATATTAAAGCAAATCTGTGTCATTCACAGCAGAAGGCTCGCAATTGAATTCTGGAAAATATTTATTTTTTTGGCATAAACATCCAAGGACGGAGAACAACTTGTTGATTCTTGTAGATCGAGGCTTCAGATCCAGTGCCGTGCAGTTAGAAAATAAACTTTGTCATCCTCCCCTGATTCACTGCTTGTGAATGAATGAGAGAAATATCCAAGAAAAGTTCAATTATGAACAAACTTCGGTGCGGGGGAGGGGGGCGTGCGGGGGAGGGGGGGCGTGAGGGGGAGGGGGGCGTGCGGGGGAGGGGGGGCGTGCGGGGGAGGGGGGGCGTGTGCGGGGGAGGGGGGCGTGCGGGGGAGGGGGGGGCGTGCGGGGGAGGGGGGGCGTGCGGGGGAGGGGGGGCGTGCGGGGGAGGGGGGGGCGTGCGGGGCAGGGGGGGCGTGCGGGGCAGGGGGGGCGTGCGGGGGAGGGGGGGCGTGCGGGGGAGGGGGGGGCGTGCGGGGGAGGGGGGGGCGTGCGCGGGAGGGGGGGCGTGCGGGGAAGGGGGGGCGTGCGGGGGAGGGGGGGCGTGAGGGGGAGGGGGGGCGTGCGGGGGAGGGGGGGCGTGCGGGGAAGGGGGGGCGTGCGGGGGAAGGGGGGGCGTGCGGGGGAGGGGGGGCGTGCGGGGGAGGGGGGGCGTGCGGGGGAGGGGAGGCGTGCGGGGGAGGGGGGGCGTGCGGGGGAGGGAGGGGCGTGCGGGGGAGGGGGGGCGTGTGCGGGGGAGGGGGGGCGTGCGGGGGAGGGGGGGGCCTGCGGGGGAGGGGGCGTGCGGGGGAGGGGGGGCGTGCGGGGGGGCATGCGGGGGAGGGGGGGGCGTGCGGGGGATGGGGGGGTCGTGCGGGGGAGGGGGGGGTCGTGCGGGGGAGGGGGAGGTCGTGCGTGGGAGGGGGAGGTCGTGCGGGGGAGGGGGGGTCGTGCGGGGGGGGTCGTGCGGGGGAGGGGGGGCGTGCGGGGGAGGGGGGGGCGTGCGGGGGAGGGGGGCGTGCGGGGGCGGGGGGGCGTGCGGGTGAGGGTGTCCGGGGGAGGGGGGCGCGGGGGAGGGGGTGTGCGGGGGAGGGGGTGTGCGGGGGAGGGGTGTGCGGTTTATTAGATTTTATTCCCACTTTAGAACGCTGTGCACGGGATCAGAGTCATCCCCGACCTTCGCACCCGCGAGGCAACAAACCGTGCGGGAGTCTCTGTCCCGAACACAGAACCTCCTGTCCGTACCTCTGACCATTGAGTCCCCTATCACTACTGCTCTCCTCTTCTTCATCTCTCCCTTTTGCGCTGGAGAACCAGACTCAGTATGAGAGTTCCGGCTGTCGCTGCTTGTCCAGGTAAAGTATCTCCCACAACAGTATCCAATTCAGTATACCTGTTGTGGAGGGGTATGGCCACAGGGGAACCCTGCTCTGTCTGTCCTTTCACATTTCCATTTCCTCTCCTGACAGTAGCCCAATTTCCTGTGCTCTGCTGCTTGGGTGTAACTACCTCCCTAAAGCTACTGTCTATAAACTCCTCATTCTCCCGAATTAGATGAAGGTCATCAAACTCCTGCTCCAGTTCCCTAACACGCTTTGCTAGCAGCTGCAGTTGAATCCATCTTTTGCAGGAGTTGTTGTCAGGGACACCGGAGGTCTCCCTGATCTGCCACATCCTGCAGGAGGAGCATTCGAACATCTTGCCTGGCATTTTTTTTTACTCTGGGTAAAAACAAGAATAAACTTTCTGGGGGAAAAAAACCTCCTCTCGATTTTGCCTGTTCTGGCCGAAGCCCGTTAAGCCAAAGCCCTTCAGCTCTCACTCTGCCCCCTGCTCACTCCACTGCCCGCTACAACGCTGCCCACTGAATAGTGCTGTTTGCTACGACTCCCACAATTTTTACAGATGCACCAAGAAAGCATTCTTTCTGGTTGTATCACAGCTTGGTCTGTCTCCTGCTCTGTCCAAGACTGCTTGAAACTACAAAGGGTCGTGAACAAAGCTCAGTCCATCATGCAAACCAGCCTCCCATCCATTGACTCTGTTTACACTTCCTGCAGCCTCGGAAAAGCAGCCAGCATAATCAAGGACCCTCCACACCCCGCACATTCTCTCTTCCACATTGTTTGTACATTTGATTCTTTATTCAGAATTTAAAAAGTATGAAGTCCAATCAGAGTCCCCACACGAGGGACAAAGCAGATTCAAGCTGGCAAGACACGAATCTCCATCCCATCTTGTCTTGATCAAACAAGGTGGACGCTGACAGGATGAGGCATTGCAACACCTCCCGGGCTCGATCTGGGCTTCACCCTCGCCAAAAGGCCAATATGGCGTTGAAAAATTGCATCAGGTAAGGCCTCAGATTAATCTGATTGGCTACCCTGATCGCTTGCTCTACCCTAGCAGAGGCAAATCATTCTCGCAGGCATCAGCACACCCCAAGTACAATGAGCGAGCCACGTCCCCTGTCTGATCCCCTGTCTGATCATGGTTTCACTCCTGCCACCTTTCTTCCATTAGGGTCAAGACATAGAAGTCTGAAATGATGCACCAACCGTCTCAAGAACAGCGTCTTCCCGGCTGCCATGAATGGACCTACCTTACAGTTAGCTGATTTTTCTCTGCACCCGAACTATGACTGTAACACTGCATTCTGCACCCTCCCCTTTCCTTCTCTATGAACGGTATGCTTTGTCTGTATAACCCGCGAGAAACAATAATTTTCACTGTAGACTAATACATGTGACAATAATAAATCAAATCAAATTGCCTCCGCTCCCTATTGGCGCCTCCCCTCCCCTCCCCCATTGGCCCCTCCACTCCCCCATTGGCCCCTCCCCTCCTCCATTGGCCCCCTCCCCTCCGCTCCCCCATTGGCCCCTCCCCCATTGGCCCCTCCCCTCCCCCATTGTCCCCTTCACTCCGCTCCATCATTGTCCCCTCCCCTTGGCGACCACTGTCCCCTCCTCTCCCCTCCACTCCATTCCCACTCACCACCTCCCCTTGCCCCCTCCTCTCCCCTCTTGCCCCTCCCTTCCCGTGTCCCCTCCCTCCACAGCCAACCCCCCCTTTCACCTCCCCCTCTCCCCCTCATCCCCTACACCTCTCCCCGTCATTCCCACCCCACCTCCCTCTTCTCCCTTCCCCTTCCCCAACCCCCAATGTCCCCTCCCCATCCCCTCCCCCCTTGTCCCCACTCCCTCGTCCCCAACCCCTCCCCCTCCCCCGCATCTCCAGCCCCTCTCCCATCCCCCCGTTGTCCCCACATCCTCCCGCACCCTCGTCCGCCTCCCCTTTCCCTGCCCTCCCCCACCTCCCCTCACACCTCCGACCCCCTCCTCCCTCCCCCCTCCTCCCCTCCTCCTGCCCCCCTCCCCTCCTCCCCACTCCTCTCCCCGCCCAGCTCCCTCCCCCAGTCTCCCCCGTCCCCCCCCACTCCCTCTCCCCCCTCCCTACCCCCTCCTCCCCTCATCCTCCCCACCCCTCCTCCCCCTCCTCCCTCACCCACCCTCCTCCCTCCCCCCAGTCTCCCCGTCCCATCCCACTCCCTCTCCCCCCTCCCTACCACCTCCCCCTCTCCCCCTCTATCCCTCCCCCTCCCCCCTCCCCCTCACCACCTCTCCACCCTCCCTCCCCCCTCCCTCCTACCCTCCCTCTCCACCCTCCCCTACTCCTTCCCCTCCCCTCCCCCCCCCCCTTCCTACCACCCAACCCCCCTCTCCCGCCCCCTCGCTCCCCCCTCCCTCCCCCCTCCCCTCCTCCCCGCCCTCTCGCTCCCCTCTCCCTCCCCCCTCCCCACTCCTCGCCCCCCAGGCTCCCCCTCCCGCACCCCCTCTTCCCCCTTCCCCTCACTCTCCCTTCCTCCCCCACTCCCCCACCACCCCTCTCACCCCTGACTACCCCCCCCGTTTCTCCCTCCTACCCCTCTCTCCCTCCCTCCCTCCCCTTCCCCCTTCCCCTCCCCCTCCACTCCACCCTCAGCACTTCCCCCCTCCCCTTCCCCCACCCCTCCCTCCTCCCCTTCCCCCCTTCACCCCCTCCCCGCCATTCGTCCCCCCCTCCCTCCTCCCCTCCCTCCTCCCCATGCCACTCCCCTCACCTCCCCTCTTCCTCCCCTCCCCCTCTCTCTCCCCTTCCCCTACCCCCTCTCCGTTCCTCCTCCCTGCTCCCCCCTCCACCCCTCCGCCCCCCGTTCCTCCACCCCTCCCACCCCTTACTCCCCCTCCTCCAACCTACCCCATCCACCCCTCCCCCATCCACCCACGCTCCCCCCTTCCCCCCCCTTCCTCACCACTTCCAAACCCCTTCCCACTTCCTCCCCCTCCTCTCTTCCTCCCCCTCCCCCCTTCCTCCCCTCTTCCTCACCCCTCCCCCTTCCTCCACACTCCACCTTCCCTTCCCACTGCCACCATCCCTCCCCTCCCCCATCCCCTCCCCCTTCCCTCCCCCTCCCCTCCCCCTCCCCTCCCCTCCCCTCCCACCTACCACTCCCCCTTACGCCGCCCCCTCCCTCTCCCCCTCTCCCTCCCCCTTCCGCCTCCTCCCCCTCACTCCCCCTCCCAATCCTCCCCCTCTCCCCCCTCCTCCCCCCTCTCCCCCCTCCTCCCCACTCCCACCTACACCCCTCCCCCTTACTAACCCCCTTCCTTCCCCTCCCCCCTCCCCATCTCCTCCCCTCCCCTATTCCCCTCCCCTCCCCTTCCCCCTCACTCCTACCCCCTTCCCCCTCCCTCCTCCCCCTCCCTTAACCTCCCCTCCCTCTCGCCTCCCCCTCCCTCCTCCCCCTCCCCTTCTCCCCCTTCCCCTCCACCCTTCCCATCTCCCCTTCCACCCCCCTCCCCCTTCCGCCCACGCCCCTCCCTCCCCCCTCCACTTCCCCCCTTCCCCCTCTCCCCTTCCCTCTTCCCCTCTTCCTTCCCCTGCCCTTTCCCCTCGCCCTTCCCCACCCCCTTCCCCTCCCCCTTCCCCTCCCCCCTTCCCCACCCACTTACCCTCCCCCCTTCTCCACCCCCTTCCCCTCCCCCCTTCCCCACCCCCCTTCCCCTCCCCCTTTCTCCACCCCCTTCACCTCCCCCTTCCCCACCCCCTTCCCGTTCCCCCCTTCCCCACCCCTTCCCCTCCCCTTCCCCACCCCCTTCCCCTCCCCCTTCCCCTTCCGCCTTCCCCTCCCCCTTCCCCTCCCCCTTCGCCTCCCCCTTCCCCTCCCCCCTGCCCCTCCCCCTTCCCCTCCCCCTTCCCCTCCCTAGCTTCCCCTCCCCCTTCCCCTACCCAGCTTCCCCTCCCCCTTCCCCTCCCCCTTCCCATCCCACCTAACCCTCCCCCCTTCCCCCCCCTCCCCCTTCCCCTCCCCTTCCCCCTCACCCTACCCCCTCCCCCCCTTCCCATCCCACTTCCCCTCCCCCTTCCCCTCCCCCCTTCCCCTCCCCCTTCCCCTCCCCCCTTCTCCTTCCCCCTTCCCCTCCCCCCTTCCCCTTCCCCCTTCCCCTCCCCCTTCCCCTCCCCCCTTCTCCTTCCCCCTTCCCCTCCCCCCTTCCCCTCCCCCCTTCAACACCCCCTTCCCCTCCCCCGTCCTCCCCACCTCCTATCAGAGGGACGTTTTTTACACAGAGGGTGGTGGGGGCCTGGAATGCGTTGCCAAGTAGGGTGGTGGAGGCACGCACGCTGACATCGTTTAAGACTTACCTGGATAGTCACATGAGCAGCCTGGGAATGGAGGGATACAAACGATTGGTCTAGTTGGACCAAGGAGCGGCACAGGCTTGGAGGGCCGAAGGGCCTGTTTCCTGTGCTGTACTGTTCTTTGTTCTTTGTTCCACCCCCCCACCTCCCCACTCCTCCTCCACCGTCCCCCTCCCCTCTCCCATCACCCTACCCCCATCCCTTACCCCTCTTCTCTCTCTCTACCCCCTCCCCCTCCTCCTCCTACCTCCTCCTCCCCATCCCTCCCCTTCCCCTTCCGCCCTCCCCATCCCTCTCCCACTCCCCCCCTCCCACTCCCCGTCCCCTTATCCCCCTCCCAAGCCTCCCCCTTCCTGCCCCTCGCCCTTCCCCCCTCTCCCCCTCCCTCTTCCCCCCTCTCCCCCTCCCTCCTCCTCATGCCCCCCTCCCTTCCACCCCTCTCCTTCCCCCCCACTCCTCCTCCCCTCCCCTTCTTCCCCCTCCCTTCCCCTCCCCGTCCCCTCCCCAAATCCCCTCCCCCGTCCCCTCCCCTTCCCCCCTCCCACCCTTCCCCCTCCCATTCCCACCTCCCCCTCCCCTTCGACCCTCCCTCCCTCCCATCCCCTCTCCCCCTTCCCCCTCCCACCCTCTCTCCCCCCATGCGCCTTCCCCCCTTTCCCCCTCCCCTAAGCTCCCCCTCCCGCCTCCCCTTCCCCCCTTACTCCCTCCTTCCCCATCCCCTTCCCCACTTACTCCCCCCTTTCCCCCCTTTCCCCCCTTCCCCTTCTTCCCCCCTCTTCCCCTTCCCCCCTCTTCCCCCTTCCCCCTCCCCCCTCTCCCCCTTCCCCCTTCCCCCTTCCCCCCTCCGCCCTCCCCCCTTCCCCCCTCTTCCCCTTCCCCCCTATTCCACCTTCCCCCCTCCCCCCTCCCCCATCTCCTCCACTCCCCTATCCCCCTCCCCCCCTTCCCCCTCACCCCTACCCCCTTCCTGTCGCCTCCTCTTCCTTCCTCCCCATCACCTTCTCCGCCTTCCCCTCCACCCTTCCCCCCTCCCCTTCCACCCCCCCTCCCCCCCTCCCCCTTCCGCCCACCATTCTCCCTCCCCCTCCCAACCCCCTCCGCTTCCCCCCTTCCCCCTCCCCGTCCCCCTGCCCTCTCCCCTTCCCCCTCCCCTCTTCCCCTCTCCCCTTCCCTCTTCCCCTATTCCCTTTACCTGCCCTTTCCCCTCCGCCTTCCCCACCCCCTTACGCTCCCCCTTCCCCTGCCCCCTTCCCCACCCCCTTACCCTCCCCCTTCTCCACCCCCTTCCCCTCCCCCCTTCCCCACCCCCTTCCCCTCCCCCCTTCCCCACTCCCTTCCCCTCCCCTTCCCCACCCCCTTCCCCTCCCCCTTCCCCACCCCCTTCCCCTACCCAGCTTCCCCTCCCCTTCCCCTCCCCCTTCCCCTCCCCCTTCCCCTCCCAACTTCCCCTCGCCCCTTCCCCTCCCCCTTCCCCCTCACCCTCCCCCCTCCCCCCCATCCCCTCCGCCTTCCCCTCCCCCCTTCCCCTCCCCTTCCCCTCCCCCCTTCCCCTCCCACCTTCCCCTCCCCCCTTCCCCTCCCCCCTGCCCCTCCCCCCTTCCCCTCCCCAGCTTCCCCTCCCGCTTCCCCTCCCCAGCTTCCCCTCCCCCTTCCCCTCCCCCTTCCCCTTCCCCCTTCCCCTCCCCCCTTCCGCTCCCCCCTTCCCCTCCCCCCTTCCCCTCCCCCGTCCTCCCCACCTCCCTCCCCACCTCCTATCAGAGGGACGGTTTTTACACAGAGGGTGGTGGGGGCCTGGAATGCGCTGCCAAGTAGGGTGGTGGAGGCAGGCACGCTGACATCGTTTAAGACTTACCTGGATAGTCACATGAGCAGCCTGGGAATGGAGGGATACAAACGATTGGTCTAGTTGGTCCAAGGAGCGGCACAGGCTTGGAGGGCCGAAGCGCCTGTTTCCTGTGCTGTACTGTTCTTTGTTCTTTGTTCCTCCCCCCTCCTCTTCCCTCCTCCCTCTCCCCCCTCCACCTCCCCACCTCCCCACTCCGCCTCCACCGTCCCCCTCCCAAAACCCTACCCCCATTCCTTACGCCTCTCCCCTCTCCCTACCCCCTCCCCTTCCCCTCCCTCCTACCCCCTCCTCCCCATCCCTCCCCTTCCCCTTCCCCCCTTCCCACCCCTCCCCCTCCCGCTCACCAACCCTTCCCCCTCCCCACTCCTCCCACCTCACCCCTCCCCCTCCCACTCCCCCCTCCCCCTCCCACTCCCCGTCCCCTTCTCCGCCTCCCCAAGCCTGCCGCTTCGCCCTTCCCCCCTCTCCCCCCTCCCTCCTCCTCATGCCCCCCTCCCCTTCCCCCCTCTCCTTACCCCCACTCCTCCTCCCCCTCCCCTTCTTCCCCCTCCCTTCCCCTCCCCCGTCCCCTCCCCACCTTCCCCCCTCCCACCCTCCCCCCCTCCCCCCTCCCACCCCTTCCCCCTCCCATTCCACCTCCCACCCCTTCCACCCTCCTCTTCCCCCCTCCCACCCTCTCTCTCCCCCCCCACCCTCTCTCCCCCTCCCACCCTTCTCCCCCATTCGCCTTCCTACTTCCCCTCCCCCTAAGCTCCCCCTCCCCCACCCCTTCCCCCTTAGCTCCCCCTCCCCCTCCCCTTCCCCCCTTGCTCCCTCCTCCCCATCCCCTTCCCACTTACTCCCCCTTTCCCCCCTCTTCCCCTTCCCCCCTCTTCCCCCTTACCCCCTCTTCCCCCTTCCCCCCTCTTCCCCTTCCCCCTCTTCCCCCTTCCCCCTCTTCCCCCTTCCCCCCCTCTTCCCCTTCCCCCCTCTTCCCCCTTCCCCCCTCATCCCCCTTACCCCCTCTTCCCCCTTCCCACCTCCTTCCCCCTTCCCCCCTCTTCCCCTTCCCCCTCCCCCCTCTTCCCCCCTCTTCCCCCGCTCTTCCCCCTTCCCCCCTTTTTCCCCTTCCTCCCTCTTCCCCCCTCTTCCCCTTCCCCCCTCTTCGCCTCCTCCCTCCTCCTCATGCCCCCCTCCCCTTCCCCCCCTCTCCTTCCCCCCCACTCCTCCTCCCCCTCCCCTTCTTCCCCCTCCCTTCCCCTCCCCCGTCCCCTCCCCAAATCCCCTCCCCCGTCCCCTCCCCCTCCCCCTCCCACCCTTCCCCCTCCCATTCCCACCTCCCCCTCCCCTTCGACCCTCCCTCCCTCCCATCCCCTCTCCCCCTTCCGCCTCCCACCCTCTCTCCCCCCATGCGCCTTCCCCCTTTCCCCCTCCCCTAAGCTCCCCCTCCCGCCTCCCCTTCCCCCCTTACTCCCTCCTTCCCCATCCCCTTCCCCACTTACTCCCCCCTTTCCCCCCTTCCCCCTCTTCCCCCCTCTTCCCCTTCCCCCCTCTTCCCCCTTCCCCCCTCCCCCCTCTCCCCCTTCCCCCTTCCCCCTTCCCCCCTCCGCCCCTCCCCCCTTCCCCCCTCTTCCCCTTCCCCCCTATTCCACCTTCCCCCCTCCCCCCTCCCCCATCTCCTCCACTCCCCTATCCCCCTCCCCCCTTCCCCCTCACCCCTACCCCCTTCCTGTCGCCTCCTCTTCCTTCCTCCCCATCACCATTCTCCGCCTTCCCTCCACCCTTCCCCCTCCCCTTCCACCCCCCTCCCCCCTCCCCCTTCCCGCCCACCATTCTCCCTCCCCCTCCCAACCCCCTCCGCTTCCCCCCTTCCCCCTCCCCGTCCCCCTGCCCTCTCCCCTTCCCCCTCCCCTCTTCCCCTCTCCCCTTCCCTCTTCCCCTATTCCCTTCCCCTGCCCTTTCCCCTCCGCCTTCCCCACCCCCTTACGCTCCCCCTTCCCCTGCCCCCTTCCCCACCCCCTTACCCTCCCCTTCTCCACCCCCTTCCCCTCCCCCCTTCCCCACCCCCTTCCCCTCCCCCCTTCCCCACTCCCTTCCCCTCCCCTTCCCCACCCCCTTCCCCTCCCCCTTCCCCACCCCCTTCCCCTCCCCAGCTTCCCCTCCCCTTCCCCTCCCCCTTCCCCTCCCCCTTCCCCTCCCAACTTCCCCTCGCCCCTTCCCCTCCCCCTTCCCCCTCACCCTCCCCCCTCCCCCCCATCCCCTCCGCCTTCCCCTCCCCCCTTCCCCTCCCCTTCCCCTCCCCCCTTCCCCTCCCACCTTCCCCTCCCCCCTTCCCCTCCCCCCTGCCCCTCCCCCCTTCCCCCCTTCCCCTCCCCAGCTTCCCCTCCCGCTTCCCCTCCCCAGCTTCCCCTCCCCCTTCCCCTCCCCCTTCCCCTTCCCCCTTCCCTCCCCCCTTCCGCTCCCCCCTTCCCCTCCCCCCTTCCCCTCCCCCGTCCTCCCCACCTCCCTCCCCACCTCCTATCAGAGGGACGTTTTTTACACAGAGGGTGGTGGGGGCCTGGAATGCGCTGCCAAGTAGGGTGGTGGAGGCAGGCACGCTGACATCGTTTAAGACTGACCTGGATAGTCACATGAGCAGCCTGGGAATGGAGGGATACAAACGATTGGTCTAGTTGGTCCAAGGAGCGGCACAGGCTTGGAGGGCCGAAGCGCCTGTTTCCTGTGCTGTACTGTTCTTTGTTCTTTGTTCCTCCCCCCTCCTCTTCCCTCCTCCCTCTCCCCCCTCCACCTCCCCACCTCCCCACTCCGCCTCCACCGTCCCCCTCCCAAAACCCTACCCCCATTCCTTACGCCTCTCCCCTCTCCCTACCCCCTCCCCTTCCCCTCCTCCTCCTACCCCCTCCTCCCCATCCCTCCCCTTCCCCTTCCCCCCTTCCCACCCCTCCCCCCTCCCGCTCACCAACCCTTCCCCCTCCCCACTCCTCCCACCTCACCCCTCCCCCTCCCACTCCCCCCTCCCCCTCCCACTCCCCGTCCCCTTCTCCGCCTCCCCAAGCCTGCCCCTTCGCCCTTCCCCCCTCTCCCCCCTCCCTCCTCCTCATGCCCCCCTCCCCTTCCCCCCTCTCCTTACCCCCACTCCTCCTCCCCCTCCCCTTCTTCCCCCTCCCTTCCCCTCCCCCGTCCCCTCCCCACCTCCCCTCCCCCGTCCCCTTCCCTTCCCCCCTCCCACCCTCCCCCCCTCCCCCCTCCCACCCTTCCCCCCTCCCATTCCCACCTCCCCCTCCCCTTCCACCCTCCTCTTCCCCCCTCCCACCCTCTCTCTCCCCCCCACCCTCTCTCCCCCTCCCACCCTCTCTCCCCCATTCGCCTTCCCTACTTTCCCCCTCCCCCTAAGCTCCCCCTCCCCCTCCCCTTCCCCCTTAGCTCCCCCTCCCCCTCCCCTTCCCCCCTTGCTCCCTCCTCCCCATCCCCTTCCCACTTACTCCCCCTTTCCCCCCTCTTCCCCCTTCCCCCCTCTTCCCCCTTACCCCCTCTTCCCCCTTCCCCCCTCTTCCCCCTTCCCCCTCTTCCCCCTTCCCCCCTCTTCCCCCTTCCCCCCCTCTTCCCCTTCCCCCCTCTTCCCCCTTCCCCCCTCATCCCCCTTACCCCCTCTTCCCCCTTCCCACCTCTTCCCCCTTCCCCCCTCTTCCCCTTCCCCCTCCCCCCTCTTCCCCCCTCTTCCCCGCTCTTCCCCCTTCCCCCCTTTTTCCCCTTCCTCCCTCTTCCCCCCTCTTCCCCTTCCCCCCTCTTCGCCTCCTCCCTCCTCCTCATGCCCCCCTCCCCTTCCCCCTCTCCTTCCCGCCCCCCCACCTCCCCCCTTCCTCCCCCTCCCCTACCCCATCCCCTCCCCCGCCCCCTCCCATTCCCCCGCCCCCCTCCGCCTCCCCTCCCCCCTTCCCTTCCCCCTCCCCCTCCCTTCCTATCCTCCCCCCCTCCGCTCCCCCTCCTCCCCCCTCCCCTCCCCCACCCTCCCCTCCCCCCTCCCCTCCCCCCCTCCCCAGCGCAGGTGGACACAGAGATACATATAGTTCTGCTCTCCCTGTATATTGACAGAAAAAAATCCCATGTATGGGTAAAGAAAAGTTCAATACAGATACATCTCCTCTTGATACTGCCCTCTGAAACCCTCCCAGAACAGTGACACACGGGATTGCAGACAGAGCAAAGTTCACTCTGCAGTGTCCCATTGAATAGTTCACTGCAAAGGGTGTTTACTCTGTGTCGAATCCCATTCTGAACCATGTTTCTGTATTTGCCATTGGGTTACTGTAAATTGTGCTTCCATTGAACATTTCCAAGGATAGGGACAGCACTGGGTAAAGTATATGGTCTTGCTGCACTGCCAATTCAAACAGGCTGATAAAAGGGACGTGTAGCTTTTGTATCAAACACGTTTCCATCAGTGTCCATGAAGTAATCCCAGGGCAGCCTCACTGATATTGATATTTTCCATTTGTGCTTTTATAAAAACGGTCTTCTGTTAATTTGTTGTAATAGTTTGTGAAATACTCCTTCAGATCTTTCCTAAATACAGTTCAGACACTTTGGAATTCGAATGAATTAATTGCAGACATTTTCTGTTGTATGTGAAGAGTGCCCCAGTAAAGTAAATCAGATTGATCAACTGGTTGCAATCAATGCCAAATGGGGAATAATTGTCCCGTGTAGAAGTGAGAACCCGTTCCATATTGTGATTGTTTGCAGTATTGGGACAGTGAGATGACCCGATCCAACACAAGAACACTTTGCAATATCTCCCAGTGACAGTGAGTCTGTGTGTCAGCGTTAACCAATCGGGATGACATTCCCGGAGGTGCTGACATCTCACGCAGAGTGAAAACCAGAATTCAATTGGTGCGGATTGCCTTGTTAAATTCAGCTGAGGATTTATTGAGGGAATTTGTGAAAATGCATGTGGAGATCTTATACCATCTAATTGAAAAACATTTCGAAATCCGTTTCTCCAACTGACTGTACAGAACAGAAGAGGGACATTTATAGAGATCTCAAGGTGAATAACATTAGTTCCAGTCACTGAACACCAGCAGTAACTTTTTAATGCATATCATTTTATACATGTTTCACATGCAGTGAATATATTTATTTTAATTCCGGTCTCTGAGCAGTCAGATATTGATACAGATAATTCTGATATTTAGCACCATGCTCCCACACTGCCACCTCTGCTGGACCTGAAATAGATGCTCTGTTCCGCAATTATTTAATCCAAGTGTATTCGTGGAGGAACAAACTTACATTCTGCATTCAAACTTTATGTTGTTGAGATCAGCCCAGGATCAGAATGATTGAAGGTGCTGAAGGTCTTTGAGACAGTTTGTGTGACGCTGCTGCTGTGTTGCCTTTATTAGTTTTGTAACGTGGGGGTCGCAGGGAATCAGTAGCGACAATAAGAGTGAGGTCAGTGATGTATCTGTTTGTCAGTTGGTAATAAGAATTAATTCGGTGATATCCCTGGAAGGTAAAGGCAGTAGGGATGAGGTTATCCATGCACCTGGATATGTATTGACAATCAGAGCAATTCAGTAATGTATCTGTGCAGGTTGTGAAAGGAGAGTGCGGTCACTGCTGTTCCTAAATACCTGGTTCCAATAAGAATCAGGTTATTTCTGCATCTGCAGGGACAGGTGTAGCATAGAGGAAACACAAGATAAAACTCCATCTACAATTTCCCCAGCAAACACACCCAGGTCAGGGACAGCGGGCGGATGTTTGGGTTGTCTGGAGTGGGGGGGGGAGTGCTGTGTGTGGTGGGGGGGGGGGGGATCCTACAGAATAAAAGTAACGCTACACTGTCCTTGTACATCTCTCCAGGAGCAGGTACAGACCAGTCGGACACAGAAAACTGCCTCTGCCCTCTGCACTGCTCAGGGAGACGAGAGGTGAAATTGCTGGGCCTCTGACGGAAATCTTTGTCGCTTCTTTGGACACGGGTGAGGTCCCGGAGGATTGGAGGATAGCGAATGTGGTCCCATTGTTTAAGATGGGTAGCAGGGATAACCCAGGAAATTATAGGCCGGTGAGCTTGACGTCCTTGGTCGTGAAGTTGTTGGAGAGGATTCTGAGAGACAGGATGTATGTGCATTTAGAACGGAACAATGTCATTAGTGACAGACAGCATGGTTTTGTAAGAGGGAGGTCGTGCCTTACAAATTTGGTGGATTTCTTTGAGGAAGTGACAAAAACGGTTGATGAAGGAAGGGCCGTGGATGTCGTCTATATGGATTTCAGTAAGGCATTTGACAAAGTCCCACATGGCAGGTTGGTTAAGAAGGTTAAGGCTCTTGGGATACAAGGAGAAGTGGCTCGATGGGTGGAGAACTGGCTTGGCCATAGGAGACAGAGGGTAGTGGTCGAAGGGTCTTTTTCCGGCTGGAGGTCTGTGAAAAGTGGTGTTCCGCAGTGCTCTGTACTGGAACCTCTGCTATTTGTGATATATATATAAATGATTTGGAAGAAGGTGTAACTGGTGTAATCAGCAAGTTTGCGGATGACACGAAGATGGCTGCAATTGCGGATAGCGAAGAGCATTGTCGGGCAATACAGCAGGATATAGATGGGCTGGAAAATAGGGCGGAGAGTTGGCAGATGGAGTTTATTCCGGATGAATGCGAATTGATGCATTTTGGAAGAAATAATGTAGGGAGGAGTTATACAATAAATGGCAGAGTCATCAGGAGTATAGAAACACAGAGGGACCGAGGTGTGCAAGTCCACAAATCCTTGAAGGTGGCAACACAGGTGGAGAAGGTGGTGAAGAAGGCATATGGTATGCTTGCCTTTATAGGACGGGGTACAGAGTATAAAAGCTGGAGTCTGATGATGCAGCTGTATAGAACGCTGGTTAGGCCACATTTGGAGGACTGCGTCCAGTTCTGGTCGCCGCACTACCAGAAGGACGTGGAGGCATTGGAGAGAGTGCAGAGAAGGTTGACCAGGATGATGCCTGGTAAGGAGGGTCTTAGCTATGAGGAGAGATTGGGTAGACTGGGGTTATTCTCGTTGGAAAGACGGAGAATGAGGGGAGATCTAATAGAGGTATACAAGATTATGAAGGGTATAGATAGGGTGAACAGTGGGAAGCTTTTTCCCAGGTCGGAGGTGACGATCACGAGGGGTCACGGGCTCAAGCTGAGAGGGGCGAAGTATAACTCAGACATCAGAGGGACGTTTTTTACACAGAGGGTGGTGGGGGCCTGGAATGCGCTGCCAAGTAGGGTGGTGGAGGCAGGCACGCTGACATCGTTTAAGACTTACCTGGATAGTCACATGAGCAGCCTGGGAATGGAGGGATACAAACGATTGGTCTAGTTGGATCAAGGAGCGGCACAGGCTTGGAGGGCCGAAGGGCTTGTTTCCTGTGCTGTACTGTTCTTTGTTCTTTTGTTCTTTGTTCTTCCATCAACCTTTACTGCGCAGAGACAATATTAGATCTCTTCGCATTCCCAAAAAAGCAGCACGGGGTTAGATTCAGAGTGAAGCTCCGTCTACAATGACCTATCAAACACTCCCAGAACACGTACAGCACGGGGTTAGATACAGAGTGAAGCTCCCTCTACACTGACCCCCATCAAACCCTCCCTGGACAGGTACAGCAGGGGGTTAGATACTGAGTAAAGCTCCCTCTGCACTGTCCCTATCAAAAACACCCAGGACAGATACAGCACGGGTTAGATACAGAGTAAAGCTCCCTCTACACTGTCCCCATCAAACACTCCCAGGACAGGTACAGCACAGGGTTCGTTCCAGAGTAAAGCTCCCTCTACACTGTCCACCATCAAACACTCCCAGGACAGGTACAGCACGGGGTTAAATACAGAGTAAAGCTCCCTCTACACTCTCCCCATCAAACACTCCCAGGACAGGTACAAGATGGGGTTAGATAGAGTAAAGCTCCCTCTATACATTTCCTCCATGAAACACTACCTGGACAGATACAGCATGGGGTTAGATACAGAGGAAAGCTCCCTCAACACTCTCCCCATCAAAATCCCCCAGGGCAGGTGCAGCACGGGGTGAGATACAGAGTAAAGCTCCCTCTACACTGTCCCCCATCAAACACTCCCAGGACAGATCCAGCATGTGATGAGATACAGATTAAAACTCCATCGACACTGTCCCCATCAAACACACCCAGGAGAGATACAGCATGGGGTGAGATACAGATTAAAGCTCCCTCTACACTGTCCCCCATCAAGCACACCCAGGACAGATACAGCATGTGGTTAGATACAGAGTTAAACTCCCTCGACACTTACCCCATCAAACACACCCAGGACAGATACAGCATGGGGTTAGATACAGATTAAAGCTCCCTCCACACTGTCCCCCATCAATCACTCCCAGGACAGATACAGCAAGGGATTAGATACATAGTAAACCTCCCTCTACGCTGTCCCCATCAAACGCTGCCAGTTCAGGTACAGCATGGGGTTAGATACAGAGTACATAGAACGTAGAACAGTACAGCACAGAACAGGCCCTTCGGCCCACGATGTTGTGCCGAGCTTTGTCTGAAACCCAGATGAAGCTATTTCCTCCCTATCATCCTGGTGTGCTCCATGTACCTATCCAATAGTTTCTTAAATGTTCCGAAAGTTTCTGACTCCACTATCACAGCAGGCAGTCCATTCCACACCCCAACCACCCTCTGAGTAAAAAACCTACCTCGGACATCCTTCCTATATCTCCCACCATGAACCCTATAGTTATGCCCCCTAGTTACCGCTCCATTCACCCAAGGAATTAGCCTTTGAACGTTCACTCTATCTATCCCCCTCATCATCTTATAAACCTCTATCACGTCTCCTCTCAACCTCCTCCGCTCCAAAGAGAAAAGCCCAAGTTCCCTCAACCTTTCCTCATGAGACCTACCCTCCAAACCAGGCAGCATCCCGGTAAATCTCCTTTGCACTCTTTCCAGTGTCTCCACATCCTTCTTGTAGTGAGGTGACCAGAACTGCACACAATATTCCAAATGTGGTCTCACCAAGGTCCTGTACAGTTGCAGCATAACCCCACGGCTCTTATACTCCAACCCCCTGTTAATGAACGCCATTTCCTGTCTGCCTGGCAGGGACATACCTAATCAGGACACGCAGTATTTGTTCCTTGAAAAGGTTCCACTTATCATTAGTGCCTTTGCCTGACAATTGTTGTTCCCTTCCTATGCTTCCTAATTCCCGCCTGATTGCATCATAATTACCTCTCCCCCAATTGTAAACTATGCCCTGCCGTACGGCCCTCTCCCTCTCCATTGCAATAACAAAAGACACCGAATTGTGGTCACGATCTCCAAAGTGCTCTCCCACAAACCAAATCCAACATTTGGCCCCGTTCATTTCCCATTACCAAATCCAGTGTGGCCCCACCTCTTGTCGGCCTATCCACATATTGTGTCAGGAACCCCTCCTGCGCACACTGCACAAAAACTGCCCCATCCGAACTAATCGACCTATAAAGGTTCCAATCAATATTTGGAAGGTTAAAGTCCCCCATGACAACTACCCTGTGACCTCCACACCTATCCATAATCTGCTTAGCAATTTCTTGCTCCACATCTCTATTACTATTTGGGGGCCTATAGCAAACTCCTAACAACGTGACCGCTCCTTTCCTATTCCTAACCTCAGCCCATATTTCCTCTGTAGGCAGATACCCTTCAAAATGCCTTTCTGCAGCCGTTACTCTCCTTGATTAACAGTGCCACTCCTCCACCTCTTTTACCAGCTACCCAACACTTACTGAAACATCTATACCCCGGAACTTCCAACAACCATTCCTGTCCTTGTTCTACCCATGTCTCCGTAATGGCCACAACATCGTAGTCCCAAGTGCCAATCCACACCCAAGTTCACCTCCCTTGTTCCGGATGCTCCTTGCATTGAAGTAGACACACTTCAACCCACCTTCTTGTCTGCTGGTACCCACCTTTGACCATGATACCCTTCCCAGTACCTCACTGCACTCACTGACCTCCAGACAACAACTCATTTTCCCATCCCCCTGAAAAATTAGTTTAAACCCCCCCAAAGAGCCGTAGCAAATTTCCCTCCCAGGATATTGGTGCCCCTCTGGTTCAGGTGCACCCCGTCCTGTTGGTCCAGGTCCCACCTTCCCCAGAAAGTGTTCCAATTATCCACATAGCTGAAACCCTCCCTCCTACACCATCCCTGCATCCATGTCTTTAACTGGACTCTCTCCCTGTTCCTCAACTCGCTATCCCGTGGCACCGGCAACATACCAGAGATGACAACCTGTTTTGCCCTGGCTCTCAGCTTCCACCCAAGCTCCCTGAATTCCTGTTTTAAATCCCCGTCCCCTCTCTTACCTATGTCTTTGGTGCCGACGTGTACCACGACATGTGACTGTTCCCCCCTCCCCCTTTAGAATCCTGAAGACACGGTTGGAAATGTCACGGACCCTGGCATCCGGCAGGCACCATACCATCCGTGAGTCTTTCTTGTTGCCACAGAACCTCCTATCGGTCCCTCGAACAAACGAGTCTCCAATAACTATAGCTCTACCGCTCTCCCCCTTTCCCTTCTGAGCCACAGGGAAGGACTCAGCGCTGGCGATCTGGTCACTGCGGCTTACCACTGGAGCTTAAAAATCCCTCAACACTGTCCCCCATCAAACACTCCCAGGACAGTTACAGCACGGGGTTAGGTACAGAGTCGAGCTCCCTCTACACTGTCCCCATCAAACGCTCCCAGGTCTGGTACAGCACGGGGTTAGATTCAGAGTAAAGCTCCCTCTGCACTGTACCCATCAAAAACCCGCAGGACAGATACAGCATGGGGTGAGATACAGAGCAAAGCTCCCTCCACACTGTCCCCATCAAACACTCCCAGGACAGGTACAGCACGGGGTTAGATACAGAGTCAAGCTCCCATGACACTGTTCCCATCAAACACTCCCTGGACTGGTACAGAACAGGATTAGATACAGAGTAAAGCTCGCTCAACACTGTCCCCCATCAAACACTCTAGGGACAGATGCAACATGGGGTGGGATACAGAGCAAAGCTCCCTCTACTCTGAACCCATCAAGCACTCCCAGGACTGGTACAGCACGGGGTTCGATGCAGAGTAAAGCTCCATCTACACTGTCCCCCATCAAACACTCCCTGGACAGATACAGCATGGGTTTAGACACAGAGTAAAGCTCCCTCTACACTATCCCCCATCAAACACTCCCAGGACAGGTACAGCACGGGGTTCGATACAGAGTAACGCTCCCTCTACACTGTCCCCATCAAATACTCCCTGGACAGATACAGCATGGGGTTAGATACACAGTAAAGCTCTCTGAACACTATCCGCCATCAAACACTCCCACGACAGGTACAACACGGGGTTAGATACAAAGTAAAGCTCCCTCTCCACTGTCCCCCATCAATCACTCCCAGGACAGGTACAGCACGGGGTTCGATACAGAGTAAAGCTCCATCTACACTGTCCCCCATCAAACACTCCCTGGACAGATACAGCATGGGGTTAGATACAGAGTAAAGCTCCCTCTACACTATCCCCCATCAAACACTCCCAGGACACATACAGCACGGGAGTAGATACAGAGAAAAGCTCCCTCTACACTGTCCCCATCCATCCCGCCCAGGACAGGTACAGCACGGATTTCGATACAGAACCAAGCTCCCTCTACACTGTCCCTATCAAACACTCCCAGGACAGGTACAGCACGGGGTTAGATACAGAGTAAAGCTCCCTCTACACTGTCCCCCATCAAACACTCCCAGTACAGGTGCAGCACGGGGTTAGATACAGAGTAACGCTCCCTCTACACTGTCCCTATCAAACACTCCCAGGACAGGTACAGCACGGTGTTAGATACAGAGTAACGCTCCCTCTACACTGTCCCTATCAAATACTCCCAGGACAGGTACAGCACGGGGTTAGATACAGAGTAAAGCTACCTCTACACTGTCCCTATCAAACACTCCAAGGACAGGTGCAGCACGGGGTTAAGAACATAAAACCATAAGAAATAGGAGGAGGAGTAGGCCATCTATCCCCTCGAGCCTGCCCCGCCACTCAATAAGATCATGGCTGATCTGAAGTGAATCAGTTCCACTTACCCGCCTGCTCCCCATAACCCTTCATTCCCCGATCGATCAGGAATCCATCTATACGTGATTTAAACATATTCAACGAGGGAGCCTCCACCAGTTCAGTGGGCAGAGAATTCCAGAGATTCACCACCCTCTGAGAGAAGAAGTTCCTCCTCAAATCTGTCCTAAACTGACCCCCCTTTATTTTGAGGCTGTGCCCTCCAGTTCTGGTTTCCTTTCGAAGTGGAATGAATCTCTCCACTTCTACCATATCCAGCCCTTTCATTATCTTACAGGCCTCCATAAGGTCATCCCTCCGCCTTCTAAACTCCAACGAGTACAATCCCAATCTGCTCAATCTCTCCTCATAACACCGTGTGTTACTGACGGTATCTCTACTAATGTTAATCCAGCTCCCTCGCACAGTCTCTGAGTAACCCCTCTCCCCGCAGCACCCAGTGTTACTGACTGTATCTGTACTGATGTTAATCTAGCTCCCTCACACTGTCACTCAGTAACACCTCTCCCCGCAGCACTCTGTGTTACTGACTGTACCTGTACTGAAGTTAATCGAGGTCCCTCACACTGTCACTCAATAACCCCTCTCCCCGCAGCACCCAGTGTTACTGACTGTATCTGTACTGATGTTAATCCAGGTCCCTCACACTGTCAGTCAGTAACCCCTCTCCCCCAGCACCCTGTGTTACTGACTGTATTTGTACTGATGTTAATCCAGCTCCCTCACATTGTCACTCAGTAACCCCTCTCCCCCAGCACCCTGTGTTACTGGCTGTATCTGTACTGATGTTAATCCAGCTCCCTCACACTGTCACTCAAACCCCTCTGCCCCAGCACCCTGTGTTACTGACTGTATCTGTACTGATGTTATTCCTGCTCTCTCACACAGTCACTCAATAATGCATCTTCCCCAGCACCCTGTGGTACTGACTGTATCTCTACTGATGTCAATTCAACTCTCTCCCACTGTCACGCTGTAACACCTCTCCCCCAGCACCCCGTGCTGAGGACTGTATCTCGACTGATGTTAATCCAGCTCCCTCACACTGTCACTCAGTAACCCCTCCCTCCCCCAGCACCCTGTGTTACTGACTGCATCTGTACTGATGTAAATCCAGCTCCCTGAGACTGTCACTCAGTAACCCCCCCTTTCCCCAGCACCTTGTTGGGAACAGAAACTGCTAGAGAAAGGAACTAATGAAAAGTGGAACTTTTTCAAGGAAATACAATACTGGCTGTCCTTGATAGGTATGTCCCTGTCAGGCAGGGAGGAAGTGGCCGAGTGAGGGAACCATGGTTCACGAAAGAGTTGGAATGTCTTGTGAAAAGGAAGAGGGAAGCTTGTGTAGGGATGAGGAAACAAGGTTCAGATGGCTCGATTGAGGGTTACAAGTTAGCGAGGAATGAGTTGAAAAAGGGGCTTAGGAGAGCTAGGAGGGGACATGAGAAGTCCTTGGTGGGTCGGATCAAGGAAAGCCCCAAGGCTTTTTAATCTTATGTGAGGAATAAAATAATGACCAGGGTGAGGTTAGGGCCGGTCAAGGACAGTAGTGGAAACTTGTGTATGGAGTCAGTCGAGATAGGCGAGGTGATGAATGAATACTTTTTTTCAGTGTTCACCAAGGAGAGGGGCCATGTTTTTGAGGAAGAGAAGGTGTTACAGGCTAATAGGCTGGAGGAAATAGATGTGCCGAAGGATGATGTCCTGGCAGTTTTGAATGAACTGAAGGTCGATAAGTCCCCTGGGCCTGATGAAATGTATCCTAGGATTCTTTGGGAGGCAAGGGATGAGATTGCAGAGCCTTTGGCTTTGATCTTTGGGTCCTCGCTGTCCACGGGGATCGTGCCAGAGGACTGGAGAATGGCGAATGTTGTTCCTCTGTTTAAGAAAGGGAATAGAAATGACCCTGGTAATTATAGACCGGTTAGTCTTACTTCGGTGGTTGGTAAATTGCTGGAAAAGGTCCTTAGAGATGGGATATACGACCATTTAGAAATATGAGGATGAATCCGGGATAGTCAGCACGGATTCGTGAAGGGCAAGTCGTGCCTCACAAATTTGATTGAATTTTTTGAGGAGGTAACTAAGTGTGTTGATGAAGGTAGGGCAGCTGATGGCAAATGCATGGATTTTAGTAATGCGTTTGATAAGGTCCCCCATGGTCGGCTTATGATGAAAGTGAGGAGGTGTGGGATAGAGGGAAAGCTGGCCGATTGGATAGGTAACTGGCTGTCTGATCGAAGACAGAGGGTGGTGGTGGATGGAAAATTTTCGGATTGGAGGCAGGTTGCTAGCGGTGTGCCGCAGGGATCAGTGCTTGGTCCTCTGCTCTTTGTGATTTTTATTAATGACTTAGAGTAGGGGGCTGAAGGGTGGATCAGTAAATTTGCTGATGACACCAAGATTGGTGGAGTAGTGGATGAGGTGGAGGGCTGTTGTAGGCTGCAAAGAGGCATAGATAGGATGCAAAGCTGGGCTGAATAGTGCAAAATGGAGTTTAAACCTGATAAATGTGAGGTGATTCATTTTGGTAGGACTAATTTAAATGTGGATTACAGGATCAAAGGTAGGGTTCTGAAGACTGTGGAGGAACAGAGAGATCTTGGGGTCTATATCCACAGATCTCTAAAGGTTGCCACTCAAGTGGATAGAGCTGTGAAGAAGGCCTATAGTGTGTTAGCTTATATTAACAGGGGGTTGGAGTTTAAGAGCCGTGGGGTTATGCTGCAACTGTACAGGACCTTGGTGAGACCACATTTGGAATATTGTGTGCAGTTCTGGTCACTTCACTATAGGAAGGATGTGGAAGCGCTGGAAAGAGTGCAGAGGAGATTTACCAGGATGCTGCCTGGTTTGGAGGGGAGGTCTTATGAGGAAAGGTTGAGGGAGCTAGGGCTGTTCTCTCTGGAGCAGAGGAGGCTGAGGGGAGACTTATTAGAGGTTTATAAAATGATGAAGGGGATAGATAGAGTGAACGTTCAAAGACTATTTCCTCCGGTGGATGGAGCTATTACAAGGGGGCATAACTATAGTGTTCGTGGTAGGAGATACAGGAAGGATATCAGAGGTAGGTTCTTTACGCAGGGAGTGGTTGGGGTGTGGAATGGACTGCCTGCAGTGATAGTGGTGTCAGACATTTTAGGAACATTTAAGCGGTTATTGAATAGGCACATGGAGCACTCCAGGATGATAGGGAGTGGGATAGCTTGATCTTTGTTTCAGATAAAGCTCGGCACAACATCGTGGGCCGAAGGGCCTGTTCTGTGCTGTCCTGTTCTATGTTCTATGTATCTGTCCTGATGTTAATCCAGCTCTCTCACACTGTCACTCAGTAACCCCTCTCCCCCAGCACCCTGTGTTACTGACTGTATCTGAACTGATGTTAATCCAGCTCCCTCACACCGTCACTCAGTAACCCCTCTCCCCACAGCACCCTGTTTTGCTGACAGTTGCTCTCCTGATGTTAATCCAGCTCCCTCAAATTGTCGCTCTGTATCCCCTCTCCCCCCAGCACCCTGTGTTACTTACTGCATCTCTACTGATGTTAATCCAGCTCCCACAAACTGTCACTCAGTAACCCCTCTCCCCCAGCGCCCTGTGTTACTGACTGTATCTCGACTGATGTTAATCCAGCTCCCTCACACTGTCACTCACTAACCCACTCTCCCCCAGCACCCTGTGTTACTGACTGTATCTGTACTGATGTTAATCCAGCTCCCTCACACTGAAACTCAGTAATCCCTCTCCCCCAGCACACTGTGTTACTGACTGTTTCTGTACTGATGTTAATCCAGCTCCCTCACACTGTCACTCAGTAACCCCTCACCCCCCAGCACCCTGTGCTCCTGACTGTCTGTACTGATGTTAATCCAGCTCCCTCGCACTGTCACTGAGTAACACCTCTCTCCCCCCAGCACCCTGTGCTCCTGACTGTATCCGTACTGATGTAAATCCAGCTCCCTCACACTGTCACTCAGTATCCCCGCTCCCCCAGCACCATGTGTTACTGACTGAATGTCTGGGTGTGCAAGTCCACAGATCCTTCAAGGTGACGTCCACAGGGGGTGAAGCTGGTGAAGAAGGCATATGGCATGCTTCCCTTTATAGGACGGGGCATCGAGTATAAAAGTTGGGGTCTGATGTTGCAGATGTATAGAACGTTGTTTCGGCCGCATTTGGAATATTGCGTCCAGTTCTGGTCGCCACACTACCAGAAGGACGGGGAGGCTTTGGAGAGAATACAGAGGAGGTTTACCAGGATGTTGCCTGGTATGGGGGGTCTTAGTTATGAGGAGAGATTGGATAAACTGGGGTTGTTCTCCCTGGAAAGACGGAGGATGAGGCGAGAATTAATAGAGGTGTATAAAATTATGAAAGACACAGATAGGGTGAACGGTGGGAAGCTTTTCCCCAGGTCGGGGGTGATGTTCACGAGGGGTCATTGGTTCAAGGAAAAGGGGGGGAGGTTTAACACAGATATCAGAAGGACATATTTTACACAGAGGGTGCTGGGGGCCTGGAATGCGCTGGCAGGCAAGGTGGTGGAGGCGGACACACTGGGAACGTTTAAGACTTATCTCGATAGCCACATGAACGGAGTGGGAATGGAGGGATTTAAAAAAAATGGTCTAGTTTGGACCAGGGAGCGGCACGGGCTTGGAGGGCCGAAGGGCCTGTTCCTGTGCTGTTTTGTTCTTTGTTCAACTGATGTTAATCCAGGTCCCTCACACTGTCACTCAGTCGCCCCCCTACTCCAGCCCCTGTGTTACTTACTGTGTCTGTACTGATGTTAATCCAACTCCCTCACACTGTCACTCAGTAACCCCGCTCCCACCCAGCACCCTGTGTTACTGACTGTATCTGTCCTGATGTTAATCCAGCTCCCTCACACTGTGACTCAGTATCCCCTCTCCCCCAGCACCCTGTGTTACTGACTTTGTCTAGACTGGTGTTAATCCAGCTCCCTCACACTGTCAGTCAGTAACCCCTCTCCCCCAGCACACTGTGCTACTGACTGTATCTGTATTGATGTTAATCCAGATCCCTCACACTGTCACTCAGTAACCCCTATCTCCCCCAGCACCCTGTGTTACTGACTGTATCTCTCCTGATGTTAATCCAAATACCTCAAATTATCATTCAGTATTCCGGCTCCCCCCAGCACCCTGTGTGACTGACTGTGTCGCTACGAATGTTAATCCAGCTCCCTCACACTGTCACTCAGTAACCCCTCTCCCCCAGCACCCTGTGTTCCTGACTGTATCTCCACAGTTGTTAATCGAGCTCCCTCACACTGTCACTCAGTAACCCCTCTCCCCCAGCACCCCGTGTTACTGACTGTATCGAGACTGATGTTAATCCAGTTCCCTCACACTGTCACTCTGTATCCACTCTCCCCCAGCGCCCTGCGTTACTGAGTGTATCTGTTCAAATGTTAATCCAGCTCCCTGAGTCTCTCACTCAGAAACCCCTTTCCCCCAGCACCCTGTGTTACTGACTGTATCTCTACTGATGTTAATCCAGCTCCCTCACACTGTCACTCAGTAACCCCTCAACCCCAGCACCCTGTGTTACTGACTGTATCTGTACTGATGTTAATCCAGTTCCCTCACACTGTCACTCTGTATCAGCTCTCCCCAGCACCCTGTGTTACTGACTGTATCTCTACTGATGTTAATCCAACTCCCTCACACTGTCACTCAGTCACCCCTCTCCCCCAGCACCTGTTTTACTGACTGTGTCTCTAATGATGTTAATCCAGCTCCCTCACACTGTCACCAAGTGACCCCTCTCCCCCAGCACCCTGTGTTACTGACTGTATCTGTTCAGATGTTAATCCAGCTTCCTCAGACTGTCACTCAGTAACCACTGTCCCCCAGCACCCTGTGTTACTGACTGTATCTCTACTGATGTTAATCCAGCTCCCTCACCCTGTCACTCAGTAACCCCTCTCCCCCAGCACCCTGTGTTACTGACTGTATCTGTACTGATGTTAATCCAGTTCCCTCACACTGTCACTCTGTATCCCCTCTCCTCCAGCACCCTGTGTTACTGACTGTATCTCTACTGATATTAATCCAGCTCCCTCACACTGTCACTCAGTCACCCCTCTCCCCCAGCACCTGTTTTACTGACTGTGTCTCTAATGATGTTAATCCAGCTCCCTCACACTGTCACCAAGTTACCCCTCTCCCCCAGCACCCTGTGTTACTGACTGTATCTGTTCAGATGTTAATCCAGCTTCCTCAGACTGTCACTCAGTAACCACTGTCCCCCAGCACCCTGTGTTACTGACTGTATCTGTTCAGATGTTAATCTAGCTCCCTGAGACTGTCACTCAGTAACCCCTTCCCCCCAGCACCCTGTATTACTGACTGTACCTGTACTGATGTTAATCCAGCTTCCTGAGACTGTCACTCAGTAACCACTGTCACCCAGCACCCTTTGTTACTGACTGTATCTCTACTGATGTTAATCCAGCTCCCTCACCCTGTCACTCAGTAACCCCTCTCCCCCAGCACCCTGTGTTACTGACTGTATCTGTACTGATGTTAATCCAGCTCCCTCAAACTGTCACTCAGTAACCCTCTTCCCCAGCACCCTATGTTAATGACTGTATCTATACTCTTGTTTATCCAGCTCCCTCACACTGTGACTCAGTGTCCCCTCTCCCCCAGCACCCTGTGTTACTGACTGTATCTCTTGGTGTGCAAGTCCACAGATCCTTCAAGGTGACGTCACAGGGGGAGAAGTTGGTGAAGAAGGCATATGGCATGCTTCCCTTTATTGGACGGGGCATCGAGTATAAAAGTTGGGGTCTGATGTTGCAGATGTATAGAACGTTTGTTCGGCCGCATTTGGAATACTGCGTCCAGTTCTGGTCGCCACACTACCAGAAGGTCGTGGAGGCTTTGGAGAGAGTACAGAGGAGGTTTACCAGGATGTTGCCTGGTATGGAGGGGCTTAGTTGTGAGGAGAGATTGGGTAAACTGGGGTTGTTCTCCCTGGAAAGACGGAGGATGAGGGGAGACTTAATAGAGGTGTATAAAATTATGAAATGCACAGATAGGGTGAACGGTTGGAAGCTTTTCCCCAGGTTGGCGTTGATGTTCACGAGGGGACATAGGTTCAAGGTGAAGGGGGGGGGGTTTACACAGATATCGGAAGGACATATTGTACACAGAGGGTCCTGGGGGCCTGGAATACGCTGCCAGGCAAGGTGGTGGAGGCGGACACACTGGGAACGTTTAAGACTTATCTCGATAGCCACATGGACGGAGTGGGAATGGAGGAATACAAAAGAATGGTCTAGTTTGGACGAGGGAGCGGCACGGCCTTGGATGGCCGAAGGTCCAGTTCCTGTGCTGTTTTGTTTTTGTTCTTTGTTCAACTGATGTTAATCCAGCTCCCTCACACTGTCACACGGTCGCCCCCCTACTCAAGCCCCTGTGTTACTGACTGTGTCTGTACTGATGTTAATCCAGCTCCCTCACACTGTCACTCAGGAACACCTCTCCCCCCAACACCCTCTGTTACTGAATGTATCTGTACTGATGTTAATCCAGCTCCCTCACACTGTCACTCAGTAACCCCTCTCCCCCAGCACCCTGTGTTCCTGACTGTATCTTTACTGATGTTATTCCAACTCCCTCAAATTATCACTCAGTATCCCCGCTCCCTCCAGCACCCTTTCTTACTGACTGTGTCGCTACGAATGTTAGTCCAGCTCACTCACACTGTCACTCAGTAACCCCTCTCCCCCAGCACCCTGTGTTACTGACTGTATCTGTACTGATGTTATTCCAAGTCCCTCACGCTGTCACTCAGTAACCCCTCTCCCCCAGCACCCTGTGTTACTGACTGTATCTGTACATATGTTAATCCAACTCCCTCACACTGTCGCTCAGGAAACCCTCTCCCCCAGCACCCTGTGTTACTGACTGTATTTCTACTGATGTTAATCCAGCTCCCTCACACTGTCCATCAGTAACCCCTCTCCCCCCAGCACCTGTGTTACTGACTGTGTCTCTAATGATGTTGCTCCAGCTCCCTCACACTGTCACTCAGTCAGCCATCTCCCCACAATACCCTGTGTTACTGACTGTGTCGCTAAGAATTTTAGTCCAGCTCCCACGCACTGTCACTCAGTAACCCTTGTCCCGCTCAGCGCCCTCTGTTACTGACTGTATCTCCACAGTTGTTAATCCAGCTCCCTCACACTGTCACTCAGTAACCCCTCTCCCCCAGGACCCTGTGTTACTGACTGTACCTCGACTGATAATCCAGCTCCCTTACACTGTCACTCAGTAACCCCTCTCCCCCAGCACCCTGTGTTACTGACTGAATCTGTACAGGTGTTAATCCAGCTCCCTCACACTGTCACTCAGTTACCCCTCTATCCCCCAGCACCCTGTTTTACTGACTTTGTCTCTAATGATGTTAATCCAGCTCCCTCACACTGTCACCAAGAGCCCCTCTCCCCCAGCACCCTGTGTTACTGACTGTAGCTGTTCAGATGTTAATCCAACTCCCTGAGACTGTCACTCAGTAACCCCTCTCCCCCCTAGCATCCTGTGTTACTGACTGTATCTCTACTGATGTGAATCTAGCTCCATCACACTGTCACTCAGTAACCCCTCTCCCCCAGCACCCTGTGTTACTGACTGTATCTGTACTGATGTTAATCCAGCTACCTCACACTGTCACTTAGGAACCCCTCTCTCCCCCCAGCACCCTGTGTTACTGACTATATCTGTACTGATGTTAATCCAGCTCCCTCACACTGTCACTCATTAACCCCTCTCCCCCAGCACCCTGTGTTACTGACTGTATCTCTACTGATGTTAATCCAGCTCCCTCACACTGTCACTCAGTAACCCCTCTCCCCCAGCACCCTGTGTTACTGACAGTATCTGTACTGATGTCAATCCAGCTCCATCACACGGTCACTCAGTATCCCCTCTCCCTCAGCACCCTCTGTTATTGACTGTATATCTGGGTGTGCAAGTCCACAGATCCTTCAAGGTGACGTCCACAGGGGGAGAAGCTGGTGAAGAAGGCATATGGAATGCGTCCCTTTATAGGACGGGGCATCGAGTATAAAAGTTGGTGTCTGATGTTGCAGATGTATACAATGTTGGTTCGGCCGCATTTGGAATATTGCGTCCAGTTTTGGTCGCCACACTACCAGAAGGACGTGGAGGCTTTGGAGAGAGTACAGAGGAGGTTTATCAGGATGTTGCCTGGTATGGGGGGTCTTAGTTATGAGGAGAGATTGGGTAAACTGGGGTAGTTCTCCCTGGAAAGACAGAGGATGAGGCGAGACTTAATCAAGGTGTATAAAATTATGAAAGGCAACGATAGGGTGAACGTTGGGAAGCTTTTCCCCAGGTCGGCGGTGATGTTCACGAGGGGTCATAGGTTCAAGGTGAAGGGGGGGGATGTTTAACACAGATATCAGAAGGACATATTTTACACAGAGGGTGCTGGGGGCCTGGAATGCGCTGCCAGGCAAGGTGGAGGAGGCGGACACACTGGGAACGTTTAAGACTTATCTCGATAGCCACATGAACGGAGTGGGAATGGAGGGATAAAAAAAAATAGTCTAGTTCGTACCAGGGAGCGGCACGGGCTTGGAGGGCCGAAGGGCCAGTTCCTGTGCTGTTTTGTTCTTTGTTCAACTGATGTTAATCCAGCTCCCTCACACTGTCACTCAGGAACCCCTCTCCCCCTAGCACCATTTGTTACTGACTGTATCTGTACTGATGTTTAACCAACTCCCTCCCACTGTCACTCAGTAACCCCTCTCCCCCAGCACCCTGTGTTCCTGAACGTATCTTTATTGATGTTAATCCAACTCCCACAAATTATCACTCAGTATCCCCGCTCCCCCCAGCACCCTGTGTTACTGACTGTGTCGCTACGAATGTTAGTCCAGCTCCCTCACACTGTCATTCAGTAACCCCTCTCCCCCCGCACCCTGTGTTACTGACTGTGTCTCTAATGTTGTTAATCCAGCTCCCTCACACTGTAACTCAGTATCCCATCGCCCCCCAGCACCCTGTGTTACTGACTGTGTCTCGAATGATGTTAATCCAGCTCCCTCACACTGTAACTCAGTATCCCATCGCCCCCCAGCACCCTGTGTTACTGACTGTATCTGTACATGTGCTAATCCAGCTCCCTCACACTGTCACTCAGTCACCGCTCTCCCCCAGCACCCTGTTTTACTGACTGTGTCTGCACAGCTGTTAATCCAGCTCCCTCACACTGTTACTCAGTAACTGCTCTCCCCCAGCACCCTGTTTTACTGACTGTATCTGTACATGTGTTAATCCAGCTCCCTCACACTGTCACTCAGTAACCCCTCTTCCCCAGCACCCTGTGTTACTGACTGTATCAGTTCAGATGTTAATCCAGCTCCCTCGCACTGTCACTCAGAAACCCCACTCCCCCAGCACTCTGTGTTGCTGACTGTGTCTGTACTGATGTTCATCCAGCTCCCTTACACTGTCACTCACTAACCCCTCTCCCCCCAGCACACTGTGTTACTGACTGTATCTGTCCTGATGTTAATCCAGCTCCCTCACACTGTCACTCAGTAACCCCTCTCCCCCAGCACCCTGTTTTACTGACTGTATCTGTACAGGTGTTAATCTAGCTCCCTCACACTGTCACCAAGTGACCCCGCTCCCCCAGCCCCTGTGTTACTGACTGTATCTGTTCAGATGTTAATCCAGATCCCTCACACTGTGACTGAGTAACCCCTCTCCCCCCCCAAAACCCTGTGTTACTGACTGTATCTGTCCTGATGTTAATCCCGCTCCCACACACTGTGACTCAGTATCCCCTCTCCCCCAGCACCCTGTATTACTGACTGTATCTCTACTGATGTTAATCCAGCTCCCTCAAATTATCACTCAGTATCCCCGCTCCCCCAGCACCCTGTGTGACTGATTGTGTCGCTACGAATGTAATCCAGCTCCCACGCACTGTCACTCAGTAACCCCTCTCCCCCAGCACCCTGTGTTACTGACTGTATCTACCCTATGTTACTGACTGTGTCGCTACGTATGTTGGTCCAGCTCCCTCACACTGTCACTCAGTACCCGCTCTCCCCCAGCACCCTGTTTTACTGACTGTATCTGTACAGGTGTTAATCCAGCTCCCTCACACTGTCACCAAGTGACCCCTCTCCCCCAGCCCCTGTGTTACTGACTGTATCTGTTCAGATGTTAATCCAGCTCCCTCACACTGTGACTGAGTACCCCGCTCCCCCAAAAACCTGTGTCACTGATTGCATCTCGACTGATGTTAATCCAACTCCCTCACACTGTCACTCAGTGACCCCTCTCCCCCTGAACCCTCTGTTACTGACTGTATCTGCACTGATGTTAATCCAGCTCCCTCACACTGTCACTCAGTATCCCCTCTCCCCCAGCACCCTGTGTTCCTGATTGAATCTCTGGGTGTGCAAGTCCACAGATCCTTCAAGGTTACGTCCACAGGGGGAGAAGATGGTGAAGAAGGCATATGGCATGCTGCCCTTTAAATGACGGGGCATCGAGTATAAAAGTTGGGGTCTGATGTTGCAGATGTTTAGAACGTTGGTTCGGCCGCTTTTGGAAAATTGCTTCCAGTAATGGCCGCCACACCACCAGAAGGACGTGGAGGCTTTGCAGAGAGTACAAAGGAGGTTTACCAGGATGTTGCCTCGTATGGGGGGTCTTAGTTATGAGGAGAGATTGGGTAAACTGGGGTTGTTCTCCCTGGAAAGCAGAGGATGAGGCGAGACTTAGGAGAGGTGTATAAAATTATGAAAGGCACAGATAGGGTGAACGGTGGGAAGCTTTTCCCCAGGTCGGCGGGGATGTTCACGAGGAGGGGTAGGTTCAAGGGGAAGGGGGCAGGTTTAACACAGATATCAGAAGGACATATTTTACACAGAGGGTGCTGGGGGCCTGGAATGCGCTGCCAGGCAAGGTGGTGGAGGCGGACACACACTGGGAACGTCTAAGACTTATCGAGATAGCCACATGAACGGAGTGGGAATGGAGGGATACAAAAGAATGGTCTAGTTTGGACCAGGGAGCGGCACGGGCTTGGAGGGCCGAAGGGCCAGTTCCTGTGCTGTTTTGTTCTTTGTTCAACTGATATTAATCCAGCTCCCTCACACTGTCACTCAGTAACCACTCTCCCCCCCCAGCACCCTGTGTTACTGACTGTATCTGTCCTGATGTTAATCCAGCTCCCACACACTGTGACTCAGTATCCCCTCTCCCCCAGCACCCTGTGTTACTGACTGTGTCTGTACTGATGTTAATCCAGCTCCCACACACTGTGACTCAGTATCCCCTCTCCCCCAGCACACTGTGTTACTGACTGTATGTCTCCTGATGTTAATCCAACTCCCTCAAATTATCACTAAGTATCCCCGATCCCCCAGCACCCTGTGTGACTGATTGTGTCGCTACGAATGTTAATCCAGCTCCCACGCACTGTCACTCAGTAACCCCTCTCCCCCAGCACCCTGTGTTACTGACTGTATCTCTACTGATGTTAATACAGCTCCCTCACACTGTCACTCAGTAACCCCACTCCCCCAGCACCCTGTTTTACTGACTGTATCTGTACAGGTGTTAGTCCAGCTCCCTCACACTGTGACTCAGTATCCCCTCTCCCCCAGCACCCTGTGTTACTGACTGTGTCTTAACTGATGTTAATCCAGCTCCCTCACACTGTCAGTCAGTAACCCCTCTTCCCCAGCACCCTGTGTTACTGACTGTATCTGTACTGATGTTAATCCAGCTCCCTCACACTGTCACTCAGGAACCCCTCTCCCCCAGCACTCAGTGTTACTGACTGTGTCTGTCCTGATATTAATCCAGCTCCCTCGTACTGTCACTCAGTAACCCCTCTCCCCCAGCACTCAGTGTTACTGACTGTATCTGTACTGATGTTAATCCAGCACCCTCACACTGTCACTCAGTAACCCCTCTCGCCCCAGCAACAGTGTTACTGACTGTGTCTCTGATGATGTTAATCCAGCTCCCTCACACTGTCACTCAGTAACCCATCTCCCCCCAGCAACCTCTGTTACTGACTGTGTCGCTACGAATGTTAGTCCAGCTCCCACACACTGTCACTCAGTAACCCTTGTCCCGCTCAGCGCCCTCTGGTACTGACTGTACCTCCACAGTTGCTAATCCAGCTCCCTCACACTTTCACTCAGGAAGCCCTCTTCCCCAGCACCCTGTTTTACTAACTGTATCTCGACTGATAATCCAGCTCCCTCACACTGTCACTCAGTAACCCCTCTCCCCCAGCACCCTCTGTTACTGACTGTATCTGTTGTGATGTTAATCCAGCTCCCTCACACTGTCACTCAATAAACCCTCTCCCCCCAGCACCTGTGATACTGACTGTGTCTCTAATGATGTTAATCCAGCTGCCTCACACTGACACTCAGTAACCCCTCTCCCCCAGCACCTGTGTTACTGACTGTATCTCTACTGATGTTAATCCAGCTCGCTCACACTGTCACTCAGTAACCCCTCTCCCCCAGCACCCTGTGTTACTGACTGTGTCTCTAATGATGTTAATCCAGCTCCCTCACACTGTGACTGACTAACCCCTTCTCCCCAGCACCCTGTGTCACTGATTGCATCTCGACTGATGTTAATCCAACTCCCTCACACTGTCACTCAGTGACCCCTCTACCCCTGCACCCTGTGTTACTGATTGAATCTGTACTGATGTTAATCCAGCTCCCTCACACTGTCGCTCAGTAACCCCTCTCCCCCAGCATCCTGTGTTACTGACTGTGTCTGTCCTGATATTAATCCAGCTTCCTCGCACTGTCACTCAGTAACCCCTCTCCCCAGCACCCTGTGTTACTGACAGTATCTGTACTGATGTTAATCCAGCTCCCTCACACTGTCACTCAGTAACCCGTCTCCCCAGCACCCTGTGTTACTGACCGTGTCTGTACTGATGTTAATCCAACTCCCACACATTGTCACTCAGTAACCCATCTCCCCCCAGCACCCTGTGTTACTGACTGTATCTCTCCTGATGTTAATCCAACTCCCTCAAATTATCACTCAGTATCCCCGCTTCCCCCAGCACCCTGTGTTACTGACTGTGTCTGTACAGGTGCTAATCCAGCTCCCTCACACTGTCACTCAGTAACCCCTCTCCCCCAGCACCCTGTGTTCCTATATGTATCTCTCCTGATGTTACTCCAAATCCCTCAAATTATCACTCGGCAGCCCCGCTCCCCCCGGCACCCTGTGTTACTGACTGTGTCGCTACGAATGTTGGTCCAGCTCCCTCACACTGTTACTCAGTACCCGCTCTCACCCAGCACCCTGTTTACTGACTGTATCTGTACAGGTGTTAATCCAGCTCCCTCACACTGTCACCAAGTGACCCGTCTCCCCCAGCCCCTGTGTTACTGACTGTATCTGTTCAGATGTTAATCCAGCTCCCTGAGACTGTAACTCAGTAACCCCTCTCACCCAGCACCCTGTGTTACTGACTGTATCTGTTCAGATGTCAATCCAGCTCCCTGAGTCTTTCACTCAGTAACACCTCTCCCCCAGCACCCTGTGTTACTGACTGTATCTCTGGGTGTGCAAGTCCACAGATCCGTCAAGGTGACGTCCACATTGGGAGCAGCTGGTGAAGAAGGCACATGGCATGCTTCCCTTTAAAGGACGGGGCATCGAGTATAAAAGTTGGGGTCTGATGTTGCAGATGTATAGAACGTTGGTTCGGCCGTATTTGGAATACTACGTCCAGTTCTGGTCGCCACACCACCAGAAGGACGTGGAGGCTTTGGAGAGAGTACAGAGGAGGTTTACCAGGATGTTGCCTGGTATGGAGGGGCTTAGTTATGAGGAGAGATTGGGTAAACTGGGGTTGTTCTCCGTGGAAAGACGGAGGATGATGGGAGACTTTATAGAGGTGTATAAAATTATGAAAGCCACACAACGGTTAACGGTGGGCAGCTTTTCCCCAGGTCGGCGGGGATGTTCACGAGGGGTCATAGGTTCAAGGTGAAGGGGGGGAGGTTTAACACAGATATCAGAAGGACATATTTTACACAGAGGGTGGTGGGGGCCTGGAATGCGCTGCCAGGCAAGGCGGTGGAGGCGGACACACTGGGAACGTTTAAGACTTATCTCGATATCCCCATGAACGGATTGGGAATGGAGGGATACAAAAGAATGGTCTAGTTTGGACCAGGGAGCGGCACGGGCTTGGAGGGCCGAATGGCCTGTTCCTGTGCTGTTTGTTTTTGTTCTTTGTTCAACTGATGTTAATCCAACTCCCTCACACTGTCACTCAGGTACCCCTCTCCCCCCAGCACCCTGTGTTACTGACTGTATCTGGACAGATGTTAATCCAGCTCCCTCACACTCTCACTCAGGAACCCCTCTCCCCCCAGCACCCTGTGTTACTGACTGTATCTGTACTGATGTTAATACAGCTCCCTCACACTGTCACTCAGTACCCGCTCTTCCCCAGCACCCTGTTTACTGACTGTATCTGTACAGGTGTTAATCCAGCTCCCTTACACTGTCAAAAAGTGACCCCTCTCCGCCAGCCCCTGTGTTACTGACTGTATCTGTTCAGATGTTAATCCAGCTCCCTGAGACTGTAACTCATTAACCCCTAACCCCAGCACCCTGTGTTACTGATTGTATCTGTTCAGATGTCAAACCAGCTCCCTGAGTCTTTCACTCAGTAACCCCTCTCCCCCAGCACCCTGTGTTACTGACTGTTTCTCTACTGATGTGAATCCAGCTCCCTCACACTGTCACTCAGTATCCCCTCTCCCCAAGCACCCTGTGTTACTGACTGTATCTCTGCGTTTGCAAGTCCACAGATCCTTCAAGGTGACGTCCACATTGGGAGCAGCTGCTGAAGAAGGCATATGGCATGCTTCCCTTTAAAGGACGGGGCATCGAGTATAAAAGTTGGGGTCTGATGTTGCAGATGTATAGAACGTTGGTTCGGCCGCATTTTGAATACTACGTCCAGTTCTGGTCGCCACACAACCAGAAGGACGAGGAGGCTTTGGAGAGAGTACAGAGGAGGTTTACCAGGATGTTGCCTGGTATGGAGGGGCTTAGTTATGAGGAGAGATTGGGTAAACTGGGGTTGTTCTCCCTGGAAAGACGGAGGATGATGGGAGACTTAATAGAGGTGTATAAAATTATGAAAGCCACAGATCGGGTGAACGGTGGGAAGCTTTTCCCCAGGTCGGCGGGGATGTTCACGAGGGGTCATAGGTTCAAGGTGAAGGGGGGGAGGTTTAACACAGATATCAGAAGGACATATTTTACACAGAGGGTGGTGGGGGCCTGGAATGCGCTACCAGACAAGGTGGTGGACGCGGACACACTGGGAACGTTTAAGACTTATCTCGATATCCCCATGAACGGATTGGGAATGGAGGGATACAAAAGAATGGTCTAGTTTCGACCTGGGAGCGGCACGGGCTTGGAGGGCCGAAGGGCCTATTCCTGTGCTGTTTTGTTTTTGTTCTTTGTTCAACTGATCTTAATCCAGCACCCTCACACTGTCACTCAGCCGCCCCCCTACTCCAGCCCCTGTGTTACTGACTGTGTCTGTACTGATGTTAATCCAACTCACTCACACTGTCACTCAGTAACCTCTCTCCCCCAGCACCCTGTGTTACTGACTGTATCTGGACTGATGTTAATCCAGCTCACTCACACTGTCACTCAGTAACCCCTCTCCCCCAGCACCCTGTGTTACTGACTGTGTCTGTACTGATGTTAATCCAGCTCCCTCACACTGTCACTCAGTAACCCCTCTCTCCCAGCACCCTGCGTTACTGACTGTATCTGTCCTGATATTAAGCCAGCTCCCTCACACTGTAACTCAGTACCCCCTCTCCCCCAGCGCCCTGTGTTATTGACTGTATCTCTACTGATGTTAATCCAGCTCCCTCACACTATCACTCAGTAACCCCTATCTCCCCCAGCACCCTGTGTTGCTGACTGTGTCGTTCCGAATGTTAGTCCAGCTCCGACGCACTGTCACTCAGTAACCCTTGTCCCGCTCAGCGCCCTCTGTTAATGACTGTATCTCCACAGTTGTTAATCCGGCTCCCTCACAAGGTCACTCAGTAACCCCTCTCCCGCAGCACCCTGTGTTACTGACTGTATCTCTATGATAATCCAGCTCCCTCACACTGTCACTCAGGAACCCCTCTCCCCCAGCACCCTGTGTTACTGACTGTAGCTGTTCAGATGTCAATCCAGCTCCCTGAGACTGTTAGTCAGAAACCCCTCTCCCCCAGCATCCTGTGTTCCTGACTGTATCTCTACTGATGTGAATCCAGCTCCCTGACACTGTCACTCAGTAACCCCTCTCCGCCAGCACCCTGTGTTACTGACTGTATCTCTACTGATGTTAATCCAGCTCTCTCACACTGTCACTCAGTAACCCCTCACCCCCCAGCACCCTGTGTTACTGACTGTGTCGCTTCGAATGTTGGTCCAGCTCCCACGCACTGTCACTCAGTAACCCTTGTCCCGCTCAGCGCCCTCTGTTACTGGCTGTATCTCCACAGTTGTTAATCCAGCTCCCTCACACTGTCACTCAGTAACCCCTCTCCCCCAGCACCCTGTGTTACTGACTGTATCTCTACTGATAATCCAGCTCCCTCACACTGTCACTCAGTAACCCCTCTCCCCCAGCACCCTGTGTTACTGACTGTATCTCAACTGATGTTAATCCAGCTCGCTCACACTGTCACTTAGTCACCCCTCTCCCCCAGCACCCTGTGTTACTGACTGTATCTCTCCTGATAATCCAGCTACCTCACACTGTCACCATGTGATCCCTCTCCCCCAGCACACTGTGTTACTGACTGTAGCTGTTCAGATGTTAATCCAGCTCCCTGAGACTGTTAGTCAGAAACCCCACTCCCCCAGCATCCTGTGTTCCTGACTGTATCTCTACTGATGTGAATCCAGCTCCCTAACATTGTCCCTCAGTAACCCCTCTCCGCCAGCACCCTGTGTTACTGAATCTATCTGTACTGATGTTAATCCAGCTCCCTCACTCTGTCACTCAGTAGCTCCTCTCCCCAGCACCCTGTGTTACTCACTGAATCTCTACTGATGTTAATCCAGCTCCATCACACTGTCACTCAGTAAACCCTCTCCCCCAGCACACTGTGTTATTGACTGTGTCCGTACTGATGTCAATCCAGTTCCCACACACTGTCACTCAGTAACCCCTCTCTCCCAGCACCCTGTGTTACTGACTGTATCTCTCCTGATAATCCAGTTCCCTCACACTTCCACTCCGTAACCCCTCTCCCCAGCACCCTGTGTTACTGACTGTATCTCTCCTGATAATCCAGCTCCCTCACACTGCCACTCCGTAACCCCTCTCCCCCAGCACCCTGTGTTACTGACTGTATCTGTACTGATATTAAGCCTGCTCCCTCACACTTTAACTCAGTAACCCCTCCCCCCAGCACCCTGTGTTATTGACTGTATCTCTTCTGATGTTAATCCAGCTCCCTCACACTATCACTCAGTAACCCCTATCTCCCCCAGCACCCAGTGTTACTGACTGTGTCGTTCCGAATGTTAGTCCAGCTCCCACGCACTGTCACTCAGTAACCCTTGTCCCGCTCAGCGCCCTCTGTTAATGACTGTATCTCCACAGTTGTTAATCCAGCTCCCTCACACGGTCACTCAGTAACCCCTCTCCCCCAGCACCCTGTGATACTGACTGCATCTCTATGATAATCCAGATCCCTCACACTGTGACTCAGTAACCCCTCTCCCCCAGCACCCTGTGTTACTGACTGTATCTCTACTGATGTTAATCCAGCTCCCTCACACTGTCACCAAGTGACCCCTCTCCCCCAGCACACTGTGTTACTGACTGTAGCTGTTCAGATGTCAATCCAGCTCCCTGAGACTGTTAGTCAGAAACCCCTCTCCCCCAGCATCCTGCGTTCCTGACTATATCTCTACTGATGTGAATCCAGCTCCCTAACACTGTCACTCAGTAACCCCTCTCCGCCAGCACCCTGTGTTACTGGCTGTATCTCTACTGATGTTAATCCAGCTCCCTCACACTGTCACTCAGTAACCCCTCACCCCCCAGCACCCTGTGTTACTGACTGTGTCGCTTCGAATGTTAGTCCAGCTCCCACGCACTGTCACTCAGTAACCCTTGTCCCGCTCAGCGCCCTCTGTTAATGGCTGTATCTCCACAGTTGTTAATCCAGCTCCCTCACACTGTCACTCAGTAACCCCTCTCCCCCAGCACCCTGTGTTACTGACTGTATCTCTACTGATAATCCAGCTCCCTCACACTGTCACTCAGTAACCCCTCTCCCCCAGCACCCTGTGTTACTGACTCTATCTGTACTGATGTTAACCCAGCTCGCTCACACTGTCACTTAGTCACCCCTCTCCCCCAGCACCCTGTGTTACTGACTGTATTGGTACTGATGTTAATCCAGCTCACTCACACTGTCACTCAGTAAACCCTCTCCCCAAGCACACTGTGTTATTGACTGTGTCTGTACTGATGTTAATCCAGTTCCCTCACACTGTCACTCAGTAACCCCTCTCTCCCAGCACACTGTGTTACTGACTGTATCTCTCCTGATAATCCAGCTCCCTCACACTGCCAATCAGTAACCCCTCTCCCCCAGCACCCTGTGTTACTGACTGTATCTGTACTGATGTGAATCCAGCTCCCAAACACTATCACTCATTAACACCTCTCCGCCAGCACCCTGTGTTACTGATTCTATTTGTACTGATGTTAATCCAGCTCCCTCACTCTGTCACTCAGTAGCCCCTCTCCCCAGCACCCTGTGTTACTGACTGTATCTCTACTGATGTTAATCCAGCTCCCTCACACTGTCACTCAGTAAACCCTCTCCCCCAGCACACTGTGTTATTGACTGTGTCTGTACTGATGTTAATCCAGTTCCCTCACACTGTCACTCAGTAACCCCTCTCTCCCAGCAACCTGTGTTACTGACTGTATCTCTCCTGATAATCCAGCTCCCTCACACTGCCACTCCGTAACCCCTCTCCCCCAGCACCCTGTGTTACTGACTGTATCTCTCCTGATAATCCAGCTCCCTCACACTGACACTCCGTAACCCCTCTCCCCCAGCACCCTGTGTTCCTGACTGTATCTGTACTGATATTAAGCCAGCTCCCTCACACGGTAACTCAGTACACCCTCCCCCCCAGCACCCTGTGTTATTGACTGTATCTCTACTGATGTTAATCCAGCTCCCTCACACTATCACTCAGTAACCCCTATCAAACCAGCACCCTGTGTTACTGACTGTGTCGTTCCGAATGTTAGTCCAGCTCCCACGCACTGTGACTCAGTAACACTTGTCTCGCTCAGCGCCCTCTGTTAATGACTGTATCTCCACAGTTGTTAATCCAGCTCCCTCACACTGTCACTCAGTAACTCCTCTTCCCCAGCACCCTGTGTTACTGACTGTATCTCTACTGATAATCCAGCTCCCTCACACTGTCACTCAGTAACCCCTCTCCCCCAGCACCCTGTGTTACTGACTGTATCTCTACTGATGTTAATCCAGCTCGCTCACACTGTCACTTAGTTAGCCCACTCCCCCAGCACCCTCTTTTACTGACTGAATCTGTACAGTTATTAATCCAGCTCCCTCAAACTGTCACCAAGTGACCCCTCTCCCCCAGCACACTGTGTTACTGACTGTAGCTGTTCAGATGTCAATCCAGCTCCCTGAGACTATTAGTCAGAAACCCCTCTCCCCCAGCATCCTGTGTTCCTGACTGTATCTCTACTGATGTGAATCCAGCTCCCTAACACTGTCACTCAGTAACCCCTCTCCCCCAGCACACTGTGTTATTGACTGTGTCTGTACTGATGTTAATCCAGTTCCCTCACACTGTCACTCAGTAACCCCTCTCTCCCAGCACCCTGTGTTACTGACTGTATCACTCCTGATAATCCAGCTCCCTCACACTGCCACTCCGTAACCCCTCTCTCCCAGCACCCTGTGTTACTGACTGTATCTGTACTGATTTTAATCCAGCTCCCTCACACTGTCACCAAGTGACCCCTCTCCCCCAGCACACTGTGTTACTGACTGTAGCTGTTCAGATGTTAATCCAGCTCCCTGAGACTGTTAGTCAGAAACCCCTCTCCCCCAGCATCCTGTGTTCCTGACTGTATCTCTACTGATGTGAATCCAGCTCCCTAACACTGTCAATCAGTAACACCTCTCCGCCAGCACCCTGTGTTACTGAATCTATCTGTACTGATGTTAATCCAGCTCCCTCACTCTGTCACTCAGTAGCCCCTCTCCCCAGCACCCTGTGTTACTGACTCTATCTCTACTGATGTTAATCCAGCTCCCTCACACTGCCACTCAGTAAACCCCCTCCCCCAGCACACTGTGTTATTGACTGTGTCTGTACTGATGTTAATCCAGTTCCCTCACACTGTCACTCAGTAACCCCTCTCTCCCAGCACCCTGTGTTACTGACTGTATCTCTCCTGATAATCCAGCTGCCTCACACTGCGACTCCGTAACCCCTCTCCCCCAGCACCCTGTGTTACTGCCTGTATCTCTCCTGATAATCCAGCTCCCTCACACTGCCACTCCGTAACCCCTCTCCCCCAGCACCCTGTGTTCCTGACTGTATCTGTACTGATATTAAGCCAGCTCCCTCACACTGTAACTCAGTACCCCCTCTCCCCCAGCACCCTGTGTTATTGACTGTATCTCTACTGATGTTAATCCAGCTCCCTCACACTATCACTCAGTAACCCCTATCAAACCAGCACCCTGTGTTACTGACTGTGTCGTTCCGAATGTTAGTCCAGCTCCCACGCACTGTGACTCAGTAACCCTTGTCCCGCTCAGCGCCCTCTGTTAATGACTGTATTTCCACAGTTGTTAATCCGGCTCCCTCACAAGGTCACTCAGTAACCCCTCTCCCGCAGCACCCTGTGTTACTGACTGTATCTCTATGATAATCCAGCTCCCTCACACTGTCACTCAGGAACCCCTCTCCCCCAGCACCCTGTGTTACTGACTGTAGCTGTTCAGATGTCAATCCAGCTCCCTGAGACTGTTAGTCAGAAACCCCTCTCCCCCAGCATCCTGTGTTCCTGACTGTATCTCTACTGATGTGAATCCAGCTCCCTGACACTGTCACTCAGTCACCCCTCTCCGCCAGCACCCTGTGTTACTGACTGTATCTCTACTGATGTTAATCCAGCTCCCTCACACTGTCACTCAGTAACCCCTCACCCCCCAGCACCCTGTGTTACTGACTGTGTCGCTTCGAATGTTGGTCCAGCTCCCACGCACTGTCACTCAGTAACCCTTGTCCCGCTCAGCGCCCTCTGTTACTGGCTGTATCTCCACAGTTGTTAATCCAGCTCCCTCACACTGTCACTCAGTAACCCCTCTCCCCCAGCACCCTGTGTTACTGACTGTATCTCTACTGATAATCCAGCTCCCTCACACTGTCACTCAGTAACCCCTCTCCCCCAGCACCCTGTGTTACTGACTGTATCTCAACTGATGTTAATCCAGCTCGCTCACACTGTCACTTAGTCACCCCTCTCCCCCAGCACCCTGTGTTACTGACTGTATCTCTCCTGATAATCCAGCTCCCTCACACTGTCACCATGTGATCCCTCTCCCCCAGCACACTGTGTTACTGACTGTAGCTGTTCAGATGTTAATCCAGCTCCCTGAGACTGTTAGTCAGAAACCCCACTCCCCCAGCATCCTGTGTTCCTGACTGTATCTCTACTGATGTGAATCCAGCTCCCTAACATTGTCCCTCTGTAACCCCTCTCCGCCAGCACCCTGTGTTACTGAATCTATCTGTACTGATGTTAATCCAGCTCCCTCACTCTGTCACTCAGTAGCTCCTCTCCCCAGCACCCTGTGTTACTCACTGAATCTCTACTGATGTTAATCCAGCTCCATCACACTGTCACTCAGTAAACCCTCTCCCCCAGCACACTGTGTTATTGACTGTGTCCGTACTGATGTCAATCCAGTTCCCACACACTGTCACTCAGTAACCCCTCTCTCCCAGCACCCTGTGTTACTGACTGTATCTCTCCTGATAATCCAGTTCCCTCACACTTCCACTCCGTAACCCCTCTCCCCAGCACCCTGTGTTACTGACTGTATCTCTCCTGATAATCCAGCTCCCTCACACTGCCACTCCGTAACCCCTCTCCCCCAGCACCCTGTGTTACTGACTGTATCTGTACTGATATTAAGCCTGCTCCCTCACACTTTAACTCAGTAACCCCTCCCCCCAGCACCCTGTGTTATTGACTGTATCTCTTCTGATGTTAATCCAGCTCCCTCACACTATCACTCAGTAACCCCTATCTCCCCCAGCACCCAGTGTTACTGACTGTGTCGTTCCGAATGTTAGTCCAGCTCCCACGCACTGTCACTCAGTAACCCTTGTCCCGCTCAGCGCCCTCTGTTAATGACTGTATCTCCACAGTTGTTAATCCAGCTCCCTCACACGGTCACTCAGTAACCCCTCTCCCCCAGCACCCTGTGATACTGACTGCATCTCTATGATAATCCAGATCCCTCACACTGTGACTCAGTAACCCCTCTCCCCCAGCACCCTGTGTTACTGACTGTATCTCTACTGATGTTAATCCAGCTCCCTCACACTGTCACCAAGTGACCCCTCTCCCCCAGCACACTGTGTTACTGACTGTAGCTGTTCAGATGTCAATCCAGCTCCCTGAGACTGTTAGTCAGAAACCCCTCTCCCCCAGCATCCTGCGTTCCTGACTATATCTCTACTGATGTGAATCCAGCTCCCTAACACTGTCACTCAGTAACCCCTCTCCGCCAGCACCCTGTGTTACTGACTGTATCTCTACTGATGTTAATCCAGCTCCCTCACACTGTCACTCAGTAACCCCTCACCCCCCAGCACCCTGTGTTACTGACTGTGTCGCTTCGAATGTTAGTCCAGCTCCCACGCACTGTCACTCAGTAACCCTTGTCCCGCTCAGCGCCCTCTGTTAATGGCTGTATCTCCACAGTTGTTAATCCAGCTCCCTCACACTGTCACTCAGTAACCCCTCTCCCCCAGCACCCTGTGTTACTGACTGTATCTCTACTGATAATCCAGCTCCCTCACACTGTCACTCAGTAACCCCTCTCCCCCAGCACCCTGTGTTACTGACTCTATCTGTACTGATGTTAACCCAGCTCGCTCACACTGTCACTTAGTCACCCCTCTCCCCCAGCACCCTGTGTTACTGACTGTATTGGTACTGATGTTAATCCAGCTCACTCACACTGTCACTCAGTAAACCCTCTCCCCAAGCACACTGTGTTATTGACTGTGTCTGTACTGATGTTAATCCAGTTCCCTCACACTGTCACTCAGTAACCCCTCTCTCCCAGCACACTGTGTTACAGACTGTATCTCTCCTGATAATCCAGCTCCCTCACACTGCCAATCAGTAACCCCTCTCCCCCAGCACCCTGTGTTACTGACTGTATCTGTACTGATGTGAATCCAGCTCCCAAACACTATCACTCATTAACACCTCTCCGCCAGCACCCTGTGTTACTGATTCTATTTGTACTGATGTTAATCCAGCTCCCTCACTCTGTCACTCAGTAGCCCCTCTCCCCAGCACCCTGTGTTACTGACTGTATCTCTACTGATGTTAATCCAGCTCCCTCACACTGTCACTCAGTAAACCCTCTCCCCCAGCACACTGTGTTATTGACTGTGTCTGTACTGATGTTAATCCAGTTCCCTCACACTGTCACTCAGTAACCCCTCTCTCCCAGCAACCTGTGTTACTGACTGTATCTCTCCTGATAATCCAGCTCCCTCACACTGCCACTCCGTAACCCCTCTCCCCCAGCACCCTGTGTTACTGACTGTATCTCTCCTGATAATCCAGCTCCCTCACACTGACACTCCGTAACCCCTCTCCCCCAGCACACTGTGTTCCTGACTGTATCTGTACTGATATTAAGCCAGCTCCCTCACACGGTAACTCAGTACACCCTCCCCCCCAGCACCCTGTGTTATTGACTGTATCTCTACTGATGTTAATCCAGCTCCCTCACACTATCACTCAGTAACCCCTATCAAACCAGCACCCTGTGTTACTGACTGTGTCGTTCCGAATGTTAGTCCAGCTCCCACGCACTGTGACTCAGTAACACTTGTCTCGCTCAGCGCCCTCTGTTAATGACTGTATCTCCACAGTTGTTAATCCAGCTCCCTCACACTGTCACTCAGTAACTCCTCTTCCCCAGCACCCTGTGTTACTGACTGTATCTCTACTGATAATCCAGCTCCCTCACACTGTCACTCAGTAACCCCTCTCCCCCAGCACCCTGTGTTACTGACTGTATCTCTACTGATGTTAATCCAGCTCGCTCACACTGTCACTTAGTTAGCCCACTCCCCCAGCACCCTCTTTTACTGACTGAATCTGTACAGTTATTAATCCAGCTCCCTCAAACTGTCACCAAGTGACCCCTCTCCCCCAGCACACTGTGTTACTGACTGTAGCTGTTCAGATGTCAATCCAGCTCCCTGAGACTATTAGTCAGAAACCCCTCTCCCCCAGCATCCTGTGTTCCTGACTGTATCTCTACTGATGTGAATCCAGCTCCCTAACACTGTCACTCAGTAACCCCTATCCCCCAGCACACTGTGTTATTGACTGTGTCTGTACTGATGTTAATCCAGTTCCCTCACACTGTCACTCAGTAACCCCTCTCTCCCAGCACCCTGTGTTACTGACTGTATCACTCCTGATAATCCAGCTCCCTCACACTGCCACTCCGTAACCCCTCTCTCCCAGCACCCTGTGTTACTGACTGTATCTGTACTGATTTTAATCCAGCTCCCTCACACTGTCACCAAGTGACCCCTCTCCCCCAGCACACTGTGTTACTGACTGTAGCTGTTCAGATGTTAATCCAGCTCCCTGAGACTGTTAGTCAGAAACCCCTCTCCCCCAGCATCCTGTGTTCCTGACTGTATCTCTACTGATGTGAATCCAGCTCCCTAACACTGTCAATCAGTAACACCTCTCCGCCAGCACCCTGTGTTACTGAATCTATCTGTACTGATGTTAATCCAGCTCCCTCACTCTGTCACTCAGTAGCCCCTCTCCCCAGCACCCTGTGTTACTGACTCTATCTCTACTGATGTTAATCCAGCTCCCTCACACTGCCACTCAGTAAACCCCCTCCCCCAGCACACTGTGTTATTGACTGTGTCTGTACTGATGTTAATCCAGTTCCGTCACACTGTCACTCAGTAACCCCTCTCTCCCAGCACCCTGTGTTACTGACTGTATCTCTCCTGATAATCCAGCTGCCTCACACTGCCACTCCGTAACCCCTCTCCCCCAGCACCCTGTGTTACTGCCTGTATCTCTCCTGATAATCCAGCTCCCTCACACTGCCACTCCGTAACCCCTCTCCCCCAGCACCCTGTGTTCCTGACTGTATCTGTACTGATATTAAGCCAGCTCCCTCACACTGTAACTCAGTACCCCCTCTCCCCCAGCACCCTGTGTTATTGACTGTATCTCTACTGATGTTAATCCAGCTCCCTCACACTATCACTCAGTAACCCCTATCAAACCAGCACCCTGTGTTACTGACTGTGTCGTTCCGAATGTTAGTCCAGCTCCCACGCACTGTGACTCAGTAACAATTGTCTCGCTCAGCGCCCTCTGTTAATGACTGTATCTCCACAGTTGTTAATCCAGCTCCCTCACACTGTCACTCAGTAACTCCTCTTCCCCAGCACCCTGTGTTACTGACTGTATCTCTACTGATAATCCAGCTCCCTCACACTGTCACTCAGTAACCCCTCTCCCCCAGCACCCTGTGTTACTGACTGTATCTCTACTGATGTTAATCCAGCTCGCTCACACTGTCACTTAGTTAGCCCACTCCCCCAGCACCCTCTTTTACTGACTGAATCTGTACAGTTATTAATCCAGCTCCCTCAAACTGTCACCAAGTGACCCCTCTCCCCCAGCACACTGTGTTACTGACTGTAGCTGTTCAGATGTCAATCCAGCTCCCTGAGACTATTAGTCAGAAACCCCTCTCCCCCAGCATCCTGTGTTCCTGACTGTATCTCTACTGATGTGAATCCAGCTCCCTAACACTGTCACTCAGTAACCCCTCTCCCCCAGCACACTGTGTTATTGACTGTGTCTGTACTGATGTTAATCCAGTTCCCTCACACTGTCACTCAGTAACCCCTCTCTCCCAGCACCCTGTGTTACTGACTGTATCACTCCTGATAATCCAGCTCCCTCACACTGCCACTCCGTAACCCCTCTCTCCCAGGACACTGTGTTACTGACTGTATCTCTCCTGATAATCCAGCTCCCTCACACTGCCACTCAGTAACCCCGCTCCCCCAGCACCCTGTGTTACTGACTGTAGCTGTTCAGATGTTAATCCAGCTCCCTGAGACTGTTAGTCAGAAACCCCTCTCCCCCAGCATCCTGTGTTCCTGACTGTATCTCTACTGATGTGAATCCAGCTCCCTAACACTGTCAATCAGTAACACCTCTCCGCCAGCACCCTGTGTTACTGAATCTATCTGTACTGATGTTAATCCAGCTCCCTCACTCTGTCACTCAGTAGCCCCTCTCCCCAGCACCCTGTGTTACTGACTCTATCTCTACTGATGTTAATCCAGCTCCCTCACACTGTCACTCAGTAAACCCCCTCCCCCAGCACACTGTGTTATTGACTGTGTCTGTACTGATGTTAATCCAGTTCCCTCACACTGTCACTCAGTAACCCCTCTCTCCCAGCACCCTGTGTTACTGACTGTATCTCTCCTGATAATCCAGCTGCCTCACACTGCCACTCCGTAACCCCTCTCCCCCAGCACCCTGTGTTACTGCCTGTATCTCTCCTGATAATCCAGCTCCCTCACACTGCCACTCCGTAACCCCTCTCCCCCAGCACCCTGTGTTCCTGACTGTATCTGTACTGATATTAAGCCAGCTCCCTCACACTGTAACTCAGTACCCCCTCTCCCCCAGCACCCTGTGTTATTGACTGTATCTCTACTGATGTTAATCCAGCTCCCTCACACTATCACTCAGTAACCGCTATCTCCCCCTGCACCCTGTGTTACTGACTGTGTCGTTCCGAATGTTAGTCCAGCTCCCACGCACTGTTACTCAGGAACCCTTGTCCCGCTCAGCGCCCTCTGTTACTGACTGTATCTCCACAGTTGTTAATCCAGCTCCCTCACACTGTCACTCAGTAACCCCTCTCCCCCAGCACCCTGTGTTACTGACTGTATCTCTACTGATAATCCAGTTCCCTCACACTGTCACTCAGTAACCCCTCTCCCCCAGCACCCTGTGTTACTGACTGTATCTCTACTGATGTTAATCCAGCTCGCTCACACGGTCACTTAGTCACCCCACTCCCCCAGCACCCTGTTCTACTGACTGTATCTGTACAGTTGTTAATCCAGCTCCCTCACACTGTCACCAAGTGACCCCTCTCCCCCGGCACACTGTGTTACTGATTGTAGCTGTTCAGATGTTAATCCACCTCCCTGAGACTGTTAGTCAGAAACCCCTCTCCCCCAGCATCCTGTGTTCCTGACTGTATCTCTACTGATGTGAATCCAGCTCCCTAACACTGTCACTCAGTAACCCCTCTCCGACAGCACCCTGTGTTACTGACTGTATCTGTACTGATGTTAATCCAGCTCCCTCATACTGTCACTCAGTAACCCGTTTCCCCAGCACCCTGTGTTACTGACTGTATCTCTACTGATGTTAATCCAGCTCCCTCACACTATCACTCAGTAACACCTCACCCCCCAGCACCCTGTGTTACTGACTGTATCTCTACTGATGTTAATCCAGCTCCCTCACACTGTCACTCAGTAACCGCTCTCCCCCAGCACCCTCTTTTACTGACTGTATCTGTACTGGTATTAATCCAGCTCCCTCACATTGTCACCAAGTGACCCCTCTCCCCCAGCCCCTGTGTTATTGACTGTATCTGTTCAGATGTTAATCCAGCTCCCTGAGACTGTCACTCAGTAACCCCTTCCCCCCAGCACCCTGTGTTACTGACTGTATCTCTACTGATGTTAATACTGCTCCCTCACACTGTCACTCAGTAACCCCTCTCCCCCAGCACCCTGTGTTACTGACTGTGTCTGTTCATATGTCAATCCAGCTCCCTGAGACTTTCACTCAGTAACCCCTCTCCCCCAGCACCCTGTGTTACTGACTGTATCTCTCCTGATGTTAATCCAGCCCCCTCACACTGTCACTCAGTAACCCCACTCCCCCAGCACCCTGTGTTACTGACTGTATCTGTACTGATGTTAATCCAGCTCCCTCACACTGTCACTCAGTATCCCCTCTTCCCCAGCACCCTGTGTTACTTACTGTATCTGTACTGATGTTAATGCTGCTCCCTCACACTGTCACTCAGTAAACCCTCTCCCACAGCACCCTATGTTACTGACTGTATCTGTACTGATGTTAATCCAGCTCCCTCACACTGTCACTCCGTAACCCCTCTCCCCCAGCACCCTGTGTTCCTGACTGTATCTGTACTGATATTAAGCCTGCTCCCTCACACTTTAACTCAGTACCCCCTCTCCCCCAGCACCCTGTGTTATTGACTGTATCTCTTCTGATGTTAATCCAGCTCCCTCACACTATCTCTCAGTAAGCCCTATCTCCCCCAGCACCCTGTGTTACTGACTGTGTCGTTCCGAATGTTAGTCCAGCTCCCACGCACTGTCACTCAGTAACACTTGTCCCGCTCAGCGCCCTCTGTTAATGACTGTATCTCCACAGTTGTTAATCCAGCTCCCTCACACGGTCACTCAGTAACCCCTCTCCCGCAGCACCCTGTGATACTGACTGTATCTCTATGATAATCCAGCTCCCTCACACTGTCACTCAGTAACCCCTCTCCCCCAGCACCCTGTGTTACTGACTGAATCTCTACTGATGTTAATCCAGCTCCCACACACTGTCACCAAGTGACCCCTCTCCCCCAGCACACTGTGTTACTGACTGTAGCTGTTCAGATGTCAATCCAGCTCCCTGAGACTGTTAGTCAGAAAACCCTCTCCCCCAGCATCCTGTGTTCCTGACTATATCTCTACTGATGTGAATCCAGCTCCCTAACACTGTCACTCAGTAACCCCTCTCCGCCAGCACCCTGTGTTACTGACTGTATCTCTACTGATGTTAATCCAGCTCCCTCATACTGTCACTCAGTAACCCCTCACCCCCCCAGCACCCTATGTTACTGACTGTGTCGCTTCGAATGTTAGTCCAGCTCCCACGCACTGTCACTCAGTAACCCTTGTTCCGCTCAGCGCCCTCTGTTAATGGCTGTATCTCCACAGTTGTTAATCCAGCGCCCTCACACTGTCACTCAGTAACCCCTCTCCCCCAGCACCCTGTGTTACTGACTGTATCTCTACTGATAATCCAGCTCCCTCACACTGTCACTCAGTAACCCCTCTCCCCCAGCATGCTGTGTTCCTGACTATATCTCTACTGATGTGAATCCAGCTCCCTAACACTGTCACTCAGTAACCCCTCTCCGCCAGCACCCTGTGTTACTGACTGTATCTCTACTGATAATCCAGCCCCCTCACACTGTCACTCAGTAACCCCTCTCCCCCAGCACCCTGTGTTACTGACTCTATCTCTACTGATGTTAATCCAGCTCGCTCACACTGTCACTTAGTCACCCCTCTCCCCCAGCACCCTGTGTTACTGACTGTATTTGTACTGATGTTAATCCAGCTCACTCACACTGTCACTAAGTAAACCCTCTCCCCAAGCACACTGTGTTATTGACTGTGTCTGTACTGATGTTAATCCAGTTCCCTCACACTGTCACTCAGTAACACCTCTCTCCCAGCACACTGTGTTACTGACTGTATCTCTCCTGATAATCCAGCTCCCTCACACTGCCAATCAGTATCCCCTCTCCCCCAGCACCCTGTGTTACTGACTGTATCTGTACTGATGTGAATCCAGCTCCCAAACACTGTCACTCATTAACACCTCTCCGCCAGCACCCTGTGTTACTGAATCTATCTGTACTGATGTTAATCCAGCTCCCTCACTCTGTCACTCAGTAGCCCCTCTCCCCAGCACCCTGTGTTACTGACTGTATCTCTACTGATGTTAATCCAGCTCCCTCACACTGTCACTCAGTAAACCCTCTCCCCCAGCACACTGTGTTACTGACTGTGTCTGTACTGATGTTAATCCAGTTCCCTCACACTGTCACTCAGTAACCCCTCTCTCCCAGCACCCTGTGTTACTGACTGTATCTCTCCTGATAATCCAGCTCCCTCACACTGCCACTCCGTAACCCCTCTCCCCCAGCACCCTGTGTTACTGCCTGTATCTCTCCTGATAATCCAGCTCCCTCACACTGCCACTCCGTAACCCCTCTCCCCCAACACCCTGTGTTCCTGACTGTATCTGTACTGATATTAAGCCAGCTCCCTCACACGGTAACTCAGTACACACTCCCCCCCCAGCACCCTGTGTTATTGACTGTATCTCTCCTGATGTTAATCCAGCTCCCTCACACTCTCACTCAGTAACCGCTATCTCCCCCTGCACCCTGTGTTACTGACTGTGTCGTTCCGAATGTTAGTCCAGCTCCCACGCACTGTGACTCAGTAACACTTGTCTCGCTCAGCGCCCTCTGTTAATGACTGTATCGCCACAGTTGTTAATCCAGCTCCCTCACACTGTCACTCAGTAACCCCTCTCCCCCAGCACCCTGTGTTACTGACTGTATCTCTACTGATGTTAATCCAGCTCCCTCACACTGTCACTCAGTAACCCCTCTTCCCCAGCACCCTGTGTTACTGACTGTATCTCTACTGATGTTAATCCAGCTCGCTCACACTGTCACTTAGTCACTCCACTCCACCAGCACCCTCTGCTACTGACTGTATCTGTACAGTTGTTAATCCAGCTCCCTCACACTGTCACCAAGTGACCCCTCTCCCCCAGCACACTGTGTTACTGACTGTAGCTGTTCAGATGTCAATCCAGCTCCCTGAGACTATTAGTCAGAAACCCCTCTCCCCCAGCATCCTGTGTTCCTGACTGTATCTCTACTGATGTGAATCCAGCTCCCTAACACTGTCACTCAGTAACCCCTCTCCCCCAGCACACTGTGTTATTGACTGTGTCTGTACTGATGTTAATCCAGTTCCCTCACACTGTCACTCAGTAACCCCTCTCTCCCAGCACCCTGTGTTACTGACTGTATCTCTCCTGATAATCCAGCTCCCTCACACTGCCACTCAGTAACCCCTCTCCCCCAGCACCCTGTGTTACTGACTGTATCTGTACTGATTTTAATCCAGCTCCCTCACACTGTCACCAAGTGACCCCTCTCCCCCAGCACACTGTGTTACTGACTGTAGCTGTTCAGATGTTAATCCAGCTCCCTGAGACTGTTAGTCAGAAACCCCACTCCCCCAGCATCCTGTGTTCCTGACTGTATCGCGACTGATGTGAATCCAGCTCCCTAACACTGTCACTCAGTAACACCTCTCCGCCAGCACCCTGTGTTCCTGAATCTATCTGTACTGATGTTAATCCAGCTCCCTCACTCTGTCACTCAGTAGCCCCTCTCCCCAGCACCCTGTGTTACTGACTCTATCTCTACTGATGTTAATCCAGCTCCCTCACACTGTCACTCAGTAAACCCTCTCCCCCAGCACACTGTGTTATTGACTGTGTCTGTACTGATGTTAATCCAGTTCCCTCACACTGTCACTCAGTAACCCCTCTCTCCCAGCACCCTGTGTTACTGACTGTATCTCTCCTGATAATCCAGCTCCCTCACACTGCCACTCCGTAACCCCTCTCCCCCAGCACCCTGTGTTACTGACTGTATCTGTACTGATATTAAGCCAGCTCCCTCACACGGTAACTCAGTACACCCTCCCCCCCCCCAGCACCCTGTGTTATTGACTGTATCTCTCCTGATGTTAATCCAGCTCCCTCACACTATCACTCAGTAACCCCTATCTCCCCGGCACCCTGTGTTACTGACTGTGTCGTTCCGAATGTTAGTCCAGCTCCCACGCACTGTGACTCAGTAACACTTGTCCCGCTCAGCGCCCTCTGTTAATGACTGTATCGCCACAGTTGTTAATCCAGCTCCCTCACACTGTCACTCAGTAACCCCTCTTCCCCAGCACCCTGTGTTACTGACTGTATCTCTACTGATGTTAATCCAGCTCGCTCACACTGTCACCTAGTCACCCCACTCCCCCAGCACCCTCTTTTACTGAGTGTATCTGTACAGTTGTTAATCCAGCTCCCTCACACTGTCACCAAGTGACCCCTCTCCCCCAGCACACTGTGTTACTGACTGTAGCTGTTCAGATGTCAATCCAGCTCCCTGAGACTATTAGTCAGAAACCCCTCTCCCCCAGCATCCTGTGTTCCTGACTGTATCTCTACTGATGTGAATCCAGCTCCCTAACACTGTCACTAAGTAACCCCTCTCCCCCAGCACACTGTGTTGTTGACTGTGTCTGTACTGATGTTAATCCAGTTCCCTCACACTGTCACTCAGTAACCCCTCTCTCCCAGCACCCTGTGTTACTGACTGTATCTCTCCTGATAATCCAGCTCCCTCACACTGCCACTCCGTAACCCCTCTCTCCCAGGACACTGTGTTACTGACTGTATCTCTCCTGATAATCCAGCTCCCTCACACTGCCACTCAGTAACCCCTCTCCCCCAGCACACTGTGTTACTGACTGTATCTGTACTGATTTTAATCCAGCTCCCTCACACTGTCACCAAGTGACCCCTCTCCCCCAGCACACTGTGTTACTGACTGTAGCTGTTCAGATGTTAATCCAGCTCCCTGAGACTGTTAGTCAGAAACCCCTCTCCCCCAGCATCCTGTGTTCCTGACTGTATCGCTACTGATGTGAATCCAGCTCCCTAACACTGTCACTCAGTAACACCTCTCCGCCAGCACCCTGTGTTACTGAATCTATCTGTACTGATGTTAATCCAGCTCCCTCACTCTGTCACTCAGTAGCCCCTCTCCCCAGCACCCTGTGTTACTGACTCTATCTCTACTGATGTTAATCCAGCTCCCTCACACTGTCACTCAGTAAACCCTCTCCCCCAGCACACTGTGTTATTGACTGTGTCTGTACTGATGTTAATCCAGTTCCCTCACACTGTCACTCCGTAACCCCTCTCCCCCAGCACCCTGTGTTACTGCCTGTATCTCTCCTGATAATCCAGCTCCCTCACACTGCCACTCCGTAACCCCTCTCCCCCAGCACCCTGTGTTATTGACTGTATCTCTACTGATGTTAATCCAGCTCCCTCACACTTTCACTCAGTAACCGCTATCTCCCCCTGCACCCTGTGTTACTGACTGTGTCGTTCCGAATTTTAGTCCAGCTCCCACGCACTGTCACTCAGGAACCCTTGTCCCGCTCAGCGCCCTCTGTTACTGACTGTATCTCCACAGTTGTTAATCCAGCTCCCTCACACTGTCACTCAGTAACCTCTCTCCCCCAGCACCCTGTGTTACTGACTGTATCTCTACTGATAATCCAGCTCCCTCACACTGTCACTCAGTAACCCCTCTCCCCCAGCACCCTGTGTTACTGACTGTATCTGTACAGTTGTTAATCCAGCTCCCTCACACTGTCACCAAGTGACCCCTCTCCCCCAGCACACTGTGTTACTGATTGTAGCTGTTCAGATGTTAATCCACCTCCCTGAGACTGTTAGTCAGAAACCCCTCTCCCCCAGCATCCTGTGTTCCTGACTGTATCTCTACTGATGTGAATCCAGCTCCCTAACACTGTCACTCAGTAACCCCTCTCCGACAGAACCCTGTGTTACTGACTGTATCTGTACTGATGTTAATCCAGCTCCCTCATACTGTCACTCAGTAACCCGTCTCCCCAGCACCCCGTGTTACTGATTGTATCTCTACTGATGTTAATCCAGCTCCCTCACACTATCACTCAGTAACCCCTCACCCCCCAGCACCCTGTGTTACTGACTGTACCTGTACTGATGTTAATCCAGCTCACTCACACTGTCACTCAGTAACCCCTCTCCCCCAGCACCCTGTGTTACTGACGGTATCTGTGCAGGTGTTAATCCAGCTCCCTCACACTGTCACTCAGTAACCGCTCTCCCCCAGCACCCTGTTTTACTGACTGTATCTGTACAGCTGTTAATCCAGCTCCCTCACACTGTCTCCAAGTGTCCCCCCTCCCCCAGCACCCTGTGTTTCCGACTGAGGCTGTTCAGATGTTAATCCAGCTCTCTGAGACTGTCACTCAGTAACCCCTCTCACCCAGCACCCTGTGTTATTGACTGTATCTCTACTATGTTAATCCAGCTCCCTCACACTGTGACTCAGTTTTCCCTCTCCCCCAGCACCCTGTGTTACTGACTATATCTCTGGGTGTGCAAGTCCACAGATCCTTCAAGTTGACGTCCACAGGGGGAGAAGCTGGTGAAGAAGGCATATGGCATGCTTCCCTTTATAGGACGGGGCATCGAGTATAACAGTTGGGGTCTGATGTTGCAGATGTATAGAACGTTGGTTCGGCCGCATTTGGAATACTGCGTCCAGTTCTCTTCGCCACACTACCAGAAGGACGTGGAGGCTTTGGAGAGAGTACAGAGGAGGTTTACCAGGATGTTTCCTGGTATGGCGGGTCTTAGGTATGAGGAGGGATTGGGTAAACTGGGGTTGTTCTCCCTGGAAAGACGGAGGATGAGGGGAGACTTCATAGAGGTGTATAACATTATGAAAGGCACAGATCGGGTGAACGGTGGGTAAGCTTTTCCTCAGGTCGGCGGTGATGTTCACGAGGGGTCATAGGTTCAAGGTGCAGGAGGGGAGGTTTAACACAGATATCAGAAGGACATATTTTACACAGAGGGTGGTGGAGGCCTGGAATGCGCTGCCAGGCAAGGTGGTGGAGGCGGACATCCTGGGAACGTTTAAACCTTATCTCGATAGCCACATGAACGGAGTGGGAATGGAGGGATACAAAAGAATGGTCTAGTTTGGACCAGGGAGCGGCACGGTCTTGGAGGGCCGAAGGGCCTGTTCCTGTGCTGCTTTGTGTTTGTTCTTTGTTCAACTGATGTTAATCCAGCTCCCTCACAATGACACTCAGTAACTCCTCTCCCCCAGCACCCCGTGTTACTGACTGTATCTCTACTGATGTTAATCCAGCTCCCTCACACTGTTACTCAGTAACCCCTCTCCCCCAGCACGCGCTGTGTAACTGACTGTATCTGGACTGATGTTAATCCAGCTCACAAACAATGTCACTCAGTAAACCCTCTCCCCCAGCACCTTGTGTTATTGACTGTGTCTGTACTGATGTTAATCCAGCTCCCTCACACTGTCACTCAGTAACCCCTCTCTCCCAGAACCCTGTGTTATTGACTGTATCTCTACTGATGTTAATCCAACTCCCTCACACTGTCACTCAGTAACCCCTCTCCCCCAGCCCCCGGTGTTACTGACTGTATCTGTACTGTTGTTAATCCAGCTCCGTCACACTGTCACCACGTGACCCCTCTCCCCCAGCACCCTGTGTTACTGACTGTAGCTGTTCAGATGTTAATCCAGCTCCCTGAGACTGTCACTCAGTAACCGCTCTCCCCCAGCTTCCTGTGTTCCTGACTGTATCTCTACTGATGTGAATCCAGCTCCCTCACACTGTCACTCAGTAACCCCTCTTCGCCAGCACCCTGTGTTACTGAGTGTATCTGTCCTGATGATAATCCAGCTCCCTCACACTCTCACTCAGTAACCCCTCTCCCCCAGCACCCTGTGTTACTGACTGTATCTCTACTGGTGTTAATCCAGCTCCCTCACACTGTCACTCAGTAACCCCTCTCCCCCAACACCCTATGTTACTGACTGTATCACTACTGATGTTAATCCAGCTCCCTCACACTGTCACTCAGTAACCCCTCTCCCCAGCACCCTTTGTTACTGACTGTATCTGTACTGATGTTAATACAGCTCCCTGAGACTGTCACTCAGTAACCCCTGACCCCCAGCACCCTGTGTTACTGTCTGTATCTGTAGTGATGTTAATCCAGCTCCCTCACACTGTGACTCAGTATCCCCTCTCCCCCCAGCACCCTGTGTTCCTGACTGTATCTCTCCTGATGTTAATCCAACTCCCTCAAATTATCACTCAGTATCCCCGCTTCCCCCAGCACCCTGTGTTACTGACTGTATCGCTCCGAATAATAGTCTAGCTCCCACGCACTGTCACTCAGTAACCCCTCTCCCCCAGCACCCTGTGTTACTGACTGTATCTGTACTGATGTTAATCCAGCTCCCTCACACTGTCACTCCGTATCCACTCTTCCCCAGCACCCTGTGTTACTTACTGTATCTGTACTGATGTTAATGCAGCTCCCTCACACTGTCACTCAGTATCCCCTCTCCCACAGCACCCTATGTTACTGACTGTATCTGTCCTGATGTTAATCCAGCTCCCTCACACTGTCACTCAGTAACCCCTCTCCCCCAGCACCCGGTGTTACTGATTGTATCTGTAGTGATGTTCATCCAGCTCCCTCACACTGTCACTCAGTCACCCTTCTCCCCCAGCACCCTGTGTTACTGACTATTTCTCTCCTAATGTTAATGCACTTCAGAAGTCACAGGCATTCAGCCTTGGATCTTCAGGTAAGCGTTCTCCAAGGCGGCCTTCACGACACACGACAGCGCAGATTCGCTGAGCAGAAAACGAAAACCAAGTTCCGCACAAATGAGGTCTGCCTCAACCGGGATATTCGGTTCATGTCACACTATTTGTAACCCCCACAGCTTGCCTGGACCTGCAAAGTTTCACTGGCTGTCCTGTCTGGAGACAATACACATCTCTTTAACCTTAATGCTCTCTCCACTCACGTTCTTTGTATCTTAAAGACTTGATTAGCTGTACGTATTCGCATTCCAACCATTATTCATGTAAAATGAGCCTGTGTCTTTATAAGCTCTGTTTGTGAACAGAATTCCCACTCACCTGAAGAAGTGGTTGGAGCTCCGAAATCTTGTGTGCCTTTTGCTACCAAATAAACCTGTTGGACTTTAACCTGGTATTGTGAAACGTCTTCCTGTGTATGTCTTTAGCCAGTGCATTATAACGGTTGGAATGTGAGTCTTCACAGGTCAGCAAGTCTGAAAGGTACAGACAATGTGAGTGGAGAGAGGGTTAAGCACAGGTTCAAGAGATGTGTATTGTCTCCAGACAGGACAGTTAGTGAGATTCTGCAAGTTCAGGCAATCGTGGGGGTTACAGATAGAAACATAGAAACATAGAAAACTACAGCACAAAACAGGCCCTTCGGCCCCACAAGTTTTGCCGAACATATCCCTACCTTTTAGGCATACCTATAACCCTCCATCCTATTCCGTCCCATGTTCTCATCCAGGAGTCTCTTAAAAGACTATATTGAGTTTGCCTCCACCGCCACTGACGGCAGCCGATTCCATTCGCCCACCACTCTCTGTGAAAAACTTCACCCTAACATTTCCCCAGTACCTAACCCCCCAGCAACTTGAACCTGAGTCCTCTCATAGCAGCCATTTCCACCCTGGGAAAAAGCCTCTGAGCCTCTCAACACCTTATATACCTTTATTAGGTCTCCTGTCATCCTACGTCTCTCCAAGGAGAAAAGACCGAGCTCCCTCAGCCTATCCTCATAAGGCATGCTACTCAATCCAGGCAACATCCTTGTAAATCTCCTCTGCACCCTTTCAATCTTTTCCACATCCTTCCTGTAATGAGGCGACCAGAACTTAGCACAGTACTCCAAGTGGGGTCTGACGAGGGTCTTATATAGCTGCTTCATTATCCCCGGACTCCTAAACTCAATCCCTCGATTGATAAAGGCCAGCACACCAAACGCCTTCTTAACCACCTCCTCCACCTGCGGGGCCGATTTTAGAGTCCTATGGACCCGGACCCCAAGGTCCTTCTGACCCTCCTCAGTACTGAGAGTCTTTCCCTATATATTGTACCCCTTCATCCCATTCGACCTGCCAAAATGGACCACGACGCATTTATCTGGGTTGAAGTCCATCTGCCACTTGTCCGCCCAGTCTTGCATCCTATCTATGTCCCTCTGTAACTTCTGACATCCCTCCAGACTATCCACAACCCCACCAGCCTTCGTGTCGTCGGCAAACTTACCAACCCATCCCTCCGCTTCCTCATCCAGGCCATCCAGATAGTGTGACATGAACCCAAGATGGCGGTTGGGGCCGTCCTCATGCGTGTGGAACTTGACTATCAGTCTCTGCTCAGTGACTCTGCGCTGTCGTGTGTGGTGAAGGCAGCCTTGGAGAACGCTTCCCCGAAGACTCACATTCCAACCGTTATTGTGTAAATTGAGTTACTGTCTCTGTCGGTCCTGTTTGTGAACACATCTCCCACTCCCCTGATCAAGGAGCAGTGCTCCGAAAGCTCGTGTCTTGTGCTGCCAAAGAGACCTGTTGACCTTTAACCTGGTGCTGTGGCCCCGCCCACCATCTCACACCGTCACAATGCCCGGCTGATTGACGGCAGCTCCGGACCAATAGGAGGAGAAGGGGCGGGACTGGAGGACCGAGCGGGAGGGGCTGGTCCTCCAACCAATCGGAGTGAATGAGGGGCGGGGCTGTGAGTGGAGCATGCGCAGTGTGCGGGATGGCGATGGGTGATTTGATGTGCAGTCAGTCAGTGGAATGGCGGCTCGGGGGGAGCGATGGATCCGGCGGGTGGGCGGAGAGGATTCATAACCAGGTTTGTGTAAAGTGGAAACTCAGAGATTGAAATCCCCGGTTCACCGTTTGTTCCCAGCGGGAGCCCAGTATTGTTCCCCGTTTCTGCCCCGAGTTCACCGCCGCCATGTTTACAGCGGGGCTGTGCGCCTGTGCCGCCGCCATCTTTGTGAGGGGCAATGTGAGGAGAGCGCATGTCCAGTGCCATCTTTGTGAGGGTAAATGTGAGGAGAGCGCATGCCCAGTGCCATCTTTGTGAGGGGCAATATGAGGGCAATATGAGGAGAGCGCATGCCCAGTGCCATCTTTGTGAGGGGCAATGTGAGGGCAATGTGAGGAGAGCGCATGCCCAGTGCCATCTTTGTGAGGAGAGCGCATGCCCAGTGCCATCTTTGTGAGGGGCAATATGAGGAGAGCGCATGCCCAGTGCCATCTTTGTGAGGGGCAATGTGAGGAGAGCGCATGCCCAGTGCCATCTTTGTGAGGGGCAATGTGAGGAGAGCGCATGCCCAGTGCCATCTTGGTCTGGGTTTGACCAAAGGGCAGAGGTTAAATGTGAGAGTGTTTCAGAGGGGATGTGGGTACAGAATGTTGAGCAGACTGTGTTGGAAATCTGGAACTCGCTGCCTGAGTGGCTGCTGGAGGCAGGGACTCTCTGATTGAAGAAGCTTCTGGACAAACACATCAATACACAAGGTATCGTCGCTGATAGTCCAAGTACATTGATTAGACTCAATTGGTATTGAGGGGGCTGGGGAGAGAGGTTGGGGTGAGTAGTTGCGGGGGATGGGGGTGAGGGGCAGGCAGTGAGGGGTTGTGGGTGGAGAGGTTGTGGAGTGAGGGGTTGCGGAGAAGCGGGCGAGGTGTTGGGGGGATGGGGTGAGTAGTTGTGGGGGATGGGGGTGAGGGGCGGGGGGGGGGTGAGGGGTTGCGGGTGGAGAGGTTGTGGAGTGAGGGGTTGCGGAGAAGCGGACGAGGTGTTGGGGGGGATGGGGTGAGTAGTTGTGGGAGTGAGGGGCAGGGGGTGAGGGGTTGCGGGGGTTGGCAGGAGAGTGGTTGAAGTGGGGAGGGTTTGCGGGGGTTGGGGCATGGGGTTGCGGAAGAAGGGTTGTAGGGGAGGGAATAAGGCGTTGCGGGGTAGCGCTTGCATGGGGGAGGGTTTGCAGGCGTGGGGGGGTGGGGCAGGGGTGGAGGAAGCGGTGGGGCTGGGGGAGGGAATGCCGGGGAGGGATTGCAGGGGGCGATCTCTCTTCAATAGATTGGTTGAAGATTTGGGCAGAGAGGTGGCAGATGGAGTTTAATCCGGACAAATGTGAGGTAATGCATTTTGGAAGGTCCAGTACAGATCGGAAATATACAGTAAATGGCTGAACCCTTAAGAGTATTGATAGGAAGAGGGATCTGAGTGTGCAGGTGCACAGGTCACTGAAAGTGGCAACGCAGGTGGAGAAGTTAGTCAAGAAGGCATTCGGGATTTCAATGTTGGGGTTGTTGTTGAATTTATTCGTGGTTTTCAATGTTGGGGTTGTTGTTGTTGAATTTGTTCCCCTGTTTTACATTTTAGTTTATTGTTGAATTTGACAGGTACACAAGTCACTGTATGGTATTGCAGGTGGAGAAGGTAGTCAAGAAGGCATACGGCATGCTTGCCTTCATCGGCCGGGGCTTTGAGTTTAAAAATTGGCAAATCATGTTGCAGCTTTATAGAACCTTAGTCAGGCCGCATGTAGAATATAGTGTTCAATTCTGGTCACCACACTAACAGAAGGATGCGGAGGCTTTGGAGAGAGTACAGAAAAGTATTTTTCTGAATGTTGCCTGGTATGGAGGGCATTAGCTATGAGGAGAGGTTGGAGAAACTTGGTTTGTTCTCACTGGAACGACGGAGGTTGAGGGGAGACCTGATAGAAGTTTACAAGATTATGAGGGGCATGGACAGAGTGGATAGTCAGAAGCTTTTTCGCAGGGTGGAAGAGTCAATTACTCGGGGGAATAGGTTTAAGGTGTGAGGGGGAAGGTTTAAAGGAGATGTCCAAAGCAAGTTGTTTTACACAGAGGGTGGTGGGAGCCTGGAACTCGCTGTCTCCCTCTTTCTCCCTGTCACTCTCACTCCCTCTCACTCTCAATTTCTCTCTGCACCCATTCACCCTCCCCCTGCTTCAGTAATGTCCATAGAGAAAGAAATCTGCCGTCCTTACCTGGTCTGGTCTACACGTCATTCCAGAGCCACAGCAACGTGTCTGACTCTCAGCTGTCCTCCCAAATGGCCGAGCAAGCCATTTCGTTCAAGGGCACGGTGGCACATGGTTCGCACTGCTGCCTCACAGCGCCAGTGAATCGCGTTCCATTCCCACCTTTGGTCACTGTCTGTATGGAGTTTTCACCCTGTGCATACGAAGATTCCAAAAATAATGGGAATTTTAAAATTCAGTGCAGGCATTCTCATCGTGGAGCTCTCTCTCTCAATTCCTGCATGATTGTAATGTCGAAACGGACAGGCATCTAGTTTGCAAAGATTTTACAATTGTGTAAATGTTTACAGGCAGCGACAGAGAGAGAGAATGAGACAAAGAGACTGCAACAGGCAGAGATGGAGGCAGAGACAAAGAGACAGAGACACGCCCCAACGGGCCCTCAGAATTAAAATGCAGAGTGTATCCCTCATTGAAGCCCTGCTCCCACTAAGCGCCTCAGTTTAACCCACCACATCCAGCTGTTTTATATCCCCCTCATTTCTCCCCTCACTCTCTCTGTCTCTCTCTCTCCATCTGTTTCTGCTGCATTTCGGGCTTGAATTATGGCCCAGTCACAGAGGCTGCATTAAATCTTGGGGCAAAGAGCAGGATTCGCTCCACTCCAGTGAAACACAACAAATCCCTCCATCCCGGAAAGCTGGAGTGACTGAGGCAGTGATAGTAATCCCCTGTCCTGAGCCCCTGCCCCTGGCACCACCCCTTCTAAAAACACAGTCAGGACTCTGGAATTGGGAACGTTTCCCTCCCTCGTCCCTCACATGTTTTACAGTCAGTTCCATTTTAAATTTGCGTGTTTACAAGTTGGAGTTCAGGAAAGGCAGCTGGTTATTGATGCACAGCCAGATCACGGGGCAACAATTTGACGATATCCGGACGGGACAAAGGGGAGAAATGTAATTCTCCCAGCTTCATGCCTGGTGTAATCCTCCCACCCAGACACTGAACGCCACGTATATTCCGAGTCTGAATGGACAACATCTCAGTCACAGAACGAGATAAACTCCCCTCTTTAAACTGGGAACAAGCTGTGTCCATTCCTTGGAGAGACATTTTAAAATCAGCCTCACAACCTTTATTTATTTGTTTATTTAGTTGTTTATTTCTGTAAATCAGGAATCCCAGAGGGCTGTGACTGAGGCTTTTCTCCAGAGACAGGGAGCTGGGCACTGACCCCACACTGGACACCCCCCAGATCCTGTGTCTCATCCCACCACCTCACTTCAACCACACCTCTGTTTTGCTGTCAATGTCTGTTTTTCCCTCACCCCCGCTCTGTTTTTCCCTCACCCCCGCTCTCGATTTCTTTGTTCTGTAACTCTCCCCAACGCTCTACCATTAACTCAGTAAATCCTGCCCTGATTCCACCTACCAAAATGCATCATCTCGCATTTATCTAAATTAAACTTCATCTGCCATTTGCCAACCCGCTGGCCCAATTGATCAAGATCCGATTGCACTCGGAGATAACCTTCTTCACTGTCCACTATGCCACCAATTCTGATGTCATCTACAAACTTACTAACCATGCCTCCTAAATTCTCACCCAAATCAATGTAACACGGGACATGGAGAAATCAGACATTGGTATAGTTAATGCTGGTATTTAGCATCATGCTTCAACGCCGCTACCTTTCCCTGACCTCAAATAGATGCTCTATTCAGAAATTATTTAACACTCGGGTATTTCTGACCGGGTCACTGGCACAGAGTCAGGCTCTGTGGCCCGGAAAGGAAAGAGAGGGGTTAGGAGAGCAATAGTGGTGGGGGATGCGTCGGTTAGAGGCACAGAAGGCGATTCTGTGGGTGCGAACGGGACTCCAGGATGGTAGTCTGCCTACCTGGTGCTGGGGAAATGGATGTCACCGAGCGGATAGGAGGCATCTTAAAAGGGGAAGATAAAGAAACGGATGACATTGTACACATTGATGCAAATTACGTAGATAGGAAGAGCAGGGGGATCCTACGAGAGCAATTCAGGGAGTTGGGAAATAGGCTAAAAAGTAGGGCCTCCAGGGTGGCCATCACTGGGCTGCTCCCAATGCCTCGTGCCAGTGAGGCTAAGAATAGGCAGTTAGTACAATTGAATGCTTGGCTAAAGGACTGGTCCAGGAGGGAGAGCTTCATTTTCCTAGATCAATGGGAAGTATTCAGGAGAGGATGGCACCTGTACAAGAAGGACGGGTCACAACTATGTTGGAAGGGCACGAATATTCTGGCTGGGAGTTTTGCTAGTGCAGTTCGGGGGGATTTAAACTAGTATGGCTGGGGGGTGGGAATCAAAATATTAGGTCTACAAGTGTAGAGGCTGGGGACGAGCTTGGGGCTGGGACAAGGCTGGCAAAGAAGAAGAGCACTCTGGGGGAGGATGACCTCACTGGGCCTGGAGGTCTAGAGTGCTTATACTTCAACGCAAGGAGCGTAGCAGGTAAGACAGACGAACTTAGGGCCTTAATGCTCACGAGGGATTTGGATGTGATTGCCGTGACAGAGACTTGATTGAAAGAGGGACAGGACTGGCAGCTGAATCTTCCGGGGTACAATTGTTTTAGGCGAGACAGAGGAGGGACCAAAAGAGGTGGGGGAGTAGCAGTATTAGTTGGAGAGCATATTACAGCGGTGGAGAGGGAGGGCAATTCAGAGGAGTCGTGTAACGCGTCACTCTGGGTGGAGCTTAGAAACAGGAAGGGCGCAGTCACTATGTTGGGGGTGTACTACAGGCGCCCCAACAGCCCAAGGGAAGTGGAAGAACGGATATGTCAGGAGATACTGGATAGGTGCAGGAAAAATAGGGTTGTTGCAGTGGGAGACTTCAATTTCCCTGGGAAAGACTGGGAATCGCTGAGAGCTGGGACTCTGAATGGGGAGGAATTTGTAAAATGTGTACAGGAGGGTTCTTTGGAACAATATGTAGATAGCCCGACGAGAGAGGGGGCTATACGGGACCGGGAATGAGCCCGATCAGGTCTTCAAAGTTTCGGCAGGGGAACATGTGGCAAATAGTGACCACAATTCTGTTAGCTTTAGGATAGTGATGGAAAAGGATGAGCGGTGTCCCAATGGTAAAGTGTTGGATTGGGGGAAGGCTAACTTTAGTGGGATTAGGCAGAAATTGGCAGCTCTTGATTGGGAGAGGCTCTTTGAGGGTAAATCCACATCTGGCATGTGGGAGTCTTTTAAGGAACAGTTGTTAGGGCTCCAGGACAGGCATGTGCCTGTAAAAAAGAAGGATAGGATTCGAGAACCGTGGATAACCAGGGAAATTGAGGGACTGGTCAAAAAGAAAAGAGAGCCGTATGTTAGGTCCAGGCAGCTAAAAACGGAGGGAGCTCTGGAGGAGTACAAAGAAAGTAGCAAGGAACTGAAACGGGGAATTCGAAGGGCAAAAAGGGGTCACGAAATGTCCTTGGCAGACAGGATTAAGGAGAATCCCAAGGCATTTTATTCATACGTTAGGAACAAATGGGTTGTCAGGGAAAAAATCGGACCTCTCAGGGACAAAAGTGGGGAATTATGCTTGGAGCCCAAAGAAGTAGGGGAGATCCTAAATGAATATTTTGCCTCGGTATTCACAAAGGAGAGGGATGTGTTGACTGGGAGTGTCTCGGAGGGGAGTGTTGGCCCGTTGGAGAAAATCTCCATTACAAGGGAGTAAGTGTTAGGTTTGTTAGAGAATATAAAGACTGACAAATCCCTAGGGCCTAATGAAATCTATCCAAGGCTGCTCAGGGAGACGAGAGATGAAATCGCTGGGCCTCTGACGCAAGTGCAGGTATAGCAGAGGGTGAGATACACAGTGTGTACAGGTGACAGGGGGAGAGTTTTGAGGCGAGAGGGGGTGAGTGTTGAGGCGAGAGGGGGAGAGTGTTGAGGCGAGAGGGGAGAGTGTTGAGGCGAGAGGGGGAGAGCGTTGAGGCGAGAGGGGGAGAGCGTTGAGGCGAGAGGGGGAGCGTTGAGGCGAGGGGGGAGCGTTGAGGCGAGAGGGGGGAGCGTTGAGGCGAGAGGGGGGGGAGCGTTGAGGCGAGAGGGGCGGAGCGTTGAGGCGAGAATGGGGAGCGTTGAGGCGAGATGGGGGGGAGCGTTGAGGCGAGAGGGGGAGAGCGTTGAGGCGAGAGGGGGAGAGCGTTGAGGCGAGAGGGGGAGAGCGTTGAGGCGAGAGGGGGAGAGCGTTGAGGCGAGAGGGGGGAGCGTTGAGGCGAGGGGGGGAGCGTTGAGGCGAGAGGGGGGAGCGTTGAGGCGAGAGGGGGGAGCGTTGAGGCGAGAGGGGGGAGCGTTGAGGCGAGAGGAGGGAGCGTTGAGACGAGAGGGCGGAGCGTTGAGGCGAGAGGGGGGAGCGTTGAGGCGAGAGGGGGGAGCGTTGAGGCGAGAGGGGGGAGCGTTGAGGCGAGAGAGGGCGAGCGTGGAGGCGAGAGGGGGGAGCGTTGAGGCGAGAGGGGGGAGCGTTGAGGCGAGAGGGGGGAGCGTTGAGGCGAGAAGGAGAGCCGTTGAGGCGGGAGGGGGGACCGTTGAGGCGAGATGGGGGAGCGTTGAGGCGAGAGGGGGGAGCGTTGAGGCGACAGTGGGAGCGTTGAGGCGACAGTGGGGGGAGCGTGGAGGTGACAGTGGGTGCGTTGAGGTGAGGGGGGAGCGTTGAGGTGAGCGGGGGAGTGTGGAGGTGACAGTGGGAGCGTTGAGGTGAGGGGGGGTGCGTTGAGGTGAGGGGGGGGGAGCGTTGAGGTGACAGTGGGAGTGTTGAGGCGAGGGGGGAGTGTTGAGGTGACAGTGGGAGTGTTGAGGTGAGGGGGGAGTGTTGAGGCGAGCGGGGAGTGTTGAGGTGGCAGTGGGAGTGTTGAGGCGAGGGGGGTATGTTGAGGTGACAGTGGGAGTGTTGAGGCGAGGGGGGGGAGAGTTGAGGTGAGAGGGGGAGTGTTGAGGTGAGGGGGGGGAGCGTTGAGGCGAGAGGGGGGAGCGTTGAGGCGTGAGGGGGGGAGCGTTGAGGCGAGAGGGGGAGAGCGTTGAGGCGAGAGGGGGAGAGCGTTGAGGCGAGAGGGGGAGAGCGTTGAGGCGAGAGGGGAAGAGCGTTGAGGCGAGAGGGGGGAGCGTTGAGGCGAGAGGGGGGAGCGTTGAGTCGAGAGGGGGGAGCGTTGAGGCGACAGGGGGGGAGCGTTGAGGCGAGGGGGTGAGCGTTGAGGCGAGAGGGGGGAGCGTTGAGGCGAGAGGGGGGGCGTTGAGGCGAGAGGGGGGAGCGTTGAGGCGAGAGGGGGGAGCGTTGAGGCGAGAGGGGGGGAGCGTTGAGGCGAGAGGGGTGGAGCGTTGAGGCGAGGGGGGGAGCGTTGAGGCGAGAGGGGGGGAGCGTGGAGGCGAGAGGGCGGAGCGTTGAGGCGAGAGGGGGGAGCGTTGAGGCGACAGTGGGGGAGCGTGGAGGCTACAGTGGGGGGAGCGTTGAGGCGACCGTGGGAGCGTTGAGGCGACAGTGGGGGGGAGCGTTGAGGCGACAGTGGGAGCGTTGAGGCGACAGTGGGGGGAGCGTGGAGGTGACAGTGGGAGCGTTGAGGTGAGGGGGGAGCGTTGAGGTGAGGGGGGGAGCGTGGAGGTGACAGTGGGAGCGTTGAGGTGAGGGGGGAGCGTTGAGGTGAGGGGGGAGCGTTGAGGTGACAGTGGGAGTGTTGAGGCGAGGGGAGGAGTGTTGAGGTGACAGTGGGAGCGTTGAGGCGAGAGGGGGGAGCGTTGAGGCGAGATGGGTGGAGCGTTGAGGCGAGAGGGGGGAGCGTTGAGGCGAGAGGGGGGAGCGTGGAGGCGAGAGGGCGGAGCGTTGCGGCGAGAGGGGGGAGCGTTGAGGCGACAGTGGGGGAGCGTGGAGGCGACAGTGGGGGGAGCGTTGAGGCGACCGTGGGAGCGTTGAGGCGACAGTGGGGGGAGCGTTGAGGCGACAGTGGGAGCGTTGAGGCGACAGTGGGGGGAGCGTGAAGGTGACAGTGGGAGCGTTGAGGTGAGGGGGGAGCGTTGAGGTGAGGGGGGGAGCGTGGAGGTGACAGTGGGAGCGTTGAGGTGAGGGGGGAGCGTTGAGGTGAGGGGGGAGCGTTGAGGTGACAGTGGGAGTGTTGAGGCGAGGGGGGGAGTGTTGAGGTGACAGTGGGAGTGTTGAGGTGGGGGGGAGTGTTGAGGCGAGGGGGGACTGTTGAGGTGACAGTGGGAGTGTTGAGGCGAGGGGGGAGTGTTGAGGTGACAGTGGGAGTGTTGAGGTGAGAGGGAGGGAGAGTTGAGGTGACAGTGGGAGAGGTGAGGCGAGGGGGGGGGAGAGTTGTTGTGACCGTGGGAGTGTTGAGGTGAGGGGGGGAGTGTGGAGGTGACAGTGGGAGTGTTGAGGTGACAGTGGGAGCGTGGAGGTGAGAGGTGGGGAGTGTTGAGCTGAGAGGTGGGGAGTGTTGAGGTGAGAGGGGGGAGTGTTGAGGTGAGAGGGGGAGTGTTGAGGTGAGGGGGGAGTGTGGAGGTGACAGTGCGAGTGTGGAGGCGAGGGGGGAGTGTTGAGGTGAGAGGGGCTGTTTTGAGGTGAGAGGGGGGAGTGTTGAGGTGAGAGGGGGGAGTGTTGAGGTGAGGGGGGGAGTGTTGAGGTGAGGGGGGGAGTGTGGAGGTGACAGTGGGAGTGTGGAGGCGAGGGGGGAGTGTTGAGATGAGAGGGGGGAGTGTTGAGGTGAGAGGGGGGTGTTGAGGTGAGGCGGGGAGTGCGGAGGTGACAGTGGGAGTGTGGAGGCGAGGGGGGGAGTGTGGAGGTGAGGGGGGAATTCTGTGGTGGGGGTGAGGTTCTGTAACACACTGGTTGGCGCTGCTGCCTCATGGCGCCAATGACCCGGGTTTAATTCCAGCCTCGGGTCACTCTCTGTGTGGAGTGTGCACGTCCTCCCCTGTCTGCGTGGGAATCATCTGTGTGCTCTCGTTTCCTCCCACACTCCAAAGATGTGGGAGTTAGTTGGATTAGCCATGCTAACCTAGGAGACGGGCAATGTACAGGACCGGTCCTGGACGGGGTTAGATACAGAGTAAATTTCCCTCATCAATGTCCCCATCAAACACTCCCAGGACGTGTACAGCATGGGGATAGACACAGAGTAAATTTAAAACAGTGCCCATCAAACATTCACACGGTAAAATTCCCTCTGCACCACCCAGAACATCTACAGCATTGGCCGGGGTGGGGGGGGTAGATACATAATAAACCTCTCTCTACAGTGTCCTCATCAAACACTCCCAGGATACCCAGGATAGGGATAGTACGTGGTTAAATGTAGAATAAATCTCCCTCTATAATGTCCCCATCAAACTCTCCCAAGACAGATGCAACTAGTGTGAGTTCAGATGCAGCTCAGGCTGAGATTTCCAGAAACCTTCCATCACATTGTTTCACCAAGAACTCCAGTGAAGGGGTAGCAAGGGTGAGATGCACAAAAAATGTCTGCATCGACTGTCCAAGCACTAAAGACCCGAGCAGGAGCAGCACAGGGCAAGGTCCACAGAAAATCTCTCTACATCCATCAGGACCTCGAGCGCAGGTGTAAGAGAGATACATATAGTTGTACGCTCCCGATATATTAAATAGACTGGAGGTGCAGGCTCGAGCGGCAAACCGCCTAATACTTCTCCTATTTCTATATGGGTGCTGGAAAGAAACTTTATTCCCCATCTCTTCATGTACTGCAGCTTTCCTGGAAGTATTTGACAGGGGCAGAGGGAGCTTTACTCCGTATCTAACCCCATGCTGTACATGTCTTGGGAGTGTTTGATGGGAAAAAAATCCCAGATATGGGTGAAGCAAAGTTCAATACAGATACATCTCCTCTTGATACTGCCCTCTGAATCCCTCCCAGAACAGTTACACATGGGATTGCAGACAGAGCAAAGCTCACTCTGCAGTGTCCCATTGAATAGTTCACTGCAAAGGGTGTTTACTCTGTGTCGAATCCCATTCTGAAACGTGTTTCTGTATTTGCCATTGGGTTACTGTAAATTGTGCTTCCATTGAACATTTCCAAGGATAGGGACAGCACTGGGTAAAGTATATGGTCTTGCTGCACTGCCAATTCAAACAGGCTGATAAAAGGGACGTGTATCTTCTGTATCAAACACGTTTCCATCACTGTCCATGAAGTAATCCCATGGCAGCCTCACTGATATTGATATTTTCCATTTGTGCTTTTATAATAACGGTCTTCTGTTAATTTGTTGTTATAGTTTGTGAAATACTCCTTCAGATATTTCCAAAATACAGTTCAGACATTTTGGAATTCGAATGGATTAATTGCAAACATTTTCTGTTGTATAGAACATAGGAAAACTACAGCACAAACAGGCCCTTCGGCCCACAAGTTGCGCCGGTCATGTCCCTACCTACCTAGACTTATATATAGGCTTACCTAGAACCCTCAATCCTATTAAGTCCCATGTACTGATCCAGGAGTCTCTTAAAATACCGCATCGAGTATGCCTCCACCACCACTGACGGCAGCCGATTCCACTCACCCACCACCCTCTGAGTGAAAAACGTACCCCTCACATCTCCTCTGTACCTACTCCCCAGCACCTTAAACCTGTGTCCTATCGTAGCAGCCATTTCAGCCCTGGGAAAAAGCCTCTGAGAGTCCAACCGATCTATACGACTCAACATCTTATATCCCTCTATCAGGTCACCTCTCATCCTTCGTCTCTCCAAGGAGAAAAGACCGAGCTCTCTCAACATATCCTCATAAGGCATGCCAACCAATCCAGGCAACATCCTTGTAAATCTTCTCTGCACCCTTTCAATAATTTCCACGTCCCTCCTGTAATGAGGCGACCAGAACTGAGCACAGTACTCCAAGTGGGGATGACGAGGGTCTTATATAGCTGCATCATTATCCCTGGACTCCTCAACTCAATCCCTCGATTGATGAAGGCCAGGTGAAAACTGCCCCAGTAAAGTAAATCAGATTGACCAACTGGTTGCAATCAATGCCAAATGGGGAATAATTGTCCCGTGTAGAAGTGAGAACCCGTTCCATATTGTGATTGTTTGCAGTATTGGGACAGTGAGATGACCCTATCCAACACAAGAACACTTTGCAATATCTCCCAGTGACAGTGAGTCTGTGTGTCAGCGTTAACCAAGCGGGATGTCATTCCCGGAGGTGCTGACATCTCAAGCAGAGTGAAAACCAGAATTCAATTGGTGGGGATTGCCTTGTTAAATTCAGCTGGGGATTTATTGAGGGAATTTGTGAAAATGCATGTGGAGATCTTATACAATCTAATTGAAAAACATTTCGAAATCCGTTTCTCCAACTGACTGTACAGAACAGAAGAGGTACATTTATAGAGATCTCAAGGTGAATAACATTAGTTCCAGTCACTGAACATCAGCAGTAACTTTAGGAGAGTGCGGTCACTGCTGTTCCTAAATATCTGGTTCCAATAAGAATCAGGTTATTTCTGCATCTGCAGGGACAGGTGGAGCATAGAGGAAACACAAGATAAAACTCTCTCGACAATTTCCCCAGCAAACACACCCAGGGCAGGGACAGCGGGCGGATGTTTGGGTTGTCTGGAGTGGGGGGGCTGTGTGTGGTGGGGGGAGTGAGAGGGGGGATCCTACAGAATAAAAGTAACGCTACACTGTCCTTGTACATCTCTCCAGGAGCAGGTACAGACCAGTTGGACACAGAACACTGCCTCGGCACTCTTTCATCAACCTTTACTGCGCAGAGACAATATTAGATCTCTTCACATTCCCAAAACAAACAGCACGGGGTTAGATAGAGAGTGAAGCTCCCTCTACACTGACCTATCAAACACTCCCAGGACACGTACAGCACGGGGTTATATACAGAGTAAAGCTCCCTCTACACTGTCCCCATCAAACACTCCCAGGACAGTTACAGCACGGGGTTAGTTACAGAGTAAAGCTCCCTGTACACTGTCCCCCATCAATGAGTCCCAGGCCAGGTACGCACGGGGTTAGATACAGAGTCGAGCTCCCTGAACACTGTGCCCCATCAAACACTCCCTGGACAGGTACAGCACGGGGTTAGATACAGAGTAACGCTCCTCTACACTGACCCAATGAAACACTCCCAGGACAGGTACAGCACAGGGTAAGATACAGAGTAACGCTCCTCTAAACTGACCCCATGAAACACTCCCAGGACAGTGACAGCACGGGGTTATATACAGAGTAAAGCTCCCTCCACACTGTCCCCCGTCAAACACTCCCTGGGCAGATACAGCATGGAGTTAGATACACAGTAAAGCTCCCTCTACACTGTCCCCATCAAACACTCCCAGGACAGGTACAGCACGGGGTTAGATACAGAGTAACGCTCCCTCTACACTGTCCCCATCAAACACCCCCAGGTCAGGAACAGCACGGCGTTAGATACATTCTAAAGCTCCCTCTACACTGTCCCCATCAAACTCTCCCAGAACAGGTACAGCATGGGGTTCGATACATTCTAAAGCTCCTCTTGCAATATCTCAACCACATGCTGCCAGGACCAGTAAGGTACATGTATAGATAGAGTCATAGAGGTTTACAGCATGGAAACAGGCCCTTCGGCCCAACTTGTCCATGCCCCCTTTTTTTAAACCCCTAAACTTATCCCAATTGCCCGCGTTTGCCACATATCCCTTTGTACTCATCTTACCCATGTAACTATTTAAATGCTTTTTAAAAGGCAAAATTGTACCCGTCTCTTCCAGTACCTCTGGCAGCTTGTTCTAGACACTCACGAACCTCTGTGTGAAAAAAAATGCCCCTCTGGACACTTTTGTATCTCTCCCCTCTCACCTTAAACCTATGCCCTCTAGTTTTAGACTCCCCTACCTTTGGGAAAAGACATTGGCTATCGAGCTGATCTGTGCCCCTCATTATTTTGTAGGCCACTATAAGATCACCCCTCAGCCTCATCCGCTCCAGAGAAAAAAGTCCCAGTCTATCCAGCGTCTCCTTGTAACTCAATCCATCAAGTCCCGGTACCATCCGAGTAAATCTTTTCTGCACTCTTTCTAGTTTAATAAAATCCTTTCTATAATAGGGTGAACAGAATCGCACACAGTATTCCAAGTGTGGCCTTAACAATGTCTTGTACAAATCCAACAAGACATTCCAACTTCTGTATTCAATGTTCTGACCGATGAAACCAAGCATGCCGAATGCCTTCTTCACCACTCTGTCCACCTGTGACTCCACTTTAAAGAAGCTATGAACATGTACCCCGAGATCTCTTTGTTCTGTAACTATCCCCAGCGCCCTACCATTAACTGAGTAAGTCCTGTCCTGGTTCAATCTTCCAAAATGAATGACATCGCATTTGTCTAACTCCATCTGCCATTCGTCAGCCCACTGGCCCAATTGATCAAGATCCCATTGCAATTGGAAATAACTTTCTTCACTGTCCACTATGCCACCAATCTTAGTGTCGTCTGCAAACGTGCGAACCATACCTCCTATATTCTCATCCAAATCATTAATTTAATGACAAATAACAGTGGACCCAGCACTGATCCCTGAGGCACAGCACTGGTCACAGGTCTCCAGTTTGAAAAACAGTTCTCTGCAACCACTCTCTAGCTTCTGTCAAGAAGCCAGTTTTGTATCTAGTTAGATGGATCACCCGAGATCCCGTGAGGTTTAAGCTGATGCCACAACCTTACATGTGGTACCTTGTCAAAGGCCTTGCTGCTGTCCATGTAGACAACATCAACGGCACTGCCCTTATCTACCTTGGGAGAGGGGGGGAGTGCGGGTGCGGGGGGGGGGGGGTGGAGTGCGGGTGCGAGGGGGGGTGGAGTGCGGGTGCGAGGGGGGGGGTGGAGTGTGGTTGCGAGGGGGGGAGAGAGGGTGCGAGGGGGGGTGGAGTGCAGGTGCGAGTGGTGGGAGAGAGGGTGCGAGGGGGGAGAGAGAGGGTGCGTGCAGATTGTTGAGGTTGAGGTGAGGAGAGGATTGTTGAGGAGATTGGGCGGCACGGTAGCACAGTGGTTAGCACTGCTGCTTCACAGCTCCAGGGATCCGGGTTCGATTCCCGGCTCGGGTCACTGTCTGTGTGGAGTTTGCACATTCTCCTCGTATCTGTGTGGGTTTCCTCCGGGTGCTCCGGTTTCCTCCCACAGTCCAAAGATGTGCGGGTTAGGTTGATTGGTCATGCGGGTTAGGTTGAGGGTCATGATAAGGTCCCCCATGCAGAAAGTGAGAGGGCATGGGATCCAAGGGGCTGTTGCCTTGTGGATCCAGAACTGGCTTGCCTGCAGAAGGCAGAGAGTGGCTGTGGAGGGGTCTTTCTCTGCATGGAGGTCAGTGACCAGTGGAGTGCCCCAGGGATCTGTTCTGGGACCCTTGCTGTTTGTCATTTTCATAAATGACCTGGATGAGGAAGTGGAGGGATGGGTTGGTAAGTTTGCTGACGACACCAAGGTAGGTGGTGTTGTGGATAGTTTGGAGGGATGTCAGAAGTTGCAGCGAGACATAGATAGAATGCAAGACTGGGCGGAGAAGTGGCAGATGGACTTCAACCCGGATAAGTGTGTGGTGATCCATTTTGGCAGATCCAATGGGATGAAGCAGCAGTATAAAATGAAGGGTACCATTCTTAGCAGTGTAGAGGATCAGAAGGACCTTGGGGTCCGGGTCCATAGGACTCTTAAATCGGCCTCGCAGGTGGAGGATGCGGTCAAGAAGGCGTACGGCGTACTGGCCTTCATTAATCGAGGGATTGAGTTTAGGAGTCGGGAGATAATGCTGCAGCTTTATAGGACCCTGGTTAGACCCCACTTGGAGTACTGCGCGCAGTTCTGGTCACCTCATTACAGGAAAGATGTTGAAGCCATTGAAAGGGTGCAGAGGAGATTTACAAGGATGTTGCCTGGATTGGGGGGCATGCCTTATGAGGATAGGTTGAGGGAGCTTGGTCTCTTCTCCCTGGAGAGACGAAGGATGAGAGGTGACCTGATAGAGGTTTACAAGATGTTGAGAGGTCTGGATAGGGTAGACTCTCAGAGGCTATTTCCAAGGGCTGAAATGGTTGCTACGAGAGGACACAGGTTTAAGGTGCTGGGGGTTAGGTACAGAGGAGATGTCAGGGGTAAGTTTTTCACTCAGAGGGTGGTGGGTGAGTGGAATCGGCTGACGTCGGTGGTGGTGGAGGCAAACTCGTTGGGGTCTTTTAAGAGACTTCTGGATGAGTACATGGGATTTAATGGGATTGAGGGCTATAGATAGGCCTAGAGGTGGGGATGTGATCGGCGCAACTTGTGGGCCGAAGGGCCTGTTTGTGCTGTGGCTTTCTATGTTCTATGTTCTATGCTCAAATTTCCCTTGCTGTGTCCTGGGATGCATTGCTTAGAGGGATTAGAGGGTAAATATGTCGGGATAAGCGGGTCGGGCCTGGGTGGGATTGTGGTCGGTGCAGACTCGATGGGCCGAATGGCCTCTTTCTGTACTGTTGGCTATCTAAGATTTCTAAGAGAGATGGGGAGAGTGCAGGGTAGAGCGAGTGAGCTGGAACGGGGGTTGTTGAGGACTGGGAGTGTGTTGAGGTTGGAGGGGGAATGTTGATGTGAGAGGGGGAGCATCATGAGGAGGGGGATATCTTGAGTGGAGTGTGAGTGATGGGGTGAGGTTGGAAAATGTTGAGGAGTTGGTCAGTGTTGAGATGTGAGGAGACAGTTGAGATGAGACGTGAGATTGTTGAGCTGTGAAGGCGGAGAGTGGGTCAGAGACAGACAGTGTTGAGGTGATTCTGGGAGTGTTGAGGTGAGATGGAGATTGTTGAGGTGTGAAGGAGGAGAGTGGGTCAGAGACAGACAGTGTTGAGGTGATTCTGGGTGTGTTGAGGTGAGAGGTGAGATTGTTGCGGTGTGAAGGAGGAGAGTGGGTCAGAGACAGACAGTGTTGAGGTGATTCTGGGAGTGTTGAGGTGAGATGGAGATTGTTGAGGTGTGAAGGAGGAGAGTGGGTCAGAGACAGACAGTGTTGAGGTGATTCTGGGAGTGTTGAGGTGAGAAGGAGATTGTTGAGGTGTGAAGGAGGACAGTGGGTCAGACACAGACAGTGTTGAGGCGAGATGGAGATTGTTGAGGTGTGAAGGAGGAGAGTGGGTCAGAGACAGACAGTGTTGAGGTGAGAGGTGAGAGTGTTGAGGTGTGAATGAGGAGAGTCGGTCAGAGACAGACAGTGTTGAGGTGAGATGGAGATTGTTGAGTTCGAGGGGTGAGTGTGGATTTGAGAGCGAGACCGGTGACCAGACGGGGGAATGTTAAGATGAGAGGAAATTGTTGATGTGAGAGAGAGAGAGATTGTTGAGGTGAAAGGGGCGTGTGGAAGTGAGAGGGAGAGTGATGACATGAGGGGATGTATTGAGATGGGGGGGGGGGGGTTGTTGAGGTGAGAGGGGGGAAAGTTGAGGTGAGATGGTGGGAGCTGAGATGAGAAGGGAGAGCTGACGTGATGGGGGAGAATGTTGTGGTGAGACAGAGGGTGGGATTTCTCCACCGCGCTCACCCCTAAATCGGATAATCCCACCAGAGGTAATGCGATCTTCACACGGTCTGTGCCCGTCTGCTCCGACTCCCATGCGGTGTGGGACGGGAGATTTATCTCTTGGGGATGTTGAGGTGAGGGTGTGAAGCTGAGTGGGGAGTATAGAGATGAGATGGGTAGTGTTGTGGTGCGTGGGGTAATGTAGAGGTGAGTGGGAGGATTGATGTGAGGGGGGAATATGTTAAGGTAGGAGGGGGAGAGTTGTGTTGAGTAGGGAAGTGTTGAGCTGAGAGGGGGTGTTCTGGTGAGAGGGAATGATGTTGACCTCAATGGGAGAATATAGACGTGAGAAGTTGAGTGTTGAGGTGAGAATTTGCCTGTTGCGATCAGAGGGGATGTGTTGAGGTGCGGGGATGTGTGTTGATGTGTGGGGATGTGTTGAGGTGGTGGAGAGTGCTGGTTTGAGGGGAAGTGTTTTTGAGGGGTGAGAGTGCTAAGGTGAGAAGGGGAGTTTTGTCATGAGAGGGACATTGTTCCATTGAGGCACGGCATAGAACATAGAATAGTACAGCACAGAACAGGCCCTTCGGCCCACGATGTTGTGCCGAGCTTTGTCTGAAACCCAGATCAAGCTATTTCCTTCCTATCATTCCGAAGCACTCCATGTGCCTATCCAATAGCTTCTTAAATGTTCCAAAAGTTTCTGACTCCACTATCCCTGCAGGCAGTCCATTCCACACCCCAACCACTCTCTGAGTAAAGAACCTACCTCGGACATCCTTCCTATATCTCCCACCATGAACGCTATAGTTATGCCCCCTAGTTACCGCTCCATTCACCCGAGGAAATATTATTTGACCGTTCACTCTATCTATCCCCCGCATCATCTTATAAACCTCTGTCAAGTATCCTCTCAACCTCCTCCAGTCCAAAGAGAAAAGCCCAAGTTCCCTCAACCTTTCCTCATAAGACCTACCCTCCAAACCAGGCAGCATCCTGGTAAATTTCCTTTGCGCTCTTTCCAGTGTCTCCACATCCTTCTTATAGTGAGGTGACCAGAACTGCACACAATAGTGTTAAGGTAATGGGGCATGTCGAGCTGAGGGGAGGGATGTTCATGTGAGAGGGCTGTGTTGATGTGTGAGGGGGAGTATAAAGGAGAGCGGCGAGTGTTTAGATAGGAGTGGTCGCTGAGATCAGAAGGGGTGGGTTTTGAGATAAGGGAGGTGTGGATCGCAGGCGGTGAATTCGGGTGTGAGGGGGAGAATTTAGTAGCGAGACGGATAGTGTTGAGGAGAAAGGGTGTAACGTCTGTGTGATAGAGATTGTGTTGAGAGGGGAAGGGGAGTATTGAGGTGAGCGGGGGTGAGTTGAGGTGAGGCAGTGTGTTGAAGTTACAGGATAGTGTTGGTGTGCGAGAGAGAGTGTTGGGGTAATGGGGAGTGCTGAGTTGAGAGCGTGAGTGTTAATGTTGTCATGTGAGTGTTCCTTGAAGAATTATTGTTTAAATCATGCAGCTTCCATGGAGGTGGAGCTAAGCTGTGGCAGTCAGGTGGTAGTTTTTTTTTGTATTTTAGTTTAGTTTTGGGAAGCAGTTTAGCAGCATGCTCAGCAGCAATCTCTCTCCCTCTCCCTGTCCTTCTCTTCTTAAAAGGCTGTGTTTTGCCAAACAGATTCGACTACAACCTTTGCTGAGTTTCTCAAGGGATTTTGAGCATTCAGCCCAGGAGGCTGGACACGTGTAATAATTCGGCATTAACCTCTGCTGTATTGTGGTGATTGGGAGGGTTTTGTGGATTGGATGTTGGCTTTGGTTGGAACACACTAGAGATATTTCCTTCAGAGTTGTACATTATCGTGGTTGTTGTGTTTCTTGTTTGTTATTATTAAAAGTTCTTGCTATTGTCTTACTACACATGTCAACAATATTCTTAATGAAACTTTGTTTTGAATAAGAGTTCCTCGTGGGTCAGTTCACTCACACCTGAAGTGAAACCTCTCGTGCTCCTTCTCGCCAGATTCAAGGTAAAGAGGTACAGTTCACTCGAGCTTCATGGAACAACTGGGAGTATCCAACCTGACTGAGAACAACTGGGGGCTCCGGGATTGAAACTTGTATTTCTGGATTGATTTGGGATTCGTGAACTCAGACAGTGAGCGGTGAGCAGATTTGTGTTTTATTTTCAGGTGTATTCCAGTTTAAATAGGGAGCTTGATTTGGATTAATGACTTTTTCACAGGCTCAGAAGTTTCTGCGGGTTGAGGAAGTCACGCAAGTTACCTTACAGATAATGACTAAAGCAAACCTTTTGGAATTGGAAACACATTTCAGTTGACATTGCCTGACAGAGTACGGAAAGGAGAGATAATTGTGGCGAAAGCACAACATTTGGAATTGTCAGAAGCTCAGTCAGAATCGTTGGAAATGGGGAGAATTCAGTTCCAAATGAAACTGACTCAATATAAAAAATAGAAATCATAGAAAGAAAAACTACAGTACAGAAAAAGGCCATTCGGCCCATCGAGTCTGCACCGACCACAATCCCAACCAGGCCCTACCCCAATATCCCTACATATTTACCCACTAATCCCTCTAACCTACGCATCTCAGGTCACTAAGGGCAATTTATAGCATGGCCAATCAACCTAACCCGCATATCTTTGGACTGTGGGAGGAAATCGGAGCACCCGGAGGAAACCCACGCAGGCATGAGGAGAATGTGCAAACTCCACACAGACAGTGACCCGAGCCGGGAATCGAACCCAGGTCCCTGGAGCTCGAAGGCAGCAGTGCTAACCACCGTGCTACCGTGCTGCCCGGTGTCACGTCTGTGTGATAGAGATTGTGTGGAGAGGGGAAGGGGAGTATTGAGGTGAGCAGGAGTGTGTTGAGGTGAGGGTGTGTGTTGAAGTTACAGGATAGTGTTGATGTGAGAGGGAGAGTAGCTAAAAAGTAGCGAATTAAAACTATTTGAATTACAGGGAAAAGTAAAGGAAAGAGAGGAACAGCAAGCAAAATAATTAAATCAATCTGAATTACAGGCAAAAGGGAAAAGGAAAAATAGAGAGACTTTGAACTTCGGAAACTGGCCTTCAAATGTAAACATCAGGTACGATTAGCGGAGGTAAAGGGTAAAGTACAGTCTGAGGGTTGGGATGCGGATAGTGAGAGAATGAGGGGCAGAAAATACATCGGGAGATAGAAAAGGCAACATTACAATCATCATGGGGGACTTCAATATGCAGGTGGACTGGGAAAATCAGGTAGGTCGTGGATCCCAAGGAAAGGAGTGTCGTGGATAAAGTGGATGTGCTCAGAGTGTGGATCGATGCTTGGAAGTGTGATGTGATGGCCATTACGGCGACCTGGGGACATGGACAGGACTGGATAATTCAGGTACCGGGTTTCAGATGTTTCAGAAAGGACAGAGAGGTCGCGGGGAGGGGGGAGGAGTGGCACTGCTGATCAGCGATAGTGTCACAGCTTTAGAGAAGGTGGAAGCCGTGGAGGGATTGTCTACGGAGTCTCTGTGGGTGGATGTCCGGAGCGGGAAGGGGTCGATAACTTTGCTGGGTGCTTTCTACAGGCCGCCCAATAGTAACAGGGATGTTGAGGAGCAGATAGGAAACAGATCCTGGAGAGATGTAGTAATAACAGGGTTGTCGTGATGGGAGACTTTAATTTCCCAAACATCGATTGGAATATCCCTAGGGTAAGGGTTTGGATGGGGAGGAGTATGTGAGGTGTGTTCAGGAGGGTTTCCTGACACAGCATGTGGATAAGCCCACAAGAGGAGAGACTGTACTTGATCTGGTGCTCCCTAATGAGCCTGGACAGGTGCCGGATCTCTCATTGGGGGAGCATCTTGGGGATAGTGATCATAACTCCATCTCCTTTACGCTCGCATTGGAAAGAGATAGGATCAGGCAAGCTAGGAAAGTGTTTATCTGGAGTAAGGGGAAATATGAAGCCATCAGGCAGGAGATTAGAGGCGTAAATTGGAAGGAGGTATTATCGAGGAAAAGTACTGAAGTAAGGTGGCAGATTTTCAAAGAATGTTTGTCTAGCGTTCTACATGACAACGTTCCGATGAGACAGGAAGGTTTTGGTAGGTTACGGGAACCGTGGTTCACGAAAGCTGCGCTCAACCTAGTCAAAAAGAAAAGGAAAGCGTACAAAAGGTTCAGAGAGCTAGGCAGTGATAGGGATCGAGATGAGTATACGGCATGTAGGAAGGGGCTTGAGAAGGAAATTAGGAGAGCCAGAAGGGGTGACGGGAAGGCCTTGGCAGGTAAGGTTAAAGAGAACCCTCAGGCGTTCTATAAATATGTGAAGAGTAAAAGGAGGAGATAGAACCATAGAAAATTACAGCTCAGAAACAGGCCTTTTGGCCCTTCTTGTCTGTGCCGAACCATTTTATGCCTAGTCCCACTGACCTGCACTTAGACCATATCCCTCCACGCCCCTCTCATCCATGAACCCGTCCAAGTTTTTCTTAAATGTTAAAAGTGACCCCGCATTTACCACTTTATCCGGCAGCTCATTCCACACTCCCACCACTCTCTGCGTGAAGAAGCCTCCCCTAATATTCCCTTTAAACTTTTCTCCTTTCACCCTTAACCCATGCCCTCTGGTTTTTTTCTCCCCTAGCCTCTGCGGAAAAAGCCTGCTTGCATTCACTCTATCTATACCCATCAAAATCTTATACACCTCTATCAAATCTCCCCTCAATCTTCTACGCTCCAGGGAATAAAGTCCCAACCTATTCAATCTCTCTCTGTAACTCAGCTTCTCAAGTCCCGGCAACATCCTTTTGAACCTTCTCTGCACTCTTTCAATCTTATTTACATCCTTCCTGTCACTAGGTGACCAAAACTGTACACAATACTCCAAATTCGGCCTCACCAATGCCTTATATAACCATACCATAACACTCCAACTTTTATACTCGATACTCCGATTTATAAAGGCCAATGTACCAAAGGCACTCTTTACGACCCTATCCACCTGTGACGTCACTTTTAGGGAATTCTGTACCTGTATTCCCAGATCCCTCTGTTCAACTGCACTCTTCAGAGTCCTACCATTTACCCTGTACGTTCTACTTTGATTTGTCCTTCCAAAGTGCAATATCTCACACTTGTCTGCGTTAAATTCCATTTGCCAATTTTCAGCCCATTTTTCTAGTTGGTCCAAATCCCTCTGCAAGCTTTGAAAACCTTCCTCACTGTCCACTACACCTCCAATCTTTGTATCATCAGCAAACTTGCTGATCCAATTTACCACATTATCATCCAGATCATTGATATAGATGACAAACAACAATGGACCCAACACAGATCCCTGCGGCACACCACTAGTCACAGGCCTCCACTCAGAGAAGCAATCCTCCACAACCACTCTCTGGCTTCTTCCATTGAGCCAGTGTCTAATCCAATTTACTACCTCCCCATGTATACCTAGCGACTGAACCTTCCTAACTAACCTCCCATGAGGGACCTTGTCAAAGGCCTTGCTGAAATACAGGTAGACAACATCCACCGCCTTCCCTTCATCCACTTTCCTGGTAACCTCCTTGAAAAACTCTAATAGATTGGTCAAACATGACCTCCACACACAAAGCCATGTTGACTCTCCCTAATAAGTCCCTGTCTGTCCAAATATTTGTAGATCCTATCCCTTATCACACCTTCCAATAACTTGCTCACCACCGACGTCAAACGTACTGGCCTATAATTTCCCGGATTACTTTTGCAACCTTTTTTAAACAACGGAACAACATGAGCCACCCTCCAATCATCCGGCACCTCCCCCGTGAATACTGACATTTTAAATATGTCTGCCAGGGCCCCTGCAAGTTCAACACTAGCTTCCCTCAAGGTCCGTGGGAATACCCTGTCCGGCCCTGGGGATTTATCCACTCTGATTTGCCTCAAGACAGCGAGCACCTCCTCCCCTTTAATCTGTAAAGGTTCCACGACCTCCCTACCAGTTTGCCCTATTTCCGTAGACTCCATGCCCGTTTCCTCAGTAAATACGGATGCAAAAAAACCATTTAGTATCTTTTGGTTCCATACACAGTCTACCACTCTGGTCTTCAAGAGGACCAATTTTATCCCTCACTATCCTTTTGTTCCGAACATACCGAGAGAAGCTCTTTAGATTTTCCTTCACTCTGTCTGCCAAAGCAACCTCATGTCTTCTTTTAGCCCTCCTGATTTCCCTCTTAAGTAGCTTATTGCACTTTTTATACTCCTCGAGCATCTGATGTGTTCCTTGCTGCCTGTACATTTCATACAACTCTCTTTTCCTCTTAATCAGTGTTACAATCTCCCTCAAGAACCAAGGTTCCTTATTCCTATTTACTTTGCCTTTAATCCTGACAGGAACATACAAACTCTGCACTCTCAAAATTTCTCCTTTGAAGGCCTCCCACTTTCCATTTACATCCTGACCAGAGAACAGCCTGTGCCAATCCACACTTCCCAGATCCCTTCTCAGTTCATCAAATTTGGCCTTTTTTCCAGTTCAGAACTTCAACCCGAGGACCAGATCTATCCTTATCCATGATCAGGTTGAAACTAATGGCATTATGATCACTGGATCCAAAGCGTTCCCTCACACACACATCCATCACCTGCCCTAACTCATTTCCCAATAGGAGATCCAATATCGCATCCTCTCTCGTTGGCACCTCTCTATACTGATGTAGAAAATTCTCCTGAACACATTTTGCAAATTCTACCCCGTCTAAACCTTTAACAGTATGCGAGTCCCAATCTATATGTGGAAAATGAAAATCCCCTACTATCACAACTTTGTGTTTCTTGCAGTTGTCAGCTATCTCTCCGCTGATTTGCTCCTCCAATTCTCGCTGACTATTGGGTGGTCAATAATACAATCCCATTAATGTGGTCATACCTTTCCTGTTTCTCAGCTCCACCCATAGGGCCTCTGTCGACAAGCTCCCTAATCTATCCTGCCTGTGTACCGCTGTAACATTTTCCCTGACCAACAATGCCACCCCCCCCCCCCCACCTTTTATCCCTCTGCCTCTATCCCGCCTGAAACATTGGAAACCTGGAACATTGAGCTGCCAGTCCTGCCCCTCCTGTAGCCAAGTTTCACTAATGTCTATAATGTCATATTTCCATGTGTCAATCCACGACTTCAGCTCGTCTGCCTTCCCCACAATACTCCTGGCATTGAAATAGACACACCTCAAAGGTTATTTCCACCACACTCTACCCTTCCATTTGTGAATTTGCTTGAACTAACCTGTCTTTTTACCCCTGCTCCACTATCTGCTCTGGCACTCTGGTTCCCACCCCCCTGCAAATCTAGTTTAAACGCTCCCCAATAACACTAGCAAATCTCCCTCCAAGTATATTGGTCCCCTTGTAGTTTAGGTGTAACCCGTCTCTCTTGTACAGGTCCCACCTGCCCCAGAAGAGGTCCCAATGATCCAAGAATTGGAAACCCTGCCCCCTGCACCAGTTCCTCAGCCACGTGTTCATCCGCCCAAGCATCCTACTCCTGCCCTCACTGGCATGTGGCTCAGGTAGCAATCCTGAGATTACTACCTTCGTGGTCCTGCTTTTTAACTTCCTTCCAAGCTCTTTGTCCTCACTCTTTAGGACCTCCTCACTCTTCCTTCCCACGTCATTGGTACCGACGTGTACCACGACATCTGGCTGATCACCTTCCCAATTTAGAACGCTATGCACGCGATCAGAGACATCGCTGACCTTGGCACCTGGGAGGCAACAAACCATGCGGGAGTCTCTGTCCCGACCACAGAACCTCCGGTCTGTACCTCTGACCATCGAGTCCCCTATAACTACTGCTCTCCTCTTCTTCATCCCATCCTTTTGCGCTGTAGAACCAGACTCAGTATCAGAGTTCCGGCTGTTGCAGCTTGTCCCAGGTAAAGCATCTCCCACAACAGTATCCAATTCAGTATACCTGTTGTGGAGGGGTATGGCCACAGGGGAACCCTGCTCTGCCTGTCCTTTCACACTGCCATTTCCTCTCCTTACAGTAACCCAATTTCCTGTGCTCTGCTGCTTAGGTGTAACTATCTCCCTGAAGATACTGTCTATAAACTTCTCATTCTCCCGAATTAGATGGAGGTCATCAAGCTCCTTCTCCAGTTCCCTAACACGCTTTGCTAGCAGTTGCAGCTGGATGCAACTTTTGCAGGTGCTGTCGTCAGGGATACCGGAGGTCTCCCTGATCTCCCACATCCTGCAAGAGGAGCATTCCATCATCTTGCCTGGCATATTTTTTTTTACTCTGGGGAAATACAGGAATAAACTTTCTGAAAAAGAAAAAAAAAACCTCCTCTCGCCTCTGCCTGTTCTCGCCGAAGCCCGTTTTGAGCCAAAGCCCTTCAGCTCTCACTCTGCCCCCTGCTCACTCCACTGCCCGCTAACGACGCTGCCCGCTCAAAGGTGCGGCCTACTTTTAAACACTCCAAAACCTGCCCAGGCTGCTGCTGGGCCTACTTCCTGTTTTGAAAAGAAACCTCCGATTTTTTTTCACAAATTTAATTGAAAAATAAATAAATAAATTAGTGCACATACAAGCTCCCTTATCCTCAGCCTGCTCCTGTGGAACAAAATCAAGGGCAAGACTCTTAGCAGTGTAGAGGATCAGAATGACCTTGGGGATCGGGTCCATAGGACTCTTAAATCGGCCTCGCAGGAAGAGGAGGTGGTTAAGAAGGCGTATGGTGTGCTGGCCTTTATCAATCGAGGGATTGAGTTTCGGAGTCGAGAGATAATGATGCAGCTTCATAAGACCCTCGTCAGACCCCACTTGGAGTACTGTGCTCAGTTCTGGCCACCTCATTACAGGAGGGATGTGGAAATTATTGAAAGGATGCAGAGAAGATTTACAAGGATGTTGCCTGGATTGAGTGGCATGACTTATGAGGATAGGTTGAGGGAGCTCGGTCTTTTCTCCTTGGAGAGACGATGGATGAGAGGTGACCTGATAGAGGTGTACAAGATGTTGAGAGGTATAGACCGGATGGATTCTCACAGGCTTTTTCCCAGGGCTGAAATGGTTGCTACCAGAGGACACAGATTTAAGGTGTTGGGGAATAGGTACAGAGGAGATGTCAGGGGTACGTTTATCACTCAGAGGGTGGTGGGTGAGTGGAATCGACTGCCGTCAGTGGTGGTGTAGGCAAACTCGATGGGGTTTTTCAGTCGACTTCTGGATGAGTACATGGGACTTAATAAGATTGAGGGTTATAGGTAAGCCTATATATAAGCCGAGGTAGGTCGGGAAATGACCGGCACAACTTGTGGGCCGAAGGGCCTGTTTGTGCTGTCGTTTTTCTATGTTCTATGTTCTAAAAGGAATTTGTGGAATGTCTAAGAGAGGTCTTTTGGAGCAGCTTGTGACAGAGCCTAATCGGGAACAGGCAATTCTGGATTTGGTGATGTGTGATGAGACAGACTTGATTAGGGAACTGAAGGTGAAGGAACCCTTAGGGAGCAGTGACCACAATATGATAGAATTTACCCTGCAGTTTGAGAGGGAGAAGCTGGAATCAGATGTAACGGTATTAGAATTAAATAAAGGTCACTGCAAAGACATGAGGGAGGATCTGGCCAGAGTTGATTGGAAAGGGAGCCGAGCAGCGGAGACAGTGGAACGGCAATGACAGGAGTTCTTGAGAGTTATTTGGGAGGCACAACAGAAATTCATCCCAAGGAGGAGGAAACATGCCACAGGGAGGACGAGGAATCCATGGCCGACGGGGAAGGCAAGGACAGCAAAAACACAAAAGGGAAAGCATCCTTAGTGGCAAGGATTCGTGTGAAGGCAGAAGATTGGGAAGCTTTTGAAAGCGGGCAGAGGACAACATAAAAAAGCAATAAGAGGGGAGTAGATGAAATATGAGTGGAAGCAAGCTCGTATTATAAAAGAAGATAGGAGGAGTTTTTCTCATATATAAAAGTTAAGAGAGAGGCAAAAATAACCATTGGACCACTGGAAAATGAGGCTGGAGAAGGAATAATAGGAAACAAAGAAATGGCAGAGGAACTGAATAGTTTGCATCAGTCTTCACGGTTGAAGACACCAGTGGGATGCCGGAGATACAGGAGAGTCGGGGGACAAAGGTGGGTGTAGTGGCCATCACTCAGGAGAAGGTTCTGGGGAAACTGAAAGGTCTGTGGGTGGATAAATCACCTGGACCGGATGGACTACACCCCAGGGTTCTTAAAGACATTGCTGAGGAAATTGTGGTGGCATTGGTGGTGATCTTTCTTTGATAAGGCGCAGCATAGGAGACTGTTATATAAGTTAAGTGCCAATGGTGTTGAAGTTAAGATCCTGGCATGGATAGAGGATTGGCTGACTGGCAGAAGGCAGAGAGTGGGGATGAAGGGATCTTCTTTCAGGATGGCAGCTGGTGACTAGTGGTGTGCCTCAGGGGTCGGTGCTGGGACCACAACTTTTCACAATACACATTAATAATTTGGAAAAACGAAATGAAGGCACTGTTGCTAAGGTTGGTGATGATACAATGATATGCAGAGGGACAGGGAGTATTGCGGAAGTGGGCGGGGGAAGTAGGAGGGATGCAGAAGGACTTGGACAGGTTAGCACAGTGGATAAAGAGGGGGCAGATGGAATACAATGAGGAAAAGTGTGAGCTTATGCACTTTGGAAGGAGGAATGGAGGCAGAGACTATTTTCTAAATGGGGAAATGCTTCGGAAATCAGATGCACAAGGAATTTGGGAGGCCTTGTTCAAGATTTTCTAAAGGTTAACGTGCAGTTTGAATCGGCAGTTAGGAAGGCAAGAGGAATACTGGCAATCATGTCGAGAGGCCCCGCACCAGGTTCAGACCCACCCAGGTTCAGACAGAGACGCTGTTCAGATTCACACAAGGTTCGGACTCGGATCATGTTCAGATTCACACCGTGTACAGACTCACCTCAGCTTCACAATCATAGAAACATTGAAATATAGGAACAGCAGGAGCAGGCCATTCGGCCTTTCGACCCAGCTCCGACATTCAGTTTGATCATGGATCATCATCAACTTCAATATCCTGACCATCCCTTGGTCCCATATCCCGTGATCACTTTAACCCCAAGAGCGATACATAATTTCTTCCTGAAATCACGAAAGGTTTTGGCCTCAGCTACTTTCTGTGGTAGTGAAGTCCAGAGATCATCAGAGTGGAGAAATTTCTCCTCACCTCTGTTCTAAAAGGTTGATGCTTATCCTCAAACCATGAACCCTAGTCCTCAACTCCCTGAGCATCGGGAACATTCTTTCTGAATCTACCCTGTCTGAACCTGTTCCAATGTTATATGTTTCACTCGAATGAACTCCAATGAATAAAGCCCTAACCGACTTAGTCTCTCTTCATATCACAGACTTGCCATCTCAGGAATCAGCCTGGTAAACATTCGCTGTACTCCCTCTATAGCAAGGACATGCCTCTTCCACCAAAACTGCACACAATACTCGAAGTGTGGCCTCAGCAATTCCCTGTACAGCTGCAGTAACACATCTCTCTTCCTGTACTCCAATCTTATCCCTATGAAGGGCAGCATTACAGTTGGCTTCTTTACTGCCGGTTGTACATGCGTGCTTACTTTCACTTACTGATGCAGACGGACACCAAGGTCTCGCTGAGTATCCACCTCTCTCAATTTACACCCATTCAAATAGTAATCTGTCTTCCTATTATTGCTGCTAAATTGGATAACCTCACATTTACCCACATTTTACTGCAACTGCTTTGCACGTGCCCACACATTGAGCCTGTTCAAATCACACTGAAGCATGTCTGCATGTTTCTCATAGCTCACCCTCACCTACCTTTTATCATCTGCAAATTTGGAGATGATACATTAAGTTCCATTTTCAGAATAATTAATATATAATGTGAGCAGTTGGGGTCCGTGCACAGATTCCTGCTGAACCCCACGAGACACTGACTGCTAATCAGAAAAAGGCCCATTTATTGCCAACTCTTTGCTTTCTATCAGTGAACCAGCTTTCTATCCATCTCAAAACATTGCCTGTAATCCCATGTGCTTTCACTTTACATGGCAGTCTGCGATGTGAGACCTTGTCGAAAGCCTTCTGAAAGTCTCAATAAACACATCTGCTCACGTCACTTTCTGAACAGTAATGTCTGGGGGACACCTCCCCGCCCTGGTCCTGGCCGTAAGGGACCGGGCAGTAAGGGACACAAGACACAGCAATACCTCTCCACCCACTTCCCTAAACTCCCACACTTACCCCAACTCTCAGTGCTTCACTCTCTGCAGCTTGCACTCTGTGGAGCTCCCTGAGTGGGCACATTTCACAGGCCTCAGTTTGGTAGTTTATTTTTGCCCGTGTCCAACTCATGAACCTGATTGAAGTCACTGCACCCCCTCCCCTCGAGGTCTGAGTAACCGCCGAGGGCTGACCACCTTGGAAGCCTTTTTTGGAGTTTCAATGCTGGGTCCGGTTCCTGCTGCTCAGCCTCGGAAGTGAGTGGGGTTCAGCAGACCGGAGCTCGCCTCTTCCACCATGAGCGTGTGGCCTGAGTTCCCTGTCACCCGATAAAGTGTGGTCGAGAGGATAAACCGACTGTGTCCATTTGAGACTCCGTGGTTCCCACTGGCGGAAATGGGGAACAGGAGCCGGAGAGCCTGGAATTCTTTCCAAAGTTCCCGGTCTGCTGGGAATTGATTTTTCCTGCACGGCTTGGGGTTTCATGGCTTATAGATGATTGAAGCATTCCCATAGAATGGTATCTCCCAAGCGGACTTGATAGGAAACTGGCCCTGTTCCAGACTCGACCGTGCCTCATAACCACGCGGATCCATTGCCATGATTCTTTACCAATAACCTATCACCTGCCTTTAGGTGCCTCTCCCGGCTGGTGGGAACGGCACTGGGTGTTAGCTCCCGCCCTCAGAAGGTCAGACTTAACATTGGGCGGAGTGAACTTCCCATCAACAACTCTGCTGGGGCTATTCCAGTTGTTGAAGAGGGGAGGTCGGGGGGAGGTTGGAGGGTGTCATTCTGTAATTGAAGATGAAATCTGGATGGTTTGGTGTCCAAAGAGACTGAGGGATAGTATTTTGAACCAGCTTTTACTGTTTGGGCCGCTCTTTCTGCCAGGCCGTTGGATGATGGGTAATATGACACTGCCCTAACGTGTCAGATTATGTCCAACTTCATCGAATGCACAAATTCCTGGCTGATGAAGGGTGGTCCATTTTCAGAAACAAACACCTGTGGGATCCCGGGTGTCATGAAAGAGGTGTGAAGTTTCTCCACTCTTGTCCTTGTGTTTGAGTAACTCACCCTGTGTACGGCCATCCATTTTGAATCAGCATCTACCATTATCAGGAACATAGACCCCATGAACGGACCGGCATTCTCCGTGTGTAGCCACGTCTACGGATGTCCTGGCCATTCCCAAGTGTGAAGAGTAGTAATTGGTGGTACTTCTGCCCTTGTTGATATTGTCAACACTGACCCACGAGCAAATATTCGTATCCATACCTGGCCACCAGACATGGCAACTTGGAGGATCTTCAGTTTGCCATTCCTGGGTGGCCATGGTAAAGTTCACCATGGGATGGTGACCCTGGCTCAGGATGACACTCTTGAACCCCAAAGGCGTGTGCCATCTTCCACAGTCAGCTGCTCTCTGCCACTCCAATATGGGTGCAATTCAGGCTGTAACGGCCATTTGGATTCCCCCATCAGCACTCGCTGCTTCAATTCATTCAGGAATGGGTAATCTTACGTCCACAGCCGAATATTATTGGCTGCCACTGGGAGAGTTTTGAGAAAGTTCATGATTACCGCCTCTTCCATTGGGAATATGACAAGTGTCTGTTAATCGTAGCCAACTCAAGGCACCTACCTGAACGACTCGGCCTCCAGGAAGGTGTTCCAATCAATAATTGTAGGCGGACAGTCATAAAGCCCACAGCTGGATATGGGCCAATATTATGGACCGCACCGCCATGCAGGTCCTTCTAGAAAATTTTTGCCCAAACTATCACCATAGACAAGGTGTCACAGTGGTTAGCGCTGCTGCCTCATAACACCAGAGAGCTGGGTTCAATTCCTGGCTTGGGTCATTGTCTATGCGGAGTCTGCAAATTCTCTCTGTATCTGCGTGGGTTTACTCTGGTTTCTCTGGTTTCCTCCCACTGTCTGAAAGACGTGCTGGTTAGGTGCAGTGTCCATGCTAAATTCTCCCTCAGTGTTACCCGAACAGGCACCAGTGTGTGGCGACGAGGCGATTTTCGCATTAACTTCATTGCAGTGTTAATGTAAGCCTACATTTGAAACTTTATAAATATTAAACTTCCACTGAGTATGAATTGTTGAATATCGCTGGGAAACCTCATCGAGCTGTCAGTATAAGTGCACGTGAATAAGTTCATAATTGGAAACAAGAATCCTCCTGCCAGCTTTGAAGCTAAGTCCTCAATCAGAGGGATTGGGTATTTATCCAGCTGTGAGAAACAGTTTACCGTTTGTTTAAAATTTCCCAGTACAAACTATTTGTATTCACTCTTGGGACTTGGGTGTCGCTGGCCGGCCAGCATTTATTGCCCATCCCTAGTTGCCCAAGTTCAGAGGACAATTAAGTGTCAACCACTTTGAGTCGCATTTCGTCCTGACCACATAAGGACGACAGATTTCCTTCCCTGGGACATTGGTGAACCAGATGGGTTTTTCCGAAACTCGACACTGGTTTTATGGTCACCAGCTGATTCTGAATTCCAGATATATTCATTCAAATTCCACCATCTGCTGTGACGGGATTCGAACCCGGGTGCACAGAGCTTTAGCTGAGTTTCTGTATTAATAGTGTAGTGATAAAACTACCAGTCCATCACATGCACACCCAGAGTGTACATACCCTGACTTCCGGTAACCGAGACACACCATATTATATACGTCTGCAGCGCTCCCGGATTGGACAGCATTAACTGTCTCAAACAGGGAGCTCATATTCCAGCAACTCCACCTGATGGTTATCGTTAAAGTCATTAAGTATGTCTCTCTCTCTGTCTCTTTCTGTCTTTCTGTGCATGCCTCTCCCTGTATCTCTCACTCTCTGTCTCTCTCTCTCTCTCTCTGCCTGTTTCTCTGTGTCTCTTACTGTCTCTCTGCATCTCCCTCATTCACCTCTTTACACTCTTCCTCAGTGTCTCCTCCTCCCTCTCAGTCTCACTCTCCTCCTCCCTCTCCTTCTCTGTCCCCCTTTTCTTATTTCTCTGTCTTTCTCTCTCTCTACCTCGCTCTGTCTTTTGCTCTTGCTCTGTCCATTGTACTCATTCAGTCTCACTGTTTCAAATTCGCTGACGCTCTCTGTCTCTGTATCTGTTTCTCTCTGCCTCTCTTTCTGTCTCCCTTTCCGTTTTAGTCTCACTCTCTCATTACATTCTGCCAGCTGTCTCCCTCTGTCTCCCTTTCTCATTCCCTGTCCATCTCCCTCCCCATTTCCCCCAATCTCTATCCCTGTTATTCTCGCTCTGAGAGTCCCTATCTGTCTCTGTCCTTTCTCTTTCTCTCTCTCTGTTTCTCTACCTGTATCTGTTAGAAACTCTTTCAAACTGTGTCACGCTCCATGTATTTGTACCCGTCCCTCTCTCTGTCAACCTCCGTCCCTCTATCACGCCCAGTTTTGCTCTCACTGCCCTCTCTCTCTCTCTTTATCTGTCACTATCTCTGTCTCTGTGAGGCTGTTTGTTATTTATAGTTTGAAAGTCCAATAGAAAGAGTCAGGTGTCTTGTAGTTGTAGTTTCCTGTCAGGGTCTAATGAGTTGAAGAATTGCAGTAAGGGGATATTTCAGCAGATTTATTAGCTGCTGTCTGAAGTGAGTCTGTGTCACAGCATAAATGGCAGTGTTTGTACAACAACTTGTGAGTTGTAACATGAAACCAAATTCCATAACATAGTAATCTAACCATACCGACCGATAGCCCAAATAATACATCCGACTCCATATAGAAAAAAAACATTAATGTCGACCATAAGAGGATGAAATTGGCTGAGATAACAAACAGTAAAATGATGGATTTCCTGCGACTCTCCATCTCTGGGTCTCTGGGATTCTCCCCACTGCTGTGAGCCCGGAGTCTCCTGCGGGCTCTGCTGCTCATTAAAATGCGTCTGACGGTGAAAACGTTGAGCAGCAGAATCAGGGCGAACGGGACACACGGGGTTAGAATGTTGTGGAGGAACTCGATTGTTGTCCAGACCGGAGATGCCTGAACATCCATTGTGACCTCACAAAACCAGGGGACGTTCCACAGCGAATATCTATTTAATAACATAAAATACCAGAAAATGTTCTTTAAACAGCTCAGCACCGTCACTGTTCCCAGAACCACAGCCGCCGATTTCTCACTGCAATATTTACTCTTCAGCTTGGGACAGCAAATGGCCACAAATCGATCAAAGGTGAAAGTGACGGTGAACCAGACAGAACAGTCAGTGGCTGCATAAAGCAGGACGGCGTGGATGTTACACACGGGGAGCGACAGCAGGAAATCAAACTGTTCCAGATAAAGAATGGGAATGTGTCTGAATATCAGGTCGAGGATAACGACCCGCAGATCCCCCGCTGACATGGCCACCAGGTAACGAGTCACACATTTGGACAGACCACAGTTTCTGCTCGTCAGTGTCACAATTGTGATTATGTTCACTGTCAGGAAGGGAAATAAAGAATAAAATCATAGAAATAAATCATAGAAACCCTACAGTACAGAAAGAGGCCATTCGGCCCATCGAGTCTGCACCGACCACAATCCCACCCAGGCCCCACCCCCATATCCCTACATATTTTACCCACTAATCCCTCTAACCTATGCATCTCAGGACACTAAGGGGCATTTTTTACCATGGCCAATCAACCTAACCCGCACACCTTTGGACTGTGGGAGGAAACCGGAGCACCCGGAGGAAACCCACGCAGACACGAGGAGAATGTGCAAACCCCACACAGACAGGATTCAGGGAAAGAAGCTACCATTTGGACTGAGGATGGGTTGAAATAAAAAAGAATGTACACACATAAAATCACTTATTTTTTTAAAACCAGCACGTCTTTTGCAGTGTGAGAGGAAAGTGGAGCATCCGGAAGAAACCCACACAGACACGGGGAGAAGGTCCAAACTCCACATAGACAGTGACCCAAGTCTGGAATTGAACCCAGGTCCCTGACGCTGTGAATCAGCAGTGCTAACCACTGTGCCACCGTGCTGCTCCATGGTAGAACACAGTGGTCTACATTTGGGAGAGAGCTTTCCGGAGAGTCCACAATATTGACCCTTACTCAGCTACAAGTAAATAGCCCCCCTCCCTTGTGGGGGATTTGGAGGGTATGAAGGATGAGGGAGTAAACCTTACAGAAAATCCAGACTGGAGTCCTGTAGATGGCAATCTGTCGTCTATCAGACAGTTTACTGACAACCCCTGCAACAGAGCTGGTACCAAAGAGGGCTGGTTTGACCCTTGCCTCTGGGCAATACTAACAATTGGCAGAGGGAGATCCTGATGCCTTGACAGCACAGAATCTCTATTATATTTACACAGAACTGTACCCTGGAGAGGAGATCACAGCATTGTGGCCACTGTTAGCGCAACACAGGAAAAAATAGTAATCTCACACTCGATTGGCACAGAACACAACTTCCACTGTTTGCTTTCAAGAGTGGGAGAAAGCTTCAGGGTTCAGCGAATCGCTATCGTCCATAATACTCAGTGTGATTACTGCTGTCCCACGTTGGTCTACTGGACCAGTGCAGCTGCATCAGTCTTCTCTCGGCAGGAAGGTTGCCAATCTATGCACCAGGTAAAACTCAAACAAAGGCCAGTACAAAAGGAAAAGCCAAGCAGGCTGCCTTAATGCCTATCGTCCGGTGACTCTGATGTCCAATATTATGAAATGCATCAAAAGGTTAGTCATGTCCGGCTTCCCAGATTGCCTGGATCCACGACAGTTCACCGACATCCACAACAGTTCCACAATGCCATCTCCCTGGCCCGACAGTGAACCCTGGAACACAGACTCGCGTTTATCAACGACAGCTCAGCCTGCAACACCATTAGTCCCACGAAACTCATGTCCAAAGTCCATGGCCCTGGGCTTGGCTCCTGCCTCTGCAATTGGATCCTCAACTTCCTAATCCATAGACAGCAAAATTAAGGCCAATCAACAACATCTCCTTCACAATCATCCTGAAAAGCGGTGCCCTGTAAGGCTGCGTCCTCAGCCCCTTACTCTACTCCTTTTACACTGGTGACTGTGTGGCCAAATTCTACTCCAACTCGATTTCCAAGTTTGCTGATGACACCTGCAGTGGGTCGGAGGAAGAGACAGGGAATCTGGTGAACTGGGGCGACAACAATAATCTCTTCCTCAATGTCAACAAAGCAAATCGACTTCTGGAAGCCTAGTGGAGTACATGCCACGATCTACATCAATGGGATGAAGTTGAAATAGTTGAGAGCTTCACGTTTTATGGTCCACATCACGAAAAACGTTTCCTGGTTTCTCCATGACGTCCCTTTAATTAAAAAAGTCTCCGAACGCCTCTATTTTCTCAGAGGTTTACAGACATTTGGCATGTCAGCTGCGACTCTCACCAACTTTTACAGATGCACCATAAATACCATTCTCGCTTGGTATGGCTCCTGCTCTGTCCAAGACTACAAGAAACTTCAAAGCTTGGTGAATGCAGACCAGTCCATCACTCAAACCAACCTCCCACTCATTAACTCTGTCCAAACCTCCCGTTACCTTGCAAAAGCAACCAGCCTAATTCAGGAATAGCGCACCACGGACATCAACTTTTCCCACTTGTTCCATCAGAGAAAAAGATAAAAAATGTGTGAGGACATGGACCAACCGACTCATAGAATCATAGAATCACTACAGTGCAGAAGGGGGCCATTTGACCCATCGAGTCTACACCGACAACAATCCCACCCAGGCCCTAACCCCAAAGTCCCACATATGAACCCTGCTAATCCCCCAAACATACATATCCCAGGACGCTAATGGGCAGTTAACATGGCCAATCAACCTAACCTGCACATTTTGGACTGTGCGTGAAAACCGCAGCATCCGGAGCAAACCCATGCCGACACGGGTAGAATGTGCACATTCCACACAGACAGTGATCCAAGCCAGGAATCGAACTCAGGTTCCTGTGAGACAGCAGCGCTAACCATTGTGCCACCATGCTGCCGACTCAGGAACAGCTTCTCTGCTGCCATCAGACGTTTGAATGGACCCACATTGCATTAAGATGATCTTTTACTACATCCTAGCTATGACTGCAACATTACATTCTACCCTCTCTCCCTCTCTATGTACAGTATGCTTTGTCTGTATGGCACTCAAGCAACAACACTTTTCACTGTATATCCAATGTTATGAAATGCATCAAAAGGTTAGTCATGGCATGAATCAATTCCAGCCTCCCAGATTGCCTGGATACACTACAGTTCACCTACCTCCCCAACATGTCCACAGACACCATCTCCCTGGCCCAACACTGAACTCTGTAACACTGTAACCCTGAACATAGAGAAGGAGAGACTGCAGAATGTAATGTTGGACTCAGAGCTAGGGTGTAGAATAAGATCATCTGAATGCGATGTGGGCCCATTAAAACGTCAGATGGCAGCAGAGAAGAAGCTGTTCTTGAGTCGGCAGCATGGTGGTACAATGGTTAGCACTGCTGTCTCACAGGGACCTGAGTTCGATTCCCGGCTTGGATCAAATATTTATTATATGTGAAAATAATAAACCAAATCAAATCAAATCAAATCAGTCTTTCGCATCTCAAGCTGAAACATCAGCACGATGTGCCCTGGCCTTACGAATCAACTTATGCAGGTTGATGATGTACACGGGACGGCTGTGATCGAAACTGAATTTACAAGGCTGAATGTGGACATTGGGGAGCTGCGAGAAACTGGACTTGCTCACAGTGGATTATTTCCAGAGGAACACCACACGTTCTTGTAATAGGAGAAATCCCAACAAGCGAGATGTGAGAATGGACCAAAGTGAAAAAAAAGCTTCACTTGTGCTGATGGAATCCCAGGAATTGATTTGGGATCCCTGATGCTGTGAGGCAGCAGTGCTAACCACTGTGCCATACTGCCATCCTGCAAGGTGCCCTGGAGATATCCAAGATCACGGCCAGGACACCATCATCACCATATCCGTAGTAGGGAAATGATTGAAAAACAATCTGTGGGACAGAATTTATCTCCAATTCGAGAGGTAAGGATTTATGAACAATAGTCAGCGTGCCTTTGACAGGGGGAGATCATGTCTAACAATTCGCTGGAATATATTGAGGAGGTGACTGGATGAGGAGATGAGGGAAGTGCAGTCGATGTAGTCTACGTGTTCTTCAGAAGAGCTTTTGACAAATATGGAAGACTGAACAAGGAAGTGATTCCGATTGGAACCAGGTCAATTTGGTAAATTATATTCAAAATGGCTGAGTGGCAGAGGGCAGAGGGTGATGGTCGAAGGTTGTTTTTGTGACTGCAAGCCTGTGTTCAGTGGGGTTCCACAGGGATCGATGCTGGGTCCCTTGCTGTTTGTAGTGTTCATTGATGGTCGAGACATGAATGTGTGAGGTGTGATCGGTAAGTTTGCAGGTGATACAAAAATTGGTGGTGTGGTAAATATTGAGGAGGAAAGCCTTAGATTAGAGGAATCATAGAATCCTACAGTGCAGAAAGAGGCCATTCAGCCCATCGAGTCTGCACTGAGCACAATCCCCCCCAGGCGATATCCCCTGAACCCCATGCATTTACCCAAGCAATTCTCCCTGACAGTAAGTCCAGTATATCCTGGCCAATCCACCTAACCCACAAGTCTTTGTACTGTGGGCGGAAACTGGAGCACCCAGAGGAAACCCCTGCAGTCACGGGGAGAATGTGCAAACTCCACACAAATGTGGTCCAAGCCAGAAACCGAACACACGTCCCTGGCGCGGTGGGGCAGCAGTGCTAACCACTGTGCCACCGTGCTGAGGAAATTGAAAGGCGGGGCAAATGTAATTTACACCTGACGAATGTGAGGCCATGCATTTGGGACGACTCTCCGGGCAAGGAAATGCACCATGTCCGGTCGAGTCTGAGGAAGTGCAGAGAACCAGAATTAATTTGGGGTGCATATATGTGGATCCCTAAAAGCAGCAAGACAGGTAGATGAGGTGGTTAAGACGACATGTAGGATACTTGCCTTTAGCAGCCGCAGCTTAGAATATAAGAGCTGGGAGGTGATGATGGAAGTGTATAAAACGCTGGTTAGACCAGAGCAAGAAAACTGTGTACAGCTCTGGTCATCACACTACAGGAAGGATGTGATTACACTGAAGACGGTGGAGAGGAGGTTCACCAGGATGCTGCCTGGGCTGGAGAGTTTCAGCTATGAGAAGGGGCTGGTTAGGCTGGGTTTTTTTACCTTAGAGCAGAGACGGCTGGAGGTGGAGTGGGTGTAGTGGGTGGTGGTGGGGAATGGTTTCAGGTGGGGGCGGGGGGGTGGGGTGGGGGACTGAGTGATATGAACAAAATTATGTGGCACATAGATGGGAAGAAACCTTTTCCCTTTAGTAGAGGTGTCAATATCCAGAGGGGCGTGGATTTAAGGTAAAGGGCAGATTTTTGTGTGGATTTGAGTGAAAATGTTTCCATCCACAGGGTGCTGGGATCTGCAGCTCATGGCCTGAAAGGATGGGAGAAGCGGGAACAACCACAAGAGGCATTTGGATCAGCAACTCAAACACCAGAGCATATTATTATTAAACTAGAAAGAGTGCAGGAAATATTTACTAGGATGCCACTGGGACTTGATGGATTGCGTTATCAGGAGAGGCTGAATAGTCTGGGACTTTTTCCCCTGGAGCGCAGGAGGCTGAGGGGTGATCTTATAGAGGTCTATAAAATAATGAGGGGCACAGATCAGCAAGATAGTAAATATCTTTTCCCAAAGGTCGAGGAGTCTAAAACTAGAGGGCACAGGTTTAAGGTGAGAGGGGAAAGATACAAAAGGGCCCAGAGGGGAAATGTTTTCACACAGAGGGTGCTGAGTGTCTGGAATGATCTGCCAGAGGCAGTAGTAGAGGCGGGTACAATTTTATTTTTTTTAAAGTGTTTAGACAGTTACATGGGTACGATGGGTATCGAGGGATTTGTGGCAAATGTGGGCAATTGGGATTAGTTTAATGGTTTAAAAAGAAAGGGCGGCATGCACAAGATGGGCCGAAGGGCCGGTTTCCATTCTGTAAACTCTATGACAAGGCTGTGGATCGAGTGCTGGAAAATGGGATTCGATTGGATAGGTGTTTGATGACCAGTTCAGACATAATGGGCCGAAGGGCCTCATTTCGTGCTGTTAAAACTCGATGGCTGTTGGACCACCCACAGCAGTGGCCCCATCACTTGCAGCTCTCGCAGCGCTGGCTGGGATACCGACCACCTCCCAAACCTATCTGGTTGCAAACGCACAATTGCAGCCAGCAGTGAGCTGCCTGGTCTGAGAGAGACAGCTGTCAGCTCTCTGCTGCTGCAGCTCGCTTCAACACAGCAGCTGCCCCCAGGTAGTCCGGGGGTCCTCAGCTCTTTCTGAGCAGCCCCCGACGAGATAGAGACCCAGCCCCCTCCCCACCACCTGGACCAATCACCGCCCCTTCCCCCATACCAATTGCATGCAGAGTGTCAGCAGGGCACATCTCCCTAACCCACTGCGCATGCAGAGAGGCAGCGAGAACCCCTCCCTACCCCACTGTGCATGCAGAGAGGCAGCGAGACCCCCTCCCTACTCCACTGTGCATGCAGAGAGGACGCGAGACCCCCTCCCTACCCCACTGTGTATGCAGAGAGGCATCAAGTCCCCCTCCCTACCCCACTGTGTATGCAGAGAGGCAGCGGGACCGCACCCCCTACCACACTGTCCATGCAGAGAGGCAGCGAGACCCCTCCCTATCCCACTGTGCATGCAGAGAGGCAGCGACACCCCCACCCTACCCAACTGTGCATGCAGAGAGGCAGCGAGACCCCCTCCCTACTCCACTGTGCATGCAGAGAGGACGCGAGACCCCCTCCCTACCCCACTGTGTATGCAGAGAGGCAGCAAGTCCCCCTCCCTACCCCACTGTGTATGCAGAGAGGCAGCGGGACCGCACTCCTTACCACACTGTCCATGCAGAGAGGCAGCGAGACCCCTCCCTACCCCACTGTGCATGCAGAGAGTCAGCGAGAACCCTTCCTACCCCACTGTGCATGCAGAGAGGCAGCGAAACCCGCTCCCTACTCCACTGAGCATGCAGAGAGGCAGTAATGCCCCCCTTCCTACCAAAACCAATCATGTGCAGAGTGGCAGCGGGGACCACCCCACCCCACAGACAGCGGGCAGAGTGGTAACGGGACCCTCTCCGACCCAGCAACTGCGTTCAGTGTAGGCCCTGCTACATTCAGGCTCCGCCCCTGTAGGCCCCACCACCTCATGCCCCATTCCCTGGTACTTCCCGGTGGGCATTGCCCAAGGGGCACCTACCTTTGCCCTCGACCTTGCCCGATGTCCTCAATGGCCTTCACTTCTCCCGGCGAGGTCATCATGACTCGTCCTCATACATATGATCAGCTGTTTTCCTCACCGGACCCAACCTCTCCCGGTGAGGCTGCAAAGGCAAGTGTGGCGCACAATTCCATCCCAGGCTCGCTAATTTCATTTCAATTTGTTTTAAAATAGATTGAAATAATTTATTCAGCCTCTTGCCGGAAATGGGCAGGAGACTGAATCCGCTGTTTATCCATTGCCGGGGAAGGTTGCAAGAGGTGAGAAATGGGACGTGGACCTGGGTTCCAGGCTATCACGCGGTTTTACTTGATCACCCCACCATCAATGGACAGGGAGTAGCTGTTATCCTGCCCCCTACCGTGTGTGTGTTGCGTGTGTCTATATTGTCTGTCCCAGTATGCATGTGTGTGTGTGCGTGTTTGTGTGTGACCAACAGAGTACCTGACGAGTGTTCCTAAGTGTGCGTTATTCTGGAGTGTTACAGCAATTTTGGTTCTTGAATTTGTGTGTGATTGGGAGTATCTAAGTTTGATTGCTTCTATCAACAAATGTGTGTACTAATGTATGTGTGTTTGGGTGTGTCTGTGTGTTTGTGTTCCTGTTGCTCTCGGAGAGCTTGTGGTGGCACAGGGGATAGCAAAGCTGCCTCACAGCACCAGAGGTCCTGGTTCAATTGCAGGTTTGGCCACTGTCTGTGCAGATTCTGCATGTTCTCCCCATGTCTGCGTGGGTTTCCTCCGGGTGCTCCAGTTTCCTCCCACTATCTGAAAGTTGTGCTGGTTGGGTGCATTGGCCGTGTTAAATTCTCCCTCAGTGTACCTGAACAGGCACTGGAGTGTGGTGACTCTGGGATTTTTATAGTAACTTCATTGCAATGTTAATGGTCGCATACTTGTGACACTGAAGAATAAATTTCAAATTTAATGAAATATATTTTCTCTCTGTGAGATCCTGCTGTGCAGATATGACCAATAAAATTGATTCTGTGGCCTGGTGATTGGGTGGGTGAACTGGTGTTATATGCAGAGGGTGAAAAGGATTCTGTCTCAATCTTTTACGCACGAAGGAATAGTGTTTGAGGTCACATGTCAATGGAAAGTCACAGCACTCAGAAGACATCCCAGCCCATGGACCCTGAGACAATTGTCAGTGGCTGAAATAATTAATAACCGGATACAGAGATTCAACTAGAGCAGCAAACCCTGTACAGTAAATGACAAGAAAATCAGTACAGTTAAACAGCCTTTCTAGAATTAGGAACTGGACACAGGGGACGGGACTTTCCAGGCTCACTCTTCCCCAAGCTGCAAAATCCCACCCGTGTTCAACAGACATTCCCATTCTCCGCCCCTCGCCTGCTCCGCTTCCCGTGGCGGTCGGGCCGGTCCAATTCCAGCCAGAGACTGACCCGGAACACCAACAATCGCCAGGAGGGGATAGTAAAAACATTGAATCACGAACAGTAGAGATTCAATCCGAGCAGCTGATGGTATCCAATCATCAATAAACTCAAAAATCCAATAGAATAAACTCCTGTCCTTGGTTGGAACATTCCGGTTCATTGTTCCCAGATTCTGATCCATTGTTGTAACATTCCAATCCATTGTTCCCAGATTCTGATCCATTGTTGTAACATTCCAATCCATTGTTCCCAGATTCTGATCCATTGTTGTAACATTGCAATCCATTGTTCCCAGATTCTCATCCATTGTTGTCACATTCCAATCCATTGCTCCCAGATTCTGATCTCTCCTCTCCCTCCCTCTCTCTCCACAGCCGCTGATCTCTGTTAGTGTCGGAGTTGCCGCTGCCGCTGACTCAATGGGACAACACATTGAACGGAATCCCTTATTAATAGAAGAGGTAAATCCCTCCAGGCACACTAATCGGATCCATGGAGACTCACATCAATTCCAGTCACTAAACAAACAGCTTCACTGAACCCCCTTCAATCCAATACTTTTTATCCCCAACGTAGAATACTTACAGCCTCGATGGGGTGTTGAGGGTCAGGGAGGTATGGAAAGTTGGAAATAATGTAGGGTCAATATTAATTCGATATAGCAGAGATCACTCTGCTAGCGTTAATTTTGAGATGACGAGAATACAAAAGCAGGGGTGTACTGCTGAGGATTGATAAGACACTGGTCTGACCGCATTCACAATATTGTCAGCAATTTTGGTCCCTGTATCTAAGAAAGGATGTGCTGGCCTTGGAGAGGGTCCAGAGCAGGTTCACAAGAATGATCCGGGGAATGAAAGATTTGACGCATGAGGAGCGTCTGAGGACTGGGGGTCCATACTCGATGCAGTTTGGAAGTATGAGGAAGGGGATAACATTGAAACTTCCAGAATAGTGAAAGGCCTGGATAGAGTACACTTGGGGAAGATGTTTCCATTAGTAGGGGAGACTTGGACCCGAGGGCACAGACTCAGAGGGAAGGGATGGCCCTTCAGAAATGTGATGTGGAGATGGCGGTGTTGGACTGGGGTGTGCGCAGTAAGAAGTCTCACAACACCAGTTTCCCACTCACCTGATGAAGGACCAGCGTTCCGAAAGCTCGTGATTCGAAATAAACCTGTGGGACTTTAACCTGCTGTTGTGAGACTTCTTACTTCAGAACTGAGACGAGGAGGAATTTCTTCAGCCAGAGGGTGGTGAACCTGTGGAATTCATTGCCACACAAGGCTGTGGAGGCCAGATCATTGAATGTATTTAATAAAGAGATAAATAGGTTCTTGACTGGAACAGCGATCAAGGGTTACGGGGAGAAAGTAAGAAAATGGGTTTGAGAAACTTATCAGCCAGAATTGAATGGTGGAGCCAGCTCGACGGGCCCAATGGCCTCATTCTGCTCTTATATCTTACTGTCTTATGGGTATCATGGTCGTGGTTTTTAGACGAAGGGTTGATATACTCTGCTTAATCCAGGTTGTAGCAGATCTTATGTACAGCTCATGGACAGAACAATCTTAGTATAGGACTTCACACGGATCCATCTCTCAGCATTACGTACAGTACAGTCTTAGCTCGAGTCATCAGATAGAACTATCTCTCAGTGTTATGTACAGTACAATCTGAGGCTTCAGATAGAACTATCAGTGTTACGTACAGTACAATCTTAGGCTTCAGATAGAACTATCTCTCAGTGTTATGTACAGTACAATCTGTGGCTTCAGATAGAACGATCAGTGTTACGTACAGTACAATCTGAGGCTTCAGGTAGAACTATCTCTCAGTGTTATGAACAGTACAATCTGAGGCTTCAGATAGAACTATCTCTCAGTGTTACGTACAGTGCAATCTGAGGCTTCAGATAGAACTATCTCTCTGTTACATACAGTACAACCTGAGGCTTCAAATAGAACTATCTCCCTGTGTTACGTACAGTACAATCAGAGGCGTCAGATAGAACAATCTCTGTGTTACGTACAGTACAATCTGAGGCTTCAGATAGAACTATCTCTCAGTGTTACGTACAGTACAATCAGAGGCGTCAGATAGAACTATCTCAATGTTATGTACAGTACAATCTGAGGCTTCATATAGAACTATCTCTCAGTGTTACGTATTTTATTATTAAATTTATCATTTTATTGCCCAGAACTGAAGAGTCCATTCTGCTGGATGAACATGGAATACCGAGGGGGGTGGGGTGTTTATTTGGGTTGGGGGTGAGGGTAGGGCGTGTGGGGCTGTCCCATACGGGGCACCGTCTGCACCTTTAAAACCAAATCCAAAGTTACAAGAGTTTTTTCCCCCTCCTAACGTTTTCATTGTAACTATGATCTGATGTCAGGGATTGAAATCAGTTTGTCAGATGGTAGCAGGCACAGCACAATTCTCCAGTAGAATAGGCCTTCTGGACAGTCGCCGGGTAAACCCTTAACTATCAGGGGCGCAACAAGTATGATAATACCCAGCCCCACCTTCCCATTACAAGACAGCACCACACCCCCCCCCCTACACCGCCCTCCAGCCCATGCGTCAACCTATTACTAATTAAAACTCTGTCTGTCTCCTCAAATTTACCATGTCCCAGCATCCACCGCACTCCGAGGTAATGAATTCCACAGATTCACCACCCATTGAGAGAAGTAATTTCTCCCCATGTCTGTTTTAAATCTGCTACCCCTTTCCCGTAAGATGCCCTACATTGTTCTACACTGTGATTCCTGATAAGCTGCTTTATACCACTCCCACTACAGTGGCACAGTGGTTAGCACTGCTGCCTCACAGCGACAGGGACCTGCGTTCGATTCCCGGCTTGGGTCACTGTCTGTGTGGAGTCTGCACGTAATCCCCGTGTCTGCATGAGTTTTCTCCGGGTGCTCCGGTTTCCTTCCAAAGTCCCATAGAAGTGCTGGTTAGATACATTGGCCATGCTAAATACTCACTCAGTGTTAACCAAACAGGCGCCGGAGTGTAGCAACTGGGGGATTTTCACAGTAACTTCATTGCAGTGTTGATGTAAGCCTACTTGTGACACGAATAAATAACCTTTATACTTCTTCACTGATGCTTGAGTGTTAAACCTCCCGATACAATCAGCACTTGTTTACACAGCAAAAACAATCCCATTCCAAGAGATACATGGGAGAGTGAACATCGAAGGGCCTGTTCCTCTGCAGCACTTTTCTTTGTTCTTAAGGCATAAATATCTTTAAGCATGTTGATTTTGAAATAATTTTATCCAAGGTTTAACATTAATCTGTCTTCTTCACATCAGGTTATGGATCTGACTTTTATGGTAACAAAAACATCCTTCAGTTCAGTTCCTGTTATTCAACTCCTCCAAAACAGTCATGGGGGCGATGGGTTATTCACTCAGACATTTCCCTAAGATGCTTTTAATGAGATAATCCTTGGAAATTTAAACAGACAGTGAAAAAATCATGACAGTTCAATGAATCCGATCACATTGCAGAATGCCAAGACTAACATGACCTGCTGCCTGGCTCATTGGATTAGCTATGCTGCCTCACAGCACCAGGGACACAGGTTCGATTCCCGGCTTGGGTCACTGTCTGTGCGGAGTCTGCATGTTCTCCACATGTCTGCATGGGTTTCCTCCGGCTGCTCCGGTTTCCTCCCACAGTCTGAAAAACGTGCTGTTAGGTGGATTGGCAATGCTAAAGTGTCCTTCGTGTCCACAGATGTACTGGATAGGTGGATTGGCCATTCTACATTGCCTCTCAGTTTCTACAGATGTATTGGTTCGGTGGGAGGTGGATCAGATCATTCTCTGGTGAAGGGGTGGCGGAGGGAGGTGAATCAGATCATTCTCTGGTCACGGGGGGAGGGAGGTGGATCAGATCATTCTCTGGTCACGTGGGACGGGAGGTGGATCGGATCATTCTCTGGTGAGGGGGGTGGGGTGGGGGGGATGTGTATCAGATCATTCTCTGGTGAAGGGGTGGCGGAGGGAGGTGAATCGGATCATTCTCTGGTCACGGGGGGATGCAGGTGGATCAGATCATTCTCTGGTCACGTGGGGCGGGAGGTGGATCAGATCATTCTCTGGTCACGGGGCGAGGGAGGTGGATCAGATCATTCTCTGGTGAGGGGTGGCGAAGGGAGGTAGATCAGATCATTCTCTGGTGAGGGGTGGCGGAGAGAGGTGGATCAGATCATTCTCTGGTGAGGGGGGTGGGGTGGGGGGGTGTGGATCAGATCATTCTCTGGTGAGCGTGGGGAGGGAGGTGGATCAGATCATTCCCTGTTGGGGGGGGGGCGGAGGGAGGTGGATCAGATCATTCTCTGGTGAGGGGGGGGGCGGAGGGTGGTGGATCAGATCATTCTCTGTTTAGTGGGGGGCGGAGGGAGGTGGATCAGATCATTCTCTGGTGAGGGGGGGGTGGAGGGAGGTGGATCCGATCATTCTCTGGTGAAGGGGACGGAGGGTGGTGGATCAGATCATTCTCTGGTGAGGGGGGGCGGGGAGCGGAGGGAGTTGGATCAGATCATTCTCTGTTGAGGGGAGAGGGTGGTGGATCAGATCATTCTCTGGTGAGGGGGGCGGAGGGTGGTGGATCAGATCATTCTCTGGTGAAGGGGACGGAGGGTGGTGGATCAGATCATTCTCTGGTGAGGGGGGGCGGGGAGCGGAGGGAGTTGGATCAGATCATTCTCTGTTGAGGGGAGAGGGTGGTGGATCAGATCATTCTCTGGTGAGGGGGGCGGAGGGTGGTGGATCAGATCATTCTCTGGTGAGGGGGGGGCGGGGAGCGGAGGGAGGTGGATCAGATCATTCTCTGGTGAGGGGAGAGGGAGGTGGATCAGATCATTCTCTGGTGAGGGGGGAGGAAGGTGGATCAGATCATTCTCTGGTCACGGGGGGAGGGAGGTGGATCAGATCATTCTCTGGTGAGGGGGGAGGAAGGTGGATCAGATCATTCTCTGGTCACGGGGGGAGGGACGTGGATCAGATCATTCTCTGGTCACAGGGGGAGGGATGTGGATCAGATCATTCTCTGGTGAGGGGGGGAGGAAGGTGGATCAGGTCATTCTCTGTTCACGGGGGGAGGGAGGTGGATCAGATCATTCTCTGGTCACGGGGGGAGGGAGGTGGATCAGATCATTCTCTGGTGAGGGGAGGCGGGGAGCGGGGGTAGTTGGTTCAGATCATTCTCTGGTGAGAGGTGGGCGGAGGGAGGTGGATCAGATTTTTCTCTGGTGATGGCGGGGGTGTGGTGGTGGGGGGGAGGGAGGCGGGCCCGATCGTTCTGTGTTTGCGGGGATGGGGAGGGTTTGGGAGGGAGGCCAGGCCGTTGTCTGGTGAAGGGGGCAGGGGTGGGAGGTTTGCCGTTCTGCGGGTGATCGGTGGGGGGGGGGGGGGGGGTAAGGGTTCGTGATCGGTCTGGGTAGTGGGGGAGGTGGCTGTAAAGGGGGATAGTCGTGTTGTGGGGTGGGGCGATGTCTGTGGGGGCCATCACTCCCACTTTTCGCTCCCAGGTCACTTTATCCGCTTGTTGCTGCCCGGGAACGATATGACAGGGGCGCCCATTTCAGATGTATTTCTCACTGCGCACGTGCAGTTCAGAGCTCCAATCGGAGTTGCAGCGTTTCGAGAGCGAGAAGCCCCGCCCAGGGAGCGATTCAGACTCACAATGTTTTTTCCAGGCTCAGTGCGTCTGGGCCCCCGAAGAACAGATTTCCAAGTCCGATCTGAATTGCGTCCAGATTCAGCACTTGGAATCAAAATGGTAAAATCGGGCCCTTAGTGTACAAAGGTTTACAGGTTAGGGGGATTGGCCGTGCTAAATTGCCCCTTAGTGTCCAAAGACATGCTGGTCAGGTGCATTGGCCATGCTAAATTGCCCCTTGGTGTCCAAAGACATGCTGGTCATGTGCATTGGCCATGCTAAATTCTCCCTAAGTACATGCGAACAGGTGCCGGAGTGTGGCGACTTGGGGATTTTCACAGTCGATTCATAGAGATTTACAGCATGGAAACAGGCCCTTTGGCCCAACTTGTCCACACATCCCAGTTTTCACCAATAAGCCAGTCCCAATTGCCCGCATTTGGCCCATATCCCTTTATACCCATAGAAATTATAGAATTCCTAATGTGCAGAAGGAGGCCACTTGGCCCATCGTGTCTGCACCAATCACAATCCCACCCAGACCCTATCCCTGTAACCCCACCCATTTATCATGCTAGTCCACCTGACACTAAGGGGCAATTTACTATGGCCAATCAACCTAACCTGCTCACCTTTGGACTGTGGAAGGGAACTGGAGCGCCCGGAGGAAAATCCACGCAGAAACGGGGAGAATGTGCAGACTCCACACAGACAGAGACCTGAGGCTGGAATTGAACCCGGGTCCCTGCCTCTGTGAGGCAGCAGTGCGAACCACTGTGCCACCGTGCAGCCCATCTCACCCATGTAATTGTCTAAATGCTTTTTGAATGGCAAAATTGTACCCGCCTCCACTACTGCCTCTGGCAGCTCGTTTGCAATAAGTGACTTTTCAACAAAATTAACTTAATTGCAGAGATAATATGAGCCTACTTGTGACCAATAAATAAACTTTAATCTGTAAACGGTGCCATCTTTGATGAAGAGTAAGATAAAAGCAAAATACCGCGGATGCTGGAATCTGAAATAAAAACAGGAAATGCTGGAAAAACTCAGCAGGTCCGACAGCATCTGTGGGGAGAGAATGGACCAAATGTTTCAACTCTGGATGACCCTTCGTCAGACTCAAAGCGTTGCCTCTATTCTCTCTTCTGTCTGTGTTTTTCCTCCGGGTGCTCCGGTTTCCTCCCGCAGTCCAAAGATCTGCAGGTTAGGTGGATCGACCGTGATAAATCACCACTTCGTGTCAGGGTGACTAGCAGTGTAAATATGTGGGGTTATGGGGATAGGGCCTGGGTGGGATTGTTGTTGGTGTAGGTTCGATGGGCCAAATGGCCTCCTTCTGCACTGGAGGGATTCTATGATTCACAGATGCTGTCAGACCTGCCGAGAATTTCCAGTATTTCCTGTAGTTGATAAAGTTATACCTCCCAAAGTAAACAGACAGTGGAAACAGAAGAAACAAAATGGCGATTCTCGAACCACTGTCGAGAATCGACAGCCAGAAAAGGAATTTTGCTGTTAAATTAAAGTACTGTGTTCAGTGACGCACGTTAAAATAATCAGGGTCAAATACCTTCAATTCACAATTTTGATGACACAATAATGATTACACAATATTGATTACACAACACTGATTACACATTATTGATTACACAACATTGATTACACAATACTGATTACACTGTAATGATTACACAACATTGATTACACAATATTGATTACACAATACTGATTACAGAACATAGATTACACAACATTGATTACACAATATTGATTACACAATACTGATTACACAACATTGATTACACAACATTGATTACACAGTATTGATAACACAATACTGATTACACAATATTGAATACACAATACTGATTACACTGCAATGATTACACAACATTGAAATCATAGAAATCATAGAAACCCTACAGTGCAGAAGGAGGCCATTCGGCCCATCGAGTCTACACCGACCACAATCCCACCCAGGCCCTACCCCCACATATTTTACCCGCTAATCCCGCTAACCTACACATCTCAGGACTCTAAGGGGCAATTTTTAACCTGGCCAATCAACCTAACCCGCACATCCTTGAACTTTGTAATATTGATGACACAATATTACAAAGAACAAAGAACAATACAGCACAGGAACAGGCCCTTCGGCCCTCCAAGTCTGCGCCGCTCCCTGGTCCAAACTAGACCATTATTTTGTATCCCTCCATTCCCACTCCGTTCATGTGGCTAACCAGATAAGTCATAATCGTTGCCAGTGTGTCCGCCTCCACCACTTTGCTCGGCAACGCATTCCAGTCTCCCACCACCCTCTGTGTAAAATACGTCCTTCTGATATCCGTGTTAAACCTTCCCCCCTTCACCTTGAACCTATGACCCCTCGTGAACGTCACCGCCGGCCTGGGAAAAAGCTTCCCACCGTTCACCCTAACTCTGCCTTTCAAAATTTTATACACCTCGATTAGGTCACCCCTCATCCTCCGTCTTTCCATTGAGAACAACCCCAGTTTACCCAATCTCTCCTCATAACTAAGCCCTTCCATACCAGGCAGCATCCTGGCAAACCTCCTCTGCACTCTCTCTAAAGCCTCCACGTCCTTCTGGTAGTGTGGCGACCTGAACTGGGTGCAGTATTCCAAATGCGGTCGAACCAACGTTCTATACAACTGCAACATCAGACCTCAACTTTTATAATCTATGCCCCATCCTATGAAGGTAAGCATGCCATATGCCTTACTCACTGCCTTCTCCACCTGTGACGTCACCTTCAAGGATCTGTGGAATTGAACACCCAGGTCCCTCTGCGTATCTACACCCTTTATGATTCTGCCATTTATCTAATAACTCCCCGCTACGTTAGTTCTACCAAAATGCATCACTTCGCATTTATCTGGATTGAACTCCATCTGCCATTTCTTTGCCCAAATTTCCAGCCTATCTATATCCTTCTGTAGCCTCTGACAATGTTCCTCAGTATCTGCAAGTCCAGCCATTTTCGTGTCGTCCGCAAAGTTACTGATCACCCCAGTCACACCTTCTTCCAGATCGTTTATATATCACAAATAGCAGAGGTCACAATACAGAGCCCTGCGGAACACCACTAGTCACAGGCATCCAGCCGGAAAAAGACCCTTCCACTACCACCCTCTGTCTTCTGTGACCAAGCCAGTTCTCCACCCATCGAGCCACCTCCCCCTTTAATCCCATGAGATCCAACCTTTTGCATCAACCTACTATGAGAGACTTTGTCAAACGCTTTACTAAAGTCTATATAGACGACATCCACGGCCCTTCCCTCGTCAACCATTCTCGTCACTTCTTCAAAAACCTCCACCAGGTTAGTGAGGCATGGCCTCCCTCTCACAAAACCATGCTGACTATCGTCAAGGAGTTTATTCCTTTCTAAATGCGCATACATCCTATCTCTAAGAATCCTCTCCAACAACTTCCCTACCACCGACTTCAAGCTCACCGCCCTATAATTTCCGGGGTTATCCTTCCTACCCTTCTTAAAGAACGGGACCACATTAGTTATCCTCCAATCCTCTGGGACCTCACCTGCAGACGCTACGACAACGGATGAATGACCACCGCTCGAAGACTGTTCTCTTCCTGTGAGGGAGCAATTCAGCAGTCACGGGCATTCAGCCTTGGATCTTCAGGTAAGTGTTCTCCAAGGTGGACTTCACGACACACGACAGCGCAGAGTCGCTGAGCAGAAACTGATAGCCAAGTTCCGCACACATGAGGACGGCCTAAACCGGGATGTTGGATTTATGTCACATTATCCGTAACACCCACAGCTTTCCCCCTGATCTTGCATAATCTTACTTGCTGTTCTGTCTGGAGACAATACACATCTCTTTAACCTGTGTTTAATATTCCCTCCACCCACATTATCTGTACCTTTAAGACCTGGCTGGCTGTAGAGATTTGCATTCTAATGTTATTTCTGTAACTTGATTTTTTTGTCTCTGTGCACTGTTGGAGAACAGATATCCACCCCATCTTACGAAGGGGCAGCGCTCCGAAAGCTTATGGTATTTGCTACCAAATAAACCTGTTGGACTTTAACCTGGTGTTGTGGGACTTCTTACTGTGCTTACCCCAGTCCAACGCCGGCATCTCCACATCATGACCTCACCTGTGTCCAGTGACGAGACAACGATTTGCGTCAGAGGCCCAGCGATTTCATCTCTCGCCTCCCTGAGCAGCCTTGGATAGATTCCATCAGGCCCTGGGGATTTGTCAGTCTGTATATATTCCTTAAAAAAACCTAACACTTCCTCCCTTGTGTTGGAGATTTTCTCTAACGGGTCAACAGTCCCTCCGAGACACTCCCAGTCAACACATCCCTCTCCTTTCTGAATACCGATGCAAAGTATTCATTTAGGATCTCCCCTATATCTTTGGGCTCTAAGCATAATTCACCACTTTTGTCCCTGAGAGGTCCGATTTTTTCCCTGAAAACCCTTTTGCTCCTAACGTATGAATAAAATGCCTTGGGATTCTCCTTAATCCTGTCTGCCAAGCACATTTCGTGACCCCTTTTTGCCCTTCTAATTCTTCGTTTGAGTTCTTTCCTACTTTCTTTGTATTCCTCCAGAGCTCCCTCCGTTTTTAGCTGCCTGGATCTATCGTACGCCACTCTTTTCTTTTCCAACAATCCCTCAATTTCCCCGGTTATCCATGGCTCTCGAATCCTACCCTTCCTATCCTTTTTTTACAGGCACATGCCTATCCTGCAGCCCTAATAAATGTTCCTTAAAAGACTCCCACATGCCAGATGTGGATTTACCCTCAAACGGCCTCTCCCAATCAACAACTGCCAATTTCTGCCTAATCCCACATGAATTAGCCTTCCCCCAATCCAACACCTTACCCTTGGGACACCACTCATCATTTTCCATCACTATCCTAAAGCTAACGGATCTGTGGTCACTATTTGCCACATGTTCCCCTGCCGAAACTTTGAAGACCTGACCGGGCTCATTCCCCAGTAGTAGGTCCAGTATAGTCCCCTCTCTAATCGGGCTATCGACATATTGCTCCAAAGAACCTTCCTGTACACATTTTACAAATTCCTCCCCATTGAGAGTCCCAGCCCTACGCGATTTCCAGCCTTTACCAGGAAATTCAAGTCTCCCACTACAACAACCCTATTTTTCCTGCACCTATCCATTATCTCCTGACATATACGTTCTTTCACTTCCTTTGGGCTGTTGGGGGGCCTGTAGTATACCCCCAAAATAGTGACAGATCCCTTCCTGTTTCTGAGCTCCACCCACAGTGACTCGTTACACGACCCCTCTGAATTGTCCTCCCTATGCACCGCTGTAATATGCTCTCTATCTAATACTGCTACTCCCCCACCTCTTTTGGTCCCTCTTCGGTCTCGCCTAAAACACTTGTACCCCGGAATATTCAGAATATTGATCACACAACTTTGATTACACAGTATTGATTAAAGTGCTTTGATTACACAATATTGATTACACAACTTTGTTTACACAATATTGATTAGACAACATTGATTACACAAAATTGATTACACAACATTGATTTCACAACATTGCTTACACAATACTGATTTCACAATATTGATTATACAACATTCAGACAGACAGTGAAGAAATATAAACGGCATCATAATCTCTGTAAACTACTCAGTTTCCTTTAATTGACTGGTACTGGAGTGTGAAAAGACTACAATGTGACCAGCACATATTCACTTAGCAAAAGCGAGTCACAATCTAAGAGATGAATCTTAAACAGTGCATTATACATGCTGAATTCCAAGATCACAGCATTCCCGTGAACCATCGAACCCACAGCAGTGCAGAAGGAGGCCCTACGGCCCATCGAGTCTGCACCGACTCTCTGACAGAGCATCTTATCTGCATTGGAATGATCCAGGTACATGTTTTCTTTTAACACCAAAGTTAATATTTAAATGTGAAGACCTGAACGCCCCTCAATGCACAAGTATTGCTGGTTTCAACATAATTTCCTACAAACTTTAACATAAATCTGTTCGTTCTGTATCAGGATATGTCCCGAAATATTACAGTAAGGATAACAAACTTCATTGAACTTTTTGCCATTCATCTCTTCCAATCATTTCGTGAGGTGATTGATTAAGCGCTAAAATAATTCACGAAGTTTGTTTCAAGCCTGAGAATACTTGAAACATAGAGTGCAAAATCACTGGGGACTTCATTGGGGCAGCACAGTGGTCAGCACTGCTCCCTCACAGCGCCAGGGACCCAGGTTCGATTCCCGGCTTGGGTCACTGTGTGGAGTTTGCATGTTCTCCCCCATATCAGCGTGTGTTTTCTCCGGGTGCTCCTGTTTCCTCCCACAGTATGAAAGACGTGCCGATTGCAGTGCAGAAGGTGTCTATTCGGCCCTTCACGCCTGCACTGACCACAAACCCACCCAGCCCCCATGCCGGTAATCCCTATTTACCCTTGCCAGTGCCCCCTGGCACTGAGGGGGAATTTGGGCATAGCCAGTCCACCTAACCCGCACATCTTTGGAGTGTGGGAGGAAGCTTGGGCACCCGGAGGAAACCCACGCAGACACGGGGAGAACGTGCATACATCACACAGACAGTGACTCAAGTTGGGAATTCAACCCGGTTTCCTGCGTTGTGAGGCAGTAGTGCTAACCATTGTGTCACCGTATGGCCCAGTCATTCACTGGCGCTTGATACCTTGCAATGTAATCAGAAGCTTTCTGATACAGTAAACAATAAATCACATTCTAAAAGATTTGTCACAAACTGTGCATCAAATGCTGCTATCCCAGAGTGGTTAGCACTGCTGCATCACAGCGTCAGGGACCTGGGTTTGATTCCTGGCTTGGGTCAATGTCTGCGCTGAATCTGCATGTTGATATAGAATAGTCATATAATCCCTACACAGCAGAAGGAGGCCATGCAGCCCATCACATCTGCACCGACCACAATCCCACACAGATACTTTCCCCTCAACCCCACATATCTATTCTGCGAGTCCTCTTGACACTCAGGGGTAATTTAGCGTGGCCAATCCAAGTAACCCAGACATCTTTGGCGTGTGGGAGGAAAGCGGAACACCCGGAGGAAACACAGACACACAGCAGGAGAACATGGAGACTCCGCACAGAGAGTGACCCAAGGCTGGGATTGAACACGGGTCCCTGGTGCTGTGAGACGGCACTGCTAAACACTGTGCCACCGTGCCGCGTTGTCCCCATGTCTGTGTCTCCATGGGTTTCCTCCGGGTGCTCTGGTTTCCTCCCACAGTCCCACCGACGTGCTGGTCAGATGCATTGGCCAAGCAAAATTGTCCCTCAGTGGATGAACAAATGTAGGGGGGACGTATACAATAAATGGCTGAGCCATCAAGAGCATCGAAACACAGAGGGACCTCGGTGTGCCAGTCCACAAATCCTTGAAGGTGGCAGTAGAGTTGGAGTAGGTGTTGAAGAAGGAATATGGTATGCTTTCCTTGATAGGACGGGGTATAGAGTATAAAAGCTGGAGTCTGATGTTGCAGTTGTACAGAACGCTGGTGAGGCCACATTTGGAATACTGCATCCAGTTCTGGTCGCCCCACTACCAGAAGGACGTGGATGCTTTAGAGAGAGTGCAGAGAAGGTTTGCCAGGATGTTGCCTGGTATAGAGGGTCTTAGCTATGAGGAGAGATTGGGTAAACTGGGCTTGGTCTACCTGGAAAGACGGAGAATGAGGGGAGACCTAATAGAGATGTACAAAATTATGAAGGGTATAGACAGGGTGAACAGTGGGAAGTTTTTTTCCCAGGTCGGAGGTGACGATCACGAGGGGTCACGGGCTCAAGGTAAGAGCGGCGAGGTATAACTCAGATATCAGAGGAACGTTTTTAACAGAGAGTGGTGGGGGCCTGGAATACGCTGTCAAGTAGGGTGGTGGAGGCAGGCACGCTGACATCGTTTAAGACTTACCTGGATAGTCACATGAGCAGTCTGGGAATGGAGGGATACAAACGAATGGTCAATTTGGACCAAGGAGCGGCACAGGCTTGGAGGGCCAAAGGGCCTGTTTCCTGTGCTGTACTGTTCTTTGTTCTTTGTACTCCAACAGGTGCCGGAGTGTGGCGACTATGGGATTTTCACAACGTCATTGCTGTGCTAATGTAAGCCTACATGTGACACTAATATATAAACTTATCTCAAACAATGACGAGACAGAGTACAGGAATGAGATAGGGAATCTGGTGAACTGGTGCAGCCACAGTAATCCCCCCCCCCCAATGTCAGCAAAATGAAGGAGATTGTCATCGACTTCAGGAAGCGTAAAGGAGAACATGCCCCTGTCTACATCAATGGGGAAGAAGTAGAAAGGGTCGAGAACTTCAAGTTTTTAGTTGTCCAGAACCCCAACTACCTGTCCTGATCCCCACATGCCGACACTATAGTTAAGAAAGCCCACCAACGCCTCTTACTTTCTCAGAAGACTGAGGAAATTTGGCATGTCAGCTACGAATCTCAATAACTTTTACAAATGCATTCTTTCTGGTTGGGTCACAGCTTGGTATGTCTCCTGCTCTTCCCAAGACTGTAAGGAACTACGAAAAGTTTTGAATGTAGCCCAATCCATCACGCAAAACAGCCTCGCATCCATTGACTCTGTCTGTACTTCCCGCTGTCTCGGCAACGCATCCAGCATTATTAAGGACCCCACGTACCCCGGACATTCTCCCTTCTACCTTCTTTCTTCGGGAAAAAGATACAAAAATATGAGGTCATGTACCAATCGACTAAAGAACAGCTTCTTCTCTGCTGCCGTCAGAATTTTGAACTTACTTACCTCGCATTTAGTTGATCTTTCTCTGCACCCCAGCTATGACTGTGACACTACATTCTGCACTCTCTCCTTTCCTTCTCTATGTTTTGTCTGTATAGCGCGCAAGAAACAACACTTTTCATTATATGTTAAAAAATGTGACAAAAGAAATCAAATCAAATCAAAATAAACTGAAAATTAAGCTCACATCAATTTTGTGAAGCCCTTTCAGTCCCAGCAAGTCATTTGCAGTTGTCTTATTTATCAAACGGTTGCTACTTATCCGTTTGAGACATTAATATTCAAAAGAAAACAAGAATAAATGACCTTCTTGTTGCCAGGATCTGAGATTTAGTATTGATCTAAAAGGTAACTAAGTAAAAAGAAATGTAATTCGACAAGAAAACCAGATGAATGGAAATCGAATAGCTTTTTCCATAATTCACACAGACCCATAATTTGCAATATCGTGGTGAAATGATGCAGTCATATAACAATGTGAATTTTAAATTGTATCTCTGCAAATCATCTTAATTTGGATTGCTCATCCACACAGACCACGATTCCAGCTATGGAAACTCTTTTAATTCATATCATTCATTCGCTCTCTCTATATTTGTTTACCCAACAATAATAAGATCAGATAGTCTGAGACGAGGTGACACAATGGTTAGTGCTGCTCCCTCACAGCGCCAGAGACCAGGGTTCGCTTCCCGGCTTGGGTCACTTTCTGTGCGGAGTCTGACCGTTGTCCCCCATGTCATTGAAGTTTACAGCATGGAAACAGACCCTTCAGCCCAACTGGTCCATGCCACCTTTTTTTAACCACTTAGCTACTCCCAATTGCCTGCATTTGGCCCATATCTCTCTCTACCCATCTTACCCATGTAACTGTCTAAATGCTTCTTAAAAGACAAAATTGTATCCGCCTCTGCTACTGCCTCTGGCAGCTTCTTCCAGACATTCACCGCCCTCTGTGTGAAAAAAATTGTCCCTCTGGGCCTTTTTGCATCTCTCCCCTCTCACCTTAAACTATGTCCTCTACTTTTGGAGTCCCCTACATTCGGGATAAGATGTGGACTATATGGAATCTCATAATTGTATCGATCTCTTAACATCACCTCGAAGCACCCGACGCTCCAGGGAAAAAAGTCCCAGTCTATCCATCCTCTCCTTGTAACTCAAACCATCAAGTCCCGGTGGCATCCCAGTAAATCTTTTCTGCACTCTTCTCGTTTAATAATATCCTTTCTATAATAAAGTTTGAAGTGACTTCACACAGCGGATCGACTGGGTTTGCTTGGATTAAGACTGGGAGCGATCGATGATAAATAAATACCTTGGTTTCTGTAGTCTCTTGAGGATGCACTGTCAGAGACCACCCATGGGTAACAAAGGTAAAACCATAACTCGACTAATCTGTCCACGAAACAGCTCTCACTGAACTAATTAAAATAATTGTCAGTGACATGTTGTTAAGAAGCTAACAGGTGAAAGCTGTGAAATCTACACATTTCTCCCTTTCCAATTCTAACTGGTATTGTGTGATCCCTTTACAGGCTGTCTCTCCTCAAGTGAATGTCCCAAGGGCTGTACAGGCACTCAGGGGAAATGTGTGTATACCGATTATGACTGAGGCCAAATGGATAATTTGCCCGTAAGTGGATCACTTGACACGTTGCCTGGAGAAAGAATATATTGAGTTTCTGGCTAACTCAGTCCAACAGCTGTTCAGAAGCATGTAAGCGTGACCTGATCGCATTGAGAATGTTTGGTGCTTATTAGTCTGGGATAGAAATGGTAAATTGGGAAGCGTGTTGAAGAGTCAATAGAAACATAGAGACTAGAAGCAGGTGTCGGCCATTCAGCCCTTCGAACCTGCTCTGCCATTCTTTTTGATCATGGCTGATCATCGAATTAAATATCCTGATCTCCCACTTCCCCCCATATCCCATGATCCCTTTAGCCCCAAGAGCTTTATCTAATTTAATCTTGAAAGCACACAATGTTTTGGCCTCAACTACTTCCTGTAGTAATGAGTTCCAAACATTCAGCACCCTCTAGGTGAAGACATTTCTCCTCACCTCAGTTCCAATAGGTTTATCCTTATCCTCAAACAATGTCCCCTGGTTCTGGACTCTCACACCATCGGGAAAATTCTTTCTGAACCTACCCTGTCTAATCCTATTAGAATTTTACAGGTTTATATTAGATCCCGTCATACTTTTCGAAACTCCATTGAACATAATCCTAACAAATTTAGCTTTCTTCATATGACAGGTCTGCCATCCCAGGGATCAGCCTGGTAAACCTTCACTGCACTCCCTCTATAGGAAGGGCATCCTTCCTCAGATAAGGATACCAAAACTGCACACAATACTCCAGGTGTGGCCTCACCCATGCCCTATACAATTGCATCAAAACATCCCTATCCCTATACTCAAATCCTCTCGCTATGAAGGCCAACATGCCATTTACTTTATTTACTGCCTGCTGTACCTGCGCGCTTACTTTCAGCAACTGATGCACGAGGATGCCAAGGTCTCGCTAAGTATCTATCTCTCTCAATTTACACCCGTTCAAATAATAATCTGCCTTCCTACATTTGCTGTCATTTGGATAACCTCACATTTATCCACATTATATTGCATCTTCCATGCAGATACCCACACTCTCAGCCTATAGAAATCACGCTGTAGTATCTCTGCATTCTCCTCACAGTTCACCCTCCCACTCAACTTTGCATCATCTGCAAATTTGGTGATAATATATTCAGTTCCCACTTCGAAATCATGAGCATATAATGTGAACAGTTGGGGTCCGTGCATAGATCCCTGCCGAACCCCGCTCGTCACTGACTGCCGATCGGCAAAAGACCCATTTATGCCAAATCTTTGCATTCTATCTGCTTAACCAGCTTTCTATCCATCTGAATACATTATCCGCAATCCCATGTGCTTTAAGTTTACATCTTAGTCTGCTATGTGAGACCTTGCCGATAGCCTTCTAAAAGTCTAAACAAACCACATCCACTGGACGCACTAATGAGCGTATTAATTCCATATGTGACATGGGCCGCGTAAGGGCACAGTGGTGAGCACTGCTGCCTCACAGCTCCAGAGACCTGGGTTCAATTCCCAGCTTGGGTCACTGTATAGCAACCCAGTGGACCCAAGCCAAGAATCCCAGTCAGAAAGACATGCTGGTTAGGTGCATTGGCCATGCTAAATCATCCCTCAGTTTACCCGAATAGGCACCAGAGTGTGGCGCCGAGGGGATTTTCACAATAACTTCATTGCAGTGTTAATGGAAATCCACGTGAAACTGATTAATAAACTTCTAATTTTAAAAGAATTGTTTTTTGCACGCTATACAAAGCATACCGGACAGAGAGAAGGGAAGGAGAGGGTGCAGAATGTAGTGTTACAGTCATAGCTCGGGTTTAGAGAAAGATCAACTTATTATGACAGAAAGCCGGCAATGCAGAAAGAGACCATTCAGCCCATCGAGCCTTGACCGACAACAATCTCACCCAAGCCCGATCACCGTCACCCTACATATCCCTGCTAATTCCTCTGACACGAAGGGGAAATTTACAATTGCCAATCTATCTAACCTTCACATCTCGAGACTGTGGGAGGAAAGCGGAGCACCCAGAGGAAACCCACGCAGACACGGGCAGAACATGCAAACTGATGGGCCGAATAGCCTCCTTCTGCACTCGAGGGATTCTGTGATTTGATGTTTAACACAGAAGTACATTTGAAACACTATTTATGTTTTCTTCCCCGGACAAACACGTTCTTTCCTGGCTGGTCTTTCGGGACGTGGTTGTTGTTTGCGCTTAGAATCTGCTTCAGCACTTGATGAAACATCAATCCAGTAGTTGCATAATTTTAACACCGAAGATATCATTGTAGAGGACATCAACTCACTTCCTGCGAGCTTCATTGCAGCTGAATATCACATGAAGCAACTCGAGCAGCATCACCTTCTGAGAAATGAAGACCGGAGTGCGATTGTAAACTATCAACATTTTTAAAATCTTAAGGAGACATTCGACCTCCGGCATTTGTTGAAACTTATTTTTGTAAAAGTCTTTGAAGAACAATTAGCCAAACTGTCGTGGAAACTGCATTTTATTTCAGGCTTTGAATATTTCAAGCAGCCTCATTGTAAGGTATACTAGTTCCTCAACAGAAAACAGAAGATCCATTCCTGAAAAAATACACTGTGCATCACATCATTGAGTTGACAGCAAATTAGCATCATGACATTGCTGTTTTAACGGGGGAATCTGGCCGAAAAATCTCTTATTTATAATGTCGTGCGGAATAAAAAAAGACATTCCTTCTCATTTTAAACATCGCCATTCTGTGAAACATGGGAGCTAAAAAAAACATAGCCCGGGAGTTAGAACATGGAACATAGAACAGTACAGCACAGAGCAGGCCCTTCGGCCCACGATGTTGTGCCGAGCTTTATCTGAAACCAAGATCAAGCTATCCCACTCGCTATCATCCTGGTGTGCTCCATGTGCCTATCCAATAACCGCTTAAATGTTCCTAAAGTGTCTGACTCCACTATCACTGCAGGCAGTCCATTCCACACCCCAGCCACTCTCTGCGTAAAGAACCTACCTCTGATATCCTTCCTGTATCTCCCACCATGAACTCTATAGTTATGCCCCCTTGTAATAGTTCCATCCACCCGAGGAAATAGTCTTTGAACGTTCACTCTATCTATCCCCTTCATCATTTTCTAAACCTCTATTAAGTCTCCCCTCAGCCTCCTCCCCTCCAGAGAGAACAGCCCTCGCTCCCTCAACCTTTCCTCATAAGACCTACCCTCCAAACCAGGCAGCATCCTGGTAAATCTCCTCTGCACTCTTTCCAGCGCTTCCACATCCTTCTTATAGTGAGGTGACCAGAACTGCACACAATATTCCAAATGTGGTCTCACCAAGGTCCTGTGCACTTGCAACATAACCCCACGGCTCTTAAACTCCATCCCCCTGTTAATAAAAGCTAATAAAGTTATTCATGACGATGCTTTGTCCGTCAGGCTCCCTTCTCATTTCTCATTCTGAAACCATCCAGTAAATCCCGGTGACCACATGATGGTTTTGCCTTGTTCATTGTTGCATTATTTTGGGTTGAATGGAATCCAGTGGTTCAGTTCCGTTTTTGCATTTGCTTCAAGCGGATCGAGTTTATACAGCTTTACATTCCATGGCATGACTTGAGCTGAGCTCAAAGCAGGTTGGACGGTTGAGTTCAGTTGAACGCTAAGATGTCACAGTAACTTCATTGCAATGTTAATGTAAGCCTACTTGTGGCACTAATAAATACACTTTTAAACTAACATTTTTAGCAAAGACCACCTTTCTTGATTAGTGCCCTGCACCCTAACAGCCTCTCAACCTACAGGGAAACATCTACACTCGAGATACAGAATTTCAGTGACTCCCTATTCACAGGGTAATATATCGACATATCGATTGTAGTCCTTCAGTACTTTTCCATTCACTGAGATATACATTCTAAATATGTCTCTTTGCGCATCTCTATCCACACCTCCCATCCATTGACTCTGTCTGCACTTCCCGCTGCCTCGGAAAAGCAGCCGGTATAATCAAGGACCCCACACACGCCGGGCATTCTCCCTCCCACCTTCTTCCATCAGGTGACCTCCGTCTGAAGTCACATACCAACCAACTCAAGAACAGCCTCTTCCTTGCTGCCATCAGACTTTTGAATGGACCTACCCCGTATTAAATTAACTTTTCTCTACACCCTAGATATGACTGTAACATTCAGCACCCTCTCCTTTCCCTGGAATCATAGAAACCCTACAGGTGAAGAAAGAGGCCATTCGGCCCATCGAGTCTGCATTGACAACAATCCCACCCGGGTCCTATCCCCATAGTCCCAAATATTTACCCTGCTAATCCCTTTTACCTACATATCCCAGGACACTAAGGGGCAATTTATCATTGCCAACGCACCTAACCCGCACACCTTTGGATTGTGGGAGGAAACCAGACCCGGAGGAAACCAACGCAGACACAGGGAGAATGTGAAAACTCCACACAGACAGTGGCCCAAGCCGGGAATCAAACCCAGTTCTCTGGAGCTGTGATGCAGCAGTGCTAACCACCATGCCATTGTGCTGCTCACCACTGTGCAATATACATTGTCTGTATAGCGTGCAAGAAACAATACCTTTCACTGTATACTAATACATGTGACAAGAATAAAATTAAATCAAACGAAATAATCATAAAATTAAATTAATTTATTCCTCCATCTGCCAACTTGTTCCCCATTCTGTTATTTTGTCTATATCTCTGTGCAGCCCCTTTGAATCCTCCTCATAGCTTTAATTCACAATTAGTTTAGAATCATATTGGAAATCTGGTAGCTTACTCCCAGCATCTTCAGTTATTTTGTTGACATATATTGGCCTCGTGGTATTATCGCCAGACTATTAATCCGGGAATTCAGCTAATGTTCCAGGGACCCGGGTTCGAATACCGCCACGACAGGCGATGGAATTTGAATGCAATAAAAAATATCTGGAATTAAGAATCTACTGATGACCATGAAACCATTGTCGACTGTCGGAAAAGCCCATCTGGTTCACTAATGTCCTTCAGGGAAGGAAATCTGCCGTGCGGACCCGGTCTGGCTCACATGTGACTTCAGAGCCGCAGCAATGTGGTGGACTCTCAACTGCCCTCGAGCAAGTAGGGATGGGCAATAAATGTTGGCCCAGCCAGCGACGCCCATGTACCACGAACAAATAATAAAAAAAACATAAACAGCTACATCCCCAACGCAAATCTTTGCAATATTTCATAAGTTACAGCCAACCAGCCTGAATGTGCTTTAGTATCCCGACTCACTGTTCCGTGCCTGCTGACGAATTATCTATCCAATCCAGGCTGTCACCCTCAGCCACAGTCGGACACCTCGACTCTTTGTGCTGCGCGCTATGGGATTGTTTTAATCCAAATCTATGACATCAACTGTCCCCATCGTGTCGGGTGGTTAACTCACTTGCCGACATGACAAGAGTGCGATTCAGTATACTACCAATGATGTGAGTTCAATCTCCCTACAGGCTGCAGTGATTTGTAAATATTGCCTTCACACCTTGTCCAAGAGTGGCATAGACAGAGGCTCTTTCCTAGGGTAGAAAAGTCAAGAACTAGGGGCATAGGTTTAAGGTGCGTGGGGAAAAGATCAGAGGAGATCTGTGAGGCAAGTTTTTTACACAGAGGGTGGTGAATGGCTGGAACGCGCTGCCCGAGGAGGTGGTGCAGGTACGATAGCGGCATTTAAGGGGCATCTAGATGAATACATGAATAGAATGGGAATGGAAGGATACGGATTCTGTAAGTGCATACGGTTTTAGTTTAGGCAGGCATTATGATCGGCGCAGGCTTGGAGGGCCGAAGGGCCTGTTCCTGTGCTGCACTGTTCTTTGTTCTTTGAGTGGTGAACTTTAATGTGCAGCACGGCGGTACAGTCGTTAGCACTGCTGCCTCACAATGCAAGGGACCCGGGTTCGATTCCTGGCTTGGATCACTGTCTGTGCGGAATTTGCATGTTCTCTCCGTGTCTGCATGGGTTTCCTCCGGGTGCCCCCGTTTTCTCCCACAGTCTGAAAGACTTGCTGGTTCGGTGCATTGGCCATGTTAAATTCTCCCTCTGTGTACCCAAACAGGCGCTGGAGTGTGGGGACAGGGGGATTTTCATAGTAACTACATTGCAGTGTTAATGTCAGCCTACTTGTGACACTAATAAAAACAGCACATTTACTGGATCAGCAGTTATCTATTTCAGAGCACTAAAGTCGGCTTTAAGTTTTGGCGATGTTATATGGTTTAAGCCCCTCGATTTATACATATACTTCCACCTCCAGATATTGAGAGCTCCTTGCTCTTATGAGTAAGTCCATTGGTTATCCTCTATTCCAGCTATGGAAATGATGTGTTCCACTGTGAAAACAGATGCAGAATACAAAATCCTCAAAATAAAGATTCAAAAGGGTCCAGAGGGGGAATTCTTTCATCGAACATAGAACAGTACAGCACAGAACAGGCCCTTCGGCCCACGATGTTGTGCCGAGCTTTATCTGAAACCAAGATCAAGCTATCCCACTCCCTATCATCCTGGTGTGCTCCATGTGCCGATCCAATAACCGCTTAAATTTTCCTAAAGTGTCTGACTCCACTATCACTGCAGGCAGTCCATTCCACACTCCAACCACTCTCTGCGTAAAGAACCTACCTCTGATATCCTTCCTGTATCTCCCACCACGAACCCTATAGTTATGCCCCCTTGTAATAGCTCCATCCACCCGAGGAAATTGTCTTTGAACGTTCACTCTATCTATCCCCTTCATCATTTTATAAACCTCTATTAAGTCTCCCCTCAGCCTCCTCCGTTCCAGAGAGAACAGCCCGAGCTCCCTCAACCTCCTCCCCTCCAAACCAGGCAGCATCCTGGTAAATCTCCTCTGCACTCTTTCCAGGGCTTTCACATCTTTCTTATAGTGAGGTGACCAGAACGGCACACAATATTCCAAATGTAGTCTCACCAAGGTCCTGTACCGTTGCAGGATAACCCCACGGGGTTAAACTCCAACCCCCTGTTAAAAAAAGCTAACACACTATAGGCCTTCTTCACAGCTCTATCCACTTGAGTGGCAACCTTTAGAGATCTGTGGATATGAACCCCAAGATCTCTCTGTTCCTCCACAGTCTTCAGAACCCTAAATTTGACCCTGTAATCAACATTTAAATGAGTCCAACCAAAATGAATCACCTCACATTTATCAGGGTTAAACTCCATTTGCCAATTTTCAGCCCAGCTTTGCATCCTATCTATGTCTCTTTGCAGCCTACAACAGCCCTCTACCTCATCCACTACTCCACCAATCTTGGTGTCATCAGCAAATTTACTGATCCATCCTTCAGCCCCCTCCTCTAAGTCATTAATAAAAATCACAAAGAGCAGAGGACCAAGCACTGATCCCTGCGGCACTCCGCGAGCAACCTGCCTCCAATCCGAAAATTTTACATCCACCACCACCCTCTGTCTTCGATCAGACATCCAGTTACCTATCCCAACGGCCGAATTTCCCTCTTTCCCACACCTCCTCACTTTTATCATAAGCCCACCATGGGGGATCTTATCAAACGCCTTACTAAAATCCATGTATATGACATCAACTGCCCTACCTTCATCAACACACTTAGTTACCTCCTCAAAAAATTCTATCAAATTTCTGAGGCACGACTTGCCCTTCACGAATCCGTGCTGACAATCCCGGATTAATCCGCATCTTTCTAAATGGTCGTAAATCCCATCTCTAAGGACCTTTTCCATCAATTTACCAACCACCGAAGTAAGACGAACCGGTCTATAATTACCAGGGTCATTTCTATTCCCTTTCTTAACAAGAGAAACAACATTCGCCATTCTCCAGTCCTCTGGCACCATCCCCGTGGACAGCGAGGACCCAAAGATCAAAGCCAAAGGCTCTGCAATCTCATCCCTTGCCTCCCAAAGAATCCTAGGATACATTTCATCATGCCCAGGGGACTTATCGAACTTCAGTTTATTCAAAACTGCCAGGACATCCTCCCTCCGAACATCTATTTCCTCCAGCCTATTAGCCTGTAACACCTTCTCTTCCTCAAAAACATGGCCCTTTCACATAGAGTGTGGTGAATGTCTGGAACAAGCTGTCAGAGGCAGTAGGAGAGGGGGGTACAATTTTCTATTTTAAAAAGCGTTTAGTCAGTTACATGGGTACGATGGGTATAGAGAGACATGGGCCGAATGTGGGCAATTGGGACGAGCTGAAAGGTAAAAACTGGGCGGCACGGACACTTTGGGCCGTAGGGCCTGTTCCATGCTGTAAACCTCAATGACTCTATAACATAGGAACATAGGAATTAAGAGCAGAAGTCGGCAAATTCACCCCTTTGAGCCTGATCAGCCATTCAATCAGATCATGGCTGTTCTCTCCCTGGTCTCAAATCCACCTCCCCACCTTTTCCCCATATCCCGTTATCCCTTTTTTATTTAAAATATATCTATCTCCTGCTTGAAACCATTCAATGATGCACACTCCACCGCTCTATGGGGCAGTCAGTTCCACAAATTCACCACCCTCTGCGAGCAGTAGTTCCTCATCATCTCAGTTTTAAATTTATCGCCTCTCAACCTATACCTGTGACCTCTTGTTCGAGATTGCCCCATAAGAGGAAACATTTGGTCTACATTTACTTTATCAATCCCTTTTCAAATTTTATATACCTCCATCCCTCTGAATTCCAGTGAGTACAAGCCCAAAGTGATTAATCTCTCCTCATACGTCAAACCTCTCATCCCCAGAATCAATCTGGTGAACCTCCTCTGAACTGCCTCCAATGCAGCAACATCCTTCCTCAAATAAAGAGACGAAAACTGGAAACAATACTCCAGATACTCTGCGGGATTTTCATAGAATCATAGATAAAAAGGTTCTTATCACTTGGAAAGGTTTCATCAGTAATGAGGGGACCTTAGTACATTTTGTTTGACACGAAGTGGGAGGCAGCCATTCCTGATCGAAACTGGACGATCTTAATATCTTGGAACAGTGGAGTTCAAAGAGCTGCGAGAGACAATGAAATGGGAGATGGGAGGGAAGGAGGATATGTAAAGAATGTCACTGAGCTGAGTTATATGATTATATATATAGGTGAGAGGGGAAAGATTTCAAACGGAGCTGAGGGGCAACTTCTTCACGCAGAGGGTGGTGTGTGTCTGGAATCAGCTGCCAGAGAAAGTGGTTGAGGCAAGTTCAATAGCAGCATTTAAAAAGCATTTGGATAGAGGGAAAGGATTAGAGGGATATGGACCGAACGCGGGCAATTGGGCCAACTGGGAGGGCACCATGGTCAGCAAAGACTGTTTGGGCCGAAGGAACTGTTTCCATGCTGTATTGCTCTGTGACTCGATATCGGCTGCGTGAGGAGATATTCTGTGACTAGCACGATGCTGAGTGAAGTTGTAAAACTTGAAGTGTCCATCCAGAAACCAAGAAAGATTTATGTTTCAAAATACACCCCTGTTTCTGAATATTTTGGATTTCCACAGTGCAGTGGAAGAGTGTCAGAATTCATGTGGTTTGCCTTGAATATTGTGATAGCAGTTTTGCCTTGAGTCTTATTTCTAGAATTTGATCGATCAACATCTGTAAGAGATAATTGACAATAAATTAGCAGGGGGGTAGTAGGGTAAATATGTGGGGTTATGGGGATAGGGCCTGGGTGGGAACGTGGTCAGTGTGGACTCGATGGGCCAAATAACCTCCTTCTGCACTGCAGGGATTCTATGATTCTATGATCTTGGTTTCAGATAAAGCTCAGCACAACATCGTCGGCCGAAGAGACTGTTCTGTGCTGTACTGTTCTATGTTCTATTTATGAAAGTGCTTATAAGACTATTCTCACCAACTGGAAGTTTAGTAAGACTGTCAATAATATACCACCTAAATCTCCCACACCTCATTTTTAAATTTTGCCTCCTCGTAACTGACCCTTCAGCTAAGGGCAACAGCTGCTCCCTCTCCACCCTGTCCATGTCCTTCATAATCTTGTACACCTCGATCAGGTCACCCCTCAGTCTTCTCTGCTCCAGAGAAAACAAAGCAAACCTATCCAACCTCTCTTCATAACTTAAATGTTCCGTCCCAGGCAGCATCTTGGCGAATCTCCTCTGCATCACCTCCAGTGCAATCACATCCTTCTTAAAATGTGTTGACCAGAACTGCACACAGTACTTCAGCTGTGGCCAAACCAACGCTCTATACAACTCCATCATGACCTCTAGTTTTTGTAATTTATACCCCGATTGACAAAGTTGGACAATAATATTCCAGCAAAGACGAATCGCTGGCAACCCCTCATCACACCTCAGCGGCTATAGACGCTGGTCGGGTCTGTGGTCCCGTGAGCCGTCCCTCTGGTCAGGAGGGAACCACTGCCGTTCCGTCAGCCCGGGTATTCTGCTGCGGGGAAGCAACTTCACTCTCTCCAAAGTTAGGATGTGGTGGGAGGAAGCCTCCACATAACAGACGTTATGTCGAATCTATTTAGGGTGTCGCGGTGACGGAGTGGTTAGCACTGCTGCCTGACAGAGCGAGGGACCCGGGTTCGGTTCCGGCTTGTGTCACTGCCTGTGTGGAATCTGCATGTTCTCTCCATGTGTGCGTGGGTTTCCTCTGGTTTCTCCCACAGTCTGAAAGACGTGCTGGTTAGGTGCATTGGCCATGCTAAATTTTCCCTCAGTGTACCCGAACAGGAACCGGAGTGTGGTGACTACGGGATTTTCACAGTAACTTCATTGTAGTGTTAATGTAAGCCCGCTTGTGACACGAGTAAATATATTTTAATCGGTTGCAATCACCTACCAGGGACTCCAATGGCAGCGAGAATAGGATAGTAACTGGCTCCTGCTTGACCGATAGTGGATCAGTGTGTTTTCTGAGAGAAGCGATGCTGTCTGCCGATGCCATAAACCATGGCCATTTACTGAGGTCTCACACTGAATTTCTTCCATGTAATACACAGCAGAAACACTCCTGAGACTCGGCAGAGCAACCTATGAGAGTAATCAATTACAGGTGAGAAAAAAAAACAACACACTGCAAAGCTGGCACTGAGAAGGAGCAATGATTGGATTTGATTTGATTTATTATTGTCACGTGTATTAGTAAACAGTGAAAAACATTATTTCTTGCACGCGACACGGACAAAGCATACCGTTCATAGAGAAGGAAAGGAGAGAGTGCAGAATGTAGTGTTGCAGTCATGGCTAGCGTGTAGAGAATGATCAACTTCACATAATAATATAGTATTATATAATATTTATATATTATATGTTGTATGCGGCTCCCTGAATATAAGGTAGGTTCATTCCAAAGTCTGACGGCAGCAGGGAAGAAGCTGTTCTTGAGTCGGTTGGTACGTGACCCCAGACTTTGTATCTTTTTCCCGACGGAAGAAGGTGGAAGAGAGAATGTCCGGGGTGTGTGGGGTCCAAGATTATGCCTGCTGCTTTTCCCGAGGCAGTAGGAAGTGTAGACATTGGGTGGGAGGCTGGTTTGAGTGATGGACTCGGCTTCATTCACAACCCTTTATAGTTTCTTGCAGCCTTGGACAGAGCAGAAGCCATACCAAGCTGTGATACAACCAGAAAAAATGCTTTCTATGGTGGATCTGTAAAAGTTGGTGAGAGTCGGAGCCTGCGTGCCAAATTTCCTTAGCCTCCTGAGAAAGTTGAGGCACCGGTGGGTTTTCTTAACTTTTGCATCGGTGTGGGGGGATCAGGACAGGTTGTTGGTGATCTGGACACCTAGAAACCTGAAGCTCTCGATCATTTCCACTTCATCCCCAATTTTCAATGAAAATAGTGTTTCATTGTGATGAGAAATTCAGATCAGAAATAAGTTTCATGTTTTTCATTACGATCTGTTTCATTACATTAAAGATACAATCTAATTGCAATTTATTCAGGCTGTCAGTGGGGTGAATTATAGGCTAAATTTCCCCTTCCCTGTCCCGGAATGTGTCGGTTCGAGGTGTTGGTGGGTTAAATATGTGGGGTTATGGGGATAGGGCCTGGGTGGGATTGTTGTTGGTGCCGACTCGATGGGCCGAATGGCCTCTTTCGCACAGTTGGGTTTCTGTGATACAATTTATGATGAGTCTGTACTGACCACAATCCCACTCAGGCCCTATTTCCGTAACCCCACGCATCCACCTTGATAGTCTCCCTGACAATAACGGGCAATTTTTAGCACGGCCAATGCACCTTACCTGCACACCTTTGGACTGTGGGAGGAAAGTGGAGCACCTGGAGGAAACCCATGCAGTCACGGGGAGAATGTGCGGTCTCCACACAGACAATGACCCGAGGTCGGAATCAGACCAGGATCCCTGGCGCTGTGAGGCAGCACTAACCCCATGGTGCAAAGCTCAATCCACGAGCCTTTCTGACAAAGAATGCAGTTATGTTCTGTCCTTTCGGCTTCCATGAATGATCGAGTCAGCTGTTGCTTGTTCCAGGCCCTCTGATGAAAGCAATAACAGCAACATCAGCACGAGAGTTGCTGAGGGAAGCCCTGTTGCCAATCTGTGCAGCAGTGTATGATGCCCCAGCTTAGTCACTGGACTGTTTCGTTTTGTGTAAAAGAAGCACAATTTTTAGTAAAGCTCATATTTCATTTCATTATAAATGTAGTCCTGGTACGAGATGGTGACTGTGCCAAGGCTGCATTTCCTGCCCACAAGTTACTGTTTAGCACGAGGTGCTTGGATTTCCTTTTGAATGTGTGGCCCCTTTGTGAATGTTACTGATACAATGGTGTAAGACAGGCATTCTCTGCTTTTCACACAGCGCTGATCAAGTTTCTAAAGTTTATTTATTCATGTAACAAGTAGGCTCACATTCACACTGCAATTCAGTTACTGTGAAAATCCCCTAGTTGCCACACTCCGGTGCCTGTTCGGGTACACTGAGGGAGGATTTAGAATGGTCAGTGCAACTAAACAGCACGTCCGCTTATCTGTGGGAGGAAACCGGAGCACCTGGAGGAAACCCATGCAGACACGGGGAGAACGTGCATACTCCATACAGGCAGTGACCCAAACCGGGAATCAAACCCGGGTCTCTGGCGCTGTGAGGCAGCAGTGTTAACCATTGTGCCACCATGCTGCCCATACATACAAATAACAAAGGAAAGTACAGCACCGGAACAGGCCCTTCGGCCCTAGAAGTCCCTACCTCCACATGACTGTATCCAGCAGTACAAACAGAAGGATGATGCTCTGGAACATCCACATTATGGTAAATATTCAACCTCAGCGTCGCCTGTATTGTGAATTCTTGCTTTATAAACAGGTGTGCTGCTCCCAACTGGTTCTCTGGCTCTTGGCTTCATGCGGAGCTTGTGACCTGGCAGAGGAATGAGCCAAGGTGACGATACTCTTGGCGAGGATGAAGGAAGGGTTGTTGCAATGTCTAGGAGAGACGTAAAGGATGGGCAGCTGGCGCGAGATGAGTTGAAGAATGATGTATTTTTCGGGGACTTGCCTTAATATTTCCCGGAATTAACCAGCAGTTTGCTGAACATTTCAATATTGACATGTCAACTGAACAGGAGAACGCTGCGTGGGAATGAAAGCAAATGGAGTCAGTAAATGAATACAAAAACAGAAAATGCTGGGAAATCTCAGCCGGTCTGACAGTATCTGTGGAGAGAGAATAGAGCCAATGGTTCACGTCTGTGTGACCCTTCCTCAGGGTCCATTCGTGAGACCATTTTGATGACAATGTAAGCAAAGTTGTCAGTAAAGGAGACGACATGCTGAGGGTGTCATCCAAGGTAATCAATAATCAACAAAGAACAAAGAAAAGTACAGCACGGGAACAGGCCCTTCGGCCCTCCAAACCTATGCCGATCATCATGCCCTAACTAAACTGCAAAAAACAACTTCTGCCCTTACTCGGGACTGTCGGGGTGGGGACCTTAAAACGATCACTATTACAAAAGAGTTAGTGCTGGGCAGGCTAATGGAACTAAAGGTAGACAAGTCCCCTGCTCCGGATGGAATGCATCCCAGAGTACTAAAAGAAAAGGCAGAAGTCACAGCAAATTAATTAGATGTAATTTATCAAAATTCACTGGACTCTGGGGAGGTGCCAGCTGATTGGAAAACAGCTAATGTAACGCCACTGTTTAAAAAAGGAGGTAGACAAAAGGCAGGTAACTACAGGCCGGTTAGCTTAACATCCGTAGTTGGGAAAATGCTGGAATCTATCATTAAGGAAGAAATAACAGGACACCTGGAAAAGAATGGTTCAATCAAGCAGACGCAGCATGGATTTTTGAAGGGAAAGCCATGTTTGAATAAGTTACTGGAATTTTTTGAGGATCCGACGAGTGCAGTTCACAGAGGGGAACCGGTGGATGTTGTGGAAATAGATTTCCAGAAGGCATTCGATAAGGTGCCTCGCAATAGATTGCTGCATAAGATAAAGGTACACGGAGTTGGGGGTAAAGTGTGAGCGTGGATTGAGGATTGGCTATCTAACAGAAAGCAGAGAGTCGGGATAAATGGGTGCTTTTCTGGTTGGCAGTTGGTGACTAGTGGCGTGCCGCAGGGATCGGTGCTGGGGCCTCAACTATTTACCATATACATCGACGAACTGGAGGAAGGCAGCGAGTGTAGGGTAACAACGTTTGCGGATGACACAAAGATGAGTGGGAAAGCAAATTGCGTGGAGGACAAAGAGAGTCTGCAGAGAGATTTGGATCGGCTAAGTACGTGGGCAAGGATCTGGCAGATGGAGTATAACGTTGATAAGTGTGAGATTATCCACTTTGGAAGCAATAATAGTAAAATTGACTCTTATTTAAACGGTGAAAAATTACAACATGCTACTGTGCAAAGGGTCCTTGTGCATGAATCACAAAAACTCAGTTTGCAGGTGCAGCAGGTAATCAAGAAGGCAAATAGAATGTTGGCCTTTATCGTGAGAGGGAAGGAGTATAAAAGCAGGGAGGTCATGCTGCAACTGTACAGGGTACTGGAGAGGCCGCACCGAGAGTACTGGGTACAGTTTTGGTCCCCTTATTTAAGAAAGGATATATTAGTTTGGAGGGTGTACAGAGAAGGTTCACCAGGTCGTTTCCGGAGATGAGGGGGTCAGCTTATGAGGAGAGATTGAGTGGACTGGGCCTGTACTCATTGGAGTTCAGAAGGTTGAGGCGAGATGTTACAGAGACACAAAATATAATTAAGGGGCTAGAGAGGGGAGAAGAAGCGAGGTTATTTCCACTTTCAATGGAAACAAGAACTAGGGGGCATAGCCTCAAAATATGGGGGAGTCAATTTAGAACAGAGTTGAGGAGGAACTTCTTCTCCCAGAGCGTATTCTCCCACATTGAATCTTTGGAATTCTCTGCCCAATGAAGCAGTCGAGGCTACCTCGTTAAATGTGTTTAAGTCACAGATAGATAGATTTTTAACCATAAGGGAATTAAGGGTTATGGGGAGCGGGCGGTTAAGTGGAACTGAACCCACTATCAGATCAGCCATCATCTTATTGAATGGCGGAGCAGGCTTGAGGGGCTAGATGGCATACTCCTGCTCCTATTTCTTATGTTCTTATGCTCTAACATTACAGTCTATTGTTGTCAGATTCTGATCCAGTATTGTAACATCCCGTTCTATTATTCCCAGATCCTGACCCAGTATTGGAACAATCCAGTCAATCGTTCTCAGATTCTGATCCAGTATTGTAACATCCCGTTCAATGATTCCCAACTCCTGATCCAGTATTGGAACGTTACAGTCTATCGTTCTCAGATTCTAATACATTATGGGAACATTGCAGTCTATTGTTCTCAGATTCTGATGCTTTATTGGAACATCCCAGTCCATTCTTCTCCGATTCTGATCCAGTATTGGAACATTGCAGTCTATTTTTCTCAGATTCTGAGCCAGTATTGGAACATGGTCTATTGCTCTCTGATTCTGATCAATTATTAGAACATCCCGGCCCACTGTTCACAGATTATGATCCATTACTGGAACATTACAATCTATTGTTCTCAGATTCTGATCCATTATTGGAAAATTGCAGTCTATTTTTCTCAGTTTCTGAACCTGGATTGGAACATCCCGGTCTACTGTACCCAGATTCTGATCCCGCATTGGAAATTGACAGTGTATTGATCTCAGATTCTGATCCAGTACTGGAACATTGCAGCCTATCCTACTCTGGTTCTGAGCCAGTATTAGAACATCCAGGATCACTGTTCCCAGATTCTGCTTCATTATTGGAACATTTCAGTCCATTGTTCTCATATTCTGACCCATTATTGGAAAATTGCAGTCTGCTTTTCTCAGGTTCTGAACCAATATTAGATCATTACAGTCTATTGTTCTCAGATTCTGATCCACTAATCGGACATCCCAGTGCATTGTTACCTGATTCTGATCCATTTTTGGAATATTAGTCTATTGTCCTCAGATACGGATTCATTATTGGAACATTACAGTCTGCTGTTCTCAAATTCTGATCCTCTGCTGGAGCATTACAGAGTTTTGTTCTCAGATTATGATCCTTTAGTGCAACATTACAGTCTATTGTTCTCAGATTATGGCCCCTTAATGCAACATTACAGTCTATTGTTCTCAGATTCTGATCCAGTATTGGAACATTGCAGTCTAATGTTCTCAGATTCTGATCCAGTATTAGAACATTACAGTCTATTGTTCTCAGATTCTGATTCAGTATTGGAACATTGCAGTCTATTGTTCAGATTCTGATCAATGATTGGAACATTACAGTCTATTGTTCTCCAATTCTGATCCTTTATTGGAACAGTACAGTCTATTGTTCTCAGATTCTGATCCAGTATTGGAACATTGTAATGTCTACTTCTCAGATTCTGATCCAGTATTGAATCTTTGCAGTCTATTGATCTCAGATTCGGATTCACTATTGGAACATTACAGTCTATTGCTTTCAGATTCTGTTCAATTATTCTAAAATTGCAGACTATTGCTCTCAGATTCTGTTCAATTATTCTAAAATTGCAGACTGTTGTTCTCAGAGTATGATCCTTTATTGGAACATTGCAGTCCATTGTTCTCAGCTTCTGATCCAGTATTGGAACATTACAGCCTTTGGTTTTCAGATTCTGATCCATTATTGGAACATTGCAGCCTACTTTTCTCAGCTTCTGATCCAGTATTGTAACATCCCGGTCATTTGTTCCCAGATTCTGATAAAGTTTTGGAACATTGCAGTCTGTTGTTCCCAGATTCTGATCCAGTACTGGAACAATTCTGTCTATTGTTCTCAGATTCTGATGCAGTTTTGGAATATTACATTCTATTGTTCTCAGATTCTGATCCATGTATTGTAACATGCTGGTCATTTGTTCCCAGATTCTAATCCGTATTGGAACATTACAGCGTACAGTTCTCAGATTCTGATCAATTATTGGAACATTGCAGTCTACTGTTCTCAGGTTCTGAACCAGTATTGGAACATTGCAGTGTATGGTTCCTAGAATCTTATTCATTACTGGAACATCCCGGTCCATTGTTTCCAACTTCTGATCCATTATTGGAACATTCCAGTCTATTGTTCTCAGATTCTGATCCATTATTGGAAAATTGCAGTCTATTCTTCTCAGATTCTGCTCTATTATTGGAAAATTGCAGTCGATTTATCTCAGATTCTGAAACAGGATTTGAAAATTACAGTCTAATTTTTTCAGATGCTGATCCAGTATTGGAACATTGCAGTCTATTGCACTCAGATTCTGATCCAGTATTGGAACATTACAGTCTCTTGTTCTCTGATTCTGATCCAGTATTGGAACATTACAGTCTATTGTTCTCAGATGCCGGTCCAGTATTGGAACATTGCAGTCTATTGCTCTCAGAGACTGAACCAGTATTGGAATATTGCAGTCTTTTGATCTGCAATTCTAATCCAGCATTGGAACATTACAGTCTATTGTTCTTAGTTGCGGTCAGGTATTGGAACATTGCAGTCTATTGCTCTCAGATGCTGATCCAGTATTGGAACATTGCAGTGTTTTGATCTCAAATTCTGATCCAATATTGGAACATTACAATCTATTGTTCTCAGTTTCCGATCCAGTATTGGAACATTACAGTTTATTGTTCCCAGACTCTGATCCAGTATTGGAACATTACAGTCTATTGTTCTCAGTTTCCGGTCCAGTATTGGAACATTGCAGTCTATTGCATTCAGATTCTGATCCAGTATTGGAACATTACAGTCGATTGTTCTCAGATTCTGAACCAGGATTGGAACATTACAGCCTATTGTTCTCACAGTCCGATCCATTATTCGAACATTGCAGTCTATTGTACTCAGATTATGATCCTTTAGTGCAACATTACAGTCTATTGTTCTCAGATTCTGATTCAGTATTTGTAAGAGGGACGTCGTACCTTACATATTTGGTCGAGTTTTTTGAGGAAGTACCAAAAACGGTTGACGAAGGAAGGGCTGTGTATGACGTCTGTATGGATTTCAGTAAGGCATTTGACAAAGTCCCTCATGGCAGGTTGGTTAAGAAGGTGAAGGCTCATGGGATACAAGTAGAGGTGGCTGGATGGGTAGAGAACTGGCTTGGCCACAGGAGACAGAGGGTAGCAGTCGAAGGGTCTTTTTCCGGCTGGAGGTCTGTGACCAGTGGTGTTCCGCAGGGCTCTGTACTGGGACCTCTGCTATTTGTGATGTATATAATGAATTGGAAGAAGGTGTAACTGGTGTTATCAGCAAGTTTGCAGATGACACAAAGATGGCTGGACTTGCGGATAGCGATTAACATTGTCGGACAATACAGCAGGATATAGATAGGCTGGAAAGTTGGACGGAGAAATGGCAGATGGAAATTAATCCAGATAAATGCGAGGTGATGCATTTTGGAAAAACTAATGTCGGGAGGAGTAATACAATAAATGGCAGAGCCATCAAGAGTATAGAAACACAGAGGGACCTTGTTGTGCAAGTCCACAAATCCTTCAAAGTGGCAGCACAGGTGGAGAAGGTGGTGAAGAAGGCATATGGTATGCTTGCCTTTATAGGACGTGGTATAGAGTATAAAAGCTGAAGTCTGATATTGCAGCTGTATAGAACGCTGGTTCGGCCAAATTTGGAGTACTACGTTCAGTTCTGGTCGCCGCATTACCAGAAAGACGTGGAGGCTTTAGGGAGAGTGCAGAGAAGGTTTACTAGGATGTTGCCTGGTATGGAGGATCTTCGCTATGAGGAGAGATTGGGTAAACTCGGCTTGTTCTCCCTGGAAAGACGGAGAATGAGGGGAGACCTCATAGAGGTGTACAAAATTATGAAGGGTATAGATAGGGTGAACAGTGGGATGTTTTTTCCCAGGTCGGAGGTGACGATCACGAGGGCTCACGGGCTCAAGGTGAGGGGGGCGAGGAATAACTCAGATGTCAGAGGGACATTTTTTCCACAGAGAGTTCTGGGGGCCTGGAATGCGCTGCCAAGTAGGGTGGTGGAGGCAGACACGCTGGCATTCTTTAAGACTTACCTGGATAGTCACATGAGCAGTCTGGGAATGGAGGGATACAAACGAATGGTCTCGTTGGACCAATGAGCGGCATAGGTTTGTTGGGCCGAAGGGCCTGTTTCCTCTGCTGTACTGTTCTTTGTTCTTTGTTCTTTGGATCATTGCAGTCTAATGTCCTCAGATTCTTATCCAGTACTCGAACATTGCAGTCTATTGTTCTCAGATTATGATCATTTAGTGCAACATTGCAGTCTACTGTTCTCAGATTCTGATCCAGTATTGGAACATTACAGTCTTTCGTTCTCAGATTATGATCCTTTAGTGCAACATTACAACTTATTGTTCTCAGAGTCCGATCCAGTATTCGAACTTTGCAGTGTATTGTTCTCAGATTCTGATCCAGTATTGGAACATTACAATCTCTTGTTCACAGAAACTGATCCATTATTTGAAATTTGCAGTGTGTTTTTTTCTCAGAGTCCGATCCAATATTCGAACATTGCAGTCTATTGTTCTCAGACTCTGATCCAGTATTGGACCATTATAGTCTACTGTTCTCAGATTCTGATCCATCATTGTAACATCCCGGTCCATTGTTCTCAGATTCAGATCAAAGATTGGAACATCACAGTCTGTTGTTCTCAAATTATGATCCTGTATTGGAACATTGCAGTCTATTTGTCTCAGAATCTGATCCAGTATTGGAACACTGCAGTCTATTGTTCTCAGATTCTGATGCAGTATTGTAACATCCCGGTCATTTGTTCCCAGATTCTAATCTGTATTGGAACTTTATTCTGTATTAGAACATGATCGTGTATTGTTCTCAGATTCTAATCCGTGTTGGAACATAACAGCCGATAGTTCTCAAATTAGGATCAATTATTGAAACATTGCAGTCTGCTGTTCTCAAATTCTGATCCTCTGCTGGAGCATTACAGAGTTTTGTTCTCGGATTATGGTCCTTTAATGCAACATTGCAGTCTATTGTTATCAGATTCTGATCCAGTATTGGAACATTACAGTGTATTGTTCTTCGAATCCTATCCATTATTGGAACATCCCGGTCCATTGTTTCCAGACTCTGAACCAGGATTGGAACATTACAGTCTAATGTTCTCAGAATCTGAGCCAGTATTGGAACGTTGAAGTCTATTGTTCTCAGATTCTGATCAATGATTGGAACATTACAACCGATTGTTCTCAGAGTCTGATCCAGTATTGGAACATTACAATCTCTTGTTCTCAGATTCTGACCCAGTATTCGAACGTTGCAGTCTATTGTTCTCAAATTATGATCTTTTAGTGCAACATGACACTCTATTGTTCTCAGAGTCTGAACCAGTATTGGAACATTAAAGCCGCTTGTTCCCAGAGTCCGATCCGGTATTCGAACATTGCAGCCTATTGCTCTCAGATTCTGATGCAGGATTGGAATATTACATTCTACTGTTCTCAGGATCTGAACCTCTATTGGAACATTGCATTGTATTGTTCTTGGAATCTTATCCATTTTTGGAACATCCCGGTCTGTTGTTCCCAACTTCTGATCTATTATTGGAACATTCCAGCCCATTGTTCTCAGATTCTGATCAATTATTGAAACATTACCGTCTTTTGTTCTCAGATTTTGATCCAGTTTTGGAACATTGCCGTTCATTGATCAGAGATTCAGTTCATTATTGGAATGTAAGAGACTATCGTTCCAAGATTCTGATCCATTATTGAAGCATTGCAGTCTACTGTTCTCAGGTTCTGATCCAGTATTGGTACATTACAGTGTATTGTTCTTCGAATCCTTTCCATTACTGCAACATCCCAGTGCATTGTTCTCAGATTCTGATCCATTATTGGAAAATTGCAGTCTATTTGTCTCAGATTTTGATCCAGTATTGGAAAATTACAGTCCACTGTTTTCAGATTCTGATCCAGTATTGGACCATTGCAGTCTGAAGGAGGGGGTTGGTGGGGGTGGGTGGGTTGGTGGGGGGGGGGTGGTGGGGGGTGTGGGGTGTGGGGGGTGGGGGGGTGGGGGATCCTAAAGAATAATAGTAACGCTACACTGTCCTTGTACATCTCTCCTGGAGTGGGTACAGCACCAATTGGACACAGAATACTGCCTCTGCACTCTTCCATCAACCTTTACGGAGTGGTTGGAGATTGGTCTTTTTCAGCATGTAGGTCGGTCATCATTGGAGTGCCCCAGATATCTGTTCTGGGACCATTGCTCTTTGTAATGTTTATAAATGACCTGGATGAGGAAGTGGAAGGATGGGTTGGCAAGTTGGCTGATGACACAAAGGTTGTGGATAGTGTGGAGGGTTGTCACCTGTTGCAACGAGACATAGATAAGATGCAAGACTGGGCAGAGAAATGGCTGATGGACTTCAAACCGGATAACTGTGTGGTGGTTCATTTTGGCAGGTCGAATAGGATGGAAGAATATAATATTAAGGGTGAGACGCTTGGCAGTGTGGAAGATCAGAAGGATCTTGGGGTCCGGGTTCATAGGACGTTCAAAGCAGCGTCGTAGGTGGAGGCTGTGGTTAAGAACGTGTATGGAATACTGGCCTTCATCAATAGAGGAATTGAGTTTGGAAATCGGGAGATAATGCTGCAGCTGTATAGGACCCTGGTCAGACTCCACCTGCCCAGTTCCGGTCGCGTCATTACAGAAAGGATGTGGAAGCCATAGAAAGGGTGCAGAGGAGATTTTCAAGGATGTTGCCTAGATTAGGTGGCATGCCTTATGAGGATAGGTTGAGAGAGCTAGGTCCTTTCTCCTTGGAGAGGCGAAGGATGAGAGGTGACCTGATAGAGGTGTATAAGCTGTTGAGAGGTATTGATAGAGTGTATTCTCAGAGGCTTTTACCCAGGGCTGAAATGATTGCCCCGAGAGGCCACAGGTTTAGGGTGCTGGGGGGGGGGGGGTGTACAGAGGAGATGTTAGGCGTACGTTTTTCACTCAGAGGGTGGTGGGTGCGTGAAATCGGCTGCCGGTAGTGGTGGTGGAGGCGGATTCGATAGGGTCTTTTAAGAGACTTTTGGATAAGTTCATGGAAGTTAGTAAGATAGAGGGTTATAGGTAAGCCTAGTAGGTAGGAACATGGTCGGCGCAACATGTGGGCCGAAGGGCCTGTTTGTGCTGTAGCTTTTCTATGTTCTATGTTTATTGCGCAGAGACAAGATTAGATCTCTTTGTGTTCCCAAAAGGTACAAGACGGGTTTAGATACAGAGTAAAACTCCCTCTACATTGTCCCCCATCAAATGCCCCCAGGACAGATACAGCATGGGGCTAGATACAGAGTAAATCTCCCTCTACACTGTCCCCATCACACACTCCCAGGACAGCTACTGCACGGGGTTAGATACAGAGTCAAAAGTGTGCGGGGGCGTGGAGGAGGAGTGTGCGGGGGGGGGGGGGGTGGAGGAGTGTGCGGGGGGGGTGGAGGAGTATGCGGGGGGGGGGGAAGGAGGAGGCGTGTGCGGGGGGGGGTGGAGGAGGAGTGTGCGGGGGGGGGGGTGGAGGAGGATTGTGCGGGGGGGGTGGAGTAGGAGTGTGTGTTGGGGGTGGAGGAGGAGTGTGCGGGGGGTTGGAGGAGGAGTGTGCGGGGGGGTGGAGGAGGAGTGTGGGGGTGGTGGAGGAGGAGTGTGCGGGTGGGGTGGAGGAGGAGGAGTGTACGGGGGGGGCGAGGAGGAGTGTGTGGGGAGGTGGAGGAGGAGTGTGCGGGGGGAGGAGGAGTGTGCGGGGGGGTGGTGGAGGAGGAGGAGTGTACGGGGGGGCGAGGAGGACTGTGTGGGGAGGTGGAGGAGGAGTGTGCGGGGGGAGGAGAAGGAGTGTGCGGGGGGGGGGTGGAGGAGGAATGTGCGGCGGGGGTTGGAGGAGGAGTATGCGGGGGGGGGGGTGGAGGAGGAGTGTGCGGGGGGGTGTGTGGAGGTGGGATGTGCGGGGTGGGGTGGAGGAGGAATGTCCGGGGGGGAGGAGGAGTGTGCGGGGCGGGGGAGTGTAGGAGGATTGTGCGGGGGGGTGGGAGGAGGAGTGTGCGGGGGGGGGGGTGGAGGAGGAGTGTGCGGGGTGTGGAAGAGGAGTGTGCGGGGGTGGGGGGGAGGAGTGGGCAGATTGTGAGGTGAGATGGGGAGAGTGCAGGGTAGAGCGAGTGAGCTGGAACGGGGTTGTTGAGGCCAGGGAGTTTGTTGAGGTTCGAGGGGGAATGTTGATGTGAGCGGGGGAGTACCATGAGGAGGGGGATATCTTGAGTGGAGTGTGAATGATGGGGTGAGGGTGAAAAATGCCGAGGAGTGGGTCAGTGTTGAGATGTGAGGAGACAGTTGAGATGAGAGGTGAGATTTTTGAGGTGTGAAGGAGGAGAGTGGGCCAGACACAGACAGTGTTGATGCGGTTCTGGGAGTGTTGATGTGAGATGGAGACTGTTGAGGTGTGAAGGAGGAGAGTGGCTCAGAGACAGACAGTGTTGAGGGGATTCTGGGAGTGTGGAGATGAGAGGTGAGATTGTTGAGGTGTGAAAGAGGAGAGTGGATCAGAGACAGACAGTGTTGAGGTGATTCTGGCAGTGTTGAGGTGAGATGGAGATTGTTGAGGTGTGAAGGAGGAGGGTGGGTCAGAGACAGACAGTGTTGAGGTGATTCTGGGAGTCTTGAGGTGAGATGGAGATTGTTGAGGGGTGAAGGAGGAGAGTGGGTCAGAGACGGACAGTGTTGAGGTGATTCTGGGAGTGTTGAGGCGAGACGGAGCTTATTGAGTTCGAGGGGGAGAGGGGGGAGTGTGGATTTGAGAGCGAGACCGTTGACCAGGTGGGGGAATGTTAAGATGAGAGGAAATTGTTGATGTGAGAGGGAGAGAGAGATTGTTGAGGTGAAAGGGGCTTGTGGAAGTGAGAGGGAGAGTGATGACATGAGAGGGGGTGTATTGAGATGCGAAGGGGTTTGTTGAGGTGAGAGGGGGGAAAGTTAAGATGAGATGGTGGAAGCTGAGGTGAGAAGGGAGAGCTGACGTGATGCGGGGAGAATGTTGCTGTGAGACAGAGGGTGGGGTTCGGCCCCCTGTGCTCACCCCTAAATCGGATAATCCCACCAGAGGTAATGGAAGCTTTACACGGTCTGTGCCCGTCTGCTCCGACTCCCATGTGGTGTGGGACGTGAGATTTGTCTCTTGGGGATGTTGAGGTGAGAGTGTGAAGCTGAGTGTGGAGTATAGTGATGAGATGGGTAGTGTTGTGGAGCGTGGGGTAATGTAGAGGTGAGCGGGAGGATTGATGTGAGGGGGTGAATATGTTAAGGTGGGAGGGGGAGAGTTGTGTTGAGTGGGGGAGTGTTGAGCTGAGACGGGGTGTTCTGGTGAGAGGGCTGATGTTGACCTCAGTAGGGAGAATATAGAACTGAGAAGTTGAATGTTGAGGTGAGAATTGGTGAGAATTGCGATGAGATGGGATGTGTTGAGGTGCGGGGATGTGTGATGAGGCGGGGGCCGTGTGTTGAGGTGCGGGGATGTGTGTTGAGGCGGGGGTTGTGTGTTGAGGTGCGGGGATGTGTGTTGAGGCGGGGGTTGTGTGTTGAGGTGCGGGGATGTGTGTTGAGGCGGGGGTTGTGTGTTGAGATGCGGGGATGTGTGTTAAGGCGGGGGTGTGTGTTTTGAGGTGCGGGGATGTGTGTTGAGGCGGGGGTGTGTATGTTGACGTGCGGGGATGTGTGTTGAGTTGCGGGGATGTGTGTTGAGATGCGGGGATGTGTGTTGAGGCGCGGGGATGTGTGTTGAGGCGCGGGGATGTGTGTTGAGGCGCGGGGATCAGTTTTGAGGCGGGGGGAATGTGTGTTGAGGTGCGGGATGTGTGTTGAGGCGGGGGGGGGGTGTTGAAGCGGGGGGGATGTGTGTTGTGGTGCGGGGATGTGTGTTGAGGCGCGGGGATGTGTGTTGAGGCGGGGGGGGGTGTGTTGAGGCGGGGGTGTGTGTGATGAGGCGAGGTGTGTGTGTTGAGGCGGGGTGTTAGTGTTGAGGCGGGGGGGTGTGTGTTGAGGCGGGGGGTGTGTGTTGAGGCGGGGAGGTGTGTGTTGAGGCGGGGGGGTGTGTTGAGGCGAGCGGATGTGTGTTCAGGCGCGGGGGGATGTGTGTTGAGGCGGGGGGGATGTGTGTTGAGGTGCGGGGATGTGTGTTGAGGAGGGGGGGTGTGTTGAGGCCCGGGGATGTGTGTTGAGGTGCGGGGGTTTCATCTGGTTTCTCCTGTTTTCTCCCGCAGTCTGAAAGACGTTGCTGGTTACGTGCGTTGGCCATGCTCAATTCTCCCTCAGTGTACCCGGACAGGCACCAGTGTGCGGCGACTGGGCGATTTTCACATTAACTTCATTGCAGTGTTAATGTAAGCCTACATTTGACACTTTATAAATGTTAAACTTCCTCTGAGTATGAATGGTTAAATATCGCTGGGAAACCTCATCTAGCTGTCAGTATAAGTGCACGTGAATAAGTTCAAAATTGGAAACAAGAATCCTCCTGCCAGATTTGAAGCTAAGTCCTCGATCAGAGGGATTGGGTATTTTTCCAGCTGTGAGAAACCGTTTACCGTTTGTTTAAAATTTCCCAGTACAAAGTATTTGTATTCACTCTTGGGACTTGGGTGTCGCTGGCCGGCCAGCATTTATTGCCCATCCCCAGTTGACCATGTTCAGAGGGCAATTAGGTGTCAACCACTTTGAGTCGCATTTAGTCCTGACCACATAAGAACGACAGATTTCCTTCCCTGGGACATTGGTCAATCAGATGTGTTTTTCTGAAAATCGACAATGGTTTTATGGTCACCAGCTGATTCTGAATTCCAGATATATTTGTTCAAATTCCACCATCTGCTGTGACGGGATTCGAACCCGGGTGCACAGAACTTTGACTGAGTTTCTGTATTAATAGCCCAGTGATAAAACCACCAGTTCATCACATCACACCCAGAGTGTACACATCCTGACTTCCGGTAACCAAGACACACCATATTATACACCTCTGCAGGGCTCCCGGATTGGACAGCATTAACTGTCTCAATCAGGGAGCTCATATTCCAATAACTCCACCTGATGGCTATCGTTAAAGTCATTAAGTATGTCTCTCTCTCTGTCTCTTTCTGTCTTTCTGTGCGTCCCTCTCTGTATATCTCTCTCTCTCTCTCTGCCTGTTTCTCTGTGTCTCTCACGGTCTCTCTGCATCGCCCTCATTCACCTTCTCTCTACACTCCTCCTCCGTGTCTCCTCCTCCCTCTCAGTCTCACTCTCCTCCCCTCTCCTTCTCTGTCCGCCTTTTCTTATGTTTCTGTCTTTCTCTCTCTCGACCTCGCTCTGTCTTTTGCTCTTGCTGTGTTCATTGTACTCATTCAGTATCACTGTTCCAAATTCGCTGACGCTCTCTGTCTCTGTCTCTGTTTCTCTCTGCCTCCCTTTCTGTCACCCTTTCCGTCTTAGTCTCCCTCTCTCATTGCATCCTCCCATCTGTCTCCCTCTGTCTCCCTTTCTCATTCCCTATCCATCTCCCTCCCCATTTCCCCCAATCTCTGTCCCTGTTTTTCTCGCTCTGTGAGAGTCCCTATCTGTCTCTGTCCTTTCTCTCTCTCTCTCTCTCTCTCTCTCTCACTCTCACTCTCCCTGTTTCTTTCACTGTATCTGTTAGAAACTATTTCAAAATCTGTCACGCTGCATGTATTTATGCCCCTCCCTCTCTCTGTCAATCTCCGTCTCTCTATCACTCTCACTTTTGCTCTCACTCTTTATCTGTCACTGTTTCTGTCTCTGTGAGGCTGCTTGTTATTTATAGTTTGAAAGTCCAATAGGAAGATTCAGGGGTCTTGTAGTTGTAGTTTCCTCTCAGGGTCTAATGAGTTGAAGAATTGAAGTAAGGGGATATTTCAGAAGATTTATTAGCTGCTGCCTGAAGTGAGTCTGTGTCAAAGCATAAATGGCAGTGTTTGTACAACAACTTGTGAGTTGCAGCATGAAGCCCAATTGCAGAACAAAATAATGCAACCGTACCGACCGATAGCCCAAATCATACATCCGAGTCCATATTGAAAAAAACATTAATGTCGACCATAAGAGGATGAAATTGGCTGAGATAACAAACAGTAAAATGATGGATTTCCTGCGACTCTCCATCTCTGGGTCTCTGGGATTCTCCCCACTGCTGTGAGTCCCGAGTCTCCTGCGGGCTCTGCTGCTCATTAAAATGTGTCTGACGGTGAAAACGTTGAGCTGCAGAATCAGGACGATCGGGACAGTCGGGGTTCGAATGGGGTGGAGGAATTCGATTGTTACCCAGACCGGAGATTCCACAACATCCTTTGTGACATGAGGCACTCCTGATTGACAGGGGACACTCTTCATTGACAGGAGGCACTCTTAATTGACACGGGACACTACTCATTGACGGGGGACACTACTAATTGGAAGGAGTCCTTTTTGACATGCGGCACTACTAATTGGAATGGGACATTTCTCATTGACCGGGGGCAATCCCCTGCCACAACTAGGAGCTCCCATGTCAATTAGGAGTGGCCCCGTTCAATTAGGAGTCACCCCTTTCATTTAGTAGTGCCCCCTTTCAATAAATAGTGTCCCGTGTCAATTAGGAGTGACCGCTGTTAATTACGAGTGCCCCCAGTCAATCAGCAGTGCCCCCTTCAATCAGGAATGCCGACTGTCAATGAGGAATGCCCCATGTCAATTAGGAGTGCCCCATGTCAATGAGGAGTGCCCTCTGTCAACTAGTAGTGCCACCTGTCAATGAGTGGTGCCACCTGTCAATGAGTGGTGCCCCCTGTCAATAAGGAGTGCTCCCTGTCAATAAGGAGTGCCACTGTCAATGAGGAATGCCCCGTATTAATTAGGAGTGTCCCATTTCAATTAGGAGTTCCCCATGCTAATGAGGAATGCTCCCAATCAATGAGGAGTGCCCCCTGTATTTGAGTAGTGTCCCCCGACAATGGGGAGACCCCCTGTCAATAAGGAGTACCCCACCGTCAAGGTGGAGTGCCCCCTCTCAACGAGGCGTGCCCGCTGTCACCTAGGATTGACCCCGGTCAATTAGGAGTGCCCACTGCCAATAAGGACTTCCCCCTGTCAATAAGGAGTGCCCCCTGTCACTAACGAGTGCCCCCTGTCGATGAGGATTGCCCCATTTCAATGCAGAGTGCCCCCTGTCAATGAGAAGTGGCCCCTGTCAATGAGGAGTGTTCCCCGACAATTAAGAATGCCCCCTGTCAATTAGGAGGCCCCTGTCAATGAGGAGTTCCTCTTGTCAATGAGGAGTTCCCCTTGTTAATGAGGTGTGCCCCCCGTCAATGAGGAGTGCCCCATAGTCAATGAGGAGAGCCCCAAAGTCAACGACGATTGCCCAACCGTCATTGAGGAGTGCCCCCTGTCAATTAGGCGTCCCCCTTGTCAATTTGGATTGACCTCTTTCAATTAGGTGTGCCGCTTGTCAACGAGGAGCTCCCCGTGTCAATTAGGAGTGGCCCCTGTCAAGTAGGAGTCACCCCGTTCAAGTAGTAGCGCCCCCTTTCATTGAGTCGTGTCCCGTGTCAATCAGGAGTGCCCCCTTCAATCTGGAATGCCCCCTGTCAATGAGGACTGCCCCATGTCAATGATGAGTTCCCCCTGTCAATTAGGAGTGCCCCCTGTCAATGAGTGGCGCCCCCTGTCAATAGGAGTGCCCCCTGTCAATACGGAGTGCCACTGTCAATGATGAGTGCCCCCGTTAATGAGGAATGCCCCGTATCAATTAGGAGTGCCCCATGTCGATTAGGAGTCCCCCATGCTAATGAGGAGTGCCCCCTGTCAATGAGGCGTTCCCCCTGTCATTGAGTTGTGTCCCCCGACCATTGGGACTGTCCCCTGTCAATGAGGAGTGGCCCAAACAATTAGGAGTCACCCCTTACAATTAGTAGTGCCTCCTGTCAATGAGTAGTGTCCGGTGTCAATTAGTAGTGCCCCCTGTCAATCAGGACTGCCCCCTTCAAGCTGGAATGCTCCCTGTCAATAAGGAATGCCGCATGTCAATTAGGAGTGTCCCATGTCAATTAGGAGTCCCCCATGTCAACGAGGAGGATCTCCTAATTGACAAAGGGCACTCCTAATTGAAAGGGGTTACTCCTACTTGACAGGGGACGCTCTTAATTGGCAGGGTGCAGTCCTAATTGACAGGGGGCACTCCTCATTGACAGGGGGCGCTCCTAATTAACAGAGGGCAATCCTCATTGACAGGGGAATCTCCTCATTGACAGGGGCACTCCTCATTGGCATGGGGCACTCCTCATTGACATCGGGCATTCCTCAGTGACAGGGGACACTCCTAATTGAGAGGTTGCACGCCTCATTGACAGGGGTAACTCCTAATTAACACGGGACACTACTCATTGACGGGGGCACTATTAATTGAAAGGAGCCACTTCGAATTGACCAGGGCCACTCCTCATTTGCCAAGCATTCTCCCTAAAGGCAATGCTCCTTGAAGCAGCAGGGTGCATGCTTAACTTTTAAAAACGTTTTTTTTCAGTTGTAAATTAATATCCCCCGGTCAGTTAGGAGTCTTCCATCTCAATTAGTAATTCGCCCCACCAATTAGGAGTGACCCCTGACAATTAGGAGTGCCCCCTGTCAATGAGGTGTGCCCCTGTCAATGAGGCGGGCCGGCTGTCAATGAGCAGTGTCCCCTGTCAATAAGTAGTTCCCTATATCAATGAATAGTGCCCACTGTCCATGAGGAATGTCCCCTGTCAATTAAGAGTCTCCCCTTATCAATTTGGAGTGCCCACTTCCAATTAGGTGTGTCCTGTGTCAATCAGGAAGTCCCCCTGTCAATTTGGAGTGGCCCCGGTCAATTAGGAGTGAACCCTTTCAATTAGTGGTGCTCCCCCGTCAATAAGGAGAGTCCCACGTCAATCAGAAGTGCCCCCTGACAATAAGGAGTGCCCCCTGTCAATTTGGACTCTCCCCTGTCTTTTAGGAGTGCCCCCTTTCAATTTGGAGTGTCCCTTGTCAATTAGGAGCTCCCCCTGTCAATTGAGCGCGGCCCCGGTCAATTAGGAGTGACCCCTTTCAATTTGGAGTGCCCCCTGTCAATGAGGAGGGCCCGCTGTCAATTAGGAGCGCCCCCTGTCAATAAGGAGGACCTTCTGTCAATGAGGATTGCCACTGTCAATGAGGAGTGCGCCCTATCAATGTGGAATGCCCCAGATCAATTAGGAGTGCCCCATGTCAATTATGAGTTCCCCATGCTAATGAGGAGTGCCCCCCGTCAATGAGGACTGCCCCCTGTCATTGAGTAGTATCCCCCGACAATTATGAGTGCCCCCTGTCAATAAGGAGTGCCCCCTGTCAATTTTGAGGCCCCTGTCAATGAGGAGTTCCACTTGTCAATGAGGAGGGCCCCGCCATCAATGAGGAGTGCCCACCCCCCTCGTCAATGAGGAGTGCCCCTTCCGTCAAAGAGGAGTGCCCCCTCTCAATGAGGCGTGCCCCCTGTCATTGAGTAGTATCCCCCGACAATTAAGAGTGCCCCCTGTCAATAAGGAGTGCCCCCTGTCAATTTTGAGGCCCCTGTCAATGAGGAGTTCCACTTGTCAATGAGGAGGGCCCCGCCATCAATGAGAGTGCCCACCCCCCTCGTCAATGAGGAGTGCCCCTTCCGTCAAAGAGGAGTGTCCCCTCTCAATGAGGCGTGCCCCCTGTCATTGAGTAGTATCCCCCGACAATTAAGAGTGCCCCCTGTCAATAAGGAGTGCCCCCTGTCAATTTTGAGGCCCCTGTCAATGAGGAGTTCCACTTGTCAATGAGGAGGGTCACGCCATCAATGAGGTGTGCCCCCCCCCTCGTCAATGAGGAGTGCCCCTTCCGTCAAAGAGGAGTGCCCCCTCTCAATGAGGCGTGCCCCCTGTCACCGAGGAGTGACCCCAGTCAATTAGGAGTGCCACCTTTCAATTAGGAGTGCCCCCTGTCAATGAGGAGTCCTCTGTCAATGAGGAGTTGCCCTTGACAATTAGGAGTGCCTCCTTTTAATTAGGAATGCCCGTTGTCAATTCGGTGCTCGCCCTCTGAATTAGGAGCGGCCCATGTCAATTGGGAGAGCCCCCTGCCAATAAGGAGCGTCCCCTGTCAATTCAGCTTGGCCCCGGTCAAATAGCAGTCAATAAGGAATGCCCCCTTTCAATGAGGAATGCCACATGTCAATAAGACTGCCCCATTTCAATTAGGAGTGCCCCATGTCAATGAGTAGGGTCCCCCGACAACTAGGAATGCCCCCTGTCAATTAGGAGTACCCCCTGTCAATTAAGAGGCCCCTGTCAATGAGTAGTTCCCCTTGTCAAAGAGGTGTGCCTCCCGTCAATGAGGAGTGCCCCCCCCGCCCCCGTCAATGAGGACTGCCCCACCGTCAATGAGGACTGCCCCACCGTCAGTGAGGAGTTCCCCCTGTCAATGAGGAGTGCCCACTGTCAATGAGGTGTGCCCCCTGTCAATGAGTAGTGCCCCCTGTCAATGAGGGGTGCCCACTGTCAATGAGAAGTGCCCCCTGTCCATCAGGAGTGCCCCCTGTCAATTAGGAGTAATCCCTATCAATTTGGAGTGCCCCCTTTCAATTAGGAGTGCCTCTTGTCAATTGTGAGCTCCCCCTGTAAACTAGGATTGCCCCCTGACAATTAGGATCGCCCCCTGTCAATTAGGATTGCCCCATGTCAATTAGGAGTGCCGCATGTCAATTAGGATTGCCCCATGTCAATGAGGTGTGCGCCCTGACAATTAGGAGTCTCCCCTGTAAATTAGGTGTGCACACTTACAATTAGGAGAGCCCCATGTCACTTAGGAGCTCCCTCTGTAAACTGAGATTGGCCCCTGTCAATTAGGAGTGGCCCCTGTCACTTAGGGGTGACCCCTGTCAATTAGTAGTGCCCCCCATCAATGAATAGTGTCCTGTGCCAATTAGGAGTACCCCCTTTTCAATTAGGAGTGCCCATTCTCATTTTGATGCTCCCACTGGCAAATCCGAGTGGCCCCTGCCAATTGGAGTGCCCACTGGAAATTGGAATGCCCCTGTCAATTGGAGTGCACCCTGGCAATAAGGAGTGCCCACTGTCAATAAGGATTGCCCCCTGTCAATTAGGAGTGCCCCATGTCAATTAGGAGTGCCCCATGTCAATTAGGAGTGCTCCATGTCAATGAGGATTGCCCCTGTCAATGAGGATTGCCCACTGTCCACGAGGAGTGCCCCCTGTCGATTAGGCGTGCCCCTTGTCAATTAGGAGTGCCCCCTTTCAATTTGGAGTGCCCCCTTTCAATCCAGAGTGCCACTTATGAATTACGAGCTCGCCGTATCAATTAGGAGTGGCCCCAGTCATTTCGGAGTGACCCCCTTCAATTAGTAGTGCCCCCCGTCAATGAGTAGTGTCCCGTGTCAATTAGCAGTGCCTCCTGTTAATGAAGAGTGCCCCCTGTCAGTCCGGATTGACCCCTGTCAATCAGGAATGCCCCCTGTCAATGAGGAGTATTCCCGTTCAATGACGAGTGCCCATGTCAATGAGGAGTGCCCCATGCCAATGAGGAGTGCCCCTGTCGATGAGGAGTGCCCGCTGTCAATTAGGAGTACCCCCTGTCAATGAGGAGTGCCCACTGTCATTTAGGAGAGTGCCCCCTGTCAATTAGGGGTGCCCCCTCTCAGGTAGGTGTAACCCCTTTCAATTAGGAGATCCCCCTGTCAGTTGGGAGTGCTCCGTGTCAATTAGGAGTGAGCCCTGCCAACTAGGAGTGAGCCCTGCCAATTCGTATTCCCTCCTGTCAATTAGGAGAGCCCGCTCTAAATCCCTGCCTCCTGTCAATGAAGAATGCCCCCTGTCAATGAGGAATGCCCCATGTCATTTAGGAGTGCCCCATGTCAATTAGGAGTGCCCCATGTCAATGAGTGCCCGCTGCCAATGAGGATTGTCCTCTGTCAATAAGGAGGGCCCCCTGTCAATAAGGAGTTGCACTGTCAATGCGGAGTGCCCCCTGTCAATAAGGAATGCCGCATATCAATTAGGAGTGCCCCATGTGAATTAGGAGTGTCCCATCTTAATAAGGAGTGCCCCCTATCAATGAGGAGTGTCCGCTGTCATTGAGTAGTGTCCCCCGACAATTAGGAGTGCCCCCTGCCAAGGAGGAGAGCCCCCTGTCAATTTGGAGGCCGCTGTCATTGAGGAGGTCCCCTTCCCGTCAATGAGGAGTGCCCCCAACACGTCAATGAGGAGTGCCCCACCATCAATGAGGAGTGACCCCTCGCAATGAGGAATGCCCCCTGTCACCTATGAGTGACCCCTGTCAATTCGGAATGCACCCTGTCGATGAAAAGTGCCCCCTGACAAGGAGGAGTGTCCACTGTCAATTAGGAGTGCTTCCTGTCAATTAGGAGTGCCCCCTGTCAATTAGGAGGTCCCTGTCAATGAGGAGTGCCCCCTGTTAATGAGGAGTGCCCCCTACCAATGAGTCGTGCCCTCTGTCAATGAGGAGATCCCACTGTCCATGAAGAGAGCCCCTGTCGTTTAGGAGTGCACCCTGTCCATTAGGAGTATCGACTGTAAATCTGGACTGCCCCCTTGCAATTAGGATTGCCCGTTGTCAACTAGGAGCTCCCCCTATAATTTATGAGAGCCCCCTACCAATTAGAAGTGACCCCTGCCAGTTAGTAGTGCCCCCATCAATGAGTAGAGTCCCGGGTCAATTAGGAGTCACTCCTGTCAAATAGGAATTCCCCTCTCAATCCGGAGTGACCCATGTCAATGAGGAATGCCCCATGTCAATGAGCATTGCCCCATGTCAATGAGGATTGCCCCCTGTCAATGAGGAGTGCCCCCTGTCAATGAGGAGAGCCCCATGTCAATGAGGATTGCCCCCTGTCAATGAGGAATGCCCGCTGTCCATGAGGAGTGCCCCTTGTCAATTAGGAGTCCCCCTGTCAATCACGAGTGCCCCCTGTCAATGAGGAATGCCCCATGTCAATTAGGGGTGCCCCATGTCAATTAGGAGTGCCCCATGTCAATTGTGATTGCCCCCTGCCAATTAGGAATGACCCCTGGCAATTAGGAGCGCCTCCTGTCATTGAGGAGTGCTCCTCTGTCACTGAGGAGTGTCCTATGCCAATGAGGAGTGCCCCTGTCAATGAGGAGTTCCCCACCGTCAATGAGGAGTGCCACACCATCCATGAGGAGAGCCCCACCATCAATGCGCAGTGCCCCTGTCAATGAGGAGTGGCCCCTGTCAATGAAGAGTGGCCCCCGTCACCAGGGAGTGATCCCTGTAAATTAGGAGTGCCCCCTGTCAATGAGGGGTGTACACTGTCAATTGGAAGAGCCCCTATCAAAGAGGACTGCCCCCTGTCAATTGGGAGTGACCCCTGTCAATTAGCAGTGCCCCATGTCCATTAGGAGAACCTCCTTTCAGTTAGGAGTGCCCCTTGTCAATTAGGAGCTCCCCCTGTCAGTCAGGAGTGTCCCCTGTCAATTAGGAGTGACACCTGTCAATTAGCTGTGCCCCACTGTCATTGAGGAGTGTCCACTGTCTATGAGGAGTGCCCCTCTGTCATTGAGGTGTGCCCCCTGTCAATGTGGAATGGCCCCTGTTAATGATGATTGCCCCCTGTCAATGATGAGTGCCCCCTGTCAATGAGGAGTTACCCCTGTCAGGTAGGAGTGACCCCTGTCAATTAGGAGTGCCCCCTGTGAATTAGGTGTGCCCCCTATCAATGAGGAGTGCACCCTGCCAATGAGGCGTTCCCCCTGTCAATGAGGAGTGCCCCCTGTCAATGAGGAGTGCACCCTGCCAATGAGGAGTGCCCCCTGTCAATGAGGAGTGCACCCGACCAATGAGGAGTGCCCCCTGTCAATGAGCAGTGACCCCTTTCAATGAGGAGAGTCCCCTGTCAATGAGGAGTGCCACCCTTTCAATGAGGACTGCCCATTGTCAATTCGGAGTGCCCCTTGTCAGTTTGGAGCTCTCCCTGTCTGTTAGAGTGCCCCCTGTCAAATAGGAGTGCCCCCTGTCATTTTGGATTGCCCCCTGCCAATTAGGAGTGACCCCTGACAATTAGGAGAACCCGCGATGAACTTGGAGATCCGCCTGTCAATTTGGAGTTCCACCTGTCCATTTGGACTATCCCCTGTCAATTAGTCGTGTCCCCAGTCAATTAGGACTGCCCCCTGCCAATTACGAGTGCCCCATGGTAATGATGAGTGCCCCCTGCCAATGATGAGTGCCCCGTGTCAATTATGAGTCACTCATATCAATTGGAGTCCCCCTGTCAATTCGCAGGCTCCTGTCAATGAGGAGTGTCCCCGTTAATGAGGAGTGCCCCTGTCAATGCGCACTGTCCCCTTTCAATGAGGTGTGCTGCCTGTCAATGAGGAGTGCCCCCTGTCAATTAGGTCTGCACCCTGTCAATTACGATAGCGCCTTGTCAATTTGGAGCTCCCCCTGTCAATGAGGAGTGGCACCTATCAATTAGGAGTGGTCCATGGCAATTTGGAGAGCCCCCTGTCAATGAAGACTTCACCCTGTCAATGTGGAGTGCCCCACCGTCAATGAGGAGTGACCCCCCCGTGAATGAGTAGTGCCCGCCCCGTCAAGAGGATTCCCCCCACGTCAATGAGGAGTGCCCCCTGTCAATTAGGTCAACCCGCTGTCAATTAGGATAGCGCCTTGTCAATTTGGAGCTCCCCCTGTCAATTAGGACTGGCACCTATCAATTAGGAGTGCCCCCTGTCAATGAGGAGTGCCCCCTGTCAATGAGGAGTGCCCCCTGTCAATGAGGAGTGCTACCTGTCAAAAAGGAGTGCCCCCGTCAATGAGGAGTGCTCCCTGTCAATGAGGAGTGCCCCACAGTCAATGAGGAGTGTCCCCCCCGTGAATGAGTACTGCCGGCCCTATCAATGAAGATTCCGTCCACGTCAATGAGCAGTCTCCCCCCAACCCCGTCAATGAGGTGTGCCCCAACGTCAATGAGGAGTTCCGCACCATCCATGAGGGGAGCCCGACCATTATTGCGGAGTGCCCCTGTGAAAGAGGAGTGCCCCCTGTCAATGAGGAGTGCCCCCTGTCGATTCGGAGTACCCCCTGTCAATTAGGATTGCCCCCTGTCAATGAGTGGCGCCCCCTGTCAATAGGGGTGCCCCCTGTCAATAAGGAGTGCCACTGTCAATGAAGAGTGCCCCCCGTTAATGAGAAATGCCCCGTATCAATTAGGAGTGCCCCATGTGAATTAGGAGTCCCCCATGCTAATGAGGAGTGCCCCCTGTCAATGATGCTTTCCCCCTGTCATTGAATAGTGTCCCGCGACCATTGGGACTGTCCCCTGTCAATGAGGCGTGGCACCAACAATTAGGAGTCACCCCTTACCATTAGTAGTGCCTCCTGTCAATGAGTAGTGTCCCGTGTCAATTAGGAGTGCCCCCTGTCAATCAGGAGTGCCCCCTTCAAGCTGGAATGCTCGCTGTCAAAAACGAACGCCCCATGTCAATTAGAAGTCCCCCATGTCAACGAGGAGGATCTCCTAATTGACAAGCGGCACTCCTAGTTGAAAGGGGTTACTCCCACGTGACAGGGGGCGCTCTTAATTGACAGAGGGCACTCCTCATTGACAGTGGAAACTCCTCATTGACAGGGGCACTCCTCATTGGCATGGGGCACTCCATATTGACAGGGGGCATTCCTCTGTGACAGGGGGCACTCCTAATTAACACGGGACACTACTCATTGACGGGGGCACTATTAATTGAAAGGAGCCACTCCGAATTGACCTGGGCCACTCCTCATTTGCCAAACATTCTCCCTAAAGGCAATGCTCCTTGAAGCAGCATGGTGCATGCTTAACTTTTAAAAAAGCTTTTTTTCAGTTTTTAATTAATATCCCCCGGTCAGTTAGGAGGATTCCGTCTCAATTAGTAATTCGACCCACCAATTAGGGGTGACCCCTGCCAATTAGGAGTGACCCCTGACAATTAGGAGTTCCCCCGTCAATGAGGTGTGCCCCTGTCAATGAGGAGGGCCGGCTGTCAATGAGCAGTGTCCACTGTCAATGCGGAGTGTCCCCTATCAATGAGTAGTGTCCTCTATCAATGACGAGTGCCCACTGTCCATGAGGAATGTCCCCTGTCAATTAAGAGTCTCCCCTTATCAATTTGGAGTGCCCACATCCAATTAGGTGTGTCCTGTATCAATCAGGAAATCCCCCTGTCAGGAGTGGCCCCGGTCAATAAGGAGTGACCCCTTTCAATTAGTGGTGCTCCCCCGTCAATAAGGAGTGTCCCACGTGAATCAGAAGTGCCCCCTAACAATAAGGAGTGCCCCCTGTCAATCAGGAGTGCCCCCTCTCAATGAGGAGTCCCCGCTGTAAATGGGGAGTGCCCCCCCGGCAATCAGCAGTGCCCCCTGTCAAATAGGGCTCTCCCCTATGTTGTAGGAGTGCTCCCTTTCAATTTGGAGTGTCCCTTGTCAATTAGGAGCTCCCCCTGTCAATTCAGCTCGGCCCCGGTCAATTAGGCGTGACCCCTTTCAATTTGGAGTGCCCCCTGTCAATGATGAGTCCCCCCTGTCAATAAGGAGGACCTTCTGTCAATGAGGAGTGCCACTGTCAATGAGGAGTGCCCCCATCAATGAGGAATGCCCCATATCAATTAGGAGTGCCCCATGTCAATTATGAGTTCCCCATGCTAATGAGCATTGCCCCCGGTCATTGAGTAGTATCCCCCGACAATTAGGAGTGCCCCCTGTCAAAACGGAGTGCCCCATGTCAATTGTGAGGCCCCTGTCAATGAGGAGTTCCACTTGTGAATGAGGAGGGCCCCGCCATCAATGAGGAGTGCCCCCCCTCGTCAATGAGGAGTGCGCCTTCCGTCAAAGAGGAGTGCCCCCTCTCAATGAGGCGTGCCCCTTGTCACCTCGGAGTGACCCCAGTCAATTAGGAGTGCCCCCTGTCAATGAGGAGTCCTCTGTCAATGAGGAGTTGCCCTTTACAATTAGGGGTGCCTCCTTTCAATGAGGAATGCCCGTTGTCAATTAGTTGCTCGCCCTCTGAATTAGGAGCGGCCCATGTCAATTAGGAGAGCCCCCTGCCAATAAGGAGCGTCCCCTGTCAATTCAGCTTGGCCCCGGTCAATTATCAGTCAATAAGGAGTGCCCCCTTTCAATGAGGAATGTTCCATGTCAATTAGGACTGCCCCAGTTCAATTAGGAGTGCCCCATGTCAATGCGGAGTGCCCCCTGCAAATGCGGATTGACCACTGTCAATGGGTAGTGTCCCCCGACAACTAGGAATGCCCCCTGTCAATTAGGAGTGCCCCCTGTCAATTAGGAGGCCCCTGTCAATGAGTAGTTCCCCTTGTCAAAGGGGTGTGCCTCCCGTCAATGAGGAGTGCCCCCCCGCGTCATTGAGGAGGGCACCACCGTCAATGAGGACTGCCCCACCGTCATTGAGGAGTGCCCCACCGTCAATGAGGAGTTCCCCCTGTCAATGAGGAGTGCCCACTGTCAATGAGGTGTGCCCCCTGTCAATGAGTAGTGCCCCATTTCAATGAGGAGTGCCCACTGTCCATGAGAAATGGCCCCTGTCGATCCGGAGTGCCCCCTGCCAATTAGGAGTCATCCCTGTCAATTTGGAGTGCCCCTTGTCAATTGGGAGCTCCCCCTGTAAACTAGGATTGGCCCCTGTCAATTAGGATCACCCCCTGTCAATTAGGAGTACCCCATGTCAATTAGGAGTGCCCCATGTCCATTAGGATTGCCCCATGTCAATTAGGTGTGCGCCCTGACAATTAGTAGTCTCCCCTGTCAATTAGGTGTGCACACTTACAATTAGGAGAGCCCCATGTCACTTAGGAGCTCCCCCTGTAAACTGAGATTGGCCCCTATCAATTAGGAGTGACCCCTGTCACTTAGGAGTGACCCCTGTCAATTAGTAGTGCCCCCATTAATGAATAGTGTCCTGTGCCAATTAGGAGTACCCCTTTTCAATTAGGAGTGCTCATTCTCATTTTGATGCTCCCACTGGCAATTCGGAGTGGCCCCTGCCAATTGGAGTGCGCACTGCAAATTGGAGTGCCCCTGTCAATTGGAGTGCCCCTGTGAATACGGAGTGCCCCCTGTCAATAAGGATTGCCCCCTGTCAATTAGGAGTGCCCCATGTCAATTAGGCGTGCCCCATGTCAATTAGGAGTGCCCCCTGTCAATGAGGAGTGCCCACTGTCCACGAGGAGTGCCCCCTGTCGATTAGGGGTGCCCCCTGTCAATTAGGAGTGCACCCTTTCAATTTTGAGTGCCCCCTTTCAATCAGGAGTGCCACTTGTGAATTACGAGCTCGCCGTTACAATTCGGAGTGGCCCCAGTCAATTCGGTGTGACCCCGTTCAATTAGTAGTGCCCCCCGTCAATGAGTTGTGTTCCGTGTCAATTAGCAGTGCCCCCTGTTAATGAAGAGTGCCCCCTGTCAGTCCGGATTGCCCCCTGTCAATCAGGAATGCCCCCTGTCACTGAGGAGTATCCCCGTTCAATGACGAGTGCCCATGTCAATGAGGAGTGCCCCATGCCAATGAGGAGTGCCCCTGTCGATGAGGAGTGCCCGCTGTCAATTAGGAGTACCCCCTGTCAATGAGGAGTGCCCACTGTCATTTTGGAGTGCCCCCTGTCAATTAGGGGTGCCCCCTGTCAAGTAGGAGTAACACCTTTCAATTAGGAGATCCCCCTGTCAGTTGGGAGTGCTCGGTGTCAATTAGGAGTGAGCCCTGCCAATTAGGAGTGAGCCCTGCCAATTCGGAGTCCCTCCTGTCAATTAGGAGAGCCCGCTCTAAATCCGTGCCTCCTGTCAATGAAGAATGCCCCCTGTCAATGAGGAATGCCCCATGTCATTTTGGAGTACCCCATGTCAATTAGGAGTGCCCCATGTCAATGAGTGCCCGCTGCCAATGAGGATTGCCCTCTGTCAATAAGGAGGGCCCCCGGTCAATAAGGAGTTGCACTGTCAATGAGGAATGCCGCATATCAATTAGGAGTGCCCCATGTGAATTAGGAGTGTCCCATGCTAATAAGGAGTGCCCCCTATCAATGAGGAGTGTCCGCTGTCATTGAGTAGTGTCCCCCGACAATTAGGAGTGCCCCCTGCCAAGGAAGAGTGCCCCCTGTCAATTTGGAGGCCGCTGTCAACGAGGAGGTCCCCTTCTCGTCAATGAGGACTTCCACCACCCCGTCAACAAGGAGTGCCCCCACCCCGTCAATGAGGAGTGCCCCACCGTCAATGAGGAGTGACCCACAGTCAATGAGGAGTGCCCCCTCGCAATGAGGAGTGCCCCCTGTCAATTTGGAATGCACCCTGTCAATTAGGAGTGCCCCCTGTCAATTAGGAGGTCCCTGTCAATGAGTTGTGCCCCCTGTTAACGAGGAGTGCCCCCTACCAATGAGTAGTGCCCTCTGTCAATGAGGAGTGCCCACTGTCAATTACGAGTGGCACCTATCAATTAGGAGTGCCCCTGTCCATGAGGAGTGACCCCTGTCAATGAGGACTGCCCCCTGTCAAGCAGGAATGCCCCCTGTCAATGAAGAATGCTCCCTGTCAAAGAGGAGTGCCCCCTGTCAATGAGGAGTGTCCCCTGCCGATGGGGTGTGTCGCCTAACAATTAGGAGTGCCCCCTGTCAATTAGGACGCCCCTGTCAATGAGGAAGTCCCGTTGTCAATGGGCAGTACCCCCCCTCAATGACGAGTGCCCCACCGACAACGAGGAGTGACACCTTGTCAATGATGAGTGACCACTGTCAATTAGGAGTGCCCCCTGTCAAGGAGGAGTGCACCCTGTCAATGAGGTGTGGTCCCTGTCAAGGAGGAAAGCCCCCTGTCAAGGAGAAGTGCACCCTGTCAATGAGGAGTGTCCCCTGTCAATGAGGACTGTCCCTCGTCAATGAGGAGTGTCCCCTGCCAATGGGGAGTGTCGCCTGTCAATGAGGACTGCCCCGTGTTAATGAGGAGAGCCCCCTGTCAATGAGGAGTGTCCCCTGCCAGTAGGGTGTGTCGCCTGTCAATTAGGTGTGACCCCTGTCAATTCGGTCTGCCCCCTGTCAATTAGGACCTCCCCCTGTCAATTAGGAGTGTCACCTATCAATTAGGAGTGGCCCCTGTCACTGAGGAGTGCTCCCTGTCAATGAGGAGTGCCCCCTGTCAATTCGGACAGCGCTTTGTAAATTAAGAGCTCTCCCTGTCAACTAGGAGTGGCACCTAACAATTAGGAGTGCCCCCTGTCAGTGAGTAGTGCTCCCTGTCAATGAGGAATGCCCCCTGTCAATGAGGAGTGACCGCTGCCAATAAGGTGTGTCGCCAGATAATTAGGAGTGCCCCCTGTCAATTAGGAGTGCCCCCTGTCAATAAGGACACCCCTGTCAATGGGGAGTTCCCCTTGTCAATGTACAGTACCCGCCCCCCCCCTCAATGACGAGTGCCCCACCTTCAACGAGGAGTGAAACCAAGTCAATGAGGAGAGCCCCCTGTCAATTAGATTTGCCCCCTGTCAACTAGCATAGCGCCTTGTCAATTTGGAGCACCCCCTGTCATTTAGGAGTGGCACCTTTCAATTAGGAGTGCCCCCTGTCAATGAGGATTGCTCCCTGTCAATGAGGAGTGCCCCCTGTCAATGAGGAGTGTTCTCTGCCAATGGGGTGTGTCCCCTGTCAATTAGGAGTGCACCCTGTCAACTGGGATAGCGCCTTGTCAATTAGGAGCTCCCCTCTCAATTAGGAATGCCCCGTGTCAATTAGGAGTACCCCTGTCAATCAGGAGTGCCCCCTGTCAATGAGGAGTGGCCCCTGTCACGGAGGAATGCCCGCTGTCAATGAGGAGTGCCCCTTGTCAATGAGGAGTGTTGTCTGCCAATGGGGTGTGTCGCCTGTCAATTAGGTGGGCCCCCTGTCAATTAGGTCGGCCCCCTGTCAATTAGGATAGCGCTTTGTCAATTAGGAGCTCCCCCTGTCAATAACGAGTGGCACCTATCAATCAGGAGTGCCCCCTGTCAATGAGGAGTGGCCCCTGTCACGGAAGAATGCCCGCTGTCAATGAGGAATGCCCCTTGTAAATGAGGAGTGTTCTCTGCCAATGGGGTGTGTCGCCTGTCAATTAGGAGTGCCCCCTGTCACTTAGGTCTGCCCCCTGTCAATTAGGATAGCGCCTTGTCAATTAGGAGCTCCCCCTGTCAATTACGAGTGGCACCTATCAATTAGGAGTGCCCCTGTCCATGAGGAGTGACCCCTGTCAATGAGGACTGCCCCCTGTCAAGGAGGAATGACCCCTGTCAATGAAGAATGCTCCCTGTCAAAGAGGAGAGTCCCCTGTCAATTAGGACGCCCCTGTCAATGAGGAAGTCCCGTTGTCAATGGGCAGTACCCCCCCCCCTAATGACGAGTGCCCCACCGTAAACGAGGAGTGACCCCTAGCCAATGAGGAGTGACCACTGTCAATTAGGAGTGCCCCCTGTCAATGAGGAGTGCCCCCTGTCACCTAGGAGTGAACCATGACAATTAGGAGTGTCGCATGTCAATGAGAAGTGTCCCCTTTCAATGAGTAGCACCCCTGTCAATGAGGAGTGCCCGCTGTCAATGAGGAGTGTCCATGTCTAGGAGGAGTGCCCTTGTCAGTGAGGAGTGCCCCCTGTCAATGAGGAATGCCCCATGTCAATTAGGACTGCCCCATTTCAATTAGGAGTGCCCCATGTCAATGAGGAGTGCCCCCTTTCATTGAGTAGTGGCCTCTGTCAATGAGGAGAGCCCCACCTTCAAAGAGGAGTGCCCCCTGTAAATGAGGAGTGGCCCCTGTCAATTAGGAGTGCCCAACTGTCAATGAGGAGCGCACCCTGTCAATGAGGAGAGACCCCTGTCAATGAGGAGTGCTCCCTGTGAATGAGAAGTGCCCCGGTCAATGACGAAAGCCCAATGTCAATGAGGAGTGCCCCTATCAATGTGGAGTGCCCCCTGTCAATGACGAAAGCCCATTGTCAATTAGGAGTGCCCCTGTCGATTAGGAGTGCCCCCTGTCAATTAGGAATACGCCCTTTCAATTAGGACTGTCCCTTGTCAATCAGGAGCTCCCTCTGTCAGTTAGGACTGCTCCGTGCCAATTAGCATTGCCCACTGACAATTAGGAGTGATCCCTGCCAGTTCGGAGTGACCCTGCTAATTAGGAGTACCCCCTGTCAATTTGGAGTCCCCCTTGTTAATTAGGAGCTCCCCTTGTCAATTAGGAGTGGCCCCTGTAAATTAGGATTAAACCCTGACAATTAGGAGTGCCCCCCGTCAATAAGGAGTGCCCACTGTCATTAGGGATTGCCCCCTGTCAATGACGAATGCCCATGTCAATTAGGAGTGCCCCATGTCAATGAGGAGTGCCCTCTGTCAACGAGGAGTGCCCCCTGTCAATGGGGAGTGTCCCCCGGCACGTTGGAGTCCCCCCTGTCAATTAGGAGCGCCCTCTGTCAGTTAGTAGTGCCCCCTGTCAATTAGGAGTGGCGCCTGTCAATTAGGAGTGCCTCCTCTCAAGCAGGAGTACGTTCTTTAAAGTGGACTGCACCTTGTCTATTAGGAGCTCCCCCTGTCATTTAAGAGTGCTCTGTGTCAATTAGGTGGGCCTCCTGTCAATGGAGAATGCCCCCTGTCAATGAGGAGTGCCCCCTCTCAATCAGGAGTGCCCCCTGTCAGTGAGGAATGCCCACTGCCCATGAGGAGAGCCCCCTTTAAATTTGGAGTGCCTCGAGTCAACTAGGATCTCCCCCTATCTGTTAGGATTGCCCCCTGTCAATTTGGAGTGAGCCCTTTCATTTCGTAGTGCCCCCCGTCAATTTGTAGTGTCCCGTGTCAATGAGGACTGCCCTCTGACAATGACTGGTTCCCCTTGACAAGTAGGAGTGCCTCCTTTCAATTAGGAATGCCCCCTGTCAAGTAGGTGCTCCCCCTCTCAATTAGGAGTGCCCACGCCAGTAAGGAGAGCCCCCTGTCAATGAGGAGGGCCCCCTGTCAATGAGGGATGCCTCATGTCACCTAGGAGTGACCCATGTCAATTAGGAGTGCCCCATGTCAATGAGAAGTGCCCCCTTTCAATGAGTAGTGCCCCCTGCCAATGAGGAGTGTCCCACCGTCAATGAGGAGAGCCCCATGCCAATGAGGAGTGCCCCGACATTGAGGAGTGCCCCCTGACAGTGAGGAGCGCCCCCTGACAGTGAGGAGTTCCCCCTATCAATAAGGAGTGTCCTCTGCAAACTAGGAGTGCCCCCTGTCAATTAGGAGTGCCCTCCGTCAATGAGGAGTACCCCACCGTCAATGAGAATTGCCGCCTATAAATGTTAATTAGGAGTGACCGCTGCCAATTAGAAGTGCCACCTGTCAATGTGGAGTTCCCCCTGTCAATGAGGAGTGACCCCTGTCAATTATGAGTGCCCCCTTTCAATTTGGATTGCCCCCTCTCAATTAGCAGTGTTCCCAGTCATATAGCAGTACCCCCATTTAATTAGGAGTGCCCCTTGTCAACTAGGAGCTCCCCGTGGCAGCTGTGAATGCCTCCTGCCAATTAGGAGTGACCCCTGCCAATTAGGAGTGACCGCTGCCAATAGTGAATGCCCCCTGTCGAGGAGGACTGCTCTCTGTCAATGAGGAGTGCCCTATCTCAATTAGGATTGCCCCATGTCAAGTGGAAGTGCCTCCTTTCATTGAGGAGTGCCCTCTCTCAATGAGGAGTGCCCCCTGTAAATGAGGAGTGGCCCCTCTCTATTAGGAGTGTCCCCTGTCAATTAGGATGTGCCCCCCAGTAAATGAGTGCGCCCCCTGTCAATGAGGAGCGCCCCCTGTCAATGAGGAGCACCCCCTGTCAATGAAGATTGCCCCTTTCAATGTGGTGTGCCCCCGGCCAATATGGACAGCCCCCTGTCAATGAGGAGGGCCCCATGTCAATGAGGAATGCCCCCTGTCAATGTGGAGCACCCCCTGTCAATGAAGATTGCCCCTGTCAATGAGGAGTGCCCCCTGTCAATGAGAAGTGCCCACAGACAATGACGAGTGCCCCATACCAATGAGGAGTGCCCCTGTCAATGAGGACTGCCCCATGTCAATGAGGAGTGCCCCCTGTCAATGAGGAGTGCCCCCTGTCAATCAGGAATGCACCCTGTTAATGAGGAATGCCCCATGTCGATTTGCAGGGCCCCATGTCAATTAGGAGTGCCCCCTGTCGATAAGGACGCCCGTGTCAATGAAGAGTGATCCTAGTCAATGACGAGTGCCCCACCAACAATGCGGAGTGACGCCTGGTAACTGAGAAGTGCCCCACCTTCAATGGGGATTGTCCCCTGTCAATGAGGAGTGCCCCACTGTCAATAAGGAGTGTCCACAGTCAATTAGGAGTGCCCCAGTCAATGAGGAGTGCCCCCTGTCAATGAGGAGTGCCCCCCCCCCCCCGACAATTGGAGTGTCCGCTGTCAATGAGGAGTACCTCCTGTCAATGAGGAGTACACCATGTCAATGAGGAGTGCCCCCTGTCAATGAGGAGTGCCCCCTGTCAATGAAGATTGCGCACTGTCAATAATGATTGCCCCCTGTCAATTACGAGTCTCGCCTGTCAAATAGGATTGCCCCCTTTCATATAGGAGTGCTCTTTGTCAGTTCGGAGCTCCCCCTGTTAATTAGGAGTTGCCCCTGTAAATTAGGAGTGCCCCATCTCAACTAGGAGTGCCCAATGTCAATTAGGACTCCCCTGTCAATGAGGAGTTCCCCTTGTCAATGAGCAATGCCGCCCTTCCCCCCGTCAATGACGAGTACCCCACCGTCAACGAGGAGTGACCTCTAGTCAATGAGCAGTACCCCTCCATCAAAGGGGAGTGCCCCATGTCACTGAGGAGTGCCCCCTGTCAAGGAGGAATGCCCCCTGTCAATGAGCTGTGCCGCCTGTCAATGAGGTATATCCTCTGTCAATTAGGTCTGCCCCCTGTCAATTAGGACTGCGCCTTGTAAATTAGGCGCTCCCCCTGTCAACTAGGAGTGGCACCTATCAATTAGGAGTGCCCCCTGTCAGTGAGGAGTGCCCCTGTCAATGAGGCGTGCCCCCTGTCAATGAGGAGTGTTCTCTGCCAATGGGGTGTGTCGCCTGTCAATTAGGAGTGCACCCTGTCAACTGGGATAGCGCCTTTTCAATTAGGAGTAACCCCTGTCAATCAGGAGTGCCCCCGGTCAATGAGGAGTGGGCACTGTCACGGAGGAATGCCCGCTGTCAATGAGGAGTGTCCGCTGCCAGTAAGGTGTGTCGCCTGACAATTAGGAGTGCCCCCTGTCAATTAGGAGTGCCCCCTGTCAATAAGGAAACCCCTGTCAATGGGGAGGTCCCCTTGTCAATGTGCAGTACACGCCCCCCCCACCCCCTCAATGACGAGTGCCCCACCTTCAACGAGGAGTGAACCCAAGTCAATGAGGACAGCCCCCTGTCAATTAGGTCTGCCCCCTGTCAACTAGCATAGCGCCTTGTCAATTAGGAGCACCCCTGTCATTTAGGAGTGGCACCTTTCATTTAGGAGTGCCCCCTGTCAATGAGGATTGCTCCCTGTCAATGTGGAGTGTTCTCTGCCAATGGGGTGTGTCGCCTGTCAATTAGGAGTGCACCCTGTCAACTGGGATAGCGCCTTGTCAATTAGGAGCTCCCCCTCTCAATTAGGAATGTCCCGTGTCAATTAGGAGTACCCCCTGTCAATCAGGAGTGCCCCCTTTCAATGAGGAGTGGCCCCTGTCACGGAGGAATGCCCGCTATCAATGAGGAGTGCCCCGTGTCAATGAGGAGTGTTCTCTGCCAATGGGGTGTGTCGCCTTTCAATTAGGAGTGCCCCCTGTCAATTAGGTCTGCCCCCTGTCAATTAGGAAAGCGCCTTGTCAATTAGGAGCACCCCCTGTCAATTACGAGTGGCACCTATCAATTAGGAGTGCCCCTGTCCATGAGGAGTGACCCCTGTCAATGAGGACTGCCCCCTGTCAAGCAGGAATGCCCCCTGTCAATGAAGAATGCTCCCTGTCAAAGAGGAGTGCCCCCTGTCAATGAGGAGTGTCCCCTGCCGGTGGGGTGTGTCGCCTGTCAATTAGGAGTGCCCACTGTCAATTTGGACGCCCCTGTCAATGAGGAAGTCCCGTTGTCAATGGGCAGTACCCCCCCTCAATGACGAGTGCCCCACCGACAACGAGGAGTGACACCTTGTCAATGAGGAGTGTCCACTGTCAATTAGGAGTGCCCCCTGTCAAGGAGGAGTGCACCCTGTCAATGATGAGTGGTCCCTGTCAAGGAGGAAAGCCCCCTGTCAAGGAGAAGTGCACCCTGTCAATGAGGAGTGCCCCCTGTCAATGAGGACTGTCCCTTGTCAATGAGGACTGTCCCTCGTCAATGAGGAGTGTCCCCTGCCCAATGGGGAGTGTCGTCTGTCAGTGAGGAGTGCCCCCTGTTAATGAGGAGTGCCCCCTGTCAATGAGGAGTGTCCCCTGCCGATGGGGTGTATCGCCTGTCAATTAGGAGTCCCCCTGTCAATTAGGACGCGCCTGTCATTGAGGAAGTCCCGTTGTCAATTACCAGTACCCCCCCCCCCCAATGACGAGTGACCCACCGTCTATGAGGAGTGACCCCTAGTCAATGAGGAGTGACCACTGTCAATTATGACTGCCCCCTGTCAAGGAGGAGTGCACCCTGTCAATGAGGTGTGGTCCCTGTCAAGGAGGAAAGCCCCCTGTCAAGGAGAAGTGCTCCCTGTCAATGAGGAGTGCCCCCTGTCAATGAGGAGTGTCCCCTGTCAATGAGGACTGTCCCTCGTCAATGACGAGTGTCCCCTGCCAATGGGGAGTGTCGCCTGTCAATGAGCAGTGCCCCGTGTTAATGAGGAGAGCCCCCTGTCAATGAGGAGTGTCCCCTGCGAATAGGGTGTGTCGCCTGTCAATTAGGTGTGACCCCTGTCAATTCGGTCTGCCCCCTGTCAATTAGGAGTGCCCCCTGTCAATAAGGAAACCCCTGTCAATGGGGAGGTCCCCTTGTCAATGTGAAGCACCCGCCCCCCCCCCTCAATGACGAGTGCCCCACCTTCAACGAGGAGTGAACCCAAGTCAATGAGGAGAGCCCCCTGTCAATTAGGTCTGCCCCCTGTCAACTATCATAGCGCCTTGTCAATTAGGAGCACCCCCTGTCATTTAGGAGTGGCACCTTTCAATTAGGAGTGCCCCCTGTCAATGAGGATTGCTCCCTGTCAATGAGGAGTGCCCCCTGTCAATGAGGAGTGTTCTCTGCCAATGGGGTGTGTCGCCTGTCAATTAGGAGTGCACCCTGTCAACTGGGATAGCGCCTTGTCAATTAGGAGCTCCCCCTCTCAATTAGGAATGCCGCGTGTCAATTAGGAGTACCCCCTGTCAATCAGGAGTGCCCCCTGTCAATGAGGAGTGGCCCCTGTCACGGAGGAATGCCCGCTGTCAATGAGGAGTGCCCCTTGTCAAAGAGGAGTGTTCTCTGCCAATGTGGTGTGTCGCCTGTCAATTAGGAGTGCCCCCTGTCAATTAGGTCTGCCCCCTGTCAATTAGGATAGCGCCTTGTCCATTAGGAGCTCCCCTGTCAATTACGAGTGGCACCTATCAATTAGGAGTGCCACTGTCCATGAGGAGTGACCCCTGTCAATGAGGACTGCCCCCTGTCAAGGAGGAATGACCCCTGTCAATGAAGAATGCTCCCTGTTAAAGAGGAGAGCCCCCTGTCAATAAGGACGCCCCTGTCAATGAGGAAGTCCCGTTGTCAATGGGCAGTCCCCCCCCCCTCAATGACGAGTGACTCACCGTAAACGAGGATTGACCCCTAGTCAATGAGGAGTGACCACTGTCAATTAGGAGTGCCCCCTGTCAATGACGAGTGCCCCCTGTCACCTAGGAGTGAACCATGACAATTTGGAGTGCCGCATGTCAATGAGAAGTGCCCCCTTTCAATGAGTAGCACCCCTGTCAATGAGGAGTGCCCGCTGTCAATGAGGAGTGTCCATGTCCAGGAGGAGTGCCCTTGTCAGTGAGGAGTGCCCCCTGTCAATGAGGATTGCCCCATGTCAATCAGGAGTGCCCCATTTCAATTAGGAGTGCCCCATGTCAATGAGGAGTGCCCCCTTTCATTGAGTAGTGGCCTCTGTCAATGAGGAGAGCCCCACCTTCAAAGAGGAGTGCCCCTGTAAATGAGGAGTGGCCCCTGTCAATTAGGAGTGCCCAACTGTCAATGAGGAGCGCACGCTGTCAATGAGAAGAGACCACTGTCAATGAGGAGTGCTCCCTGTGAATGAGAAGCGCCCCCGGCCAATGACGAAAGCCCAATGTCAATGAGGAGTGCCCCTGTCAATGAGGAGTGCCCCCTGTCAATGACGAAAGCCCATTGTCAATTAGGAGTGCCCCTGTCGATTAGGAGTGCCCCCTGTCAATTAGGAATACGCCCTTTCAATTAGGACTGTTCCTTGTCAATCAGGAGCTCCCCCTGTCAGTTAGGACTGCTCCGTGCCATTTAGCATTGCCCACTGACAATTAGGAGTGATCCCTGCCAGTTCGGAGTGACCCTGCTAATTAGGAGTACCCCCTGTCAATTTGGAGTCCCCCTTGTTAATTAGGAGCTCCCCTTGTCAATTAGGAGTGGCCCCTGTAAATTAGGATTAAACCCTGACAATTAGGAGTGCCCCCCGTCAATAAGGAGTGCCCACTGTCATTAGGGATTGCCCCCTGTCAATGATGAATGCCCAATGTCAATTAGGAGTGCCCCATGTCAATGAGGAGTGCCCTCTGTCAACGAGGAGTGCCCCCTGTCAATGGGTAGTGTCCCCCGGCACGTTGGAGTCCCCCCTGTCAATTAGGAGCACCCTCTTTCAGTTAGTGTTGCCCCCTGTCAATTAGGAGTGCCCCCTGTCAATTAGGAGTGCCTCCTCTCAAGCAGGAGTACGCCCATTGAAGTGGACTGCACCTTGTCTATTAGGGGCTCCCCCTGTCATTTAAGAGTGATCTGTGTCAATTAGGAGGGCCTCCTGTCAATGGGGAATGCCCCCTGTCAATGAGGAGTGCCCCCTCTCAATCAGGAGTGCCCCCTGTCAGTGACGAATGCCCACTGCCCATGAGGAGAGCATCCTTTAAATTTGGAGTGCCCCTAGTCAACTAGGATCTCCCCCTGTCTATTAGGATTGCCCCCTGTCAATTTGGAGTGAGCCCTTTCATGTCGTAGTGCCCCCCGTCAATTAGTAGTGTCCCTTGTCAATGAGGACTGCCCTCTGTCAATGACTGGTTCCCCTTGACAAGTAGGAGTGCCTCCTTTCATTTAGGAATGCCCCCTGTCAAGTAGGTGCTCCCCCTCTCAATTAGGAGTGCCCACGCCAGTAAGGAGAGCCCCCTGTCAATGAGGAGGGCCCCCTGTCAATGAGGGATGCCTCATGTCACCAAGGAGTGACCCATGTCAATTAGGAGTGCCCCATGTCAATGAGAAGTGCCCCCTTTCAATGAGTAGTGCCCCCTGCCAATGAGGAGTGTCCCACCGTCAATGAGGAGAGCCCCATGCCAATGAGGAGTGCCCCGACATTGAGGAGTGCCCCCTGACAGTGAGGAGTGCCCCCTGACAGTGAGGAGTTCCCCCTATCAATAAGGAGTGCCCTTTGCAAACTAGGAGTGCCCCCTGTCAATTAGGAGTGCCCCACCGTCAATGAGAATTGCGCCGATAAATGTCAATTAGGAGTGACCGCTGCCAATTCGAAGTGCCCCCTGTCAATGCCGAGTGCCACCTGTCAATGTGGAGTTCCCCCTGTCAATGAGGAGTGCCCCCTGTCAATTATGAGTGCCCCCTTTCAATTTGGATTGCCCCCTCTCAATTAGCAGTGTTCCCAGTTATATAGCAGTACCCCCTTTTAATTCGGAGTGCCCCTTGTCAACTAGGAGCTCCCCGTGGCAGTTGTGAATGCCTCCTGCCAATTAGGAGTGACCCCTGCCAATTTGGAGTGACCGCTGCCAATAGTGAATGCCTCCTGCCAATTAGGAGTGACCCCTGCCAATTAGGAGTGACCGCTGCCAATAGTGAATGCCCCCTGTCAAAGAGGACTGCTCTCTGTCAATGAGGAGCGCCCTATCTCAATTAGGATTGCCCCATGTCAATTGGAAGTGCCTCCTTTCATTGAGGAGTGCCCTCTTTCAATGGGGAGTGCCCCCTGTAAATGAGGAGTGGCCCCTCTCTATTAGGAGTGTCCCCTGTCAATTTGGATGTGCCCCCCAGTAAATAAGAACGCCCCCTGTCAAAGAGGAGCGCCCCCTGTCAATGAGGAGCACCCACTGTCAATGAAGATTGCCCCTGTCAATGAGGAGTGCCCCCTGTCAATGAGAAGTGCCCACACTCAATGACGAGTGCCCCATACCAATGAGGAATGCCCCTGTCAATGAGGACTGCCCCCTGTCAATATGGAGTGCCCTCTGTCAATGAGGAGTGCCCCCTGTCAATGAGGAGTGCCCCCTGTCAATGAGGAGTGCCCCCTGTCAATCAGGAATGCCCCCTGTTAATCAGGAATGCCCCCTGTGAATGAGGAATGCCCCATGTCAATATGCAGGGCCCCATGTCAATTCGGAGTGCCCCATGTCAATTAGAATTGCCCCCTGCCAATTAGGAGTGCCTCCTGTCAATCACCAGTGCCCCCTTTCAATGTGGAGTGGCCCCGGCCAATAAGGACAGTCCCCTGTCAATGAGGAGGGCCCCATATCAACGAGGAATGCCCGCTGTCAATGAGGAGCACCCCCTGTCAATGAAGATTGCCCCTGTCAATGAGGAGTGGCCCCTGTCAATGAGAAGTGCCCACAGACAATGACGAGTGCCCCATACCAATGAGGAGTGCCCCTGTCAATGAGGAATGCCCCCTGTCAATGAGGAGTGCCCCCTGTCAATGTGGTTTGCCCCCTGTCAATGAGGAGTGCCCCCTGTCAATCAGGAATGCCCCCTGTTAATCAGGAATGCCCCCTGTGAATGACGAATGCCCCATGTCAATTTGCAGGGCCCCATGTCAATTCGGAGTGCCCCATGTCAATTAGAATTGCCCCGTGACAATTAGGAGTGCCTCCTGTCAATGACCAGTGCCCCCTTTCAATGTGGAGTGCCCCCTGCCAATAAGGACAGCCCCCTGTCAATGAGGAGGGCCCCGTGTCAATGGGGAATGCCCCATGTCAATTAGGAGTGACCCTGTCAATGACGAGTGCCCCACCGCCAATGACGAGAGCCCCATGCCAATGAGGAGTGCCCCTGTCAATGAGGAGTGCCCCCTGTCAGTGAGGAGTGCCCCCTGTCAATAAGGAGTTCCCCCTTTCAATAAGGAGTGCCCCCTGCAAACTAGGAGTGCCCCCTGTCAATTAGGAGTGCCCCCTGCAAACTAGGTGTCCCTCTGTCAAAGAGGAGTGCCCCACCGTCAATGAGGAGTGCCCCGTGTCAATTAGGAGTGATCGCTGCCAATTAGAAGTGGCCCCTGTCAATGCCGAGTGCCCCCTGTCAATGTGGAGTTCCCCTGTCAATGAGGAGCGCCCCCTGTCAATTAGGAGTGCCTCTTTTCAATGTGGATTGCCCCCTCTGAATTAGCAGTGACCCCAGTCATATAGGAGTTCACCCATTTAATTAGCAGTGCCCCATGTCAACTAGGAGCTCCACGTGGCAGTTGCGAATGCCGCCTGCAAATTTGGAGTGCCCCCTGTCAAAGAGGAGTGCCCCCTGTCAATGAGGAATGCCCCATGCCAATTAGGATTGCTCCATGTCAATTAGGAGTGCCCGTTTTCAATGAGGAGTGCTCCCTGTCAATGAGGAGTGCCCGAACGTCAATGAGGAGTGCCCCCTGTAAATGAGGAGTGGACCTTCTCAATTAGGAGTGACCGCTGTCAATTAGGAGTGGTCCCTGTCAATGAGGAGTGCCCTATGTCAAATTGGAGTGCTCCATGTCAATGAGAAGTGCCCCCTTTCAATGAGGAGTGCCCCCTGCCAATGAGGAGTGCCCCCTGTAAATGCGGATTGGCCCCTGTCAATTAGGAGTGTCCCCTGTCAATTAGGAATGCCCCATGCCAATTAGGATTGCTCCATGTGAATTAGGAGTGCCCGTTTTCAATGAGGAGTGCCCCCTGTCAATGAGGAGTGCCCCAACGTCAATGAGGAGTGCCCCCTGTCAATGAGGAGTGCCCCAACGTCAATGAGGAGTGCCACCTGTAAATGAGGAGTGGACCTACTCAATTAGGAGTGACCGCTGCCAATTAGGAGTGGTCCCTGTCAATGAGGAGTGCCCTATGTCAAATAGGATTGCTCCATGTCAATGAGAAGTGCCCCCTTTCAATGAGGAGTGCCTCCTGTCAATTCGGCGCGCCCTCTGTCAAATAGGAGTGTCCCTGCCAATTTGGAGTGACTCCTGTCATTGAGAAGTGCCCCCTGTCAATGAGGAATACCCCCTGTCAATGACGAGTGCCTCCTTTCATTGAGGAGTGCATTCTGTCAATGAGGCGTGCCCCCTGTAAATGAGGAGTGGCCCCTCTCTATTAGGAGTGACCCCTGTCAATTAGGATGTGCCCCCCAGTAAATGAGAGCGCCCCCTGTCAATGACGAGCGCCCCCTGTCAATGAGGAGCACCCCCTGTCAATGAAGATTGCCCCTGTCAATGAGGAGTGCCCCCTGTCTTTGAGAAGTGCCCACACTCAATGACGAGTGCCCCATACCAATGAGGAATGCCCCTGTCAATGAGGACTTTCCCCTGTCAATAGGGAGTGCCCCTTGTCAATGAGGAGTGCCCTCTGTCAATGAGGAGTGCCCGCTGTCAATGAGGAGTGCCCCCTGTCAATGAGGAGTGCCGCCTTTCAATCAGGAATGCCCCCTGTTAATCAGGAATGCCCCCTGTGAATGAGCAATGCCCCATGTCAATTTGCAGGGCCCCATGTCAATTCGGAGTGCCCTATGTCAATTAGAATTGCCCCCTGCCAATTAGGAGTGCCTCCTGTCAATCACCAGTGCCCCCTTTCAATGTGGAGTGCCCCCTGCCAATAAGGACAGCCCCCTGTCAATGAGGAGGGCCCCATGTCAATGAGGAGTGCCCATGTCAAAGAGGAGTGCCCCTGTCAATGTGTAGTACCCCATTTCAATTAGGAGTGCCCCATGTCAATGAGGACTGCCCCCTTTCAATGAATAGTGGCCCCTGTCAATTAGGTGTTCCCCCTTGTCAATGAGGAGTGCCCCCTGTCAATGAAACGTGCCCCCTGTCAATGCGGAGCGCCCCCTGTCAATTCGGAGTGCTCCTTGTGAATGAGAAGTGCCCCCTGTCACTGACGAATGCCCCATGTCAATGAGGAATACCTCATGCCAATGGGGAGTGCCCCTGTCAATGCGGAGTGCCCCCTGTTAGTGAGGGGTTCCCCCTGCCAATTAGGAGTTCCCCCTGTCAATTAGGAGTGCCCCCTGTCAATTAGGAGTGCCCCCTGTCAATTACGAGTGGCGCCTGTCAAGCAGGAGTTCGCCCTTTGACTTGGAGTGCCCCTTGTCAAATAGGGGCTCCCCCTTTCATTGGAGTGCTCTGTGTCAATTAGGAGTGCCCCCCGACAATTAGGAGTGACCCGTGCCAATGAGGAGTGACCCCTGCCAATTAGGAGTGCCTCCTGTCAATGGGAAGTGCCCCCTATCAATGGGAAGTGCCCCCTGTCAATGAGGAGAGCCCCCTTTAAATTTGGAGTGCCCCTAGTCAACTAGGATCTCCCCTTGTCTATTAGGATTGCCCCCTGTCAATTTGGAGTGAGCCCTTTCATTTCGTAGTGCCCCCCGTCAATTAGTAGTGTCCCGTGTCAATGAGGACTGCCCTCTGTCAATGACTGGTTCCCCTTGACAAGTAGGAGTGCCTCCTTTCAATTAGGAATGCCCCCTGTCAAGTAGGTGCTCGCCCTCTCAATTAGGAGTGCCCCTGTCAATAAGGAGAGCCCCCTGTCAATGAGGAGGGCCCCCTGTCAATGAGGGATGCCCCATGTCACCGAGGAGTGACCCATGTCAATTAGGAGTGCCCCATGTCAATGAGAAGTGCCCCCTTTCAATGAGTAGTGCCCCTGCCAATGAGGAGTGTCCCACCGTCAATGAGGAGAGCCCAATGACAATGAGGAGTGCCCCGACATTGAGGAGTGCCCCCTGACAGTGAGGAATGCCCCCTGACAGTGAGGAGTTCCCCCTATCAATAAGGAGTGCCCTTTGCAAACTAGGAGTGCCTCCTGTCAATTAGGAGTGCCCTCCGTCAATGAGGAGTGCCCCACCGTCAATGAGAATTGCCGCCTATAAATGTTAATTAGGAGTGACCGCTGCCAATTAGAAGTGCCACCTGTCAATGTGGAGTTCCCCCTGTCAATGAGGAGTGACCCCTGTCAATTATGAGTGCCCCCTTTCAATTTGGATTGCCCCCTCTCAATTAGCAGTGTTCCCAGTCATATAGCAGTACCCCCATTTAATTAGGAGTGCCCCTTGTCAACTAGGAGCTCCCCGTGGCAGCTGTGAATGCCTCCTGCCAATTAGGAGTGACCCCTGCCAATTAGGAGTGACCGCTGCCAATAGTGAATGCCCCCTGTCAAGGAGGACTGCTCTCTGTCAATGAGGAGTGCCCTATCTCAATTAGGATTGCCCCATGTCAAGTGGAAGTGCCTCCTTTCATTGAGGAGTGCCCTCTCTCAATGAGGAGTGCCCCCTGTAAATGAGGAGTGGCCCCTCTCTATTAGGAGTGTCCCCTGTCAATTAGGATGTGCCCCCCAGTAAATGAGAGCGCCCCCTGTCAATGAGGAGCGCCCCCTGTCAATGAGGAGCACCCCCTGTCAATGAAGATTGCCCCTTTCAATGTGGTGTGCCCCCGGCCAATATGGACAGCCCCCTGTCAATGAGGAGGGCCCCATGTCAATGAGGAATGCCCCCTGTCAATGTGGAGCACCCCCTGTCAATGAAGATTGCCCCTGTCAATGAGGAGTGCCCCCTGTCAATGAGAAGTGCCCACAGACAATGACGAGTGCCCCATACCAATGAGGAGTGCCCCTGTCAATGAGGACTGCCCCATGTCAATGAGGAGTGCCCCCTGTCAATGAGGAGTGCCCCCTGTCAATCAGGAATGCACCCTGTTAATGAGGAATGCCCCATGTCTATTTGCAGGGCCCCATGTCAATTAGGAGTGCCCCCTGTCGATAAGGACGCCCGTGTCAATGAAGAGTGATCCTAGTCAATGACGAGTGCCCCACCAACAATGCGGAGTGACGCCTGGTAACTGAGAAGTGCCCCACCTTCAATGGGGATTGTCCCCTGTCAATGAGGAGTGCCCCACTGTCAATAAGGAGTGTCCACAGTCAATTATGAGTGCCCCAGTCAATGAGGAGTGCCCCCTGTCAATGAGGAGTGCCCCCCCCCGACAATTGGAGTGTCCGCTGTCAATGAGGAGTACCTCCTGTCAATGAGGAGTACACCATGTCAATGAGGAGTGCCTCCTGTCAATGAGGAGTGCCCCCTGTCAATGAAGATTGCGCACTGTCAATAATGATTGCCCCCTGTCAATTACGAGTCTCGCCTGTCAAATAGGATTGCCCCCTTTCATATAGGAGTGCCCTTTGTCAGTTCGGAGCTCCCCCTGTTAATTAGGAGTTGCCCCTGTAAATTAGGAGTGCCCCATCTCAACTAGGAGTGCCCAATGTCAATTAGGACTCCCCTGTCAATGAGGAGTTCCCCTTGTCAATGAGCAATGCCGCCCTTCCCCCCGTCAATGACGAGTACCCCACCGTCAACGAGGAGTGACCTCTAGTCAATGAGCAGTACCCCTCCATCAAAGGGGAGTGCCCCATGTCACTGAGGAGTGCCCCCTGTCAAGGAGGAATGCCCCCTGTCAATGAGCTGTGCCGCCTGTCAATGAGGTATATCCTCTGTCAATTAGGTCTGCCCCCTGTCAATTAGGACTGCGCCTTGTAAATTAGGCGCTCCCCCTGTCAACTAGGAGTGGCACCTATCAATTAGGAGTGCCCCCTGTCAGTGAGGAGTGCCCCTGTCAATGAGGCGTGCCCCCTGTCAATGAGGAGTGTTCTCTGCCAATGGGGTGTGTCGCCTGTCAATTAGGAGTGCACCCTGTCAACTGGGATAGCGCCTTTTCAATTAGGAGTAACCCCTGTCAATCAGGAGTGCCCCCGGTCAATGAGGAGTGGGCACTGTCACGGAGGAATGCCCGCTGTCAATGAGGAGTGTCCGCTGCCAGTAAGGTGTGTCGCCTGACAATTAGGAGTGCCCCCTGTCAATTAGGAGTGCCCCCTGTCAATAAGGAAACCCCTGTCAATGGGGAGGTCCCCTTGTCAATGTGCAGTACACGCCCCCCCCCCCTCAATGACGAGTGCCCCACCTTCAACGAGGAGTGAACCCAAGTCAATGAGGACAGCCCCCTGTCAATTAGGTCTGCCCCCTGTCAACTAGCATAGCGCCTTGTCAATTAGGAGCACCCCTGTCATTTAGGAGTGGCACCTTTCATTTAGGAGTGCCCCCTGTCAATGAGGATTGCTCCCTGTCAATGTGGAGTGTTCTCTGCCAATGGGGTGTGTCGCCTGTCAATTAGGAGTGCACCCTGTCAACTGGGATAGCGCCTTGTCAATTAGGAGCTCCCCCTCTCAATTAGGAATGTCCCGTGTCAATTAGGAGTACCCCCTGTCAATCAGGAGTGCCCCCTTTCAATGAGGAGTGGCCCCTGTCACGGAGGAATGCCCGCTGTCAATGAGGAGTGCCCCGTGTCAATGAGGAGTGTTCTCTGCCAATGGGGTGTGTCGCCTTTCAATTAGGAGTGCCCCCTGTCAATTAGGTCTGCCCCCTGTCAATTAGGAAAGCGCCTTGTCAATTAGGAGCACCCCCTGTCAATTACGAGTGGCACATATCAATTAGGAGTGCCCCTGTCCATGAGGAGTGACCCCTGTCAATGAGGACTGCCCCCTGTCAAGCAGGAATGCCCCCTGTCAATGAAGAATGCTCCCTGTCAAAGAGGAGTGCCCCCTGTCAATGAGGAGTGTCCCCTGCCGATGGGGTGTGTCGCCTGTCAATTAGGAGTGCCCACTGTCAATTTGGACGCCCCTGTCAATGAGGAAGTCCCGTTGTCAATGGGCAGTACCCCCCTCAATGACGAGTGCCCCACCGACAACGAGGAGTGACACCTTGTCAATGAGGAGTGTCCACTGTCAATTAGGAGTGCCCCCTGTCAAGGAGGAGTGCACCCTGTCAATGATGAGTGGTCCCTGTCAAGGAGGAAAGCCCCCTGTCAAGGAGAAGTGCACCCTGTCAATGAGGAGTGCCCCCTGTCAATGAGGACTGTCCCTTGTCAATGAGGACTGTCCCTCGTCAATGAGGAGTGTCCCCTGCCCAATGGGGAGTGTCGTCTGTCAGTGAGGAGTGCCCCCTGTTAATGAGGAGTGCCCCCTGTCAATGAGGAGTGTCCCCTGCCGATGGGGTGTATCGCCTGTCAATTAGGAGTCCCCCTGTCAATTAGGACGCGCCTGTCATTGAGGAAGTCCCGTTGTCAATTACCAGTACCCCCCCCCCCCCAATGACGAGTGACCCACCGTCTATGAGGAGTGACCCCTAGTCAATGAGGAGTGACCACTGTCAATTATGACTGCCCCCTGTCAAGGAGGAGTGCACCCTGTCAATGAGGTGTGGTCCCTGTCAAGGAGGAAAGCCCCCTGTCAAGGAGAAGTGCTCCCTGTCAATGAGGAGTGCCCCCTGTCAATGAGGAGTGTCCCCTGTCAATGAGGACTGTCCCTCGTCAATGACGAGTGTCCCCTGCCAATGGGGAGTGTCGCCTGTCAATGAGGAGTGCCCCGTGTTAATGAGGAGAGCCCCCTGTCAATGAGGAGTGTCCCCTGCGAATAGGGTGTGTCGCCTGTCAATTAGGTGTGACCCCTGTCAATTCGGTCTGCCCCCTGTCAATTAGGAGTGCCCCCTGTCAATAAGGAAACCCCTGTCAATGGGGAGGTCCCCTTGTCAATGTGAAGCACCCGCCCCCCCCCCCCTCAATGACGAGTGCCCCACCTTCAACGAGGAGTGAACCCAAGTCAATGAGGAGAGCCCCCTGTCAATTAGGTCTGCCCCCTGTCAACTATCATAGCGCCTTGTCAATTAGGAGCACCCCCTGTCATTTAGGAGTGGCACCTTTCAATTAGGAGTGCCCCCTGTCAATGAGGATTGCTCCCTGTCAATGAGGAGTGCCCCCTGTCAATGAGGAGTGTTCTCTGCCAATGGGGTGTGTCGCCTGTCAATTAGGAGTGCACCCTGTCAACTGGGATAGCGCCTTGTCAATTAGGAGCTCCCCCTCTCAATTAGGAATGCCGCGTGTCAATTAGGAGTACCCCCTGTCAATCAGGAGTGCCCCCTGTCAATGAGGAGTGGCCCCTGTCACGGAGGAATGCCCGCTGTCAATGAGGAGTGCCCCTTGTCAAAGAGGAGTGTTCTCTGCCAATGGGGTGTGTCGCCTGTCAATTAGGAGTGCCCCCTGTCAATTAGGTCTGCCCCCTGTCAATTAGGATAGCGCCTTGTCCATTAGGAGCTCCCCTGTCAATTACGAGTGGCACCTATCAATTAGGAGTGCCACTGTCCATGAGGAGTGACCCCTGTCAATGAGGACTGCCCCCTGTCAAGGAGGAATGACCCCTGTCAATGAAGAATGCTCCCTGTTAAAGAGGAGAGCCCCCTGTCAATAAGGACGCCCCTGTCAATGAGGAAGTCCCGTTGTCAATGGGCAGTCCCCCCCCCCTCAATGACGAGTGACTCACCGTAAACGAGGATTGACCCCTAGTCAATGAGGAGTGACCACTGTCAATTAGGAGTGCCCCCTGTCAATGACGAGTGCCCCCTGTCACCTAGGAGTGAACCATGACAATTTGGAGTGCCGCATGTCAATGAGAAGTGCCCCCTTTCAATGAGTAGCACCCCTGTCAATGAGGAGTGCCCGCTGTCAATGAGGAGTGTCCATGTCCAGGAGGAGTGCCCTTGTCAGTGAGGAGTGCCCCCTGTCAATGAGGATTGCCCCATGTCAATCAGGAGTGCCCCATTTCAATTAGGAGTGCCCCATGTCAATGAGGAGTGCCCCCTTTCATTGAGTAGTGGCCTCTGTCAATGAGGAGAGCCCCACCTTCAAAGAGGAGTGCCCCTGTAAATGAGGAGTGGCCCCTGTCAATTAGGAGTGCCCAACTGTCAATGAGGAGCGCACGCTGTCAATGAGAAGAGACCACTGTCAATGAGGAGTGCTCCCTGTGAATGAGAAGCGCCCCCGGCCAATGACGAAAGCCCAATGTCAATGAGGAGTGCCCCTGTCAATGAGGAGTGCCCCCTGTCAATGACGAAAGCCCATTGTCAATTAGGAGTGCCCCTGTCGATTAGGAGTGCCCCCTGTCAATTAGGAATACGCCCTTTCAATTAGGACTGTTCCTTGTCAATCAGGAGCTCCCCCTGTCAGTTAGGACTGCTCCGTGCCATTTAGCATTGCCCACTGACAATTAGGAGTGATCCCTGCCAGTTCGGAGTGACCCTGCTAATTAGGAGTACCCCCTGTCAATTTGGAGTCCCCCTTGTTAATTAGGAGCTCCCCTTGTCAATTAGGAGTGGCCCCTGTAAATTAGGATTAAACCCTGACAATTAGGAGTGCCCCCCGTCAATAAGGAGTGCCCACTGTCATTAGGGATTGCCCCCTGTCAATGATGAATGCCCAATGTCAATTAGGAGTGCCCCATGTCAATGAGGAGTGCCCTCTGTCAACGAGGAGTGCCCCCTGTCAATGGGTAGTGTCCCCCGGCGCGTTGGAGTCCCCCCTGTCAATTAGGAGCACCCTCTTTCAGTTAGTGTTGCCCCCTGTCAATTAGGAGTGCCCCCTGTCAATTAGGAGTGCCTCCTCTCAAGCAGGAGTACGCCCATTGAAGTGGACTGCACCTTGTCTATTAGGGGCTCCCCCTGTCATTTAAGAGTGATCTGTGTCAATTAGGAGGGCCTCCTGTCAATGGGGAATGCCCCCTGTCAATGAGGAGTGCCCCCTCTCAATCAGGAGTGCCCCCTGTCAGTGACGAATGCCCACTGCCCATGAGGAGAGCATCCTTTAAATTTGGAGTGCCCCTAGTCAACTAGGATCTCCCCCTGTCTATTAGGATTGCCCCCTGTCAATTTGGAGTGAGCCCTTTCATGTCGTAGTGCCCCCCGTCAATTAGTAGTGTCCCTTGTCAATGAGGACTGCCCTCTGTCAATGACTGGTTCCCCTTGACAAGTAGGAGTGCCTCCTTTCAATTAGGAATGCCCCCTGTCAAGTAGGTGCTCCCCCTCTCAATTAGGAGTGCCCACGCCAGTAAGGAGAGCCCCCTGTCAATGAGGAGGGCCCCCTGTCAATGAGGGATGCCTCATGTCACCTAGGAGTGACCCATGTCAATTAGGAGTGCCCCATGTCAATGAGAAGTGCCCCCTTTCAATGAGTAGTGCCCCCTGCCAATGAGGAGTGTCCCACCGTCAATGAGGAGAGCCCCATGCCAATGAGGAGTGCCCCGACATTGAGGAGTGCCCCCTGACAGTGAGGAGTGCCCCCTGACAGTGAGGAGTTCCCCCTATCAATAAGGAGTGCCCTTTGCAAACTAGGAGTGCCCCCTGTCAATTAGGAGTGCCCCACCGTCAATGAGAATTGCGCCGATAAATGTCAATTAGGAGTGACCGCTGCCAATTCGAAGTGCCCCCTGTCAATGCCGAGTGCCACCTGTCAATGTGGAGTTCCCCCTGTCAATGAGGAGTGCCCCCTGTCAATTATGAGTGCCCCCTTTCAATTTGGATTGCCCCCTCTCAATTAGCAGTGTTCCCAGTTATATAGCAGTACCCCCTTTTAATTCGGAGTGCCCCTTGTCAACTAGGAGCTCCCCGTGGCAGTTGTGAATGCCTCCTGCCAATTAGGAGTGACCCCTGCCAATTTGGAGTGACCGCTGCCAATAGTGAATGCCTCCTGCCAATTAGGAGTGACCCCTGCCAATTAGGAGTGACCGCTGCCAATAGTGAATGCCCCCTGTCAAAGAGGACTGCTCTCTGTCAATGAGGAGCGCCCTATCTCAATTAGGATTGCCCCATGTCAATTGGAAGTGCCTCCTTTCATTGAGGAGTGCCCTCTTTCAATGGGGAGTGCCCCCTGTAAATGAGGAGTGGCCCCTCTCTATTAGGAGTGTCCCCTGTCAATTTGGATGTGCCCCCCAGTAAATAAGAACGCCCCCTGTCAAAGAGGAGCGCCCCCTGTCAATGAGGAGCACCCTCTGTCAATGAAGATTGCCCCTGTCAATGAGGAGTGCCCCCTGTCAATGAGAAGTGCCCACACTCAATGACGAGTGCCCCATACCAATGAGGAATGCCCCTGTCAATGAGGACTGCCCCCTGTCAATATGGAGTGCCCTCTGTCAATGAGGAGTGCCCCCTGTCAATGAGGAGTGCCCCCTGTCAATGAGGAGTGCCCCCTGTCAATCAGGAATGCCCCCTGTTAATCAGGAATGCCCCCTGTGAATGAGGAATGCCCCATGTCAATATGCAGGGCCCCATGTCAATTCGGAGTGCCCCATGTCAATTAGAATTGCCCCCTGCCAATTAGGAGTGCCTCCTGTCAATCACCAGTGCCCCCTTTCAATGTGGAGTGGCCCCGGCCAATAAGGACAGTCCCCTGTCAATGAGGAGGGCCCCATATCAACGAGGAATGCCCCCTGTCAATGAGGAGCACCCCCTGTCAATGAAGATTGCCCCTGTCAATGAGGAGTGGCCCCTGTCAATGAGAAGTGCCCACAGACAATGACGAGTGCCCCATACCAATGAGGAGTGCCCCTGTCAATGAGGAATGCCCCCTGTCAATGAGGAGTGCCCCCTGTCAATGTGGTTTGCCCCCTGTCAATGAGGAGTGCCCCCTGTCAATCAGGAATGCCCCCTGTTAATCAGGAATGCCCCCTGTGAATGACGAATGCCCCATGTCAATTTGCAGGGCCCCATGTCAATTCGGAGTGCCCCATGTCAATTAGAATTGCCCCGTGACAATTAGGAGTGCCTCCTGTCAATGACCAGTGCCCCCTTTCAATGTGGAGTGCCCCCTGCCAATAAGGACAGCCCCCTGTCAATGAGGAGGGCCCCGTGTCAATGGGGAATGCCCCATGTCAATTAGGAGTGACCCTGTCAATGACGAGTGCCCCACCGCCAATGACGAGAGCCCCATGCCAATGAGGAGTGCCCCTGTCAATGAGGAGTGCCCCCTGTCAGTGAGGAGTGCCCCCTGTCAATAAGGAGTTCCCCCTTTCAATAAGGAGTGCCCCCTGCAAACTAGGAGTGCCCCCTGTCAATTAGGAGTGCCCCCTGCAAACTAGGTGTCCCTCTGTCAAAGAGGAGTGCCCCACCGTCAATGAGGAGTGCCCCGTGTCAATTAGGAGTGATCGCTGCCAATTAGAAGTGGCCCCTGTCAATGCCGAGTGCCCCCTGTCAATGTGGAGTTCCCCTGTCAATGAGGAGCGCCCCCTGTCAATTAGGAGTGCCTCTTTTCAATGTGGATTGCCCCCTCTGAATTAGCAGTGACCCCAGTCATATAGGAGTTCACCCATTTAATTAGCAGTGCCCCATGTCAACTAGGAGCTCCACGTGGCAGTTGCGAATGCCGCCTGCAAATTTGGAGTGCCCCCTGTCAAAGAGGAGTGCCCCCTGTCAATGAGGAATGCCCCATGCCAATTAGGATTGCTCCATGTCAATTAGGAGTGCCCGTTTTCAATGAGGAGTGCTCCCTGTCAATGAGGAGTGCCCGAACGTCAATGAGGAGTGCCCCCTGTAAATGAGGAGTGGACCTTCTCAATTAGGAGTGACCGCTGTCAATTAGGAGTGGTCCCTGTCAATGAGGAGTGCCCTATGTCAAATTGGAGTGCTCCATGTCAATGAGAAGTGCCCCCTTTCAATGAGGAGTGCCCCCTGCCAATGAGGAGTGCCCCCTGTAAATGCGGATTGGCCCCTGTCAATTAGGAGTGTCCCCTGTCAATTAGGAATGCCCCATGCCAATTAGGATTGCTCCATGTGAATTAGGAGTGCCCGTTTTCAATGAGGAGTGCCCCCTGTCAATGAGGAGTGCCCCAACGTCAATGAGGAGTGCCCCCTGTCAATGAGGAGTGCCCCAACGTCAATGAGGAGTGCCCCCTGTAAATGAGGAGTGGACCTACTCAATTAGGAGTGACCGCTGCCAATTAGGAGTGGTCCCTGTCAATGAGGAGTGCCCTATGTCAAATAGGATTGCTCCATGTCAATGAGAAGTGCCCCCTTTCAATGAGGAGTGCCTCCTGTCAATTCGGAGCGCCCTCTGTCAAATAGGAGTGTCCCTGCCAATTTGGAGTGACTCCTGTCATTGAGAAGTGCCCCCTGTCAATGAGGAATACCCCCTGTCAATGACGAGTGCCTCCTTTCATTGAGGAGTGCATTCTGTCAATGAGGCGTGCCCCCTGTAAATGAGGAGTGGCCCCTCTCTATTAGGAGTGACCCCTGTCAATTAGGATGTGCCCCCCAGTAAATGAGAGCGCCCCCTGTCAATGACGAGCGCCCCCTGTCAATGAGGAGCACCCCCTGTCAATGAAGATTGCCCCTGTCAATGAGGAGTGCCCCCTGTCTTTGAGAAGTGCCCACACTCAATGACGAGTGCCCCATACCAATGAGGAATGCCCCTGTCAATGAGGACTTTCCCCTGTCAATAGGGAGTGCCCGCTGTCAATGAGGAGTGCCCCCTGTCAATGAGGAGTGCCCCCTTTCAATCAGGAATGCCCCCTGTTAATCAGGAATGCCCCCTGTGAATGAGGAATGCCCCATGTCAATTTGCAGGGCCCCATGTCAATTCGGAGTGCCCTATGTCAATTAGAATTGCCCCCTGCCAATTAGGAGTGCCTCCTGTCAATCACCAGTGCCCCCTTTCAATGAGGAGTGCCCCCTGTCAATGACGAAAGCCCATTGTCAATTAGGAGTGCCCCTGTCGATTAGGAGTGCCCCCTGTCAATTAGGAATACGCCCTTTCAATTAGGACTGTTCCTTGTCAATCAGGAGCTCCCCCTGTCAGTTAGGACTGCTCCGTGCCATTTAGCATTGCCCACTGACAATTAGGAGTGATCCCTGCCAGTTCGGAGTGACCCTGCTAATTAGGAGTACCCCCTGTCAATTTGGAGTCCCCCTTGTTAATTAGGAGCTCCCCTTGTCAATTAGGAGTGGCCCCTGTAAATTAGGATTAAACCCTGACAATTAGGAGTGCCCCCCGTCAATAAGGAGTGCCCACTGTCATTAGGGATTGCCCCCTGTCAATGATGAATGCCCAATGTCAATTAGGAGTGCCCCATGTCAATGAGGAGTGCCCTCTGTCAACGAGGAGTGCCCCCTGTCAATGGGTAGTGTCCCCCGGCGCGTTGGAGTCCCCCCTGTCAATTAGGAGCACCCTCTTTCAGTTAGTGTTGCCCCCTGTCAATTAGGAGTGCCCCCTGTCAATTAGGAGTGCCTCCTCTCAAGCAGGAGTACGCCCATTGAAGTGGACTGCACCTTGTCTATTAGGGGCTCCCCCTGTCATTTAAGAGTGATCTGTGTCAATTAGGAGGGCCTCCTGTCAATGGGGAATGCCCCCTGTCAATGAGGAGTGCCCCCTCTCAATCAGGAGTGCCCCCTGTCAGTGACGAATGCCCACTGCCCATGAGGAGAGCATCCTTTAAATTTGGAGTGCCCCTAGTCAACTAGGATCTCCCCCTGTCTATTAGGATTGCCCCCTGTCAATTTGGAGTGAGCCCTTTCATGTCGTAGTGCCCCCCGTCAATTAGTAGTGTCCCTTGTCAATGAGGACTGCCCTCTGTCAATGACTGGTTCCCCTTGACAAGTAGGAGTGCCTCCTTTCAATTAGGAATGCCCCCTGTCAAGTAGGTGCTCCCCCTCTCAATTAGGAGTGCCCACGCCAGTAAGGAGAGCCCCCTGTCAATGAGGAGGGCCCCCTGTCAATGAGGGATGCCTCATGTCACCTAGGAGTGACCCATGTCAATTAGGAGTGCCCCATGTCAATGAGAAGTGCCCCCTTTCAATGAGTAGTGCCCCCTGCCAATGAGGAGTGTCCCACCGTCAATGAGGAGAGCCCCATGCCAATGAGGAGTGCCCCGACATTGAGGAGTGCCCCCTGACAGTGAGGAGTGCCCCCTGACAGTGAGGAGTTCCCCCTATCAATAAGGAGTGCCCTTTGCAAACTAGGAGTGCCCCCTGTCAATTAGGAGTGCCCCACCGTCAATGAGAATTGCGCCGATAAATGTCAATTAGGAGTGACCGCTGCCAATTCGAAGTGCCCCCTGTCAATGCCGAGTGCCACCTGTCAATGTGGAGTTCCCCCTGTCAATGAGGAGTGCCCCCTGTCAATTATGAGTGCCCCCTTTCAATTTGGATTGCCCCCTCTCAATTAGCAGTGTTCCCAGTTATATAGCAGTACCCCCTTTTAATTCGGAGTGCCCCTTGTCAACTAGGAGCTCCCCGTGGCAGTTGTGAATGCCTCCTGCCAATTAGGAGTGACCCCTGCCAATTTGGAGTGACCGCTGCCAATAGTGAATGCCTCCTGCCAATTAGGAGTGACCCCTGCCAATTAGGAGTGACCGCTGCCAATAGTGAATGCCCCCTGTCAAAGAGGACTGCTCTCTGTCAATGAGGAGCGCCCTATCTCAATTAGGATTGCCCCATGTCAATTGGAAGTGCCTCCTTTCATTGAGGAGTGCCCTCTTTCAATGGGGAGTGCCCCCTGTAAATGAGGAGTGGCCCCTCTCTATTAGGAGTGTCCCCTGTCAATTTGGATGTGCCCCCCAGTAAATAAGAACGCCCCCTGTCAAAGAGGAGCGCCCCCTGTCAATGAGGAGCACCCTCTGTCAATGAAGATTGCCCCTGTCAATGAGGAGTGCCCCCTGTCAATGAGAAGTGCCCACACTCAATGACGAGTGCCCCATACCAATGAGGAATGCCCCTGTCAATGAGGACTGCCCCCTGTCAATATGGAGTGCCCTCTGTCAATGAGGAGTGCCCCCTGTCAATGAGGAGTGCCCCCTGTCAATGAGGAGTGCCCCCTGTCAATCAGGAATGCCCCCTGTTAATCAGGAATGCCCCCTGTGAATGAGGAATGCCCCATGTCAATATGCAGGGCCCCATGTCAATTCGGAGTGCCCCATGTCAATTAGAATTGCCCCCTGCCAATTAGGAGTGCCTCCTGTCAATCACCAGTGCCCCCTTTCAATGTGGAGTGGCCCCGGCCAATAAGGACAGTCCCCTGTCAATGAGGAGGGCCCCATATCAACGAGGAATGCCCCCTGTCAATGAGGAGCACCCCCTGTCAATGAAGATTGCCCCTGTCAATGAGGAGTGGCCCCTGTCAATGAGAAGTGCCCACAGACATTGACGAGTGCCCCATACCAATGAGGAGTGCCCCTGTCAATGAGGAATGCCCCCTGTCAATGAGGAGTGCCCCCTGTCAATGTGGTTTGCCCCCTGTCAATGAGGAGTGCCCCCTGTCAATCAGGAATGCCCCCTGTTAATCAGGAATGCCCCCTGTGAATGACGAATGCCCCATGTCAATTTGCAGGGCCCCATGTCAATTCGGAGTGCCCCATGTCAATTAGAATTGCCCCGTGACAATTAGGAGTGCCTCCTGTCAATGACCAGTGCCCCCTTTCAATGTGGAGTGCCCCCTGCCAATAAGGACAGCCCCCTGTCAATGAGGAGGGCCCCGTGTCAATGGGGAATGCCCCATGTCAATTAGGAGTGACCCTGTCAATGACGAGTGCCCCACCGCCAATGACGAGAGCCCCATGCCAATGAGGAGTGCCCCTGTCAATGAGGAGTGCCCCCTGTCAGTGAGGAGTGCCCCCTGTCAATAAGGAGTTCCCCCTTTCAATAAGGAGTGCCCCCTGCAAACTAGGAGTGCCCCCTGTCAATTAGGAGTGCCCCCTGCAAACTAGGTGTCCCTCTGTCAAAGAGGAGTGCCCCACCGTCAATGAGGAGTGCCCCGTGTCAATTAGGAGTGATCGCTGCCAATTAGAAGTGGCCCCTGTCAATGCCGAGTGCCCCCTGTCAATGTGGAGTTCCCCTGTCAATGAGGAGCGCCCCCTGTCAATTAGGAGTGCCTCTTTTCAATGTGGATTGCCCCCTCTGAATTAGCAGTGACCCCAGTCATATAGGAGTTCACCCATTTAATTAGCAGTGCCCCATGTCAACTAGGAGCTCCACGTGGCAGTTGCGAATGCCGCCTGCAAATTTGGAGTGCCCCCTGTCAAAGAGGAGTGCCCCCTGTCAATGAGGAATGCCCCATGCCAATTAGGATTGCTCCATGTCAATTAGGAGTGCCCGTTTTCAATGAGGAGTGCTCCCTGTCAATGAGGAGTGCCCGAACGTCAATGAGGAGTGCCCCCTGTAAATGAGGAGTGGACCTTCTCAAATAGGAGTGACCGCTGTCAATTAGGAGTGGTCCCTGTCAATGAGGAGTGCCCTATGTCAAATTGGAGTGCTCCATGTCAATGAGAAGTGCCCCCTTTCAATGAGGAGTGCCCCCTGCCAATGAGGAGTGCCCCCTGTAAATGCGGATTGGCCCCTGTCAATTAGGAGTGTCCCCTGTCAATTAGGAATGCCCCATGCCAATTAGGATTGCTCCATGTGAATTAGGAGTGCCCGTTTTCAATGAGGAGTGCCCCCTGTCAATGAGGAGTGCCCCAACGTCAATGAGGAGTGCCCCCTGTCAATGAGGAGTGCCCCAACGTCAATGAGGAGTGCCCCCTGTAAATGAGGAGTGGACCTACTCAATTAGGAGTGACCGCTGCCAATTAGGAGTGGTCCCTGTCAATGAGGAGTGCCCTATGTCAAATAGGATTGCTCCATGTCAATGAGAAGTGCCCCCTTTCAATGAGGAGTGCCTCCTGTCAATTCGGAGCGCCCTCTGTCAAATAGGAGTGTCCCTGCCAATTTGGAGTGACTCCTGTCATTGAGGAGTGCCCCCTGTCAATAAGGAGTTCCCCCTTTCAATAAGGAGTGCCCCCTGCAAACTAGGAGTGCCCCCTGTCAATTAGGAGTGCCCCCTGCAAACTAGGTGTCCCTCTGTCAAAGAGGAGTGCCCCACCGTCAATGAGGAGTGCCCCGTGTCAATTAGGAGTGATCGCTGCCAATTAGAAGTGGCCCCTGTCAATGCCGAGTGCCCCCTGTCAATGTGGAGTTCCCCTGTCAATGAGGAGCGCCCCCTGTCAATTAGGAGTGCCTCTTTTCAATGTGGATTGCCCCCTCTGAATTAGCAGTGACCCCAGTCATATAGGAGTTCACCCATTTAATTAGCAGTGCCCCATGTCAACTAGGAGCTCCACGTGGCAGTTGCGAATGCCGCCTGCAAATTTGGAGTGCCCCCTGTCAAAGAGGAGTGCCCCCTGTCAATGAGGAATGCCCCATGCCAATTAGGATTGCTCCATGTCAATTAGGAGTGCCCGTTTTCAATGAGGAGTGCTCCCTGTCAATGAGGAGTGCCCGAACGTCAATGAGGAGTGCCCCCTGTAAATGAGGAGTGGACCTTCTCAAATAGGAGTGACCGCTGTCAATTAGGAGTGGTCCCTGTCAATGAGGAGTGCCCTATGTCAAATTGGAGTGCTCCATGTCAATGAGAAGTGCCCCCTTTCAATGAGGAGTGCCCCCTGCCAATGAGGAGTGCCCCCTGTAAATGCGGATTGGCCCCTGTCAATTAGGAGTGTCCCCTGTCAATTAGGAATGCCCCATGCCAATTAGGATTGCTCCATGTGAATTAGGAGTGCCCGTTTTCAATGAGGAGTGCCCCCTGTCAATGAGGAGTGCCCCAACGTCAATGAGGAGTGCCCCCTGTCAATGAGGAGTGCCCCAACGTCAATGAGGAGTGCCCCCTGTAAATGAGGAGTGGACCTACTCAATTAGGAGTGACCGCTGCCAATTAGGAGTGGTCCCTGTCAATGAGGAGTGCCCTATGTCAAATAGGATTGCTCCATGTCAATGAGAAGTGCCCCCTTTCAATGAGGAGTGCCTCCTGTCAATTCGGAGCGCCCTCTGTCAAATAGGAGTGTCCCTGCCAATTTGGAGTGACTCCTGTCATTGAGAAGTGCCCCCTGTCAATGAGGAATACCCCCTGTCAATGACGAGTGCCTCCTTTCATTGAGGAGTGCATTCTGTCAATGAGGCGTGCCCCCTGTAAATGAGGAGTGGCCCCTCTCTATTAGGAGTGACCCCTGTCAATTAGGATGTGCCCCCCAGTAAATGAGAGCGCCCCCTGTCAATGACGAGCGCCCCCTGTCAATGAGGAGCACCCCCTGTCAATGAAGATTGCCCCTGTCAATGAGGAGTGCCCCCTGTCTTTGAGAAGTGCCCACACTCAATGACGAGTGCCCCATACCAATGAGGAATGCCCCTGTCAATGAGGACTTTCCCCTGTCAATAGGGAGTGCCCCTTGTCAATGAGGAATGCCCTCTGTCAATGAGGAGTGCCCGCTGTCAATGAGGAGTGCCCCCTGTCAATGAGGAGTGCCCCCTTTCAATCAGGAATGCCCCCTGTTAATCAGGAATGCCCCCTGTGAATGAGGAATGCCCCATGTCAATTTGCAGGGCCCCATGTCAATTCGGAGTGCCCTATGTCAATTAGAATTGCCCCCTGCCAATTAGGAGTGCCTCCTGTCAATCACCAGTGCCCCCTTTCAATGTGGAGTGCCCCCTGCCAATAAGGACAGCCCCCTGTCAATGAGGAGGGCCCCATGTCAATGAGGAGTGCCCATGTCAAAGAGGAGTGCCCCTGTCAATGTGTAGTACCCCATTTCAATTAGGAGTGCCCCATGTCAATGAGGACTGCCCCCTTTCAATGAATAGTGGCCCCTGTCAATTAGGTGTTCCCCCTTGTCAATGAGGAGTGCCCCCTGTCAATGAAACGTGCCCCCTGTCAATGCGGAGCGCCCCCTGTCAATTCGGAGTGCTCCTTGTGAATGAGAAGTGCCCCCTGTCAATGACGAATGCCCCATGTCAATGAGGAATACCTCATGCCAATGGGGAGTGCCCCTGTCAATGCGGAGTGCCCCCTGTTAGTGAGGGGTTCCCCCTGCCAATTAGGAGTTCCCCCTGTCAATTAGGAGTGCCCCCTGTCAATTAGGAGTGCCCCCTGTCAATTACGAGTGGCGCCTGTCAAGCAGGAGTTCGCCCTTTGACTTGGAGTGCCCCTTGTCAAATAGGGGCTCCCCCTTTCATTGGAGTGCTCTGTGTCAATTAGGAGTGCCCCCCGACAATTAGGAGTGACCCGTGCCAATGAGGAGTGACCCCTGCCAATTAGGAGTGCCTCCTGTCAATGGGAAGTGCCCCCTATCAATGGGAAGTGCCCCCTGTCAATGAGGAGAGCCCCCTTTAAATTTGGAGTGCCCCTAGTCAACTAGGATCTCCCCTTGTCTATTAGGATTGCCCCCTGTCAATTTGGAGTGAGCCCTTTCATTTCGTAGTGCCCCCCGTCAATTAGTAGTGTCCCGTGTCAATGAGGACTGCCCTCTGTCAATGACTGGTTCCCCTTGACAGGTAGGAGTGCCTCCTTTCAATTAGGAATGCCCCCTGTCAAGTAGGTGCTCGCCCTCTCAATTAGGAGTGCCCCTGTCAATAAGGAGAGCCCCCTGTCAATGAGGAGGGCCCCCTGTCAATGAGGGATGCCCCATGTCACCGAGGAGTGACCCATGTCAATTAGGAGTGCCCCATGTCAATGAGAAGTGCCCCCTTTCAATGAGTAGTGCCCCTGCCAATGAGGAGTGTCCCACCGTCAATGAGGAGAGCCCAATGACAATGAGGAGTGCCCCGACATTGAGGAGTGCCCCCTGACAGTGAGGAATGCCCCCTGACAGTGAGGAGTTCCCCCTATCAATAAGGAGTGCCCTTTGCAAACTAGGAGTGCCTCCTGTCAATTAGGAGTGCCCTCCGTCAATGAGGAGTGCCCCACCGTCAATGAGAATTGCCCCCTATAAATGTCAATTAGGAGTGACCGCTGCCAATTAGAAGTGCCCCCTGTCAATGCCGAGTGCCACCTGTCAATGTGGAGTTCCCCCTGTCAATGATGAGTGCCCCCTGTCAATTATGAGTGCCCCCTTTCAATTTCGATTGCCCCCTCTCAATTAGCAGTGTTCCCAGTCATTTCGCAGTACCCCCTTTTAATTAGGAGTGCCCCTTGTCAACTAGGAGCTCACCGTGGCAGTTGTGAATGCCTCCTGCCAATTAGGAGTGACCCCTGCCAATTAGGAGTGACCGCTGCCAATAGTGAATGCCCCCTGTCAAACAGGACTGCTCTCTGTCAATGAGGAGTGCCCTATCTCAATTAGGATTGCCCCATGTCAATTGGAAGTGCCTCCTTTCATTGAGGAGTGCCCTCTGTCAATGAGGAGTGCCCCCTGTAAATGAGGAGTGGCCCCTCTCTATTAGGAGTGTCCCCTGTCAATTTGGATGTGCCCCCCAGTAAATGGGAACGCCCCCTGTCAATGAGGAACGCCCCCTGTCAATGAGGAGCACCCCCTGTCAATGAAGACTGCCCCTGTCAATGCGGACTGCCCGCTGTCAATGAGAAGTGCCCACACTCAATGACGAGTGCCCCATACCAATGAGGAATGCCCCTGTCAATGAGGACTGCCCCCTGTCAATAAGGAGTGCCCCCTGTCAATGAGGAGTGCCCCGTGTCAATGAGGAGTGCCCCCTGTCAATGATGAGTGCCCCCTGTCAATCAGGAATGCCCCCTGTTAATCAGGAATGCCCCCTGTGAATGAGGAATGCCCCATGTCAATTTGCAGGGCCCCATGTCAATTCGGAGTGCCCCATGTCAATTAGAATTGCCCCCTGCCAATTAGGAGTGCCTCCTGTCAATGACCAGTGCCCCCTTTCAATGTGGAGTGGCCCCGGCCAATAAGGACAGCCCCCTGTCAATGAGGAGGGCCCCATGTCAATGAGGAATGCCCGCTGTCAATGAGGAGCACCCCCTGTCAATGAAGATTGCCCCTGTCAATGAGGAGTGCCCCCTGTCAATGAGAAGTGCCCACAGACAATGACGAGTGCCCCATACCAATGAGGAGTGCCCCTGTCAATGAGGACTGCCCCCTGTCAATGAGGAGTGCCCCCTGTCAATGAGGAGTGCCCCCTGTCAATGAGGAGTGCCCCCTGTCAATCAGGAATGCCCCCTGTTAATCAGGAATGCCCCCTGTGAATGAGGAATGCCCCATGTCAATTTGCAGGGCCCCATGTCAATTCGGAGTGCCCCATATCAATTAGAATTGCCCCGTGCCAATTAGGAGTGCCTCCTGTCAATAACCAGTGCCCCCTTTCAATGTGGAGTGCCCCCTGCCAATAAGGACAGCCCCCTGTCAATGAGGAGGGCCCCATGTCAATGAGGAATGCCCCATGCCAATTAGGATTGCTCCATGTCAATTAGGAGTGCCCGTTTTCAATGAGGAGTGCTCCCTGTCAATGAGGAGTGCCCGAACGTCAATGAGGAGTGCCCCCTGTAAATGAGGAGTGGACCTTCTCAATTAGGAGTGACCGCTGTCAATTAGGAATGGTCCCTGTCAATGAGGAGTGCCCTATGTCAAATTGGAGTGCTCCATGTCAATGAGAAGTGCCCCCTTTCAATGAGGAGTGCCCCCTGCCAATGAGGAGTGCCCCCTGTAAATGCGGATTGGCCCCTGTCAATTAGGAGTGTCCCCTGTCAATTAGGAATGCCCCATGCCAATTAGGATTGCTCCATGTGAATTAGGAGTGCCCGTTTTCAATGAGGAGTGCCCCCTGTCAATGAGGAGTGCCCCAACGTCAATGAGGAGTGCCCCCTGTCAATGAGGAGTGCCCCAACGTCAATGAGGAGTGCCCCCTGTAAATGAGGAGTGGACCTTCTCAATTAGGAGTGACCGCTGCCAATTAGGAGTGGTCCCTGTCAATGAGGAGTGCCCTATGTCAAATAGGATTGCTCCATGTCAATGAGAAGTGCCCCCTTTCAATGAGGAGAGCCTCCTGTCAATTCGGCGCGCCCTCTGTCAAATAGGAGTGTCCCTGCCAATTTGGAGTGACTCCTGTCATTGAGAAGTGCCCCCTGTCAATGAGGAATACCCCCTGTCAATGACGAGTGCCTCCTTTCATTGAGGAGTGCCCTCTGTCAATGAGGCGTGCCCCCTGTAAATGAGGAGTGGCCCCTCTCTATTAGGAGTGACCCCTGTCAATTAGGATGTGCCCCCCAGTAAATGAGAGCGCCCCCTGTCAATGAGGAGCACCCCCTGTCAATGAAGATTGCCCCTGTCAATGAGGAGTGCCCCCTGTCTTTGAGAAGTGCCCACACTCAATGACGAGTGCCCCATACCAATGAGGAATGCCCCTGTCAATGAGGACTTTCCCCTGTCAATAGGGAGTGCCCCTTGTCAATGAGGAGTGCCCTCTGTCAATGAGGAGTGCCCGCTGTCAATGAGGAGTGCCCCCTGTCAATGAGGAGTGCCCCCTGTCAATCAGGAATGCCCCCTGTTAATCAGGAATGCCCCCTGTGAATGAGGAATGCCCCATGTCAATTTGCAGGGCCCCATGTCAATTCGGAGTGCCCCATGTCAATTAGAATTGCCCCCTGCCAATTCGGAGTGCCTCCTGTCAATCACCAGTGCCCCCTTTCAATGTGGAGTGCCCCCTGCCAATAAGGACAGCCCCCTGTCAATGAGGAGGGCCCCATGTCAATGAGGAGTGCCCATGTCAAAGAGGAGTGCCCCTGTCAATGTGTAGTACCCCATTTCAATTAGGAGTGCCCCATGTCAATGAGGACTGCCCCCTTTCAATGAATAGTGGCCCCTGTCAATTAGGTGTTCCCCCTTGTCAATGAGGAGTGCCCCCTGTCAATGAAACGTGCCCCCTGTCAATGCGGAGCGCCCCCTGTCAATTCGGAGTGCTCCTTGTGAATGAGAAGTGCCCCCTGTCAATGACGAATGCCCCATGTCAATGAGGAATACCTCATGCCAATGGGGAGTGCCCCTGTCAATGAGGAGTGCCCCCTGTTAGTGAGGGGTTCCCCCTGCCAATTAGCAGTTCCCCCTGTCAATTAGGAGTGCCCCCTGTCAATTAGGAGTGCCCCCTGTCAATTAGGAGTGGCGCCTGTCAAGCAGGAGTTCGCCCTTTGACTTGGAGTGCCCCTTGTCAAATAGGGGCTCCCCCTTTCATTGGAGTGCTCTGTGTCAATTAGGAGTGCCCCCCGACAATTAGGAGTGACCCGTGCCAATGAGGAGTGACCCCTGCCAATTAGGAGTGCCTCCTGTCAATGGGAAGTGCCCCCTATCAATGGGAAGTGCCCCCTGTCAATGAGGAGAGCCCCCTTTAAATTTGGAGTGCCCCTAGTCAACTATGATCTCCCCTTGTCTATTAGGATTGCCCCCTGTCAATTTGGAGTGAGCCCTTTCATTTCGTAGTGCCCCCCGTCAATTAGTAGTGTCCCGTGTCAATGAGGACTGCCCTCTGTCAATGACTGGTTCCCCTTGACAAGTCGGAGTGCCTCCTTTCAATTAGGAATGCCCCCTGTCAAGTAGGTGCTCGCCCTCTCAATTAGGAGTGCCCCTGTCAATAAGGAGAGCCCCCTGTCAATGAGGAGGGCCCCCTGTCAATGAGGGATGCCCCATGTCACCGAGGAGTGACCCATGTCAATTAGGAGTGCCCCATGTCAATGAGAAGTGCCCCCTTTCAATGAGTAGTGCCCCTGCCAATGAGGAGTGTCCCACCGTCAATGAGGAGAGCCCAATGCCAATGAGGAGTGCCCCGACATTGAGGAGTGCCCCCTGACAGTGAGGAATGCCCCATGACAGTGAGGAGTTCCCCCTATCAATAAGGAGTGCCCTTTGCAAACTAGGAGTGCCTCCTGTCAATTAGGAGTGCCCTCCGTCAATGAGGAGTGCCCCACCGTCAATGAGAATTGCCCCCTATAAATGTCAATTAGGAGTGACCGCTGCCAATTAGAAGTGCCCCCTGTCAATGCCGAGTGCCACCTGTCAATGTGGAGTTCCCCCTGTCAATGATGAGTGCCCCCTGTCAATTATGAGTGCCCCCTTTCAATTTCGATTGCCCCCTCTCAATTAGCAGTGTTCCCAGTCATTTCGCAGTACCCCCTTTTAATTTGGAGTGCCCCTTGTCAACTAGGAGCTCACCGTGGCAGTTGTGAATGCCTCCTGCCAATTAGGAGTGACCCCTGCCAATTAGGAGTGACCGCTGCCAATAGTGAATGCCCCCTGTCAAACAGGACTGCTCTCTGTCAATGAGGAGTGCCCTATCTCAATTAGGATTGCCCCATGTCAATTGGAAGTGCCTCCTTTCATTGAGGAGTGCCCTCTGTCAATGAGGAGTGCCCCCTGTAAATGAGGAGTGGCCCCTCTCTATTAGGAGTGTCCCCTGTCAATTTGGATGTGCCCCCCATTGAATGGGAACGCCCCCTGTCAATGAGGAACGCCCCCTGTCAATGAGGAGCACCCCCTGTCAATGAAGACTGCCCCTGTCAATGCGGAGTGCCCGCTGTCAATGAGAAGTGCCCACACTCAATGACGAGTGCCCCATACCAATGAGGAATGCCCCTGTCAATGAGGACTGCCCCCTGTCAATAAGGAGTGCCCCCTGTCAATGAGGAGTGCCCCGTGTCAATGAGGAGTGCCCCCTGTCAATGATGAGTGCCCCCTGTCAATCAGGAATGCCCCCTGTTAATCAGGAATGCCGCCTGTGAATGAGGAATGCCCCATGTCAATTTGCAGGGCCCCATGTCAATTCGGAGTGCCCCATGTCAATTAGAATTGCCCCCTGCCAATTAGGAGTGCCTCCTGTCAATGACCAGTGCCCCCTTTCAATGTGGAGTGGCCCCGGCCAATAAGGACAGCCCCCTGTCAATGAGGAGGGCCCCATGTCAATGAGGAATGCCCCCTGTCAATGAGCAGCACCCCCTGTCAATGAAGATTGCCCCTGTCAATGAGGAGTGCCCCCTGTCAATGAGAAGTGCCCACAGACAATGACGAGTGCCCCATACCAATGAGGAGTGCCCCTGTCAATGAGGACTGCCCCCTGTCAATGAGGAGTGCCCCCTGTCAATAAGGAGTGCCCCCTGTCAATGAGGAGTGCCCCCTGTCAATCAGGAATGCCCCCTGTTAATCAGGAATGCCCCCTGTGAATGAGGAATGCCCCATGTCAATTTGCAGGGCCCCATGTCAATTCGGAGTGCCCCATATCAATTAGAATTGCCCCGTGCCAATTAGGAGTGCCTCCTGTCAATAACCAGTGCCCCCTTTCAATGTGGAGTGCCCCCTGCCAATACGGACAGCCCCCTGTCAATGAGGAGGGCCCCATGTCAATGAGGAATGCCCCATGTCAATTAGGAGTGTCCCTGTCAATGACAAATGCGCCACCGTCAATGACGAGAGCCCCATGCCAATGAGGAGTGCCCCTGTCAATGAGGAGTTCCCCCTTTCAATAAGGAGTGCCCCCTGCAAACTAGGAGTGCCCCCTGTCAATTAGGAGTGCCCCCTGCAAACTAGGTGTCCCTCTGTCAAAGAGGAGTGCCCCACCGTCAATGAGGAGTGCCCCGTGTCAATTAGGAGTGATCGCTGCCAATTAGAAGTGGCCCCTGTCAATGCCGAGTGCCCCCTGTCAATGTGGAGTTCCCCTGTCAATGAGGAGCGCCCCCTGTCAATTAGGAGTGCCTCTTTTCAATGTGGATTGCCCCCTCTGAATTAGCAGTGACCCCAGTCATATAGGAGTTCACCCATTTAATTAGCAGTGCCCCATGTCAACTAGGAGCTCCACGTGGCAGTTGCGAATGCCGCCTGCAAATTTGGAGTGCCCCCTGTCAAAGAGGAGTGCCCCCTGTCAATGAGGAATGCCCCATGCCAATTAGGATTGCTCCATGTCAATTAGGAGTGCCCGTTTTCAATGAGGAGTGCTCCCTGTCAATGAGGAGTGCCCGAACGTCAATGAGGAGTGCCCCCTGTAAATGAGGAGTGGACCTTCTCAATTAGGAGTGACCGCTGTCAATTAGGAGTGGTCCCTGTCAATGAGGAGTGCCCTATGTCAAATTGGAGTGCTCCATGTCAATGAGAAGTGCCCCCTTTCAATGAGGAGTGCCCCCTGCCAATGAGGAGTGCCCCGTGTAAATGCGGATTGGCCCCTGTCAATTAGGATTGTCCCCTGTCAATTAGGAATGCCCCATGCCAATTAGGATTGCTCCATGTGAATTAGGAGTGCCCGTTTTCAATGAGGAGTGCCCCCTGTCAATGAGGAGTGCCCTAACGTCAATGAGGAGTGCCCCCTGTCAATGAGGAGTGCCCCAACGTCAATGAGGAGTGCCCCCTGTAAATGAGGAGTGGACCTTCTCAATTAGGAGTGACCGCTGCCAATTAGGAGTGGTCCCTGTCAATGAGGAGTGCCCTATGTCAAATAGGATTGCTCCATGTCAATGAGAAGTGCCCCCTTTCAATGAGGAGTGCCTCCTGTCAATTCGGCGCGCCCTCTGTCAAATAGGAGTGTCCCTGCCAATTTGGATTGACTCCTGTCATTGAGAAGTGCCCCCTGTCAATGAGGAATACCCCCTGTCAATGACGAGTGCCTCCTTTCATTGAGGAGTGCCCTCTGTCAATGAGGCGTGCCCCCTGTAAATGAGGAGTGGCCCCTCTCTATTAGGAGTGACCCCTGTCAATTAGGATGTGCCCCCCAGTAAATGAGAGCGCCCCCTGTCAATGACGAGCGCCCCCTGTCAATGAGGAGCACCCCCTGTCAATGAAGATTGCCCCTGTCAATGAGGAGTGCCCCCTGTCTTTGAGAAGTGCCCACACTCAATGACGAGTGCCCCATACCAATGAGGAATGCCCCTGTCAATGAGGACTTTCCCCTGTCAATAGGGAGTGCCCCTTGTCAATGAGGAGTGCCCCCTGTCAATGAGGAGTGCCCGCTGTCAATGAGGAGTGCCCCCTGTCAATGAGGAGTGCCCCCTGTCAATCAGGAATGCCCCCTGTTAATCAGGAATGCCCCCTGTGAATGAGGAATGCCCCATGTCAATTTGCAGGGCCCCATGTCAATTCGGAGTGCCCCATGTCAATTAGAATTGCCCCCTGCCAATTAGGAGTGCCTCCTGTCAATCACCAGTGCCCCCTTTCAATGTGGAGTGCCCACTGCCAATAAGGACAGCCCCCTGTCAATGAGGAGGGCCCCATGTCAATGAGGAGTGCCCATGTCAAAGAGGATTGCCCCTGTCAATGTGTAGTACCCCATTTCAATTAGGAGTGCCCCATGTCAATGAGGACTGCCCCCTTTCAATGAATAGTGGCCGCTGTCAATTAGGTGTTCCCCCTTGTCAATGAGGAGTGCCCCCTGTCAATGAAACGTGCCCCCTGTCAATGCGGAGCGCCCCCTGTCAATTCGGAGTGCTCCTTGTGAATGAGAAGTGCCCCCTGTCAATGACGAATGCCCCATGTCAATGAGGAATACCTCATGCCAATGGGGAGTGCCCCTGTCAATGAGGAGTGCCCCCTGTTAGTGAGGGGTTCCCCCTGCCAATTAGGAGTTCCCCCTGTCAATTAGGAGTGCCCCCTGTCAATTAGGAGTGCCCCCTGTCAATTAGGAGTGGCGCCTGTCAAGCAGGAGTTCGCCCTTTGACTTGGAGTGCCCCTTGTCAAATAGGGGCTCCCCCTTTCATTGGAGTGCTCTGTGTCAATTAGGAGTGCCCCCCGACAATTAGGAGTGACCCGTGCCAATGAGGAGTGACCCCTGCCAATTAGGAGTGCCTCCTGTCAATGGGAAGTGCCCCCTCTCAATGGGAAGTGCCCCCTGTCAATGAGGAGAGCCCCCTTTAAATTTGGAGTGCCCCTAGTCAACTAGGATCTCCCCTTGTCTATTAGGATTGCCCCCTGTCAATTTGGAGTGAGCCCTTTCATTTCGTAGTGCCCCCCGTCAATTAGTAGTGTCCCGTGTCAATGAGGACTGCCCTCTGTCAATGACTGGTTCCCCTTGACAAGTAGGAGTGCCTCCTTTCAATTAGGAATGCCCCCTGTCAAGTAGGTGCTCGCCCTCTCAATTAGGAGTGCCACTGTCAATAAGGAGAGCCCCCTGTCAATGAGGAGGGCCCCCTGTCAATGAGGGATGCCCCATGTCACCGAGGAGTGACCCATGTCAATTAGGAGTGCCCCATGTCAATGAGAAGTGCCCCCTTTCAATGTGTAGTGCCCCTGCCAATGAGGAGTGTCCCACCGTCAATGAGGAGAGCCCAATGCCAATGAGGAGTGCCCCGACATTGAGGAGTGCCCCCTGACAGTGAGGAATGCCCCATGACAGTGAGGAGTTCCCCCTATCAATAAGGAGTGCCCTTTGCAAACTAGGAGTGCCTCCTGTCAATTAGGAGTGCCCTCCGTCAATGAGGAGTGCCCCACCGTCAATGAGAATTGCCCCCTATAAATGTCAATTAGGAGTGACCGCTGCCAATTAGAAGTGCCCCCTGTCAATGCCGAGTGCCACCTGTCAATGTGGAGTTCCCCCTGTCAATGATGAGTGCCCCCTGTCAATTATGAGTGCCCCCTTTCAATTTCGATTGCCCCCTCTCAATTAGCAGTGTTCCCAGTCATTTCGCAGTACCCCCTTTTAATTAGGAGTGCCCCTTGTCAACTAGGAGCTCACCGTGGCAGTTGTGAATGCCTCCTGCCAATTAGGAGTGACCCCTGCCAATTAGGAGTGACCGCTGCCAATAGTGAATGCCCCCTGTCAAACAGGACTGCTCTCTGTCAATGAGGAGTGCCCTATCTCAATTAGGATTGCCCCATGTCAATTGGAAGTGCCTCCTTTCATTGAGGAGTGCCCTCTGTCAATGAGGAGTGCCCCCTGTAAATGAGGAGTGGCCCCTCTCTATTAGGAGTGTCCCCTGTCAATTTGGATGTGCCCCCCAGTAAATGGGAACGCCCCCTGTCAATGAGGAACGCCCCCTGTCAATGAGGAGCACCCCCTGTCAATGAAGACTGCCCCTGTCAATGCGGAGTGCCCGCTGTCAATGAGAAGTGCCCACACTCAATGACGAGTGCCCCATACCAATGAGGAATGCCCCTGTCAATGAGGACTGCCCCCTGTCAATAAGGAGTGCCCCCTGTCAATGAGGAGTGCCCCGTGTCAATGAGGAGTGCCCCCTGTCAATGATGAGTGCCCCCTGTCAATCAGGAATGCCCCCTGTTAATCAGGAATGCCCCCTGTGAATGAGGAATGCCCCATGTCAATTTGCAGGGCCCCATGTCAATTCGGAGTGCCCCATGTCAGTTAGAATTGCCCCCTGCCAATTAGGAGTGCCTCCTGTCAATGACCAGTGCCCCCTTTCAATGTGGAGTGGCCCCGGCCAATAAGGACAGCCCCCTGTCAATGAGGAGGGCCCCATGTCTATGAGGAATGCCCCCTGTCAATGAGGAGCACCCCCTGTCAATGAAGATTGCCCCTGTCAATGAGGAGTGCCCCGTGTCAATGAGGAGTGCCCCCTGTCAATGATGAGTGCCCCCTGTCAATCAGGAATGCCCCCTGTTAATCAGGAATGCCCCCTGTGAATGAGGAATGCCCCATGTCAATTTGCAGGGCCCCATGTCAATTCGGAGTGCCCTATGTCAATTAGAATTGCCCCCTGCCAATTAGGAGTGCCTCCTGTCAATCACCAGTGCCCCCTTTCAATGTGGAGTGCCCCCTGCCAATAAGGACAGCCCCCTGTCAATGAGGAGGGCCCCATGTCAATGAGGAGTGCCCATGTCAAAGAGGAGTGCCCCTGTCAATGTGTAGTACCCCATTTCAATTAGGAGTGCCCCATGTCAATGAGGACTGCCCCCTTTCAATGAATAGTGGCCCCTGTCAATTCGGTGTTCCCCCTTGTCAATGAGGAGTGCCCCCTGTCAATGAAACGTGCCCCCTGTCAATGCGGAGCGCCCCCTGTCAATTCGGAGTGCTCCTTGTGAATGAGAAGTGCCCCCTGTCAATGACGAATGCCCCATGTCAATGAGGAATACCTCATGCCAATGGGGAGTGCCCCTGTCAATGCGGAGTGCCCCCTGTTAGTGAGGGGTTCCCCCTGCCAATTAGGAGTTCCCCCTGTCAATTAGGAGTGCCCCCTGTCAATTAGGAGTGCCCCCTGTCAATTACGAGTGGCGCCTGTCAAGCAGGAGTTCGCCCTTTGACTTGGAGTGCCCCTTGTCAAATAGGGGCTCCCCCTTTCATTGGAGTGCTCTGTGTCAATTAGGAGTGCCCCCCGACAATTAGGAGTGACCCGTGCCAATGAGGAGTGACCCCTGCCAATTAGGAGTGCCTCCTGTCAATGGGAAGTGCCCCCTATCAATGGGAAGTGCCCCCTGTCAATGAGGAGAGCCCCCTTTAAATTTGGAGTGCCCCTAGTCAACTAGGATCTCCCCTTGTCTATTAGGATTGCCCCCTGTCAATTTGGAGTGAGCCCTTTCATTTCGTAGTGCCCCCCGTCAATTAGTAGTGTCCCGTGTCAATGAGGACTGCCCTCTGTCAATGACTGGTTCCCCTTGACAGGTAGGAGTGCCTCCTTTCAATTAGGAATGCCCCCTGTCAAGTAGGTGCTCGCCCTCTCAATTAGGAGTGCCCCTGTCAATAAGGAGAGCCCCCTGTCAATGAGGAGGGCCCCCTGTCAATGAGGGATGCCCCATGTCACCGAGGAGTGACCCATGTCAATTAGGAGTGCCCCATGTCAATGAGAAGTGCCCCCTTTCAATGAGTAGTGCCCCTGGCAATGAGGAGTGTCCCACCGTCAATGAGGAGAGCCCAATGACAATGAGGAGTGCCCCGACATTGAGGAGTGCCCCCTGACAGTGAGGAATGCCCCCTGACAGTGAGGAGTTCCCCCTATCAATAAGGAGTGCCCTTTGCAAACTAGGAGTGCCTCCTGTCAATTAGGAGTGCCCTCCGTCAATGAGGAGTGCCCCACCGTCAATGAGAATTGCCCCCTATAAATGTCAATTAGGAGTGACCGCTGCCAATTAGAAGTGCCCCCTGTCAATGCCGAGTGCCACCTGTCAATGTGGAGTTCCCCCTGTCAATGATGAGTGCCCCCTGTCAATTATGAGTGCCCCCTTTCAATTTCGATTGCCCCCTCTCAATTAGCAGTGTTCCCAGTCATTTCGCAGTACCCCCTTTTAATTAGGAGTGCCCCTTGTCAACTAGGAGCTCACCGTGGCAGTTGTGAATGCCTCCTGCCAATTAGGAGTGACCCCTGCCAATTAGGAGTGACCGCTGCCAATAGTGAATGCCCCCTGTCAAACAGGACTGCTCTCTGTCAATGAGGAGTGCCCTATCTCAATTAGGATTGCCCCATGTCAATTGGAAGTGCCTCCTTTCATTGAGGAGTGCCCTCTGTCAATGAGGAGTGCCCCCTGTAAATGAGGAGTGGCCCCTCTCTATTAGGAGTGTCCCCTGTCAATTTGGATGTGCCCCCCAGTAAATGGGAACGCCCCCTGTCAATGAGGAACGCCCCCTGTCAATGAGGAGCACCCCCTGTCAATGAAGACTGCCCCTGTCAATGCGGAGTGCCCGCTGTCAATGAGAAGTGCCCACACTCAATGACGAGTGCCCCATACCAATGAGGAATGCCCCTGTCAATGAGGACTGCCCCCTGTCAATAAGGAGTGCCCCCTGTCAATGAGGAGTGCCCCGTGTCAATGAGGAGTGCCCCCTGTCAATGATGAGTGCCCCCTGTCAATCAGGAATGCCCCCTGTTAATCAGGAATGCCCCCTGTGAATGAGGAATGCCCCATGTCAATTTGCAGGGCCCCATGTCAATTCGGAGTGCCCCATGTCAATTAGAATTGCCCCCTGCCAATTAGGAGTGCCTCCTGTCAATGACCAGTGCCCCCTTTCAATGTGGAGTGGCCCCGGCCAATAAGGACAGCCCCCTGTCAATGAGGAGGGCCCCATGTCAATGAGGAATGCCCGCTGTCAATGAGGAGCACCCCCTGTCAATGAAGATTGCCCCTGTCAATGAGGAGTGCCCCCTGTCAATGAGAAGTGCCCACAGACAATGACGAGTGCCCCATACCAATGAGGAGTGCCCCTGTCAATGAGGACTGCCCCCTGTCAATGAGGAGTGCCCCCTGTCAATGAGGAGTGCCCCCTGTCAATGAGGAGTGCCCCCTGTCAATCAGGAATGCCCCCTGTTAATCAGGAATGCCCCCTGTGAATGAGGAATGCCCCATGTCAATTTGCAGGGCCCCATGTCAATTCGGAGTGCCCCATATCAATTAGAATTGCCCCGTGCCAATTAGGAGTGCCTCCTGTCAATAACCAGTGCCCCCTTTCAATGTGGAGTGCCCCCTGCCAATAAGGACAGCCCCCTGTCAATGAGGAGGGCCCCATGTCAATGAGGAATGCCCCATGCCAATTAGGATTGCTCCATGTCAATTAGGAGTGCCCGTTTTCAATGAGGAGTGCTCCCTGTCAATGAGGAGTGCCCGAACGTCAATGAGGAGTGCCCCCTGTAAATGAGGAGTGGACCTTCTCAATTAGGAGTGACCGCTGTCAATTAGGAGTGGTCCCTGTCAATGAGGAGTGCCCTATGTCAAATTGGAGTGCTCCATGTCAATGAGAAGTGCCCCCTTTCAATGAGGAGTGCCCCCTGCCAATGAGGAGTGCCCCCTGTAAATGCGGATTGGCCCCTGTCAATTAGGAGTGTCCCCTGTCAATTAGGAATGCCCCATGCCAATTAGGATTGCTCCATGTGAATTAGGAGTGCCCGTTTTCAATGAGGAGTGCCCCCTGTCAATGAGGAGTGCCCCAACGTCAATGAGGAGTGCCCCCTGTCAATGAGGAGTGCCCCAACGTCAATGAGGAGTGCCCCCTGTAAATGAGGAGTGGACCTTCTCAATTAGGAGTGACCGCTGCCAATTAGGAGTGGTCCCTGTCAATGAGGAGTGCCCTATGTCAAATAGGATTGCTCCATGTCAATGAGAAGTGCCCCCTTTCAATGAGGAGAGCCTCCTGTCAATTCGGCGCGCCCTCTGTCAAATAGGAGTGTCCCTGCCAATTTGGAGTGACTCCTGTCATTGAGAAGTGCCCCCTGTCAATGAGGAATACCCCCTGTCAATGACGAGTGCCTCCTTTCATTGAGGAGTGCCCTCTGTCAATGAGGCGTGCCCCCTGTAAATGAGGAGTGGCCCCTCTCTATTAGGAGTGACCCCTGTCAATTAGGATGTGCCCCCCAGTAAATGAGAGCGCCCCCTGTCAATGAGGAGCACCCCCTGTCAATGAAGATTGCCCCTGTCAATGAGGAGTGCCCCCTGTCTTTGAGAAGTGCCCACACTCAATGACGAGTGCCCCATACCAATGAGGAATGCCCCTGTCAATGAGGACTTTCCCCTGTCAATAGGGAGTGCCCCTTGTCAATGAGGAGTGCCCTCTGTCAATGAGGAGTGCCCGCTGTCAATGAGGAGTGCCCCCTGTCAATGAGGAGTGCCCCCTGTCAATCAGGAATGCCCCCTGTTAATCAGGAATGCCCCCTGTGAATGAGGAATGCCCCATGTCAATTTGCAGGGCCCCATGTCAATTCGGAGTGCCCCATGTCAATTAGAATTGCCCCCTGCCAATTCGGAGTGCCTCCTGTCAATCACCAGTGCCCCCTTTCAATGTGGAGTGCCCCCTGCCAATAAGGACAGCCCCCTGTCAATGAGGAGGGCCCCATGTCAATGAGGAGTGCCCATGTCAAAGAGGAGTGCCCCTGTCAATGTGTAGTACCCCATTTCAATTAGGAGTGCCCCATGTCAATGAGGACTGCCCCCTTTCAATGAATAGTGGCCCCTGTCAATTAGGTGTTCCCCCTTGTCAATGAGGAGTGCCCCCTGTCAATGAAACGTGCCCCCTGTCAATGCGGAGCGCCCCCTGTCAATTCGGAGTGCTCCTTGTGAATGAGAAGTGCCCCCTGTCAATGACGAATGCCCCATGTCAATGAGGAATACCTCATGCCAATGGGGAGTGCCCCTGTCAATGAGGAGTGCCCCCTGTTAGTGAGGGGTTCCCCCTGCCAATTAGCAGTTCCCCCTGTCAATTAGGAGTGCCCCCTGTCAATTAGGAGTGCCCCCTGTCAATTAGGAGTGGCGCCTGTCAAGCAGGAGTTCGCCCTTTGACTTGGAGTGCCCCTTGTCAAATAGGGGCTCCCCCTTTCATTGGAGTGCTCTGTGTCAATTAGGAGTGCCCCCCGACAATTAGGAGTGACCCGTGCCAATGAGGAGTGACCCCTGCCAATTAGGAGTGCCTCCTGTCAATGGGAAGTGCCCCCTATCAATGGGAAGTGCCCCCTGTCAATGAGGAGAGCCCCCTTTAAATTTGGAGTGCCCCTAGTCAACTATGATCTCCCCTTGTCTATTAGGATTGCCCCCTGTCAATTTGGAGTGAGCCCTTTCATTTCGTAGTGCCCCCCGTCAATTAGTAGTGTCCCGTGTCAATGAGGACTGCCCTCTGTCAATGACTGGTTCCCCTTGACAAGTCGGAGTGCCTCCTTTCAATTAGGAATGCCCCCTGTCAAGTAGGTGCTCGCCCTCTCAATTAGGAGTGCCCGTGTCAATAAGGAGAGCCCCCTGTCAATGAGGAGGGCCCCCTGTCAATGAGGGATGCCCCATGTCACCGAGGAGTGACCCATGTCAATTAGGAGTGCCCCATGTCAATGAGAAGTGCCCCCTTTCAATGAGTAGTGCCCCTGCCAATGAGGAGTGTCCCACCGTCAATGAGGAGAGCCCAATGCCAATGAGGAGTGCCCCGACATTGAGGAGTGCCCCCTGACAGTGAGGAATGCCCCATGACAGTGAGGAGTTCCCCCTATCAATAAGGAGTGCCCTTTGCAAACTAGGAGTGCCTCCTGTCAATTAGGAGTGCCCTCCGTCAATGAGGAGTGCCCCACCGTCAATGAGAATTGCCCCCTATAAATGTCAATTAGGAGTGACCGCTGCCAATTAGAAGTGCCCCCTGTCAATGCCGAGTGCCACCTGTCAATGTGGAGTTCCCCCTGTCAATGATGAGTGCCCCCTGTCAATTATGAGTGCCCCCTTTCAATTTCGATTGCCCCCTCTCAATTAGCAGTGTTCCCAGTCATTTCGCAGTACCCCCTTTTAATTTGGAGTGCCCCTTGTCAACTAGGAGCTCACCGTGGCAGTTGTGAATGCCTCCTGCCAATTAGGAGTGACCCCTGCCAATTAGGAGTGACCGCTGCCAATAGTGAATGCCCCCTGTCAAACAGGACTGCTCTCTGTCAATGAGGAGTGCCCTATCTCAATTAGGATTGCCCCATGTCAATTGGAAGTGCCTCCTTTCATTGAGGAGTGCCCTCTGTCAATGAGGAGTGCCCCCTGTAAATGAGGAGTGGCCCCTCTCTATTAGGAGTGTCCCCTGTCAATTTGGATGTGCCCCCCATTGAATGGGAACGCCCCCTGTCAATGAGGAACGCCCCCTGTCAATGAGGAGCACCCCCTGTCAATGAAGACTGCCCCTGTCAATGCGGAGTGCCCGCTGTCAATGAGAAGTGCCCACACTCAATGACGAGTGCCCCATACCAATGAGGAATGCCCCTGTCAATGAGGACTGCCCCCTGTCAATAAGGAGTGCCCCCTGTCAATGAGGAGTGCCCCGTGTCAATGAGGAGTGCCCCCTGTCAATGATGAGTGCCCCCTGTCAATCAGGAATGCCCCCTGTTAATCAGGAATGCCGCCTGTGAATGAGGAATGGCCCATGTCAATTTGCAGGGCCCCATGTCAATTCGGAGTGCCCCATGTCAATTAGAATTGCCCCCTGCCAATTAGGAGTGCCTCCTGTCAATGACCAGTGCCCCCTTTCAATGTGGAGTGGCCCCGGCCAATAAGGACAGCCCCCTGTCAATGAGGAGGGCCCCATGTCAATGAGGAATGCCCCCTGTCAATGAGCAGCACCCCCTGTCAATGAAGATTGCCCCTGTCAATGAGGAGTGCCCCCTGTCAATGAGAAGTGCCCACAGACAATGACGAGTGCCCCATACCAATGAGGAGTGCCCCTGTCAATGAGGACTGCCCCCTGTCAATGAGGAGTGCCCCCTGTCAATAAGGAGTGCCCCCTGTCAATGAGGAGTGCCCCCTGTCAATCAGGAATGCCCCCTGTTAATCAGGAATGCCCCCTGTGAATGAGGAATGCCCCATGTCAATTTGCAGGGCCCCATGTCAATTCGGAGTGCCCCATATCAATTAGAATTGCCCCGTGCCAATTAGGAGTGCCTCCTGTCAATAACCAGTGCCCCCTTTCAATGTGGAGTGCCCCCTGCCAATACGGACAGCCCCCTGTCAATGAGGAGGGCCCCATGTCAATGAGGAATGCCCCATGTCAATTAGGAGTGTCCCTGTCAATGACAAATGCGCCACCGTCAATGACGAGAGCCCCATGCCAATGAGGAGTGCCCCTGTCAATGAGGAGTTCCCCCTTTCAATAAGGAGTGCCCCCTGCAAACTAGGAGTGCCCCCTGTCAATTAGGAGTGCCCCCTGCAAACTAGGTGTCCCTCTGTCAAAGAGGAGTGCCCCACCGTCAATGAGGAGTGCCCCGTGTCAATTAGGAGTGATCGCTGCCAATTAGAAGTGGCCCCTGTCAATGCCGAGTGCCCCCTGTCAATGTGGAGTTCCCCTGTCAATGAGGAGCGCCCCCTGTCAATTAGGAGTGCCTCTTTTCAATGTGGATTGCCCCCTCTGAATTAGCAGTGACCCCAGTCATATAGGAGTTCACCCATTTAATTAGCAGTGCCCCATGTCAACTAGGAGCTCCACGTGGCAGTTGCGAATGCCGCCTGCAAATTTGGAGTGCCCCCTGTCAAAGAGGAGTGCCCCCTGTCAATGAGGAATGCCCCATGCCAATTAGGATTGCTCCATGTCAATTAGGAGTGCCCGTTTTCAATGAGGAGTGCTCCCTGTCAATGAGGAGTGCCCGAACGTCAATGAGGAGTGCCCCCTGTAAATGAGGAGTGGACCTTCTCAATTAGGAGTGACCGCTGTCAATTAGGAGTGGTCCCTGTCAATGAGGAGTGCCCTATGTCAAATTGGAGTGCGCAATGTCAATGAGAAGTGCCCCCTTTCAATGAGGAGTGCCCCCTGCCAATGAGGAGTGCCCCGTGTAAATGCGGATTGGCCCCTGTCAATTAGGATTGTCCCCTGTCAATTAGGAATGCCCCATGCCAATTAGGATTGCTCCATGTGAATTAGGAGTGCCCGTTTTCAATGAGGAGTGCCCCCTGTCAATGAGGAGTGCCCCAACGTCAATGAGGAGTGCCCCCTGTCAATGAGGAGTGCCCCAACGTCAATGAGGAGTGCCCCCTGTAAATGAGGAGTGGACCTTCTCAATTAGGAGTGACCGCTGCCAATTAGGAGTGGTCCCTGTCAATGAGGAGTGCCCTATGTCAAATAGGATTGCTCCATGTCAATGAGAAGTGCCCCCTTTCAATGAGGAGTGCCTCCTGTCAATTCGGCGCGCCCTCTGTCAAATAGGAGTGTCCCTGCCAATTTGGAGTGACTCCTGTCATTGAGAAGTGCCCCCTGTCAATGAGGAATACCCCCTGTCAATGACGAGTGCCTCCTTTCATTGAGGAGTGCCCTCTGTCAATGAGGCGTGCCCCCTGTAAATGAGGAGTGGCCCCTCTCTATTAGGAGTGACCCCTGTCAATTAGGATGTGCCCCCCAGTAAATGAGAGCGCCCCCTGTCAATGACGAGCGCCCCCTGTCAATGAGGAGCACCCCCTGTCAATGAAGATTGCCCCTGTCAATGAGGAGTGCCCCCTGTCTTTGAGAAGTGCCCACACTCAATGACGAGTGCCCCATACCAATGAGGAATGCCCCTGTCAATGAGGACTTTCCCCTGTCAATAGGGAGTGCCCCTTGTCAATGAGGAGTGCCCCCTGTCAATGAGGAGTGCCCGCTGTCAATGAGGAGTGCCCCCTGTCAATGAGGAGTGCCCCCTGTCAATCAGGAATGCCCCCTGTTAATCAGGAATGCCCCCTGTGAATGAGGAATGCCCCATGTCAATTTGCAGGGCCCCATGTCAATTCGGAGTGCCCCATGTCAATTAGAATTGCCCCCTGCCAATTAGGAGTGCCTCCTGTCAATCACCAGTGCCCCCTTTCAATGTGGAGTGCCCACTGCCAATAAGGACAGCCCCCTGTCAATGAGGAGGGCCCCATGTCAATGAGGAGTGCCCATGTCAAAGAGGAGTGCCCCTGTCAATGTGTAGTACCCCATTTCAATTAGGAGTGCCCCATGTCAATGAGGACTGCCCCCTTTCAATGAATAGTGGCCGCTGTCAATTAGGTGTTCCCCCTTGTCAATGAGGAGTGCCCCCTGTCAATGAAACGTGCCCCCTGTCAATGCGGAGCGCCCCCTGTCAATTCGGAGTGCTCCTTGTGAATGAGAAGTGCCCCCTGTCAATGACGAATGCCCCATGTCAATGAGGAATACCTCATGCCAATGGGGAGTGCCCCTGTCAATGAGGAGTGCCCCCTGTTAGTGAGGGGTTCCCCCTGCCAATTAGGAGTTCCCCCTGTCAATTAGGAGTGCCCCCTGTCAATTAGGAGTGCCCCCTGTCAATTAGGAGTGGCGCCTGTCAAGCAGGAGTTCGCCCTTTGACTTGGAGTGCCCCTTGTCAAATAGGGGCTCCCCCTTTCATTGGAGTGCTCTGTGTCAATTAGGAGTGCCCCCCGACAATTAGGAGTGACCCGTGCCAATGAGGAGTGACCCCTGCCAATTAGGAGTGCCTCCTGTCAATGGGAAGTGCCCCCTCTCAATGGGAAGTGCCCCCTGTCAATGAGGAGAGCCCCCTTTAAATTTGGAGTGCCCCTAGTCAACTAGGATCTCCCCTTGTCTATTAGGATTGCCCCCTGTCAATTTGGAGTGAGCCCTTTCATTTCGTAGTGCCCCCCGTCAATTAGTAGTGTCCCGTGTCAATGAGGACTGCCCTCTGTCAATGACTGGTTCCCCTTGACAAGTAGGAGTGCCTCCTTTCAATTAGGAATGCCCCCTGTCAAGTAGGTGCTCGCCCTCTCAATTAGGAGTGCCCCTGTCAATAAGGAGAGCCCCCTGTCAATGAGGAGGGCCCCCTGTCAATGAGGGATGCCCCATGTCACCGAGGAGTGACCCATGTCAATTAGGAGTGCCCCATGTCAATGAGAAGTGCCCCCTTTCAATGTGTAGTGCCCCTGCCAATGAGGAGTGTCCCACCGTCAATGAGGAGAGCCCAATGCCAATGAGGAGTGCCCCGACATTGAGGAGTGCCCCCTGACAGTGAGGAATGCCCCATGACAGTGAGGAGTTCCCCCTATCAATAAGGAGTGCCCTTTGCAAACTAGGAGTGCCTCCTGTCAATTAGGAGTGCCCTCCGTCAATGAGGAGTGCCCCACCGTCAATGAGAATTGCCCCCTATAAATGTCAATTAGGAGTGACCGCTGCCAATTAGAAGTGCCCCCTGTCAATGCCGAGTGCCACCTGTCAATGTGGAGTTCCCCCTGTCAATGATGAGTGCCCCCTGTCAATTATGAGTGCCCCCTTTCAATTTCGATTGCCCCCTCTCAATTAGCAGTGTTCCCAGTCATTTCGCAGTACCCCCTTTTAATTAGGAGTGCCCCTTGTCAACTAGGAGCTCACCGTGGCAGTTGTGAATGCCTCCTGCCAATTAGGAGTGACCCCTGCCAATTAGGAGTGACCGCTGCCAATAGTGAATGCCCCCTGTCAAACAGGACTGCTCTCTGTCAATGAGGAGTGCCCTATCTCAATTAGGATTGCCCCATGTCAATTGGAAGTGCCTCCTTTCATTGAGGAGTGCCCTCTGTCAATGAGGAGTGCCCCCTGTAAATGAGGAGTGGCCCCTCTCTATTAGGAGTGTCCCCTGTCAATTTGGATGTGCCCCCCAGTAAATGGGAACGCCCCCTGTCAATGAGGAACGCCCCCTGTCAATGAGGAGCACCCCCTGTCAATGAAGACTGCCCCTGTCAATGCGGAGTGCCCGCTGTCAATGAGAAGTGCCCACACTCAATGACGAGTGCCCCATACCAATGAGGAATGCCCCTGTCAATGAGGACTGCCCCCTGTCAATAAGGAGTGCCCCCTGTCAATGAGGAGTGCCCCGTGTCAATGAGGAGTGCCCCCTGTCAATGATGAGTGCCCCCTGTCAATCAGGAATGCCCCCTGTTAATCAGGAATGCCCCCTGTGAATGAGGAATGCCCCATGTCAATTTGCAGGGCCCCATGTCAATTCGGAGTGCCCCATGTCAGTTAGAATTGCCCCCTGCCAATTAGGAGTGCCTCCTGTCAATGACCAGTGCCCCCTTTCAATGTGGAGTGGCCCCGGCCAATAAGGACAGCCCCCTGTCAATGAGGAGGGCCCCATGTCTATGAGGAATGCCCCCTGTCAATGAGGAGCACCCCCTGTCAATGAAGATTGCCCCTGTCAATGAGGAGTGCCCCCTGTCAATGAGAAGTGCCCACAGACAATGACGAGTGCCCCATACCAATGAGGAGTGCCCCTGTCAATGAGGACTGCCCCCTGTCAATGAGGAGTGCCCCCTGTCAATGAGGAGTGCCCCCTGTCAATGAGGAGTGCCCCCTGTCAATCAGGAATGCCCCCTGTTAATCAGGAATGCCCCCTGTGAATGAGGAATGCCCCATGTCAATTTGCAGGGCCCCATGTCAATTCGGAGTGCCCCATATCAATTAGAATTGCCCCGTGCCAATTAGGAGTGCCTCCTGTCAATAACCAGTGCCCCCTTTCAATGTGGAGTGCCCCCTGCCAATAAGGACAGCCCCCTGTCAATGAGGAGGGCCCCATGTCAATGAGGAATGCCCCATGTCAATTAGGAGTGTCCCTGTCAATGACGAGTGCGCCACCGTCAATGACGAGAGCCCCATGCCAATGAGGAGTGCCCCTGTCAATGAAGAGTGCCCCCTGTCAGTGAGGAGTGCCCCCTGTCAATGAGGAGTTCCCCCTTTCAATAAGGAGTGCCCCCTGCAAATTAGGAGTGCCCCCTGTCAATTAGGAGTGCCCCCTGCAAACTACGAGTCCCTCTGTCAAAGAGGAGTGCCCCACCGTCAATGAGAATTGCCCCCTATAAATGAGGATTGGCCCCTGTCAATTAGGAGTGATCGCTGCCAATTAGAAGTGGCCCCTGTCAATGCCGAGTGCCCCCTGTCAATGTGGAGTTCCCCTGTCAATGAGGAGCGCCCCCTGTCAATTCGGAGTGCCTCTTTTCAATGTGGATTGCCTCCTCTGAATTAGCAGTGACCCCAGTCATATAGGAGTAGCCCCATTTAATTAGGAGTGCCCCATGTCAACTAGGAGCTCCACGTGGCAGTTGTGAATGCCCCCTGCAAATTTGGAGTGCCCCCTGTCAAAGAGGAGTGCCCCCTGTCAATGAGGAATGCCCCATGCCAATTAGGATTGCTCCATGTCAATTAGGAGTGCCCGTTTTCAATGAGGAGTGCTCCCTGTCAATGAGGAGTGCCCGAACGTCAATGAGGAGTGCCCCCTGTAAATGAGGAGTGGACCTTCTCAATTAGGAGTGACCGCTGTCAATTAGGAGTGGTCCCTGTCAATGAGGAGTGCCCTATGTCAAATTGGAGTGCTCCATGTCAATGAGAAGTGCCCCCTTTCAATGAGGAGTGCCCCCTGCCAATGAGGAGTGCCCCCTGTAAATGCGGATTGGCCCCTGTCAATTAGGAGTGTCCCCTGTCAATTAGGAATGCCCCATGCCAATTAGGATTGCTCCATGTGAATTAGGAGTGCCCGTTTTCAATGAGTCGTGCCCCCTGTCAATGAGGAGTGCCCCAACGTCAATGAGGAGTGCCCCCTGTAAATGAGGAGTCGACCTTCTCAATTAGGAGTGACCGCTGCCAATTAGGAGTGGTCCCTGTCAATGAGGAGAGCCCGATGTCAAATAGGATTGCTCCATGTCAATGAGAAGTGCCCCCTTTCAATGAGGAGTGCCTCCTGTCAATTCGGAGCGCCCTCTGTCAAATAGGAGTGTCCCTGCCAATTTGGAGTGACTCCTGTCATTGAGAAGTGCCCCCTGTCAATGAGGAATACCCCCTGTCAATGACGAGTGCCCCCTGTCAATGAGGAGTGCCCATGTCAAAGAGGAGTGCCCCCGTCAATGAGGAGTGCCCCCTGTCAATGAGGAGTGCCCCCTGTCAATGAGGAGTGCCCCCTGTCAATCAGGAATGCCCCCTGTTAATCAGGAATGCCCCCTGTGAATGAGGAATGCCCCATGTCAATTTGCAGGGCCCCCTGTCATTTCGGAGTGCCCCATGTCAATTAGAATTGCCCCCTGCCAATTAGGAGTGCCTCCTGTCAATGACCAGTGCCCCCTTTCAATGTGGAGTGCCCCCTGTCAATAAGGACAGCCCCCTGTCAATGAGGAGGGCCCCATGTCAATGAGGAGTGCCCTTGTCAAAGAGGAGTGCCCCTGTCAATGAGTAGTACCCCATTTCAATTAGGAGTGCCCCATGTCAATGAGGACTGCCCCCTTTCAATGAATAGTGGCCCCTGTCAATTAGGTGTTCCCCCTTGTCAATGAGGAGTGCCCCCTGTCAATGAAAAGTGCCCCCTGTCAATGCGGAGCGCCCCCTGTCAATTAGGAGTGCTCCTTGTGAATGAGAAGTGCCCCCTGTCAATGACGAATGCCCCATGTCAATGAGGAATACCTCATGCCAATGGGGAGTGCCCCTGTCAATGAGGAGTGCCCCCTGTCAATTCGGAGTGCCCCCTGTCAATTAGGAGTGCCCCCTGTCAATTAGGAGTGGCGCCTGTCAAGCAGGAGTTCGCCCTTTGACTTGGAGTGCCCCTTGTCAAATAGGGGCTCCCCCTTTCATTGAAGTGCTCTGTGTCAATTCGGAGTGCACCCCGACAATTAGGAGTTACCCGTGCCAATGAGGAGTGACCCCTGCCAATTAGGAGTGCCTCCTGTCAATGGGAAGTGCCCCCTGTCAATGGGAAGTGCCCCCTGTCAATGAGGAGAGCCCCCTTTAAATTTGGAGTGCCCCTAGTCAACTAGGATCTCCCCCTGTCTATTAGGATTGCCCCCTGTCAATTTGGAGTGAGCCCTTTCATGTCGTAGTGCCCCCGTCAATTAGTAGTGTCCCGTGTCAATGAGGACTGCCCTCTGTCAATGACTGGTTCCCCTTGACACGTAGGAGTGCCTCCTTTCAATTAGGAATGCCCCCTGTCAAGTAGGAGTGCCCCTGTCAATAAGGAGAGCCCCCTGTCAATGAGGAGGGCCCCCTGTCAATGAGGGATGCCCCATGTCACCTAGGAGTGACCCATGTCAATTAGGAGTGCCCCATGTCAATGAGAAGTGCCCCCTTTCAATGAGTAGTGCCCCCTGCCAATGAGGAGTGTCCCACCGTCAATGAGGAGAGCCCAATGCCAATGAGGAGTGCCCCGACATTGAGGAGTGCCCCCTGACAATGGGGAGTGCCCCCTGACAGTGAGGAGTTCCCCCTATCAATAAAAAGTGCCCTTTGCAAACTAGGAGTGCCCCCTGTCAAGTAGGTGTGCCCTCCGTCAATAAGGAGTGCCCCACCGTCACTGAGAATTGCCCCCTATAAATGTCAATTAGGAGTGACCGCTGCCAATTAGAAGTGCCCCCTGTCAATGCCGAGTGCCACCTGTCAATGTGGAGTTCCCCCTGTCAATGAGGAGTGCCCCCTGTCAATTATGAGTGCCCCCTTTCATTTTGGATTGCCCCCTCTCAATTAGCAGTGTTCCCAGTCATTTCGCAGTACCCCCTTTTAATTCGGAGTGCCCCTTGTCAACTAGGAGCTCACCGTGGCAGTTGTGAATGCCTCCTGCCAATTAGGAGTGACCCCTGCCAATTAGGAGTGACCGCTGCCAATAGTGAATGCCTCCTGCCAATTAGGAGTGACCCCTGCCAATTAGGAGTGACCGCTGCCAATAGTGAATGCCCCCTGCCAAACAGGACTGCTCTCTGTCAATGAGGAGTGCCCTATCTCAATTAGGATTGCCCCATGTCAATTGGAAGTGCCTCCTTTCATTGAGGAGTGCCCTCTGTCAATGAGGAGTGCCCCCTGTAAATGAGGAGTGGCCCCTCTCTATTAGGAGTGTCCCCTGTCAATTTGGATGTGCCCGCCAGTAAATGAGAACGCCCCCTGTCAATGAGGAGCGCCCCCTGTCAATGAGGAGCACCCCCTGTCAATGAAGACTGCCCCTGTCAATGAGGAGTGCCCCCTGTCAATGAGAAGTGCCCACACTCAATGACGAGTGCCCCATACCAATGAGGAATGCCCCTGTCAATGAGGACTGCCCCCTGTCAATAAGGAGTGCCCCTTGTCAATGAGGTGTGCCCCGTGTCAATGAGGAGTGCCCCCTGTCAATGATGAGTGCCCCCTGTCAATCAGGAATGCCCCCTGTTAATCAGGAATGCCCCCTGTGAATGAGGAATGCCCCCTGTGAATGAGGAATGCCCAATGTCAATTTGGAGGGCCCCATGTCAATTAGAATTGCCCCCTGCCAATTAGGAGTGCCTCCTGTCAATGACCAGTGCCCCCTTTCAATGTGGAGTGGCCCCGGCCAATAAGGACAGCCCCCTGTCAATGAGGAGGGCCCCATGTCAGTGAGGAATGCCCCCTGTCAATGAGGAGCACCCCCTGTCAATGAAGATTGCCCCTGTCAATGAGGAGTGCCCCCTGTCAATGAGGAGTGCCCCCTGTCAATGAGGAGTGCCCCCTGTCAATCAGTAATGCCCCCTGTTAATAAGAAATGCCCCCTGTGAATGAGAAATGCCCCATGTCAATTTGCAGGGCCCCATGTCAATTCGCAGTGCCCCATGTCAATTAGAATTGCCCCGTGCCAATTCGGAGTGCCTCCTGTCAATGACCAGTGCCCCCTTTCAATGTCGAGTGCCCCCTGCCAATAAGGACAGCCCCCTGTCAATGAGGAGGGCCCCATGTCAATTCGGAGTGCCCCATGTCAATTAGAATTGCCCCCTGCCAATTAGGAGTGCCTCCTGTCAATGACCAGTGCCCCCTTTCAATGTGGAGTGGCCCCGGCCAATAAGGACAGCCGCCTGTCAATGAGGAGGGCCCCATGTCAATGAGGAATGCCCCCTGTCAATGAGGAGCACCCCCTGTCAATGAAGATTGCCCCTGTCAATGAGGAGTGCCCCCTGTCAATGAGAAGTGCCCACAGACAATGACGAGTGCCCCATACCAATGAGGAGTGCCCCTGTCAATGAGGACTGCCCCCTGTCAATGAGGAGTGCCCCCTGTCAATGAGGAGTGCCCCCTGTCAATGAGGAGTGCCCCCTGTCAATCAGGAATGCCCCCTGTTAATCAGGAATGCCCCCTGTGAATGAGGAATGCCCCATGTCAATTTGCAGGGCCCCATGTCAATTCGGAGTGCCCCATGTCAATTAGAATTGCCCCGTGCCAATTAGGAGTACCTCCTGTCAATGACCAGTGCCCCCTTTCAATGTGGAGTGCCCCCTGCCAATAAGGACAGCCCCCTGTCAATGAGGAGGGCCCCATGTCAATGAGGAATGCCCCATGTCAATTAGGAGTGACCCTGTCAATGACGAGTGCCCCACCGTCAATGACGAGAGCCCCATGCCAATGAGGAGTGCCCCTGTCAATGAAGAGTGCCCCCTGTCAGTGAGGAGTGCCCCCTGTCAATGAGGAGTTCCCCCTTAAATAAGGAGTGCCCCCTGCAAACTAGGAGTGCCCCCTGTCAATTAGGAGTGCCCCCTGCAAACTAGGAGTCCCTCTGTCAAAGAGGAGTGCCCCACCGTCAATGAGAATTGCCCCCTATAAATGAGGAGTGGCCCCTGTCAATTAGGAGTGATCGCTGCCAATTAGAAGTGGCCCCTGTCAATGCCGAGTGCCCCCTGCCAATGTGGAGTTCCCCTGTCAATGAGGAGCGCCCCCTGTCAATTAGGAGTGCCTCTTTTCAATGTGGATTGCCCCCTCTGAATTAGCAGTGACCCCAGTCATATAGCAGTACCCCCATTTAATTAGGAGTGCCCCATGTCAACTAGGAGCTCCACGTGGCAGTTGTGAATGCCCCCTGCAAATCTGGAGTGCCCCCTGTCAAAGAGGAGTGCCCCCTGTCAATGAGGAATGCCCCATGCCAATTAGGATTGCTCCATGTCAATTAGGAGTGCCCGTTTTCAATGAGGAGTGCTCCCTGTCAATGAGGAGTGCCCGAACGTCAATGAGGAGTGCCCCCTGTAAATGAGGAGTGGACCTTCTCAATTAGGAGTGACCGCTGTCAATTAGGAGTGGTCCCTGTCAATGAGGAGTGCCCTATGTCAAATTGGAGTGCTCCATGTCAATGAGAAGTGCCCCCTTTCAATGAGGAGTGCCCCCTGCCAATGAGGAGTGCCCCCTGTAAATGCGGATTGGCCCCTGTCAATTAGGAGTGTCCCCTGTCAATTAGGAATGCCCCATGCCAATTAGGATTGCTCCATGTGAATTAGGAGTGCCCGTTTTCAATGAGGAGTGCCCCCTGTCAATGAGGAGTGCCCCAACGTCAATGAGGAGTGCCCCCTGTAAATGAGGAGTGGACCTTCTCAATTAGGAGTGACCGCTGACAATTAGGAGTGGTCCCTGTCAATGAGGAGTGCCCTATGTCAAATAGGACTGCTCCATGTCAATGAGAAGTGCCCCCTTTCAATGAGGAGTGCCTCCTGTCAAATCGGAGCGCCCTCTGTCAAATAGGAGCGTCCCTGCCAATCTGGAGTGACTCCTGTCATTGAGAAGTGCCCCCTGTCAATGAGGAATACCCCCTGTCAATGACGAGTGCCCCCTGTCAAAGAGCAGTGCCCATGTCAAAGAGGAGCGCCCCCGTCAATGAGGAGTGCCCCCTGTCAATGAGGAGTGCCCCCTGTCAATGAGGAGTGCCCCCTGTCAATCAGGAATGCGCCCTGTTAATCAGGAATGCCCCCTGTGAATGGGGAATGCCCCATGTCAATTTGCAGGGCCCCATGTCAATTCGGAGTGCCCCATGTCAATTAGAATTGCCCCCTGCCAATTAGGAGTGCCTCCTGTCAATCACCAGTGCCCCCTTTCAATGTGCAGTGCCCCCTGCCAATAAGGACAGCCCCCTGTCAATGAGGAGGGACCCATGTCAATGAGGAGTGCCCATGTCAAAGAGGAGTGCCCCTGTCAATGAGTAGTACCCCATTCCAATTAGGAGTGCCCCATGTCAATGAGGACTGCCCCCTTTCAATGAATAGTGGCCCCTGTCAATTATGTGTTCCCCCTTGTCAATGAGGAGTGCCCCCTGTCAATGAAAAGTGCCCCCTGTCAATGCGGAGCGCCCCCTGTCAATTAGGAGTGCTCCTTGTGAATGAGAAGTGCCCCCTGTCAATGACGAATCCCCCATGTCAATGAGGAATACCTCATGCCAATGGGGAGTGCCCCTGTCAATGAGGAGTGCCCCCTGTCAGTGAGGGGTTCCCCCTGCCAATTAGGAGCTCCCCCTGTCAATTAGGAGTGCCGCCTGTCAATTAGGAGTGCTCCCTGTCAATTAGGAGTGCCCCCTGTCAATTAGGAGTGGCGCCTGTCAAGCAGGAGTTCGCCCTTTGACTTGGAGTGCCCCTTGTCAAATAGGGGCTCCCCCTTTCATTGGAGTGCTCTGTGTCAATTAGGAGTGCCCCCCGACAATTAGGAGTGACCCGTGCCAATGAGGAGTGACCCCTGCCAATTAGGAGTGCCTCCTGTCAATGGGAAGTGCCCCCTGTCAATGGGAAGTGCCCCCTGTCAATGAGGAGAGCCCCCTTTAAATTTGGAGTGCCCCTAGTCAACTTGGATCTCCCCCTGTCTATTAGGATTGCCCCCTGTCAATTTGGAGTGAGCCCTTTCATGTCGTAGTGCCCCCCGTCAATTAGTAGTGTCCCGTGTCAATGAGGACTGCCCTCTGTCAATGACTGGTTCCCCTTGACAAGTAGGAGTGCCTCCTTTCAATTAGGAATGCCCCCTGTCAAGTAGGTGCTCGCCCTCTCAATTAGGAGTGCCCCTGTCAATAAGGAGAGCCCCCTGTCAATGAGGAGGGCCCCCTGTCAATGAGGGATGCCCCATGTCACCTAGGAGTGACCCATGTCAACTAGGAGTGCCCCCTGCCAATGAGGAGTGTCCCACCGTCAATGAGGAGAGCCCAATGCCAATGAGGAGTGCCCCGACATTGAGGAGTGCCCCCTGACAGTGAGGAGTGCCCCCTGACAGTGAGGAGTTCCCCCTATCAATAAGGAGTGCCCTTTGCAAACTAGGAGTGCCCCCTGTCAATTAGGAGTGTCCTCCGTCAATGAGGAGTGCCCCACCGTCAATGAGAATTGCCGCCTATAAATGTCAATTAGGAGTGACCGCTGCCAATTAGAAGTGCCCCCTGTCAATGCCGAGTGCCACCTGTCAATGTGGAGTTCCCCCTGTCAATGAGGAGTGCCCCCTGTCAATTATGAGTGCCCCCTTTCAATTTGGATTGCCCCCTCCCAATTAGCAGTGTTCCCAGTCATATAGCAGTACCCCCTTTAAATTAGGAGTGCCCCTTGTCAACTAGGAGCTCCCCGTGGCAGCTGCGAATGCCTCCTGCCAATTAGGAGTGACCCCTGCCAATTAGGAGTGACCGCTGCCAATAGTAAATGCCTCCTGCCAATTAGGAGTGACCCCTGCCAATTAGGAGAGACCGCTGCCAATAGTGAATGCCCCCTGTCAAAGAGGACTGCTCTCTGTCAATGAGGAGTGCCCCATCTCAATTAGAATTGCCCCATGTCAATTGGAAGTGCCTCATTTCATTGAGGAGTGCCCTCTGTCAATGAGGAGTGCCCCCTGTAAATGAGGAGTGGCCCCTCTCTATTAGGAGTGACCCCTGTCAATTAGGATGTGCCCCCCAGTAAATGAGAGCGCCCCCTGTCAATGACGAGCGCCCCCTGTCAATGAGGAGCACCCCCTGTCAATGAAGATTGCCCCTGTCAATGAGGAGTGCCCCCTGTCAATGAGAAGTGCCCACACTCAATGACGAGTGCCGCATACCAATGAGGAATGCCCCTGTCAATGAGGACTTCCCCCTGTCAATAAGGAGTGCCCCCTGTCAATGAGGAGTGCCCCCTGTCAATGAGGAGTGCCCCCTGTCAATGAGGAGTGCCCCTGTCAATGAGGAGTGCCCCTGTCAATGAGGAGTGCCCCCTGTCAATGAGGAGTGCCCCTGTCAATGAGGAGTGCCCCCTGTCAATGAGGAGTGCCCCCTGTCAATCAGGAATGCCCCCTGTGAATGAGGAATGCCCCATGTCAATTTGCAGGGCCCCATGTCAATTCGGAGTGCCCCATGTCAATTGGAATTGCCCCCTGCCAATTAGGAGTGCCTCCTGTCAATGACCAGTGCCCCCTTTCAATGTGGAGTGGCCCCGGCCAATAACGACAGCCCCCTGTCAATGAGGGGGGCCCCATGTCAATGAGGAATGCCCCCTGTCAATGAGGAGCACCCCCTGTCAATGAAGATTGCCCCTGTCAATGAGGAGTGCCCCCTGTCAATGAGAAGTGCCCACAGACAATGACGAGTGCCCCATACCAATGAGGAGTGCCCCTGTCAATGAGGACTGCCCCCTGTCAATGAGGAGTGCCCCCTGTCAATGAGGAGTGCCCCTTGTCAATGAGGAGTGCCCCCTGTCAATCAGGAATGCCCCCTGTTAATCAGGAATGCCCCCTGTGAATGAGGAATGCCCCATGTCAATTTGCAGGGCCCCATGTCAATTCGGAGTGCCCCATGTCAATTAGAATTGCCCCGTGCCAATTAGGAGTGCCTCCTGTCAATGACCAGTGCCCCCTTTCAATGTGGAGTGCCCCCTTCCAATAAGGACAGCCCCCTGTCAATGAGGAGGGCCCCATGTCAATGAGGAATGCCCCATGCCAATTAGGATTGCTCCATGTCAATTAGGAGTGCCCGTTTTCAATGAGGAGTGCTCCCTGTCAATGAGGAGTGCCCGAACGTCAATGAGGAGTGCCCCCTGTAAATGAGGAGTGGACCTTCTCAATTAGGAGTGACCGCTGTCAATTAGGAGTGGTCCCTGTCAATGAGGAGTGCCCTATGTCAAATTGGAGTGCTCCATGTCAATGAGAAGTGCCCCCTTTCAATGAGGAGTGCCCCCTGCCAATGAGGAGTGCCCCCTGTAAATGCGGATTGGCCCCTATCAATTAGGAGTGTCCCCTGTCAATTAGGAATGCCCCATGCCAATTAGGATTGCTCCATGTGAATTAGGAGTGCCCGTTTTCAATGAGTCGTGCCCCCTGTCAATGAGGAGTGCCCGAACGTCAATGAGGAGTGCCCCCTGTAAATGAGGAGTGGACCTTCTCAATTAGGAGTGACCGCTGCCAATTAGGAGTGGTCCCTGTCAATGAGGAGTGCCCTATGTCAAATAGGATTGCTCCATGTCAATGAGAAGTGCCCCCTTTCAATGAGGAGTGCCTCCTGTCAATTCGGAGCGCCCTCTGTCAAATAGGAGCGTCCCTGCCAATCTGGAGTGACTCCTGTCATTGAGAAGTGCCCCCTGTCAATGAGGAATACCCCCTGTCAATGACGAGTGCCCCCTGTCAAAGAGGAGTGCCCATGTCAAAGAGGAGCGCCCCCGTCAATGAGGAGTGCCCCCTGTCAATGAGGAGTGCCCCCTGTCAATGAGGAGTGCCCCCGTCAATCAGGAATGCGCCCTGCTAATCAGGAATGCCCCCTGTGAATGGGGAATGCCCCATGTCAATTTGCAGGGCCCCATGTCAATTCGGAGTGCCCCATGTCAATTAGAATTGCCCCCTGCCATTTAGGAGTGCCTCCTGTCAATCACCAGTGCCCCCTTTCAATGTGGAGTGCCCCCTTCCAATAAGGACAGCCCCCTGTCAATGAGGAGGGCCCCATGTCAATGAGGAATGCCCCATGCCAATTAGGATTGCTCCATGTCAATTAGGAGTGCCCGTTTTCAATGAGGAGTGCTCCCTGTCAATGAGGAGTGCCCGAACGTCAATGAGGAGTGCCCCCTGTAAATGAGGAGTGGACCTTCTCAATTAGGAGTGACCGCTGTCAATTAGGAGTGGTCCCTGTCAATGAGGAGTGCCCTATGTCAAATTGGAGTGCTCCATGTCAATGAGAAGTGCCCCCTTTCAATGAGGAGTGCCCCCTGCCAATGAGGAGTGCCCCCTGTAAATGCGGATTGGCCCCTGTCAATTAGGAGTGTCCCCTGTCAATTAGGAATGCCCCATGCCAATTAGGATTGCTCCATGTGAATTAGGAGTGCCCGTTTTCAATGAGTCGTGCCCCCTGTCAATGAGGAGTGCCCCAACGTCAATGAGGAGTGCCCCCTGTAAATGAGGAGTGGACCTTCTCAATTAGGAATGACCGCTGCCAATTAGGAGTGGTCCCTGTCAATGAGGAGTGCCCTATGTCAAATAGGATTGCTCCATGTCAATGAGAAGTGCCCCCTTTCAATGAGGAGTGCCTCCTGTCAATTCGGAGCGCCCTCTGTCAAATAGGAGCGTCCCTGCCAATCTGGAGTGACTCCTGTCATTGAGAAGTGCCCCCTGTCAATGAGGAATACCCCCTGTCAATGACGAGTGCCCCCTGTCAAAGAGGAGTGCCCATGTCAAAGAGGAGCGCCCCCGTCAATGAGGAGTGCCCCCTGTCAATGAGGAGTGCCCCCTGTCAATGAGGAGTGCCCCCGTCAATCAGGAATGCGCCCTGTTAATCAGGAATGCCCCCTGTGAATGGGGAATGCCCCATGTCAATTTGCAGGGCCCCATGTCAATTCGGAGTGCCCCATGTCAATTAGAATTGCCCCCTGCCATTTAGGAGTGCCTCCTGTCAATCACCAGTGCCCCCTTTCAATGTGGAGTGCCCCCTGCCAATAAGGACAGCCCCCTGTCAATGAGGAGGGCCCCATGTCACTGAGGAATGCCCATGTCAAAGAGGAGTGCCCCTGTCAATGAGTAGTACCCCATTTCAATTAGGAGTGCCCCATGTCAATGAGGACTGCCCCCTTTCAATGAATAGTGGCCCCTGTCAATTAGGTGTTCCCCCTTGACAATGAGGAGTGCCCCCTGTCAATAAAAAGTGCCCCCTGTCAATGCGGAGCGCCCCCTGTCAATTAGGAGTGCTCCTTGTGATTGAGAAGTGCCCCCTGTCAATGACGAATCCCCCATGTCAATGAGGAATACCTCATGCCAATGGGGAGTGCCCCTGTCAATGAGGAGTGCCCCCTGTCAGTGAGGGGTTCCCCCTGCCAATTACGAGTTCCCCCTGTCAATTAGGAGTGCCCCCTGTCAATTAGGAGTGCCCCCTGTCAATTAGGAGTGCCCCCTGTCAATTAGGAGTGGCGCCTGTCAAGCAGGAGTTCGCCCTTTGACTTGGAGTGCCCCTTGTCAAATAGGGGCTCCCCCTTTCATTGGAGTGCTCTGTGTCAATTAGGAGTGCCCCCCGACAATTAGGAGTGACCCGTGCCAATGAGGAGTGACCCCTGCCAATTAGGAGTGCCTCCTGTCAATGGGAAGTGCCCCCTCTCAATGGGAAGTGCCCCCTGTCAATGAGGAGAGCCCCCTTTAAATTTGGAGTGCCCCTAGTCAACTAGGATCTCCCCCTGTCTATTAGGATTGCCGCCTGTCAATTTGGAGTGAGCCCTTTCATGTCGTAGTGCCCCCCGTCAATTAGTAGTGTCCCGTGTCAATGAGGACTGCCCTCTGTCAATGACTGGTTCCCCTTGACAAGTAGGAGTGCCTCCTTTCAATTAGGAATGCCCCCTGTCAAGTAGGTGCTCGCCCTCTCAATTAGGAGTGCCCCTGTCAATAAGGAGAGCCCCCTGTCAATGAGGAGGGCCCCCTGTCAATGAGGGATGCTCCATGTCACCTAGGAGTGACCCATGTCAACTAGGAGTGCCCCCTGCCAATGAGGAGTGTCCCACCGTCAATGAGGAGAGCCCAATGCCAATGAGGAGTGCCCCGACATTGAGGAGTGCCCCCTGACAGTGAGGAGTGCCCCCTGACAGTGAGGAGTTCCCCCTATCAATAAGGAGTGCCCTTTGCAAACTAGGAGTGCCCCCTGTCAATTAGGAGTGCCCTCCGTCAATGAGGAGTGCCCCACCGTCAATGAGAATTGCCGCCTATAAATGTCAATTAGGAGTGACCGCTGCCAATTAGAAGTGCCCCCTGTCAATGCCGAGTGCCACCTGTCAATGTGGAGTTCCCCCTGTCAATGAGGAGTGCCCCCTGTCAATTATGAGTGCCCCCTTTCAATTTGGATTGCCCCCTCTCAATTAGCAGTGTTCCCAGTCATATACCAGTACCCCCTTTAAATTAGGAGTGCCCCTTGTCAACTAGGAGCTCCCCGTGGCGGTTGTGAATGCCTCCTGCCAATTAGGAGTGACCCCTGCCAATTAGGAGTGACCGCTGCCAATAGTGAATGCCTCCTGCTAATTAGGAGTGACCCCTGCCAATTAGGAGAGACCGCTGCCAATAGTGAATGCCCCCTGTCAAAGAGGACTGCTCTCTGTCAATGAGGAGTGCCCCATCTCAATTAGAATTGCCCCATGTCAATTGGAAGTGCCTCATTTCATTGAGGAGTGCCCTCTGTCAACGAGGAGTGCCCCCTGTAAATGAGGAGTGGCCCCTCTCTATTAGGAGTGACCCCTGTCAATTAGGATGTGCCCCCCAGTAAATGAGAGCGCCCCCTGTCAATGACGAGCGCCCCCTGTCAATGAGGAGCACCCCCTGTCAATGAAGATTGCCCCTGTCAATGAGGAGTGCCCCTGTCAATGAGAAGTGCCCACACTCAATGACGAGTGCCCCATACCAATGAGGAATGCCCCTGTCAATGAGGACTTCCCCCTGTCAATAAGGAGTGCCCCCTGTCAATGAGGAGTGCCCCCTGTCAATCAGGAATGCCCCCTGTTAATCAGGAATGCCCCCTGTGAATGAGGAATGCCCCATGTCAATTTGCAGGGCCCCATGTCAATTCGGAGTGCCCCATGTCAATTAGAATTGCCCCCAGCCAATTTGGAGTGCCTCCTGTCAATGACCAGTGCCCGCTTTCAATGTGGAGTGCCCCCGGCCATTAAGGACAGCCCCCTGTCAATGAGGAGGGCCCCATGTCAATGAGGAATGCCCCTTGTCAATGTGGAGCACCCCCTGTCAATGAAGATTGCCCCTGTCAATGAGGAGTGCCCCCTGTCAATGAGAAGTGCCCACAGACAATGACGAGGGGCCATACCAATGAGGAGTGCCCTTGTCAATGAGGACTGCCCCCTGTCAATGAGGAGTGCCCCCTGTCAATGAGGAGTGCCCCCTGTCAATGAGGAGTGCCGCCTGTCAATCAGGAATGCCCCCTGTGAATGAGGAATGCCCCATGTCAATTTGCAGGGCCCCATGTCAATTCGGAGTGCCCCATGTCAATTAGAATTGCCCCCTGCCAATTAGGAGTGCCTCCTGTCAATGACCAGTGCCCCCTTTCAATGTGGAGGGGCCCCGGCCAATAACAACAGCCCCCTGTCAATGAGGAGGGCCCCATGTCAATGAGGAATGCCCCCTGTCAATGAGGAGCACCCCCTGTCAATGAAGATTGCCCCTGTCAATGAGGAGCGCCCCCTGTCAATGAGAAGTGCCCACAGACAATGACGAGTGCCCCATACCAATGAGGAGTGCCCCTGTCAATGTGGACTGCCCCCTGTCAATGAGGAGTGCCCCCTGTCAATGAGGAGTGCCCCCTGTCAATGAGGAGTGCCCCCTGTCAATCAGGAATGCCCCCTGTTAATCAGGAATGCCCCCTGTGAATGAGGAATGCCCCATGTCAATTTGCAGGACCCCATTTCAATTCGGAGTGCCCCATGTCAATCAGAATGGCCCCGTGCCAATTAGGAGTGCCTCCTGTCAATGACCAGTGCCCCCTTTCAATGTGGAGTGCCCCCTGCCAATAAGGAGAGCCCCCTGTCAATGAGGAGGGCCCCATGTCAATGAGGAATGCCCCATGCCAATTAGGATTGCTCCATGTCAATTAGGAGTGCCCGTTTTCAATGCGGAGTGCTCCCTGTCAATGAGGAGTGCCCGAACGTCAATGAGGAGTGCCCCCTGTAAATGAGGAGTGGACCTTCTCAATTAGGAGTGACCGCTGTCAATTAGGAGTGGTCCCTGTCAATGAGGAGTGCCCTATGTCAAATTGGAGTGCTCCATGTCAATGAGAAGTGCCCCCTTTCAATGAGGAGTGCCCCCTGCCAATGAGGAGTGCCCCCTGTAAATGCGGATTGGCCCCTGTCAATTAGGAGTGTCCCCTGTCAATTAGGAATGCCCCATGCCAATTAGGATTGCTCCATGTGAATTAGGAGTGCCCGTTTTCAATGAGTCGTGCCCCCTGTCAATGAGGAGTGCCCCAACGTCAATGAGGAGTGCCCCCTGTAAATGAGGAGTGGACCTTCTCAATTAGGAGTGACCGCTGCCAATTAGGAGTGGTCCCTGTCAATGAGGAGTGCCCTATGTCAAATAGGATTGCTCCATGTCAATGAGAAGTGCCCCCTTTCAATGAGGAGTGCCTCCTGTCAATTCGGAGCGCCCTCTGTCAAATAGGAGCGTCCCTGCCAATCTGGAGTGACTCCTGTCATTGAGAAGTGCCCCCTGTCAATGAGGAATACCCCCTGTCAATGACGAGTGCCCCCTGTCAAAGAGGAGTGCCCATGTCAAAGAGGAGCGCCCCCGTCAATGAGGAGTGCCCCCTGTCAATGAGGAGTGCCCCCTGTCAATGAGGAGTGCCCACTGTCAATCAGGAATGCGCCCTGTTAATCAGGAATGCCCCCTGTGAATGGGGAATGCGCCATGTCAATTTGCAGGGCCCCATGTCAATTCGGAGTGCCCCATGTCAATTAGAATTGCCCCCTGCCAATTAGGAGTGCCTCCTGTCAATCACCAGTGACCCCTTTCAATGTGGAGTGCCCCCTGTCAATAAGGACAGCCCCCTGTCAATGAGGAGGGCCCCATGTCAATGAGGAGTGCCCATGTCAAAGAGGAGTGCCCCTGTCAATGAGTAGTACCCCATTTCAATTAGGAGTGCCCCATGTCAATGAGGACTGCCCCCTTTCAATGAATAGTGGCCCCTGTCAATTAGGTGTTCCCCCTTGTCAATGAGGAGTGCCCCCTGTCAATGAAAAGTGCCCCCTGTCAATTAGGAGTGCTCCTTGTGATTGAGAAGTGCCCCCTGTCAATGACGAATCCCCCATGTCAATGAGGAATACCTCATGCCAATGGGGAGTGCCCCTGTCAATGAGGAGTGCCCCCTGTCAGTGAGGGGTTCCCCCTGCCAATTAGGAGTTCCCCCTGTCAATTAGGAGTGCCCCCTGTCAATTAGGAGTGCCCCCTGTCAATTAGGAGTGCCCCCTGTCAATTAGGAGTGGCGCCTGTCAAGCAGGAGTTCGCCCTTTGACTTGGAGTGCCCCTTGTCAAATAGGGGCTCCCCCTTTCATTGGAGTGCTCTGTGTCAATTAGGAGTGCCTCCCGACAATTAGGAGTGACCCGTGCCAATGAGGAGTGACCCCTGCCAATTAGGAGTGCCTCCTGTCAATGGGAAGTGCCCCCTGTCAATGGGAAGTGCCCCCTGTCAATGAGGAGAGCCCCCTTTAAATTTGGAGTGCCCCTAGTCAACTAGGATCTCCCCCTGTCTATTAGGATTGCCCCCTGTCAATTTGGAGTGAGCCCTTTCATGTCGTAGTGCCCCCCGTCAATTTGTAGTGTCCCGTGTCAATGAGGACTGCCCTCTGTCAATGACTGGTTCCCCTTGACAAGTAGGAGTGCCTCCTTTCAATTAGGAATGCCCCCTGTCAAGTAGGTGCTCGCTCTCTCAATTAGGAGTGCCCCTGTCAATAAGGAGAGCCCCCTGTCAATGAGGAGGGCCCCCTGTCAATGAGGGATGCCCCATGTCACCTAGGAGTGACCCATGTCAACTAGGAGTGCCCCCTGCCAATGAGGAGTGTCCCACCGTCAATGAGGAGAGCCCAATGCCAATGAGGAGTGCCCCGACATTGAGGAGTGCCCCCTGACAGTGAGGAGTGCCCCCTGACAGTGAGGAGTTCCCCCTATCAATAAGGAGTGCCCTTTGCAAACTAGGAGTGCCCCCTGTCAATTAGGAGTGCCCTCCGTCAATGAGGAGTGCCCCACCGTCAATGAGAATTGCCGCCTATAAATGTCAATTAGGAGTGACCGCTGCCAATTAGAAGTGCCCCCTGTCAATGCCGAGTGCCACCTGTCAATGTGGAGTTCCCCCTGTCAATGAGGAGTGCCCCCTGTCAATTATGAGTGCCCCCTTTCAATTTGGATTGCCCCCTCTCAATTAGCAGTGTTCCCAGTCATATAGCAGTACCCCCTTTAAATTAGGAGTGCCCCTTGTCAACTAGGAGCTCCCCGTGGCAGTTGTGAATGCCTCCTGCCAATTAGGAGTGACCCCAACCAATTAGGAGTGACCGCTGCCAATAGTGAATGCCTCCTGCTAATTAGGAGTGACCCCTGCCAATTAGGAGAGACCGCTGCCAATAGTGAATGCCCCCTGTCAAAGAGGACTGCTCTCTGTCAATGAGGAGTGCCCCATCTCAATTAGAATTGCCCCATGTCAATTGGAAGTGCCTCATTTCATTGAGGAGTGCCCTCTGTCAATGAGGAGTGCCCCCTGTAAATGAGGAGTGGCCCCTCTCTATTAGGAGTGACCCCTGTCAATTAGGATGTGCCCCCCAGTAAATGAGAGCGCCCCCTGTCAATGACGAGCGCCCCCTGTCAATGAGGAGCACCCCCTGTCAATGAAGATTGCCCCTGTCAATGAGGAGTGCCCCCTGTCAATGAGAAGTGCCCACACTCAATGACGAGTGCCCCATACCAATGAGGAATGCCCCTGTCAATGAGGACATCCCCCTGTCAATAAGGAGTGCCCCCTGTCAATGAGGAGTGCCCCCTGTCAATCAGGAATGCCCCCTGTTAATCAGGAATGCCCCCTGTGAATGAGGAATGCCCCATGTCAATTTGCAGGGCCCCATGTCAATTCGGAGTGCCCCATGTCAATTAGAATTGCCCCCAGCCAATTTGGAGTGCCTCCTGTCAATGACCAGTGCCCGCTTTCAATGTGCAGTGCCCCCGGCCATTACGGACAGCCCCCTGTCAATGAGGAGGGCCCCATGTCAATGAGGAATGCCCCTTGTCAATGTGGAGCACCCTCTGTCAATGAGGATTGCCCCTGTCAATGAGGAGTGCCCCCTGTCAATGAGAAGTGCCCACAGACAATGACGAGGGGCCATACCAATGAGGAGTGCCCTTGTCAATGAGCACTGCCCCCTGTCAATGAGGAGTGCCCCCTGTCAATGAGGAGTGCCCCCTGTCAATGAGGAGTGCCGCCTGTCAATCAGGAATGCCCCCTGTGAATGAGGAATGCCCCATGTCAATGTGCAGGGCCCCATGTCAATTCGGAGTGCCCCATGTCAATTAGAATTGCCCCCTGCCAATTAGGAGTGCCTCCTGTCAATGACCAGTGCCCCCTTTCAATGTGGAGGGGCCCCGGCCAATAACGACAGCCCCCTGTCAATGAGGAGGGCCCCATGTCAATGAGGAATGCCCCCTGTCAATGAGGAGCACCCCCTGTCAATGAAGATTGCCCCTGTCAATGAGGAGCGCCCCCTGTCAATGAGAAGTGCCCACAGACAATGACGAGTGCCCCATACCAATGAGGAGTGCCCCTGTCAATGAGGACTGCCCCCTGTCAATGAGGAGTGCCCCCTGTCAATGAGGAGTGCCCCCTGTCAATGAGGAGTGCCCCCTGTCAATCAGGAATGCCCCCTGTTAATCAGGAATGCCCCCTGTGAATGAGGAATGCCCATGTCAATTTGCAGGGCCCCATGTCAATTCGGAGTGCCCCATGTCAATCAGAATGGCCCCGTGCCAATTAGGAGTGCCTCCTGTCAATGACCAGTGCCCCCTTTCAATGTGGAGTGCCCCCTGCCAATAAGGACAGCCCCCTGTCAATGAGGAGGGCCCCCTGTCAATGAGGAGTGCCCTCTGTCAATGAGGAGTGCCCCCTGTCAATCAGGAATGCCCCCTGTTAATCAGGAATGCCCCCTGTGAATGAGGAATGCCCCATGTCAATTTGCAGGGCCCCATGTCAATTCGGAGTGCCCCATGTCAATTAGAATGGCCCCCAGCCAATTTGGAGTGCCTCCTGTCAATGACCAGTGCCCGCTTTCAATGTGGAGTGCCCCCGGCCAATAAGGACAGCCCCCTGTCAATGAGGAGGGCCCCATGTCAATGAGGAATGCCCCTTGTCAATGTGGAGCACCCCCTGTCAATGAAGATTGCCCCTGTCAATGAGGAGTGCCCCTGTCAATGAGAAGTGCCCACAGACAATGACGAGGGGCCATACCAATGAGGAGTGCCCTTGTCAATGAGGACTGCCCCCTGTCAATGAGGAGTGCCCCCTGTCAATCAGAAATGCCCCCTGTGAATGAGGAATGCCCCATGGCAATTTGCAGGGCCCCATGTTAGTTCGGAGTGCCCCATGTCAATTAGAATTGCCCCCTGCCAATTAGGAGTGCCTCCTGTCAATGACCAGTGCCCCCTTTCAATGTGGAGTGGCCCCGGCCAATAACGACAGCCCCCAGTCAATGAGGAGGGCCCCATGTCAATGAGGAATGCCCCCTGTCAATGAGGAGCACCCCCTGTCAATGAAGATTGCCCCTGTCAATGAGGAGTGCCCCCTGTCAATGAGAAGTGCCCACAGACAATGACGAGTGCCCCATACCAATGAGGAGTGCCCCTGTCAATGAGGACTGCCCCCTGTCAATGAAGATTGCCCCTGTCAATGAGGAGTGCCCCCTGTCAATGAGAAGTGCCCACACTCAATGACGAGTGCCCCATACCAATGAGGAATGCCCCTGTCAATGAGGACTTTCCCCTGTCAAAAGGGAGTGCCCCCTGTCAATGAGGAGTGCCCCCTGTCAATGAGGAGTGCCCACTGTCAATGAGGAGGGCCCCCTGTCAATGAGGGATGCCCCATGTCACCTAGGAGTGACCCATGTCAACTAGGAGTGCCCCCTGCCAATGAGGAGTGTCCCACCGTCAATGAGGAGAGCCCAATGCCAATGAGGAGTGCCCCGACATTGAGGAGTGCCCCCTGACAGTGAGGAGTGCCCCCTGACAGTGAGGAGTTCCCCCTATCAATAAGGAGTGCCCTTTGCAAACTAGGAGTGCCCCCTGTCAATTAGGAGTGCCCTCCGTCAATGAGGAGTGCCCCACCGTCAATGAGAATTGCCGCCTATAAATGTCAATTAGGAGTGACCGCTGCCAATTAGAAGTGCCCCCTGTCAATGCCGAGTGCCACCTGTCAATGTGGAGTTCCCCCTGTCAATGAGGAGTGCCCCCTGTCAATTATGAGTGCCCCCTTTCAATTTGGATTGCCCCCTCTCAATTAGCAGTGTTCCCAGTCATATAGCAGTACCCCCTTTAAATTAGGAGTGCCCCTTGTCAACTAGGAGCTCCCCGTGGCAGTTGTGAATGCCTCCTGCCAATTAGGAGTGACCCCTACCAATTAGGAGTGACCGCTGCCAATAGTGAATGCCTCCTGCTAATTAGGAGTGACCCCTGCCAATTAGGAGAGACCGCTGCCAATAGTGAATGCCCCCTGTCAAAGAGGACTGCTCTCTGTCAATGAGGAGTGCCCCATCTCAATTAGAATTGCCCCATGTCAATTGGAAGTGCCTCATTTCATTGAGGAGTGCCCTCTGTCAATGAGGAGTGCCCCCTGTAAATGAGGAGTGGCCCCTCTCTATTAGGAGTGACCCCTGTCAATTAGGATGTGCCCCCCAGTAAATGAGAGCGCCCCCTGTCAATGACGAGCGCCCCCTGTCAATGAGGAGCACCCCCTGTCAATGAAGATTGCCCCTGTCAATGAGGAGTGCCCCCTGTCAATGAGAAGTGCCCACACTCAATGACGAGTGCCCCATACCAATGAGGAATGCCCCTGTCAATGAGGACTTCCCCCTGTAAATAAGGAATGCCCCCTGTCAATGAGGAGTGCCCCCTGTCAATCAGGAATGCCCCCTGTTAATCAGGAATGCCCCCTGTGAATGAGGAATGCCCCATGTCAATTTGCAGGGCCCCATGTCAATTCGGAGTGCCCCATGTCAATTAGAATGGCCCCCAGCCAATTTGGAGTGCCTCCTGTCAATGACCAGTGCCCGCTTTCAATGTGCAGTGCCCCCGGCCATTACGGACAGCCCCCTGTCAATGAGGAGGGCCCCATGTCAATGAGGAATGCCCCTTGTCAATGTGGAGCACCCCCTGTCAATGAAGATTGCCCCTGTCAATGAGGAGTGCCCCCTGTCAATGAGAAGTGCCCACAGACAATGACGAGGGGCCATACCAATGAGGAGTGCCCTTGTCAATGAGGACTGCCCCCTGTCAATGAGGAGTGCCCCCTGTCAATGAGGAGTGCCCCCTGTCAATGAGGAGTGCCGCCTGTCAATCAGGAATGCCCCCTGTGAATGAGGAATGCCCCATGTCAATTTGCAGGGCCCCATGTCAATTCGGAGTGCCCCATGTCAATTAGAATTGCCCCCTGCCAATTAGGAGTGCCTCCTGTCAATGACCAGTGCCCCCTTTCAATGTGGAGGGGCCCCTGCCAATAACGACAGCCCCCTGTCAATGAGGAGGGCCCCATGTCAATGAGGAATGCCCCCTGTCAATGAGGAGCACCCCCTGTCAATGTAGATTGCCCCTGTCAATGAGGAGCGCCCCCTGTCAATGAGAAGTGCCCACAGACAATGACGAGTGCCCCATACCAATGAGGAGTGCCCCTGTCAATGAGGACTGCCCCCTGTCAATGAGGAGTGCCCCCTGTCAATGAGGAGTGCCCCCTGTCAATGAGGAGTGCCCCCTGTCAATCAGGAATGCCCCCTGTTAATCAGGAATGTCCCCTGTGAATGAGGAATGCCCATGTCAATTTGCAGGGCCCCATGTCAATTCGGAGTGCCCCACGTCAATCAGAATGGCCCCGTGCCAATTAGGAGTGCCTCCTGTCAATGACCAGTGCCCCCTTTCAATGTGGAGTGCCCCCTGCCAATAAGGACAGCCCCCTGTCAATGAGGAGGGCCCCATGTCAATGAGGAATGCCCCATGCCAATTAGGATTGCTCCATGTCAATTAGGAGTGCCCGTTTTCAATGCGGAGTGCTCCCTGCCAATGAGGAGTGCCCGAACGTCAATGAGGAGTGCCCCCTGTAAATGAGGAGTGGACCTTCTCAATTAGGAGTGACCGCTGTCAATTAGGAGTGGTCCCTGTCAATGAGGAGTGCCCTATGTCAAATTGGAGTGCTCCATGTCAATGAGAAGTGCCCCCTTTCAATGAGGAGTGCCCCCTGCCAATGAGGAGTGCCCCCTGTAAATGCGGATTGGCCCCTGTCAATTAGGAGTGTCCCCTGTCAATTAGGAATGCCCCATGCCAATTAGGATTGCTCCATGTGAAGTAGGAGTGCCCGTATTCAATGAGGAGTGCCCCCTGTCAATGAGGAGTGCCCCAACGTCAATGAGGAGTGCCCCCTGTAAATGAGGAGTGGACCTTCTCAATTAGGAGTGACCGCTGCCAATTAGGAGTGGTCCCTGTCAATGAGGAGTGCCCTATGTCAAATAGGATTGCTCCATGTCAATGAGAAGTGCCCCCTTTCAATGAGGAGTGCCTCCTGTCAATTCGGAGCGCCCTCTGTCAAATAGGAGCGTCCCTGCCAATCTGGAGTGACTCCTGTCATTGAGACGTGCCCCCTGTCAATGAGGAATACCCCCTGTCAATGACGAGTGCCCCCTGTCAAAGAGGAGTGCCCATGTCAAAGAGGAGCGCCCCCGTCAATGAGGAGTGCCCCCTGTCAATGAGGAGTGCCCCCTGTCAATGAGGAGTGCCCCCTGTCAATCAGGAATGCGCCCTGTTAATCAGGAATGCCCCCTGTGAATGGGGAATGCGCCATGTCAATTTGCAGGGCCCCATGTCAATTCGGAGTGCCCCATGTCAATTAGAATTGCCCCCTGCCAATTAGGAGTGCCTCCTGTCAATCACCAGTGCCCCCTTTCAATGTGGAGTGCCCCCTGTCAATAAGGACAGCCCCCTGTCAATGAGGAGGGCCCCATGTCAATGAGGAGTGCCCATGTCAAAGAGGAGTGCCCCTGTCAATGAGTAGTACCCCATTTCAATTAGGAGTGCCCCATGTCAATGAGGACTGCCCCCTTTCAATGAATAGTGGCCCCTGTCAATTAGGTGTTCCCCCTTGTCAATGAGGAGTGCCCCCTGTCAATGAAAAGTGCCCCCTGTCAATGCGGAGCGCCCCCTGTCAATTAGGAGTGCTCCTTGTGATTGAGAAGTGCCCCCTGTCAATGACGAATCCCCCATGTCAATGAGGAATACCTCATGCCAATGGGGAGTGCCCCTGTCAATGAGGAGTGCCCCCTGTCAGTGAGGGGTTCCCCCTGCCAATTAGGAGTTCCCCCTGTCAATTAGGAGTGCCCCCTGTCAATTAGGAGTGCCCCCTGTCAATTAGGAGTGCCCCCTGTCAATTAGGAGTGGCGCCTGTCAAGCAGGAGTTCGCCCTTTGACTTGGAGTGCCCCTTGTCAAATAGGGGCTCCCCCTTTCATTGGAGTGCTCTGTGTCAATTAGGAGTGCCCCCCGACAATTAGGAGTGACCCGTGCCAATGAGGAGTGACCCCTGCCAATTAGGAGTGCCTCCTGTCAATGGGAAGTGCCCCCTGTCAATGGGAAGTGCCCCCTGTCAATGAGGAGAGCCCCCTTTAAATTTGGAGTGCCCCTAGTCAACTAGGATCTCCCCCTGTCTATTAGGATTGCCCCCTGTCAATTTGGAGTGAGCCCATTCATGTCGTAGTGCCCCCCGTCAATTTGTAGTGTCCCGTGTCAATGAGGACTGCCCTCTGTCAATGACTGGTTCCCCTTGACAAGTTGGAGTGCCTCCTTTCAATTAGGAATGCCCCCTGTCAAGTAGGTGCTCGCCCTCTCAATTAGGAGTGCCCCTGTCAATAAGGAGAGCCCCCTGTCAATGAGGAGGGCCCCCTGTCAATGAGGGATGCCCCATGTCACCTAGGAGTGACCCATGTCAACTAGGAGTGCCCCCTGCCAATGAGGAGTGTCCCACCGTCAATGAGGAGAGCCCAATGCCAATGAGGAGTGCCCCGACATTGAGGAGTGCCCCGTAACAGTGAGGAGTGCCCCCTGACAGTGAGGAGTTCCCCCTATCAATAAGGAGTGCCCTTTGCAAACTAGGAGTGCCCCCTGTCAATTAGGAGTGCCCTCCGTCAATGAGGAGTGCCCCACCGTCAATGAGAATTGCCGCCTATAAATGTCAATTAGGAGTGACCGCTGCCAATTAGAAGTGCCCCCTGTCAATGCCGAGTGCCACCTGTCAATGTGGAGTTCCCCCTGTCAATGAGGAGTGCCCCCTGTCAATTATGAGTGCCCCCTTTCAATTTGGATTGCCCCCTCTCAATTAGCAGTGTTCCCAGTCATATAGCAGTACCCCCTTTAAATTAGGAGTGCCCCTTGTCAACTAGGAGCTCCCCGTGGCAGTTGTGAATGCCTCCTGCCAATTAGGAGTGACCCCTGCCAATTAGGAGTGACCGCTGCCAATAGTGAATGCCTCCTGCCAATTAGGAGTGACCCCTTCCAATTAGGAGAGACCGCTGCCAATAGTGAATGCCCCCTGTCAAAGAGGACTGCTCTCTGTCAATGAGGAGTGCCCCATCTCAATTAGAATTGTCCCATCTCAATTGGAAGTGCCTCATTTCATTGAGGAGTGCCCTCTGTCAATGAGGAGTGCCCCCTGTAAATGAGGAGTGGCCCCTCTCTATTAGGAGTGACCCTGTCAATTAGGATGTGCCCCCCAGTAAATGAGAGCGCCCCCTGTCAATGACGAGCGCCCCCTGTCAATGAGGAGCACCCCCTGTCAATGAAGATTGCCCCTGTCAATGAGGAGTGCCCCCTGTCAATGAGAAGTGCCCACACTCAATGACGAGTGCCCCAAACCAATGAGGAATGCCCCTGGCAATGAGGACTTCCCCCTGTCAATAAGGAGTGCCCCCTGTCAATGAGGAGTGCCCCCTGTCAATGAGGAGTGCCCCCTGTCAATGAGGAGTGCCCCCTGTCAATCAGGAATGCCCCCTGTTAATCAGGAATGCCCCCTGTGAATGAGGAATGCCCCATGTCAATTTGCAGGGCCCCATGTCAATTCGGAGTGCCCCATGTCAATTAGAATTGCCCCCAGCCAATTTGGAGTGCCTCCTGTCAATGACCAGTGCCCGCTTTCAATGTGGAGTGCCCCCGGCCAATAAGGACAGCCCCCTGTCAATGAGGAGGGCCCCATGTCAATGAGGAATGCACCTTGTCAATGTGGAGCACCCCCTGTCAATGAAGATTGCCCCTGTCAATGAGGAGTGCCCCTGTCAATGAGAAGTGCCCACAGACAATGACGAGGGGCCATACCAATGAAGAGTGCCCTTGTCAATGAGGACTGCCCCCTGTCAATGAGGAGTGCCCCCTGTCAATGAGGAGTGCCCCCTGTCAATGAGGAGTGCCCCCTGTCAATCAGAAATGCCCCCTGTGAATGAGGAATGCCCCATGGCAATTTGCAGGGCCCCATGTTAGTTCGGAGTGCCCCATGTCAATTAGAATTGCCCCCTGCCAATTAGGAGTGCCTCCTGTCAATGACCAGTGCCCCCTTTCAATGTGGAGTGGCCCCGGCCAATAACGACAGCCCCCAGTCAATGAGGAGGGCCCCATGTCAATGAGGAATGCCCCCTGTCAATGAGGAGCACCCCCTGTCAATGAAGATTGCCCCTGTCAATGAGGAGTGCCCCCTGTCAATGAGAAGTGCCCACAGACAATGACGAGTGCCCCATAACAATGAGGAGTGCCCCTGTCAATGAGGACTGCCCCCTGTCAATGATGATTGCCCCTGTCAATGAGGAGTGCCCCCTGTCAATGAGAAGTGCCCACACTCAATGACGAGTGCCCCATACCAATGAGGAATGCCCCTGTCAATGAGGACTTTCCCCTGTCAAAAGGGAGTGCCCCCTGTCAATGAGGAGTGCCCCCTGTCAATGAGGAGTGCCCACTGTCAATGAGGAGTGCCCCCTGTCAATCAGGAATGCCCCCTGTTAATCAGGAATGCCCCCTGTGAATGAGGAATGCCCCATGTCAATTTGTAGGGCCCCATGTCAATTCGGAGTGACCCATGTCAATTAGAATTGCCCCCAGTCATATAGGAGTGCCTCCTGTCAATGGCCAGTGCCCCCTTTCAATGTGGAGTGCCCCCGTCCAATAAGGACAGCCCCCTGTCAATGAGGAGGGCCCCATGTCAATGAGGAATGCCCCTTGACAATGAGGAGCACCCCCTGTCAATGAAGATTGCCCCTGTCAATGAGGCGTGCCCCCTGTCAATGAGAAGTGCCCACAGACAATGACGAGGGCCCATACCAATGAGGAGTGCCCCTGTCAATGAGGACTGCCCCCTGTCAATGAGGACTGCCCCCTTTCAATGAGTAGTGCCCCCTGCCAATGAGGAGTGTCCCACCGTCAATGAGGAGAGCCCAATGCCAATGAGGAGTGCCCCGACATTGAGGAGTGCCCCCTGACAGTGAGGAGTGCCCCCTGACAGTGATGAGTTAACCCTATCAATAAGGAGTGCCATTTGCAAACTAGGAGTGCCCCCTGTCAAATAGGAATGCCCTCCGTCAATAAGGAGTGCCCCACCATCAATGAGAATTGCCCCCTATAAATTTCAATTAGGAGTGACCGCTGCCAATTAGAAGTGCCCCCTGTCAATGCCGAGTGTCCCCTTTCAATTTGGATTGCCCCCTCTCAATTAGCAGTGTTCCCAGTCATGTAGCAGTACCCCATTTTAATTAGGAGTGCCCCTTGTCAACTAGGAGCTCCCCGTGGCAGTTGTGAATGCCTCCTGCCAATTAGGAGTGACCCCTGCCAATTAGGAGTGACCGCTGCCAATAGTGAATGCCTCCTGCCAATTAGGAGTGACCCCTGCCAATTAGGAGTGACCGCTGCCAATAGTGAATGCCCCCTGTCAAACAGGACTGCTCTCTGTCAATGAGGAGTGCCCTATCTCAATTAGGATTGCCCCATGTCAATTGGAAGTGCCTCCTTTCATTGAGGAGTGCCCTCTGTCAATGAGGAGTGCCCCCTGTGAATGAGGAGTGGCCCCTCTCTATGAGGAGTGTCCCCTATCAATTTGGATGTGCCCCCCAGTAAATGAGAACGCCCCCTGTCAATGACGAGCGCCCCCTGTCAATGAGGAGCACCCCCTGTCAATGAAGACTGCCCCTGTCAATGAGGAGTGCCCCCTGTCAATGAGAAGTGCCCACACTCAATGACGAGTGCCCCATACCAATGAGGAATGCCCCTGTCAATGAGGACTGCCCCCTGTCAATAAGGAGTGCCCCTTGTCAATGAGGAGTGCCCCGTGTCAATGAGGAGTGCCCCCTGTCAATGATGAGTGCCCCCTGTCAATCAGGAATGCCCCCTGTTAATCAGGAATGCCCCCTGTGAATGAGGAATGCCCCATGTCAATTTGCAGGGCCCCATGTCAATTCGGAGTGCCCCATGTCAATTAGAATTGCCCCCTGCCAATTAGGAGTGCCTCCTGTCAATGACCAGTGCCCCCTTTCAATGTGGAGTGGCCCCGGCCAATAAGGACAGCCCCCTATCAATGAGGAGGGCCCCATGTCAATGAGGAATGCCCCCTGTCAATGAGCAGCACCCCCTGTCAATGAAGATTGCCCCTGTCAATGAGGAGTGCCCCGTGTCAATGAGAAGTGCCCACAGACAATGACGAGTGCCCCATACCAATGAGGAGTGCCCCTGTCAATGAGGACTGCCCCCTGTCAATGAGGAGTGCCCCCTGTCAATGAGGAGTGCCCCCTGTCAATGAGGAGCGCCCCCTGTCAATCAGGAATGCCCCTTGTTAATAAGAAATGCCCCCTGTGAATGAGGAATGCCCCATGTCAATTTGCAGGGCCCCATGTCAATTCGGAGTGCCCCATGTCAATTAGAATTGCCCCCTGACAATTAGGAGTGCCTCCTGTCAATGACCAGTGCCCCCTTTCAATGTCGAGTGCCCCCTGCCAATAAGGACAGCCCCCTGTCAATGAGGAGGGCCCCATGTCAATTCGGAGTGCCCCATGTCAATTAGAATTGCCCCCTGCCAATTAGGAGTGCCTCCTGTCAATGACCAGTGCCCCTCTTCAATATGGAGTGGCCCCGGCCAATAAGGACAGCCTCCTGCCAATTAGGAGTGACCCCTGCCAATTAGGAGTTACCGCTGCCAATAGTGAATGCCTCCTGCCAATTAGGAGTGACCCCTGCCAATTAGGAGAGACCGCTGCCAATAGTGAATGCCCCCTGTCAAAGAGGACTGCTCTCTGTCAATGAGGAGTGCCCCATCTCAATTAGAATTGCCCCATGTCAATTGGAAGTGCCTCATTTCATTGAGGAGTGCCCTCTGTCAATGAGGAGTGCCCCCTGTAAATGAGGAGTGGCCCCTCTCTATTAGGAGTGACCCCTGTCAATTAGGATGTGCCCCCCAGTAAATGAGAGCGCCCCCTGTCAATGACGAGCGCCCCCTGTCAATGAGGAGCACCCCCTGTCAATGAAGATTGCCCCTGTCAATGAGGAGTGCCCCCTGTCAATGAGAAGTGCCCACACTCAATGACGAGTGCCCCATACCAATGAGGAATGCCCCTGTCAATGAGGACTTCCCCCTGTCAATAAGGAGTGCCCCCTGTCAATGAGGAGTGCCCCCTGTCAATGAGGAGTGCCCCCTGTCAATGAGGAGTGCCCCCTGTCAATCAGGAATGCCCCCTGTTAATCAGGAATGCCCCCTGTGAATGAGGAATGCCCCATGTCAATTTGCAGGGCACCCCCTGTCAATGAAGATTGCCCCTGTCAATGAGGAGTGCCCCCTGTCAATGAGAAGTGCCCACAGACAATGACGAGTGCCCCATACCAATGAGGAGTGCCCCTGTCAATGAGGACTGCCCCCTGTCAATGAAGATTGCCCCTGTCAATGAGGAGTGCCCCCTGTCAATGAGAAGTGCCCACACTCAATGACGAGTGCCCCATACCAATGAGGAATGCCCCTGTCAATGAGGACTTTCCCCTGTCAAATGGGAGTGCCCCCTGTCAATGAGGAGTGCCCCCTGTCAATGAGGAGTGCCCACTGTCAATGAGGAGTGCCCCCTGTCAATCAGGAATGCCCCCTGTTAATCAGGAATGCCCCTGTGAATGAGGAATGCCCCATGTCAATTTGTAGGGCCCCATGTCAATTCGGAGTGACCCATGTCAATTAGAATTGCCCCCAGTCATATAGGAGTGCCTCCTGTCAATGGCCAGTGCCCCCTTTCAATGTGGAGTGCCCCCGTCCAATAAGGACAGCCCCCTGTCAATGAGGAGGGCCCCATGTCAATGAGGAATGCCCCTTGTCAATGAGGAGCACCCCCTGTCAATGAAGATTGCCCCTGTCAATGAGGAGTGCCCCCTGTCAATGAGAAGTGCCCACAGACAATGACGAGGGCCCATACCAATGATGAGTGCCCCTGTCAATGAGGACTGCCCCCTGTCAATGAGGACTGCCCCCTTTCAATGAGTAGTGCCCCCTGCCAATGAGGAGTGTCCCACCGTCAATGAGGAGAGCCCAATGCCAATGAGGAGTGCCCCGACATTGAGGAGTGCCCCCTGACAGTGAGGAGTGCCCCCTGACAGTGATGAGTTAACCCTATCAATAAGGAGTGCCCTTTGCAAACTAGGAGTGCCCCCTGTCAATTAGGAGTGCCCTCCGTCAATAAGGAGTGCCCCACCATCAATGAGAATTGCCCCCTATAAATGTCAAATAGGAGTGACCGCTGCCAATTAGAAGTGCCCCCTGTCAATGCCGAGTGTCCCCTTTCAATTTGGATTGCCCCCTCTCAATTAGCAGTGTTCCCAGTCATGTAGCAGTACCCCCTTTTAATTAGGAGTGCCCCTTGTCAACTAGGAGCTCCCCGTGGCAGTTGTGAATGCCTCCTGCCAATTAGGAGTGACCCCTGCCAATTAGGAGTGACCGCTGCCAATAGTGAATGCCTCCTGCCAATTAGGAGTGACCCCTGCCAATTAGGAGTGACCGCTGCCAATAGTGAATGCCCCCTGTCAAACAGGACTGCTCTCTGTCAATGAGGAGTGCCCTATCTCAATTAGGATTGCCCCATGTCAATTGGAAGTGCCTCCTTTCATTGAGGAGTGCCCTCTGTCAATGAGGAGTGCCCCCTGTGAATGAGGAGTGGCCCCTCTCTATGAGGAGTGTCCCCTGTCAATTTGGATGTGCCCCCCAGTAAATGAGAACGCCCCCTGTCAATGACGAGCGCCCCCTGTCAATGAGGAGCACCCCCTGTCAATGAAGACTGCCCCTGTCAATGAGGAGTGCCCCCTGTCAATGAGAAGTGCCCACACTCAATGACGAGTGCCCCATACCAATGAGGAATGCCCCTTTCAATGAGGACTGCCCCCTGTCAATAAGGAGTGCCCCTTGTCAATGAGGAGTGCCCCGTGTCAATGAGGAGTGCCCCCTGTCAATGATGAGTGCCCCCTGTCAATCAGGAATGCCCCCTGTTAATCAGGAATGCCCCCTGTGAATGAGGAATGCCCCATGTCAATTTGCAGGGCCCCATGTCAATTCGGAGTGCCCCATGTCAATTAGAATTGCCCCCTGCCAATTAGGAGTGCCTCCTGTCAATGACCAGTGCCCCCTTTCAATGTGGAGTGGCCCCGGCCAATAAGGACAGCCCCCTATCAATGAGGAGGGCCCCATGTCAATGAGGAATGCCCCCTGTCAATGAGCAGCACCCCCTGTCAATGAAGATTGCCCCTGTCAATGAGGAGTGCCCCCTGTCGATGAGAAGTGCCCACAGACAATGACGAGTGCCCCATACCAATGAGGAGTGCCCCTGTCAATGAGGACTGCCCCCTGTCAATGAGGAGTGCCCCCTGTCAATGAGGTGTGCCCCCTGTCAATGAGGAGTGCCCCCTGTCAATCAGGAATGCCCCTTGTTAATAAGAAATGCCCCCTGTGAATGAGGAATGCCCCATGTCAATTTGCAGGGCCCCATGTCAATTCGGAGTGCCCCATGTCAATTAGAATTGACCCATGCCAATTAGGAGTGCCTCCTGTCAATGACCAGTGCCCCCTTTCAATGTCGAGTGCCCCCTGCCAATAAGGACAGCCCCCTGTCAATGAGGAGGGCCCCATGTCAATTCGGAGTGCCCCATGTCAATTAGAATTGACCCCTGCCAATTAGGAGTGCCTCCTTTCAATGACCAGTGCCCCCTTTCAATATGGAGTGGCCCCGGCCAATAAGGACAGCCCCCTGTCAATGAGGAGGGCCCCATGTCAATGAGGAATGCCCCCTGTCAATGAGGAGCACCCCCTGTCAATGAAGATTGCCCCTGTCAATGAGGAGTGCCCCCTGTCCATGAGAAGTGCCCACAGACAATGACGAGTGCCCCATACCAATGAGGAGTGCCCCTGTCAATGAGGACTGCCCCCTGTCAATGAGGAGTGCCCCCTGTCAATGAGGAGTGCCCCCTGTCAATGAGGAGTGCCCCCTGTCAATCAGAAATGCCCCCTGTGAATGAGGAATGCCCCATGGCAATTTGCAGGGCCCCATGTTAGTTCGGAGTGCCCCATGTCAATTAGAATTGCCCCCTGCCAATTAGGAGTGCCTCCTGTCAATGACCAGTGCCCCCTTTCAATGTGGAGTGGCCCCGGCCAATAACGACAGCCCCCAGTCAATGAGGAGGGCCCCATGTCAATGAGGAATGCCCCCTGTCAATGAGGAGCACCCCCTGTCAATGAAGATTGCCCCTGTCAATGAGGAGTGCCCCCTGTCAATGAGAAGTGCCCACAGACAATGACGAGTGCCCCATAACAATGAGGAGTGCCCCTGTCAATGAGGACTGCCCCCTGTCAATGATGATTGCCCCTGTCAATGAGGAGTGCCCCCTGTCAATGAGAAGTGCCCACACTCAATGACGAGTGCCCCATACCAATGAGGAATGCCCCTGTCAATGAGGACTTTCCCCTGTCAAAAGGGAGTGCCCCCTGTCAATGAGGAGTGCCCCCTGTCAATGAGGAGTGCCCACTGTCAATGAGGAGTGCCCCCTGTCAATCAGGAATGCCCCCTGTTAATCAGGAATGCCCCCTGTGAATGAGGAATGCCCCATGTCAATTTGTAGGGCCCCATGTCAATTCGGAGTGACCCATGTCAATTAGAATTGCCCCCAGTCATATAGGAGTGCCTCCTGTCAATGGCCAGTGCCCCCTTTCAATGTGGAGTGCCCCCGTCCAATAAGGACAGCCCCCTGTCAATGAGGAGGGCCCCATGTCAATGAGGAATGCCCCTTGACAATGAGGAGCACCCCCTGTCAATGAAGATTGCCCCTGTCAATGAGGCGTGCCCCCTGTCAATGAGAAGTGCCCACAGACAATGACGAGGGCCCATACCAATGAGGAGTGCCCCTGTCAATGAGGACTGCCCCCTGTCAATGAGGACTGCCCCCTTTCAATGAGTAGTGCCCCCTGCCAATGAGGAGTGTCCCACCGTCAATGAGGAGAGCCCAATGCCAATGAGGAGTGCCCCGACATTGAGGAGTGCCCCCTGACAGTGAGGAGTGCCCCCTGACAGTGATGAGTTAACCCTATCAATAAGGAGTGCCATTTGCAAACTAGGAGTGCCCCCTGTCAAATAGGAATGCCCTCCGTCAATAAGGAGTGCCCCACCATCAATGAGAATTGCCCCCTATAAATTTCAATTAGGAGTGACCGCTGCCAATTAGAAGTGCCCCCTGTCAATGCCGAGTGTCCCCTTTCAATTTGGATTGCCCCCTCTCAATTAGCAGTGTTCCCAGTCATGTAGCAGTACCCCATTTTAATTAGGAGTGCCCCTTGTCAACTAGGAGCTCCCCGTGGCAGTTGTGAATGCCTCCTGCCAATTAGGAGTGACCCCTGCCAATTAGGAGTGACCGCTGCCAATAGTGAATGCCTCCTGCCAATTAGGAGTGACCCCTGCCAATTAGGAGTGACCGCTGCCAATAGTGAATGCCCCCTGTCAAACAGGACTGCTCTCTGTCAATGAGGAGTGCCCTATCTCAATTAGGATTGCCCCATGTCAATTGGAAGTGCCTCCTTTCATTGAGGAGTGCCCTCTGTCAATGAGGAGTGCCCCCTGTGAATGAGGAGTGGCCCCTCTCTATGAGGAGTGTCCCCTATCAATTTGGATGTGCCCCCCAGTAAATGAGAACGCCCCCTGTCAATGACGAGCGCCCCCTGTCAATGAGGAGCACCCCCTGTCAATGAAGACTGCCCCTGTCAATGAGGAGTGCCCCCTGTCAATGAGAAGTGCCCACACTCAATGACGAGTGCCCCATACCAATGAGGAATGCCCCTGTCAATGAGGACTGCCCCCTGTCAATAAGGAGTGCCCCTTGTCAATGAGGAGTGCCCCGTGTCAATGAGGAGTGCCCCCTGTCAATGATGAGTGCCCCCTGTCAATCAGGAATGCCCCCTGTTAATCAGGAATGCCCCCTGTGAATGAGGAATGCCCCATGTCAATTTGCAGGGCCCCATGTCAATTCGGAGTGCCCCATGTCAATTAGAATTGCCCCCTGCCAATTAGGAGTGCCTCCTGTCAATGACCAGTGCCCCCTTTCAATGTGGAGTGGCCCCGGCCAATAAGGACAGCCCCCTATCAATGAGGAGGGCCCCATGTCAATGAGGAATGCCCCCTGTCAATGAGCAGCACCCCCTGTCAATGAAGATTGCCCCTGTCAATGAGGAGTGCCCCGTGTCAATGAGAAGTGCCCACAGACAATGACGAGTGCCCCATACCAATGAGGAGTGCCCCTGTCAATGAGGACTGCCCCCTGTCAATGAGGAGTGCCCCCTGTCAATGAGGAGTGCCCCCTGTCAATGAGGAGCGCCCCCTGTCAATCAGGAATGCCCCTTGTTAATAAGAAATGCCCCCTGTGAATGAGGAATGCCCCATGTCAATTTGCAGGGCCCCATGTCAATTCGGAGTGCCCCATGTCAATTAGAATTGCCCCCTGACAATTAGGAGTGCCTCCTGTCAATGACCAGTGCCCCCTTTCAATGTCGAGTGCCCCCTGCCAATAAGGACAGCCCCCTGTCAATGAGGAGGGCCCCATGTCAATTCGGAGTGCCCCATGTCAATTAGAATTGCCCCCTGCCAATTAGGAGTGCCTCCTGTCAATGACCAGTGCCCCTCTTCAATATGGAGTGGCCCCGGCCAATAAGGACAGCCTCCTGCCAATTAGGAGTGACCCCTGCCAATTAGGAGTTACCGCTGCCAATAGTGAATGCCTCCTGCCAATTAGGAGTGACCCCTGCCAATTAGGAGAGACCGCTGCCAATAGTGAATGCCCCCTGTCAAAGAGGACTGCTCTCTGTCAATGAGGAGTGCCCCATCTCAATTAGAATTGCCCCATGTCAATTGGAAGTGCCTCATTTCATTGAGGAGTGCCCTCTGTCAATGAGGAGTGCCCCCTGTAAATGAGGAGTGGCCCCTCTCTATTAGGAGTGACCCCTGTCAATTAGGATGTGCCCCCCAGTAAATGAGAGCGCCCCCTGTCAATGACGAGCGCCCCCTGTCAATGAGGAGCACCCCCTGTCAATGAAGATTGCCCCTGTCAATGAGGAGTGCCCCCTGTCAATGAGAAGTGCCCACACTCAATGACGAGTGCCCCATACCAATGAGGAATGCCCCTGTCAATGAGGACTTCCCCCTGTCAATAAGGAGTGCCCCCTGTCAATGAGGAGTGCCCCCTGTCAATGAGGAGTGCCCCCTGTCAATGAGGAGTGCCCCCTGTCAATCAGGAATGCCCCCTGTTAATCAGGAATGCCCCCTGTGAATGAGGAATGCCCCATGTCAATTTGCAGGGCACCCCCTGTCAATGAAGATTGCCCCTGTCAATGAGGAGTGCCCCCTGTCAATGAGAAGTGCCCACAGACAATGACGAGTGCCCCATACCAATGAGGAGTGCCCCTGTCAATGAGGACTGCCCCCTGTCAATGAAGATTGCCCCTGTCAATGAGGAGTGCCCCCTGTCAATGAGAAGTGCCCACACTCAATGACGAGTGCCCCATACCAATGAGGAATGCCCCTGTCAATGAGGACTTTCCCCTGTCAAATGGGAGTGCCCCCTGTCAATGAGGAGTGCCCCCTGTCAATGAGGAGTGCCCACTGTCAATGAGGAGTGCCCCCTGTCAATCAGGAATGCCCCCTGTTAATCAGGAATGCCCCTGTGAATGAGGAATGCCCCATGTCAATTTGTAGGGCCCCATGTCAATTCGGAGTGACCCATGTCAATTAGAATTGCCCCCAGTCATATAGGAGTGCCTCCTGTCAATGGCCAGTGCCCCCTTTCAATGTGGAGTGCCCCCGTCCAATAAGGACAGCCCCCTGTCAATGAGGAGGGCCCCATGTCAATGAGGAATGCCCCTTGTCAATGAGGAGCACCCCCTGTCAATGAAGATTGCCCCTGTCAATGAGGAGTGCCCCCTGTCAATGAGAAGTGCCCACAGACAATGACGAGGGCCCATACCAATGATGAGTGCCCCTGTCAATGAGGACTGCCCCCTGTCAATGAGGACTGCCCCCTTTCAATGAGTAGTGCCCCCTGCCAATGAGGAGTGTCCCACCGTCAATGAGGAGAGCCCAATGCCAATGAGGAGTGCCCCGACATTGAGGAGTGCCCCCTGACAGTGAGGAGTGCCCCCTGACAGTGATGAGTTAACCCTATCAATAAGGAGTGCCCTTTGCAAACTAGGAGTGCCCCCTGTCAATTAGGAGTGCCCTCCGTCAATAAGGAGTGCCCCACCATCAATGAGAATTGCCCCCTATAAATGTCAAATAGGAGTGACCGCTGCCAATTAGAAGTGCCCCCTGTCAATGCCGAGTGTCCCCTTTCAATTTGGATTGCCCCCTCTCAATTAGCAGTGTTCCCAGTCATGTAGCAGTACCCCCTTTTAATTAGGAGTGCCCCTTGTCAACTAGGAGCTCCCCGTGGCAGTTGTGAATGCCTCCTGCCAATTAGGAGTGACCCCTGCCAATTAGGAGTGACCGCTGCCAATAGTGAATGCCTCCTGCCAATTAGGAGTGACCCCTGCCAATTAGGAGTGACCGCTGCCAATAGTGAATGCCCCCTGTCAAACAGGACTGCTCTCTGTCAATGAGGAGTGCCCTATCTCAATTAGGATTGCCCCATGTCAATTGGAAGTGCCTCCTTTCATTGAGGAGTGCCCTCTGTCAATGAGGAGTGCCCCCTGTGAATGAGGAGTGGCCCCTCTCTATGAGGAGTGTCCCCTGTCAATTTGGATGTGCCCCCCAGTAAATGAGAACGCCCCCTGTCAATGACGAGCGCCCCCTGTCAATGAGGAGCACCCCCTGTCAATGAAGACTGCCCCTGTCAATGAGGAGTGCCCCCTGTCAATGAGAAGTGCCCACACTCAATGACGAGTGCCCCATACCAATGAGGAATGCCCCTTTCAATGAGGACTGCCCCCTGTCAATAAGGAGTGCCCCTTGTCAATGAGGAGTGCCCCGTGTCAATGAGGAGTGCCCCCTGTCAATGATGAGTGCCCCCTGTCAATCAGGAATGCCCCCTGTTAATCAGGAATGCCCCCTGTGAATGAGGAATGCCCCATGTCAATTTGCAGGGCCCCATGTCAATTCGGAGTGCCCCATGTCAATTAGAATTGCCCCCTGCCAATTAGGAGTGCCTCCTGTCAATGACCAGTGCCCCCTTTCAATGTGGAGTGGCCCCGGCCAATAAGGACAGCCCCCTATCAATGAGGAGGGCCCCATGTCAATGAGGAATGCCCCCTGTCAATGAGCAGCACCCCCTGTCAATGAAGATTGCCCCTGTCAATGAGGAGTGCCCCCTGTCGATGAGAAGTGCCCACAGACAATGACGAGTGCCCCATACCAATGAGGAGTGCCCCTGTCAATGAGGACTGCCCCCTGTCAATGAGGAGTGCCCCCTGTCAATGAGGTGTGCCCCCTGTCAATGAGGAGTGCCCCCTGTCAATCAGGAATGCCCCTTGTTAATAAGAAATGCCCCCTGTGAATGAGGAATGCCCCATGTCAATTTGCAGGGCCCCATGTCAATTCGGAGTGCCCCATGTCAATTAGAATTGACCCATGCCAATTAGGAGTGCCTCCTGTCAATGACCAGTGCCCCCTTTCAATGTCGAGTGCCCCCTGCCAATAAGGACAGCCCCCTGTCAATGAGGAGGGCCCCATGTCAATTCGGAGTGCCCCATGTCAATTAGAATTGACCCCTGCCAATTAGGAGTGCCTCCTTTCAATGACCAGTGCCCCCTTTCAATATGGAGTGGCCCCGGCCAATAAGGACAGCCCCCTGTCAATGAGGAGGGCCCCATGTCAATGAGGAATGCCCCCTGTCAATGAGGAGCACCCCCTGTCAATGAAGATTGCCCCTGTCAATGAGGAGTGCCCCCTGTCCATGAGAAGTGCCCACAGACAATGACGAGTGCCCCATACCAATGAGGAGTGCCCCTGTCAATGAGGACTGCCCCCTGTCAATGAGGAGTGCCCCCTGTCAATGAGGAGTGCCCCCTGTCAATGAGGAGTGCCCCCTGTCAATCAGGAATGCCCCCTGTTAATCAGGAATGCCCCCTGTGAATGAGGAATGCCCCATGTCAATTTGCAGGGCCCCATGTCAATTCGGAGTTCCCCTATGTCAATTAGAATTGCCCCGTGCCAATTAGGAGTGCCTCCTGTCAATGACCAGTGCCCCCTTTCAATGTGGAGTGCCCCCTGCCAATAAGGACAGCCCCCTGTCAATGAGGAGGGCCCCATGTCAATGAGGAATGCCCCATGTCAATTAGGAGTGACCCTGTCAATGACGAGTGCCCCACCGTCAATGACGAGAGCCCCATGCCAATGAGGAGTGCCCCTGTCAATGAAGAGTGCCCCCTGTCAGTGAGGAGTGCCCCCTGTCAATGAGGAGTTCCCCCTTTCAATAAGGAGTGCCCCATGCAAACAAGGAGTGCCCCCTGTCAATTAGGAGTGCCCCCTGCAAACTAGGAGTCCCTCTGTCAAAGAGGAGTGCCCCACCGTCAATGAGAATTGCCCCCTATAAATGAGGAGTGGCCCCTGTCAATTAGGAGTGATCGCTGCCAATTGGAAGTGGCCCTTGTCAATGCCGAGTGCCCCCTGTCAATGTGGAGTTCCCCTGTAAATGAGGAGCGCCCCCTGTCAATTAGGAGTGTCTCTTTTCAATGTGGATTGCCTCCTCTGAATTAGCAGTGACCCCAGTCATATAGGAGTACCCCGATTTAATTAGGAGTGCCCCATGTCAACTAGGAGCTCCACGTGGCAGTTGTGAATGCCCCCTGCAAATTTGGAGTGCCCCCTGTCAAAGAGGAGTGCCCCCTGTCAATGAGGAATGCCCCATGCCAATTAGGATTGCTCCATGTCAATTAGGAGTGCCCGTTTTCAATGAGGAGTGCTCCCTGTCAATGAGGAGTGCCCGAACGTCAATGAGGAGTGCCCCCTGTAAATGAGGAGTGGACCTTCTCAATTAGGAGTGACCGCTGTCAATTAGGAGTGGTCCCTGTCAATGAGGAGTGCCCTATGTCAAATTGGAGTGCTCCATGTCAATGAGAAGTGCCCCCTTTCAATGAGGAGTGCCCCCTGCCAATGAGGAGTGCCCCCTGTAAATGCGGATTGGCCCCTGTCAATTAGGAGTGTCCCCTGTCAATTAGGAATGCCCCATGCCAATTAGGATTGCTCCATGTGAATTAGGAGTGCCCGTTTTCAATGAGGAGTGCCCCCTGTCAATGAGGAGTGCCCCAACGTCAATGAGGAGTGCCCCCTGTAAATGAGGAGTGGACCTTCTCAATTAGGAGTGACCGCTGCCAATTAGGAGTGGTCCCTGTCAATGAGGAGTGCCCTATGTCAAACAGGATTGCTCCATGTCAATGAGAAGTGCCCACTTTCAATGAGGAGTGCCTCCTGTCAATTCGGAGCGCCCTCTGTCAAATAGGAGTGTCCCTGCCAATCTGGAGTGACTCCTGTCATTGAGATTTGCCCCCTGTCAATGAGGAATACCCCCTGTCAATGACGAGTGCCACCTGTCAATGAGGAGTGCCCATGTCAAAGAGGAGCGCCCCCGTCAATGAGGAGTGCCCCCTGTCAATGAGGAGTGCCCCCTGTCAATGAGGAGTGCCCCCTGTCAATCAGAAATGCCCCCTGTTAATCAGGAATGCCCCCTGTGAATGGGGAATGCCCCATGTCAATTTGCAGGGCCCCATGTCAATTCGGAGTGCCCCATGTCAATTAGAATTGCCCCCTGCCAATTAGGAGTGCCTCCTGTCAATCACCAGTGCCCCCTTTCAATGTGGAGTGCCCCCTGTCAATAAGGACAGCCCCCTGTCAATGAGGAGGGCCCCATGTCAATGAGGAGTGCCCATGTCAAAGAGGAGTGCCCCTGTCAATGAGTAGTACCCCATTTCAATTAGGAGTGCCCCATGTCAATGAGGACTGCCCCCTTTCAATGAATAGTGGCCCCTGTCAATTAGGTGTTCCCCCTTGTCAATGAGGAGTGTCCCCTGTCAATGAAAAGTGCCCCCTGTCAATGCGGAGCGCCCCATGTCAAATAGGAGTGCTCCTTGTGAATGAGAAGTGCCCCCTGTCAATGACGAATGCCCCATGTCAATGAGGAATACCTCATGCCAATGGGGAGTGCCCCTGTCAATGAGGAGTGCCCCCTGTCAGTGAGGGGTTTCCTCTGCCAATTAGGAGTTCCCCCTGTCAATTAGGAGTGCCCCCTGTCAATTCGGAGTGCCCCCTGTCAAGCAGGAGTTCGCCCTTTGACTTGGAGTGCCCCTTGTCAAATAGGGGCTCCCCCTTTCATTGGAGTGCTCTGTGTCAATTAGGAGTGCCCCCCGACAATTAGGAGTGACCCGTGCCAATGAGGAGTGACCCCTCTCAATGGGAAGTGCCCCCTGTCAATGAGGAGAGCCCCCTTTAAATTTGGAGTGCCCCTAGTCAACTAGGATCTCCCCCTGTCTATTAGGATTGCCCCCTGTCAATTTGGAGTGAGCCCTTTCATGTCGTATTGCCCCCCGTCAATTAGTAGTGTCCCGTGTCAATGAGGACTGCCCTCTGTCAATGACTGGTTCCCCTTGACCAGTACGAGTGCCTCCTTTCAATTAGGAATGCCCCCTGTCAAGTAGGTGCTCGCCCTCTCAATTAGGAGTGCCCCTGTCAATAAGGAGAGCCCCCTGTCAATGAGGAGGGCCCCCTGTCAATGAGGGATGCCCCATGTCACCTAGGAGTGACCCATGTCAATTAGGAGTGCCCCATGTCAATGAGAAGTGCCCCCTTTCAATGAGTAGTGCCCCCTGCCAATGAGCAGTGTCCCACCGTCAATGAGGAGAGCCCCATGCCAATGAGGAGTGCCCCTGTCAATGAAGAGTGCCCCCTGTCAGTGAGGAGTGCCCCCTGTCAATGAGGAGTTCCCCCTTTCAATAAGGAGTGCCCCATGCAAACTAGGAGTGCCCCCTGTCAATTAGGAGTGCCACCTGCAAACTAGGAGTCCCTCTGTCAAAGAGGAGTGCCCCACCGTCAATGAGAATTGCCCCCTATAAATGAGGAGTGGCCCCTGTCAATGAGGAGTGATCGCTGCCAATTGGAAGTGGCCCTTGTCAATGTCGAGTGCCCCCTGTCAATGTGGAGTACCCCTGTCAATGAGGAGCGCCCCCTGTCAATTAGGAGTGCCTCTTTTCAATGTGGATTGCCTCCTCTGAATTAGCAGTGACCCCAGTCATATAGGAGTACCCCCATTTAATATTTGGAGTGCCCCATGTCAACTAGGAGCTCCACGTGGCAGTTGTGAATGCCCCCTGCAAATTTGGAGTGCCCCCTGACAAAGAGGAGTGCCCCCTGTCAATGAGGAATGCCCCATGCCAATTAGGATTGCTCCATGTCAATTAGGAGTGCCCGTTTTCAATGAGGAGTGCTCCCTGTCAATGAGGAGTGCCCGAACGTCAATGAGGAGTGCCCCCTGTAAATGAGGAGTGGACCTTCTCAATTAGGAGTGACCGCTGTCAATTAGGAGTGGTCCCTGTCAATGAGGAGTGCCCTATGTCAAATTGGAGTGCTCCATGTCAATGAGAAGTGCCCCCTTTCAATGAGGAGTGCCCCCTGCCAATGAGGAGTGCCCCCTGTAAATGCGGATTGGCCCCTGTCAATTAGGAGTGTCCCCTGTCAATTAGGAATGCCCCATGCCAATTAGGATTGCTCCATGTGAATTAGGAGTGCCCGTTTTCAATGAGGAGTGCCCCCTGTCAATGAGGAGTGCCCGAACGTCAATGAGGAGTGCCCCCTGTAAATGACGAGTGGACCTTCTCAATTAGGAGTGACCGCTGCCAATTAGGAGTGGTCCCTGTCAATGAGAAGTGCCCTATGTCAAATAGGATTGCTCCATGTCAATGAGAAGTGCCCCCTTTCAATGAGGAGTGCCTCCTGTCAATTCGGAGCGCGCTCTGTCAAATAGGATTGTACCTGCCAATCTGGAGTGCCCCTGTCATTGAGAAGTGCCCCCTGTCAATGAGGAGTGCCCCCTGTCAATCAGGAATGCCCCCTGTGAATGAGGAATGCCCCATGTCAATTTGCAGGGCCCCATGTCAATGCGGAGTGCCCCATGTCAATTAGAATTGCCCCGTGCCAATTAGGAGTGCCTCCTGTCAATGACCACTGCCCCCTTTCAATGTGGAGTGCCCCCTGCCAATAAGGAGAGCCCCCTGTCAATGAGGAGGGCCCCATGTCAATGAGGAATGCCCCATGTCAATTCGGAGTGACCCTGTCAATGACGAGTGCCCCACCGTCAATGACGAGACCCCATGCCAATGAGGAGTGCCCCTGTCAATGAAGTGTGCCCCCTGTCAGTGAGGAGTGCCCCCTGTCAATGAGGAGTTCCCCCTTTCAATAAGGAGTGCCCCCTGCAAACTAGGAGTGCCCCCTGTCAATGAGGAGCGCCCCCTGTCAATTAGGAGTGCGTCTTTTCAATGTGGATTGCCCCCTCTGAATTAGCAGTGACCCCAGTCATATAGGAGTACCCCCATTTAATATTAGGAGTGCCCCATGTCAACTAGGAGCTCCACGTGGCAGTTGTGAATGCCCCCTGCAAATTTGGAGTGCCCCCTGTCAAAGAGGAGTGCCCCCTGTCAATGAGGAATGCCGCATGCCAATTAGGATTGCTCCATGTCAATTAGGAGTGCCCGTTTTCAATGAGGAGTGCTCTCTGTCAATGAGGAGTACCCGAACGTCAATGAGGAGTGCCCCCTGTAAATGAGGAGTGGACCTTCTCAATTAGAAGTGACCGCTGTCAATTAGGAGTGGTCCCTGTAAATGAGGAGTGCCCTATGTCAAATTGGAGTGCTCCATGTCAATGAGAAGTGCCCCCTTTCAATGAGGAGTGCCCCCTGCCAATGAGGAGTGCCCCCTGTAAATGCGGAGTGGCCCCTGTCAATTAGGAGTGTCCCCTGTCAATTAGGAATGCCCCATGCCAATTAGGATTGCTCCATGTGAATTAGGAGTGCCCGTTTTCAATGAGGAGTGCCCCCTGTCAATGAGGAGTGCCCGAACGTCAATGAGGAGTGCCCCCTGTAAATGACGAGTGGACCTTCTCAATTAGGAGTGACCGCTGCCAATTAGGAGTGGTCCCTGTCAATGAGAAGTGCCCTATGTCAAATAGGATTGCTCCATGTCAATGAGAAGTGCCCCCTTTCAATGAGGAGTGCCTCCTGTCAATTCGGAGCGCGCTCTGTCAAATAGGATTGTACCTGCCAATCTGGAGTGACTCCTGTCATTGAGAAGTGCCCCCTGTCAATGAGGAGTGCCCCCTGCCAATGAGGAGTGCCCCCTGTAAATGCGGATTGGCCCCTGTCAATTAGGAGTGTCCCCTGTCAATTAGGAATGCCCCATGCCAATTAGGATTGCTCCATGTGAATTAGGAGTGCCCGTTTTCAATGAGGAGTGTCCCCTGTCAATGAGGAGTGCCCGAACGTCAATGAGGAGTGCCCCCTGTAAATGACGAGTGGACCTTCTCAATTAGGAGTGACCGCTGCCAATTAGGAGTGGTCCCTGTCAATGAGAAGTGCCCTATGTCAAATAGGATTGTCCATGTCAATGAGAAGTGCCCCCTTTCAATGAGGAGTGCCTCCTGTCAATTCGGAGCGCCCTCTGTCAAATAGGAGTGTCCCTGCCAATCTGGAGTGACTCCTGTCATTGAGAAGTGCCCCCTGTCAATGAGGAGTGCCCCCTGTCAATGACGAGTGCCCCCTGTCAATGAGGAGTGCCCATGTCAAAGAGGAGTGCCCGCGTCAATGAGGAGTGCCCCCTGTCAATGAGGAGTGCCCCCTGTCAATGAGGAGTGCCCCCTGTCAATCAGGAATTCCCCCTGTTAATCAGGAATGCCCCCTGTGAATGAGGAATGCCCCATGTCAATATGCAGTGCCCATGTCAATTCGGAGTGCCCCATGACAATTAGAATTGCCCCCTGCCAATTAGGAGTGCCTCCTGTCAATGACCAGTGCCCCCTTTCAATGTGGAGTGCCCCCTGTCAATAAGGACAGCCCCCTGTCAATGAGGAGGGCCCCATTTCAATGAGGAGTGCCCATGTCAAAGAGGAGTGCCCCTGTCAATGAGTAGTACCCCATTTCAATTAGGAGTGCCCCATGTCAATGAGGACTGCCCCCTTTCAATGAATCGTGGCCCCTGTCAATTAGGTGTTCCCCCTTGTCAATGAGGAGTCCCCCCTGTCAATGAAAAGTGCCCCCTGTCAATGCGGAGCGCCCCCTGTCAATTAGGAGTGCTCCTTGTGAATGAGAAGTGCCCCCTGTCAATGACGAATGCCCCATGTCAATGAGGAATACCTCATGCCAATGGGGAGTGCCCCTGTCAATGAGGAATCACCCCTGTCAGTGAGGGGGTTCCCCCTGCCAATTAGGTGTTCCCCCTGTCAATTAGGAGTGCCCCCTGTCAATTAGGAGTGCCCCCTGTCAATTAGGAGTGCCCCCTGTCAATTAGGAGTGGCGCCTGTCAAGCAGGAGTTCGCCCTTTGACTTGGAGTGCCCCTTGTCAAATAGGGGCTCCCCCTTTCATTGGAGTGCTCTGTGTCAATTAGGAGTGCCCCCCGACAATTCGGAGTGACCCGTGCCAATGAGGAGTGACCCCTGTCAATTAGGAGTGCCTCCTGTCAATGGGAAGTGCCCCCTGTCAATAAGGACTGCCCCCTGTCAATAATGAGTGCCCCTCTCAATTAGGAGTGCCTCCTGTCAGTGAGGAGTGCCCACTGTGCAATGGAGTGCCCCCTTTCAATTTGGAGTGCCCCTAGTCAATTAGGATCTCCCCCAGTCAATTATGATTGCCCCCTGTCAATTTGGTGTGACCCCTTTCAACGAGTAGTGCCCCCCATCACTTAGTAGTGCCCCGTGTCAATTAGGAGTGCCCCCTGTCAATTAGGAGTTCCCCCTGCCAATTAGGAGTGCCCCCTGTCAATTAGGAGCCCTCTGTCAATGAGGAGTTCCCCTTGAAAATTAGGAGTGCCTCCTTTCAATTCGGAATGCCCCTTGTCATTTAGGTGCTCCCCCTCTCAATTAGGAGTGGCCCATGTCAATTTGGAGTGCCCCCTGCCAATAAGAAGTGCCCCCTGTCAATTGGAGTGACCCCTGTCAACAAGGAGTGCCCCCTGTCAAAGAGGAATGCCCCATGTCAATTACGACTGCTCCATTTCAATTAGGAGTGCCCCATTTCAATGAGGAGTGCCCCCGTCAATGAGGATTGCCCCCTGTCAATGAGGACTGCCCCCTGTCAATTAGGAGGCCCCTGTCAATGAGGAGTTCCCCTTGTCAATGAGGAGTGCCCGCCGTCAATGAGGAGTGCCCCCCCCCGTCAATAGGGAGTGCCCCACCGTCAATGAGGTGTGCCCCACCGTCAATGAGGAGTGCCCCACCGTCAATGAGGAGTTCCCCCTGTCAATGAGGAGTGCCCACTGTCACTGTGGTGTGCCCTCTGTCAATGAGGAGTACCCCATGTCAATGAGGAGTGCACACTCTCCATGAGAAATGCCCCCTGTAGCTCAAGAGCGCGCCCTGTCAATTAGGAGAATCCCTTGTCAATTTGGAATGCACCATTCAATTAGGAGTGCCCTTGTCATCTCGGAGCTCCCGCTGTTAATTAGGAGTGGCGCCGGTCAATTAGGAGTGACCCCTTTAAATTAGTAGCGCCCCCTTTCAATGTGTAGTCTTCCCTGTCAATTAGGAGTGCCCGCTGTCAATTACGAGTGCCCCCTGTCAATCAGGAGTGACCCCTTCAATCAGGAATGCCCACTGTCGATGAGGAATGCCCCATGTCAATTAGGAGTGCCCCATCTCAATGATGAGTGCCCACTGTCCATGAGGAGTACCTCTGTTAATTAGGAGTCTCCCCTGTTCAGTCGGAGTGCCCCCTTTCAATTAGGAGTGCCCCTTATCAATTAGCTGCTCACCTTGTCAATTGGGAGTGGCCCTGGTCAGTTAGGGGTGACCCCATAAATTCGTAGTGCCCCCCGCCAATGAGTAGTGTCCCGTGTCAATTAGTAGTGCCCTCTCTCAATGTGGAGGCCGCTGTCAATAAGGAGTACCCCATGTCATTGAGGAGGGCCCCCTGTGAACGAAGAGTGCCCCCTGTCAATGGGTAGTGTCCCCCGACAATTTGGAGTGCCCACTGTCAATTAGGAGTGGCCCCTGTTAATTAGCGGTGAACTCTGTCAGGTAGGAGTGTCCCCTGTCAATTGGAAGGGCCTCTGTCAATTTGGAGTGTCCCCTGTCAATTTGGAGTTTCCCCTGTCAATTTGGAATGCCCCTTGTCAATTCGGAGCCCTCTGTCAATGAGGAGTTCCCCTGGAAAATTAGGAGTGCCTCCTTTCAATAAGCAGTCCCCCCAGTCAATCAGGAGTGCCCCCTGCCAATGAGGAATGCCCCTGTCAATGGGAAACGCCTCATGTCAATGAGGAGTTCCCCATGTCAATTAGGACTGCCCCCTACCAATTAGGAGTGACCCCTGCTAATTCGGAGTGCCCCATGCCAATGAGGAGTGCCCATGCCAATGAGGAGTGCCCCTGTCAATGGGGTGTGCCCCCTGTCAATAAGGAGTGCCCCCTGCCAATTACGAGTGCCCGCTGTCAATTAGGAGCGCCCCCTGTAAAGTTGTCGTAACCCTTTCAATTAGGAGTTCCCCCTGTCGGTTAAAAATGTCCCCTGCCAATTAGGAGTGCCCCCAGTCAATCAGGAGAGGCCCCTGTCAATGAGGAGTGCCCCTTTCAATGAGGGGTGCCCACTGTCAATGAGGAGTGCCCCATGCCAATGAGGAGTGCCCATGCCAATGAGGAGTGTCCCTGTCAACGAGGAGTGCCCCCTGTCAATGAGGAGTGCCCCCTGCCAATTATGAGTGCCCCCTGTCAATTAGGAGTGCCCCCTGACAATTAGGAGTGCCCCCTGTTAAATTATTAGCTCCCCCTGTCGGTTAGGAATGTCTCCAGCCAATTAGGAGTGACCGCTGCCAATTTGGAGTGACCGCTGAGTTTTAGGAGTGCCCCCTCTCAATGAGGAGAGTCCTCTGTCAATAAGGAGTCTCCCCTGTAAATGAGGAGTGCCCCCATCAATGAGGATTGCCGCTTGTCAAGGAGGAATGCCCACTGTCCATGAGGAGAGCCCCCTTTAAATTTGGAGTTCCCCCTGTCAATTAGGTCCCTCCCCTGTCGGTTAGGTGTGCCCCACTTCAATTAGGAGTGTCCCTTATCAATTAGGAGCTCCCCCTGTCAACAATTAGGTGTGTCCTTATCAATTCGGAGCTCCCCCTGTCAATCAGGAATGCCTCCGGTCAATAAGGAGTGCCCCCTGTCAATAAGGAGTGCCATTGTCAATGAGGAGTGCCCCTTGACATTGAGAAGTGTCCCCCGACAATTAGGACGGCCGCCTGTCAATTAGGAGTGCCCACTGTCAATTTGAAGGCCCCTGTCAATGAGGAGTTCACCTCGTCAATGAGGAGTGCCCCACCGTCAATGAGGAGTGCACCCTCTCAATGAGGCGTGCCCCCTGTCGCCTTGGAGTGACCCCGGTCAATTAGGAGTGCCCACTGTAAATTTGGAGGCCCCTGTCAATGAAGACTCCCCATTGTCAATGAAGAGTCGCCCTTGTCAATGAGGAGTGCCCCCCCATGAATGAGGAGTGCCCCCGCCCCCGTCAATTACGAGTGCCCCCTGTCAATGAGGGGTCCTATGTCAATGAGGACTTCCCCTTGACAATTAGGAGTGCCTCCTTTCCATTAGGAATGCCCCTTGTCAATTAGGTGCCCACCCTCTCAATTAGGAGTGGCCCCTGTCAATAAGGGGTGCCCCCGTCAATAAGGAGTGCCCCCATTCCAATGCGGAGTGTCCACTGTCAATTAGGAGTGGCCCCGGTCAATGAGGAGTTCCCCTTATCAATGAGGAGTGCCCCCCCCGTCAATGAGGAGTGCCCCCCCCGTCAATGAGGAGTGCCCCACCGTCAATGAGGAGTGCCCCACCGTCAATGAGGAGTGCCCCACCATCAATGAGGAGTGCCCCACGGTTCATGGGGAGTGCCCCGCCGTCAATGAGGACTGCCCCTGTCAATGAGATGTGCCCCCTGTCAATGAGTAGTGTCTCATGTCAATGAGGAGTGCCCCATTTCAATGAGGAGTGCCCACTGTCCAGGAGAAGTGCCGCCTGTCGATCAGGAGTGCCCCCTGTCAGTTAGGATTCTACCTTGTCAACTTGGAGTGCCCCCTTTCAATTATGAGTGCCCCTTGTCAACTATGAGTTCCCACTGTCACTTAGGAGTGGCTCCTTTCAATTAGCAGTGCCCTCTTTCAATGAGTAGTGTCCCGTGTCAATTAGGAGGGCCCGCTGTCAATTACGAGAGCCCCCTGCCAATCAGGAGTGCCCCCTTCAATCAGGAATGCCCCCTGTCAATGAGGAATGCCCCATGTCAATGATGAGTGCGCCCTGTCAATGAGGAGTTCCCCATATCAATTAGGAGTGCCCCATATCAATTGGGAGTTCCCCATGCTAATGAAGAGTTTCCCACATCAATGACGAGTGCCCCCTGTCATTGAGTAGTTTCCCCCGACAAGTAGGACTGCCCCCTGTCATTTAGGAGTGCCCCCTGTCAATCGGGATGCCGCTGTCAATGAGGAGTTCCCCTTGTCAATGAGGAGTGAACCCCCATCAATGAGGATTGCCCCCCTCGTCAATGAGGAGTGCCCACCGTCAATGAGGAGTGCCCCCTCTTAATGAGGCGTGTCCCCTGTAACCTAGGAGTGACCCCGATCAATTAGGAGTGCCCACTGTCAATTTGGAGGCCCCTGTCAATGAGGAGTGCCCACTGTCCATGAGGAATACCCCCTGTCAATTAGTAGTCTCCCCTGTCCAGTCGGAGTGCCCGCTTTCAGTTAGCAGTGCCCCTTATCAATTAGGTACTCCCCTTGTCAATTGGGAGTGGCCCCGGTCAGTCAGGGGTGACCCCTTTCAATTCGTAGTGCCCCCCGGCAATGAGTAGTGACCCGTGTCAATTAGTAGTGCCCTCTGTCAATGTGGAGGCCTCTGTCAATTAGGAGTGCCCCTTGATAATTAGGAGCTCCCCCTGTCAATTAGGGGTTGCCCCTGTTAATTAGGGGTGAACCCTGTCAATTAGGAGTACCCCGTGTCAATAAGGAGTGCCCCCTGTCAATAAGAAATGCCCACTGTCATTAAGGATTACCCCCTATCAATGAGGAATGCCCGATGTCAATTAGGAGTGCCCGATGTCAATTAGGAGTGCCCCATGTCATTGAGGAGGGCCCCCTGTCAACGCAGAGTGCCCCCTGTCAATGGGTAGTGTCCCCCGACAATTTGGAGTGCCCCCTTCAATTAGGAGTGGCCCCTGTTAATTAGGTGTGAACCCTGTCAATTAGGACTGTCCCCTGGCAATTAGGAGTGCCCCCTGTCAATTTGGAGTGTCGCCTGTCAATTTGGAGTACTCCCTGTCAATGTGGAGCCCTCTGTCAATGAAGAGCTAGCCTTGACAAATAGGAGTGCCTCCTTTCAATTAGGAATGCCGCTTGTCAATTAGGTGCTCCACCTCTCAATTAGGAATGCCCCTTGTCAATTCGGAGCTCCCCCTGTCAATAAGGAGTCCCCCAAGTCAATCAGCAGTGCCCCCTGCCAATGAGGAACGCCCCCTGTCAATGGGAAACGCCCCATGTCAATTAGGAGTGCCCCATGTCAATTAAGACTTCCCCCTGCCAATTAGGAGTGACCCCTGCTAATTTGGAGTGCCCCATGCCAATGAGGGGTGCCAATGCCAATGAGGAGTGCCCCTGTCAATGGGGAGTGCCCCCTGTCAATGAGGAGTGCCCCCTGCCAATTACGAGTGCCCGATGTCAATTAGGAGTGCCCCCCGTAAAGTTGGAATAACCATTTCAATTCGGAGCTCGCAATGTCGGTTAAAAATGTCCCCTGCCAATTAGGAGTGCCCCCAGTCAATCAGGAGTGGCCCCTGTCAATGAGGAGAGCCCCAGTCAATGAGGGGTGCCCCATGCCAATGAGGAGTGCCCATGCCAATGAGGAGTGTCCCTGTCAATGAGGAGTGCCCCCTGTCAATCAGGAGTGCCCTCTGCCAATTATGAGTGCCCCCTGTCAATTAGGAGTGCCCCATGTCACGTTGGAGTACCCAGTTTCAATTAGGAGCTCCACCTGTCGGTTAGGAATGTCTCCAGCCAATTAGGAGTGACCGCTGCCAATTAGGAGTGACCGCTGAGTGTTCGGAATGCCCCCTCTTAATGAGGAGAGCCCCCTGTCAATAAGGAGTCACTCCTGTAAATGAGGAGTGCCCCTTCAATGAGGATTGCCGCTTGTCAAGGAGGAATGCCCACTGTCCATGAGGAGTGCCACCTTTAGAATAGGAGTGCCCCCTGTCAATTAGGACCCTCCCCTCTCTGTTAGGAGAGCCCCCCTTCAATTAAGAGTGTCCCTTATCAATTAGGAGCTCCCCCTGTGAACAATTAGGAGTGTCCCTTATCAATTCGGAGCTCCCCCTGTCAATCAGGAGTGCCCGCTGTCAACAAGGAGAGCCCCCTGTCAATAAGGAGTGCCATTGTCAATGAGGAGTGCGCCTTGACATTGAGTATTGTCCCCCGACAATTAGGACGGCCGCCTGTCAATTAGGAGTGCCCACTGTCAATTTGAAGGCCCCTGACAATGAGGAGTTCACCTCGTCAATGGGGAGTGCCCCACCGTCAATGAGGAGTGCGCCCTCTCAATGAGGCGTGCCCCCTGTCGCCTAGGAGTCATCCCGGTCAATTAGGAGTACCCACTGTCAATTTGGAGGCCCCTGTCAATGAAGAGTCCCCCTTGTCAATGAAGAGTGTCCCCCCCCATGAATGAGGTTTGCCCCCCCGTCAATTAGGATTGCCACCTGTCAATTAGGAGTGCTCCCTGTCAATGAGGAGTCTTATGTCAATGAGGACTTCCCCTTGACAATTAGGAGTGCCTCCTATCAACCAGGAATGACCCTTGTGAATTAGGTGCTCCCCCTCTCAATTAGGAGTGGCCACTGTCAATAAGGAGTGCCCCCGTCAATAAGGAGTGCCCCCCCGTCAATGAGGAGTGCCCCACCGTCAATGAGGAGTGCCCCACCGTCAATGAGGAGTGCCCCACCGTCAATGAGGAGTGCCCCACCGATAATGGGGAGTGCCCCACCGTCAATGAGGAGTTCTCCCTTTCAATGAGGACTGCCCCCTGTCAATGAGATGTGGCCCCTGTCAATGAGTAGTGTCCCATGTCAATGAGGAGTGCCCGATGTCAATGAGGAATGCCCACTGTCCAGGAGAAGTGCCGCCTGTCGATCAGGAGTGACCCGTGTCAATTAGGAGTCTCCCTTGGCAACTTGGAGGGCCCCCTTTCAATTATGAATGCCCCTTGTCAACTATGAGCTCCCGCTGTCACTTAGGAGTGGCCCCTTTCAATTAGTAGCGCCCCCTTTCAATGAGTAGTGTCCCGTGTCAATTAAGAGTGCCCACTGTCGGTTACGAGAGCCGCCTGTCAATCAGGAGTGCCCCCTTCAATCAGGAATGCCCCCTGTCAATGAGGAATGCCCCATGTCAATGAGGACAGCCCCCTGTCAATGAGGAGTGCCCCATATCAATTACGAGTGCCCCATATCAATTAGGAGTTCCCCATGCTAATGAGGAGTTTCTCCAATCAATGAGGAGTGCCCCCTGTCATTGAGTAGTGTCCCCCGACAAGTAGGACTTCCCCCTGTCAATTAGGAGTGCCCGCTGTCAATCTGAATGCCGCTGTCAATGAGGAGTTCCCCTTGTCAATGAGGAGTGACCCCTCGTCAATGAGGAGTGCCCACCGTCAATGAGGAGTGCCCCCTCTCAATGAGGCGTGTCCCCTGTCACCTAGGAGTGACCCCGGTCAATTAGGAGTGCCCACTGTCAATTTGGAGGCCCCTGTCAATGAGGAGTGCCCACTGTCCATGAGGAGTACCCCCTGTCAATTAGGAGTCTCCCCTGTCCAATCGAAGTGCCCCCTTTCAGATAGGAGTGCCCCTTTTCAATTAGGTGCTCCCCTTGTCAATTGGGAGTGGCCCCGGTAAGTTAGGGGTGACACCTTTCAATTCGTAGTGCCCCCCGGCAATAAGTAGTGTCCCGTGTCAAATAGTCAATGTGGAGGCCTCTGTGAATTAGGAGTGCCCCTTGTCAATTAGGAGCTCCCCCTGTCAATTAGGAGTTGCCCCTGTTAATTAGGTGTGAACCCTGTCAATCAGGAGTGCCCCGTGTCAATCGGGAGTGCCCCCTGTCAATAAGAAGTGCCCCCTGTCAATAAGGAGTGCCCCCTGCCAATTACGAGTGCCCGCTGTCAATTAGGAGCGCCCCCTGTAAAGTTGTAGTAACCCTTTCAATTAGGAGTTCCCCCTGTCGGTTAAAAATGTCCCCTGCCAATTAGGAGTGCCCCCAGTCAATCAGGAGATGCCCCTGTCAATGAGGAGTGCCCCTTTCAATGAGGGGTGCCCACTGTCAATGAGGAGTGCCCCATGCCAATGAGGAGTGCCCATGCCAATGAGGAGTGTCCCTGTCAATGAGGAGTGCCCCCTGTCAATGAGGAGTGCCCCCTGCCAATTATGAGTGCCCCCTATCAATTGGGAGTGCCCCCTGTCAAGTTGGAGGACCCAATTTCAATTAGGAGCTCCCCCTGTCGATTAGGAATGTCTCCAGCCAATTAGGAGTGACCGCTGCCAATTTGGAGTGACCGCTGAGTTTTAGGAGTGCCCCTCTCAATGAGGAGAGTCCTCTGTCAATAAGGAGTCTCCCCTGTAAATGAGGAGTGCCCCCTTAAATGAGGATTGCCGCTTGTCAAGGAGGAATGCCCACTGTCCATGAGGAGAGCCCCCTTTAAATTAGGAGTGCCCCCTGTCAATTAGGACCCTCCCCTGTCGGTTAGGTGTTCCCCACTTCAATTAGGAGTGTCCCTTATCAATTAGGAGCTCCCACTGTCAACAATTAGGTTTGTCCTTATCAATTCGGAGCTCCCCCTGTCAATCAGGAATGCCCCCGGTCAATAAGGAGTGCCCCCTGTCAATAAGGAGTGGCATTGTCAATGAGGAGGGCCCCTTGACATTGAGTAGTGTCCCCCGACAATTGGGACGGCCGCCTGTCAATCAGGAGTGCCCACTGTCAATTTGAAGGCCCCTGTCAATGAGGAGTTCACCTCGTCAATGAGGAGTGCCCCACCGTCAATGAGGAGTGCCCCCTCTCAATGAGGCGTGCCCCCTGTCGCCTAGGAGTGACCCCGGTCAATTAGGAGTGCCAACGTCAATTTGGAGGCCCCTGTCAATGAAGAGTCCCCCTTGTCAATGAGGAGTGTCCCCCCCCATGAATGAGGTTTGCCCCCCCGTCAATTAGGAGTGCCCCCTGTCAATTAGGAGTGCTCCCTGTCAATGAGGAGTCTTATGTCAATGAGGACTTCCCCTTGACAATTAGGAGTGCCTCCTATCAACCAGGAATGACCCTTGTGAATTAGGTGCTCCCCCTCTCAATTAGGAGTGGCCACTGTCAATAAGGAGTGCCCCCATTCAATAAGGAGTGCCCCCCCGTCAATGAGGAGTGCTCCACCGTCAATGAGGAGTGCCCCACCGTCAATGAGGAGTGCCCCACCGATAATGGGGAGTGCCCCACCGTCAATGAGGAGTTCTCCCTTTCAATGAGGACTGCCCCCTGTCAATGAGATGTGGCCCCTGTCAATGAGTAGTGTCCCATGTCAATGAGGAGTGCCCGATGTCAATGAGGAATGCCCACTGTCCAGGAGAAGTGCCGCCTGTCGATCAGGAGTGACCCGTGTCAATTAGGAGTCTCCCTTGGCAACTTGGAGGGCCCCCTTTCAATTATGAATGCCCCTTGTCAACTATGAGCTCCCGCTGTCACTTAGGAGTGGCCCCTTTCAATTAGTAGCGCCCCCTTTCAATGAGTAGTGTCCCGTGTCAATTAAGAGTGCCCACTGTCGGTTACGAGAGCCCCCTGTCAATCAGGAGTGCCCCCTTCAATCAGGAATGGCCCCTGTCAATGAGGAATGCCCCATGTCAATGAGGACAGCCCCCTGTCAATGAGGAGTGCCCCATATCAATTACGAGTGCCCCATATCAATTAGGAGTTCCCCATGCTAATGAGGAGTTTCTCCAATCAATGAGGAGTGCCCCCTGTCATTGAGTAGTGTCCCCCGACAAGTAGGACTGCCCCCTGTCAATTGGGAGTGCCCGCTGTCAATCCGGATGCCGCTGTCAATGAGGAGTTCCCCTTGTCAATGAGGAGTGACCCCTCGTCAATGAGGAGTGCCCACCGTCAATGAGGAGTGCCCCCTCTCAATGAGGCGTGTCCCCTGTCACCTAGGAGTGACCCCGGTCAATTAGGAGTGCCCACTGTCAATTTGGAGGCCCCTGTCAATGAGGAGTGACCACTGTCCATGAGGAGTACCCCCTGTCAATTAGGAGTCTCCCCTGTCCAATCGAAGTGCCCCCTTTCAGATAGGAGTGCCCCTTTTCAATTAGGTGCTCCCCTTGTCAATTGGGAGTGGCCCCGGTCAGTTAGGGGTGACACCTTTCAATTCGTAGTGCCCCCCGGCAAAAGTAGTGTCCCGTGTCAAATAGTCAATGTGGAGGCCTCTGTGAATTAGTAGTGCCCCTTGTCAATTAGGAGCTCCCCCTGTCAATTAGGAGTTGCCCCTGTTAATTAGGTGTGAACCCTGTCAATCAGGAGTGCCCCGTGTCAATCGGGAGTGCCCCCTGTCAATAAGAAGTGCCCCCTGTCAATAAGGAGTGCCCCCTGCCAATTACGAGTGCCCGCTGTCAATTAGGAGCGCCCCCTGTAAAGTTGTAGTAACCCTTTCAATTAGGAGTTCCCCCTGTCGGTTAAAAATGTCCCCTGCCAATTAGGAGTGGCCCCTGTCAATGAAGAGTGCCCCTTTCAATGAGGGGTGCCCGCTGTAAATGAGGAGTGCCCCATGCCAATGAGGAGTGCCCATGCCAATGAGGAGTGTCCCTGTCAATGAGGACTGCCCCCTGTCAATGAGGAGTGCCCCCTGTCAATGAGTAGTGTCCCATGTCAATGAGGAGTGTCCCATTTCAATGAGGAGTGCCCACTGTCCAGGAGAAGTGCCGCCTGTCGATCAGGAGTGCCCCCTGTCAGTTCGGATTCTCCCTTGTCAACTTGGAGTGCCCCCTTTCAATTATGAGTGCCCCTTGTCAACTATGAGTTCCCACTGTCACTTAGGAGTGGCTCCTTTCAATTAGCAGTGCCCTCTTTCAATGAGTAGTGTCCCGTGTCAATTACGAGGGCCCGCTGTCGGTTACGAGAGCCCCCTGTCAATCAGGAGTGCCCCCTTCAATCAGGAATGCCCCCTGTCAATGAGGAATGCCCCATGTCAATGAGGACAGCCCCCTGTCAATGAGGAGTGCCCCATATCAATTACGAGTGCCCCATATCAATTAGGAGTTCCCCATGCTAATGAGGAGTTTCTCCAATCAATGAGGAGTGCCCCCTGTCATTGAGTAGTGTCCCCCGACAGGTAGGACTGCCCCCTGTCAATTAGGAGTGCCCGCTGTCAATCTGGATGCCGCTGTCAATGAGGAGTTCCCCTTGTCAATGAGGAGTGACCCCTCGTCAATGAGGAGTGCCCACCGTCAATGAGGAGTGCCCCCTCTCAATGAGGCGTGTCCCCTGTCACCTAGGAGTGACCCCGGTCAATTAGGAATGCCCACTGTCAATTTGGAGGCCCCTGTCAATGAGGAGTGACCACTGTCCATGAGGAGTACCCCCTGTCAATTAGGAGTCTCCCCTGTCCAATCGAAGTGCCCCCTTTCAGATAGGAGTGCCCCTTTTCAATTAGGTGCTCCCCTTGTCAATTGGGAGTGGCCCCGGTCAGTTAGGGGTGACACCTTTCAATTCGTAGTGCCCCCCGGCAATAAGTAGTGTCCCGTGTCAAATAGTCAATGTGGAGGCCTCTGTGAATTAGGAGTGCCCCTTGTCAATTAGGAGCTCCCCCTGTCAATTAGGAGTTGCCCCTGTTAATTAGGTGTGAACCCTGTCAATCAGGAGTGCCCCGTGTCAATCGGGAGTGCCCCCTGTCAATAAGAAGTGCCCCCTGTCAATAAGGAGTGCCCCCTGCCAATTACGAGTGCCCGCTGTCAATTAGGAGCGCCCCCTGTAAAGTTGTAGTAACCCTTTCAATTAGGAGTTCCCCCTGTCGGTTAAAAATGTCCCCTGCCAATTAGGAGTGCCCCCAGTCAATCAGGAGTGGCCCCTGTCAATGAGGAGTGCCCCTTTCAATGAGGGGTGCCCACTGTCAATGAGGAGTGCCCCATGCCAATGAGGAGTGCCCATGCCAATGAGGAGTGTCCCTGTCAATGAGGAGTGCCCCCTGTCAATGAGGAGTGCCCCCTGTCAATGAGTAGTGTCCCATGTCAATGAGGAGTGCCCCATTTCAATGAGGAGTGCCCACTGTCCAGGAGAAGTGCCGCCTGTCGATCAGGAGTGCCCCCTGTCAGTTAGGATTCTCCCTTGTCAACTTGGAGTGCCCCCTTTCAATTATGAGTGCCCCTTGTCAACTATGAGTTCCCACTGTCACTTAGGAGTGGCTCCTTTCAATTAGCAGTGCCCTCTTTCAATGAGTAGTGTCCCGTGTCAATTAGGAGGGCCCGCTGTCAATTACGAGAGCCCCCTGCAAATCAGGAGTGCCCCCTTCAATCAGGAATGCCCCCTGTCAATGAGGAATGCCCCATGTCAATGATGAGTGCGCCCTGTCAATGAGGAGTTCCCCATATCAGTTAGGAGTGCCCCATATCAATTGGGAGTTCCCCATGCTATTGAAGAGTTTCCCACATCAATGACGAGTGCCCCCTGTCATTGAATAGTTTCCCCCGACAAGTAGGACTGCCCCCTGTCATTTAGGAGTGCCCCCTGTCAATCGGGATGCCGCTGTCAATGAGGAGTTCCCCTTGTCAATGAGGAGTGAACCCCCATCAATGAGGATTGCCCCCCTCGTCAATGAGGAGTGCCCACCGTCAATGAGGAGTGCCCCCTCTCAATGAGGCGTGTCCCCTGTAACCTAGGAGTGACCCCGGTCAATTAGGAGTGCCCACTGTCAAATTGGAGGCCCCTGTCAATGAGGAGTGCCCACTGTCCATGAGGAATACCCCCTGTCAATTAGTAGTCTCCCCTGTCCAGTCGGAGTGCCCGCTTTCAGTTAGCAGTGCCCCTTATCAATTAGGTACTCCCCTTGTCAATTGGGAGTGGCCCCGGTCAGTCAGGGGTGACCCCTTTCAATTCGTAGTGCCCCCCGGCAATGAGTAGTGACCCGTGTCAATTGGTAGTGCCCTCTGTCAATGTGGAGGCCTCTGTCAATTAGGAGTGCCCCTTGTTAATTAGGAGCTCCCCCTGTCAATTAGGGGTTGCCCCTGTTAATTAGGGGTGAACCCTGTCAATTAGGAGTACCCCGTGTCAATAAGGAGTGCCCCCTGTCAATAAGAAGTGCCCACTGTCATTAAGGATTACCCCCTATCAATGAGGAATGCCCGATGTCAATTAGGAGTGCCCGATGTCAATTAGGAGTGCCCCATGTCATTGAGGAGGGCCCCCTGTCAACGCAGAGTGCCCCCTGTCAATGGGTAGTGTCCCCCGACAATTTGGAGTGCCCCCTTCAATTAGGAGTGGCCCCTGTTAATTAGGTGTGAACCCTGTCAATTAGGACTGTCCCCTGGCAATTAGGAGTGCCCCCTGTCAATTTGGAGTGTCCCCTGTCAATTTGGAGTGCTCCCTGTCAATGTGGAGCCCTCTGTCAATGAAGAGCTAGCCTTGACAAATAGGAGTGCCTCCTTTCAATTAGGAATGCCGCTTGTCAATTAGGTGCTCCACCTCTCAATTAGGAATGCCCCTTGTCAATTCGGAGCTCCCCCTGTCAATAAGGAGTCCCCCAAGTCAATCAGCAGTGCCCGCTGCCAATGAGGAACGCCCCCTGTCAATGGGAAACGCCCCATGTCAATTAGGAGTGCCCCATGTCAATTAAGACTTCCCCCTGCCAATTAGGAGTGACCCCTGCTAATTCGGAGTGCCCCATGCCAATGAGGAGTGCCCCTGTCAATGGGGAGTGCCCCCTGTCAATGAGGAGTGCCCCCTGCCAATTACGAGTGCCCGATGTCAATTAGGAGTGCCCCCCGTAAAGTTGGAAGAACCATTTCAATTCGGAGCTCGCAATGTCGGTTAAAAATGTCCCCTGCCAATTAGGAGTGCCCCCAGTCAATCAGGAGTGGCCCCTGTCAATGAGGAGAGCCCCAGTCAATGAGGGGTGCCCCATGCCAATGAGGAGTGCCCATGCCAATGAGGAGTGTCCCTGTCAATGAGGAGTGCCCCCTGTCAATCAGGAGTGCCCTCTGCCAATTATGAGTGCCCCCTGTCAATTAGGAGTGCCCCATGTCACGTTGGAGTACCCAGTTTCAATTAGGAACTCCCCCTGTCGGTTAGGAATGTCTCCAGCCAATTAGGAGTGACCGCTGCCAATTAGGAGTGACCGCTGAGTGTTCGGAATGCCCCCTCTTAATGAGGAGAGCCCCCTGTCAATAAGGAGTCACTCCTGTAAATGAGGAGTGCCCCCTTCAATGAGGATTGCCGCTTGTCAAGGAGGAATGCCCACTGTCCATGAGGAGTGCCTCCTTTAGAATGGGAGTGCCCCCTGTCAATTAGGACCCTCCCCTCTCTGTTAGGAGAGCCCCCCTTCAATTAAGAGTGTCCCTTATCAATTAGGAGCTCCCCCTGTGAACAATTAGGAGTGTCCCTTATCAATTCGGAGCTCCCCCTGTCAATCAGGAGTGCCCCCTGTCAACAAGGAGTGCCATTTTCAATGAGGAGTGCCCCTTGACATTGAGTATTGTCCCCCGACAATTAGGACGGCCGCCTGTCAATTAGGAGTGCCCACTGTCAATTTGAAGGCCCCTGTCAATGAGGAGTTCACCTCGTCAATGGGGAGTGCCCCACCGTCAATGAGGAGTGCCCCCTCTCAATGAGGCGTGCCCCCTGTCGCCTAGGAGTCATCCCGGTCAATTAGGAGTACCAACGTCAATTTGGAGGCCCCTGTCAATGAAGAGTCCCCCTTGTCAATGAGGAGTGTCCCCCCCCATGAATGAGGTTTGCCCCCCCGTCAATTAGGAGTGCCCCCTGTCAATTAGGAGTGCTCCCTGTCAATGAGGAGTCTTATGTCAATGAGGACTTCCCCTTGACAATTAGGAGTGCCTCCTATCAACCAGGAATGACCCTTGTGAATTAGGTGCTCCCCCTCTCAATTAGGAGTGGCCACTGTCAATAAGGAGTGCCCCCATTCAATAAGGAGTGCCCCCCCCGTCAATGAGGAGTGCTCCACCGTCAATGAGGAGTGCCCCACCGTCAATGAGGAGTGCCCCACCGATAATGGGGAGTGCCCCACCGTCAATGAGGAGTTCTCCCTTTCAATGAGGACTGCCCCCTGTCAATGAGATGTGGCCCCTGTCAATGAGTAGTGTCCCATGTCAATGAGGAGTGCCCGATGTCAATGAGGAATGCCCACTGTCCAGGAGAAGTGCCGCCTGTCGATCAGGAGTGACCCGTGTCAATTAGGAGTCTCCCTTGGCAACTTGGAGGGCCCCCTTTCAATTACGAATGCCCCTTGTCAACTATGAGCTCCCGCTGTCACTTAGGAGTGGCCCCTTTCAATTAGTAGCGCCCCCTTTCAATGAGTAGTGTCCCGTGTCAATTAAGAGTGCCCACTGTCGGTTACGAGAGCCCCCTGTCAATCAGGAGTGCCCCCTTCAATCAGGAATGCCCCCTGTCAATGAGGAATGCCCCATGTCAATGAGGACAGCCCCCTGTCAATGAGGAGTGCCCCATATCAATTACGAGTGCCCCATATCAATTAGGAGTTCCCCATGCTAATGAGGAGTTTCTCCAATCAATGAGGAGTGCCCCCTGTCATTGAGTAGTGTCCCCCGACAAGTAGGACTGCCCCCTGTCAATTAGGAGTGCCCGCTGTCAATCTGGATGCCGCTGTCCATGAGGAGTTCCCCTTGTCAATGAGGAGTGACCCCTCGTCAATGAGGAGTGCCCACCGTCAATGAGGAGTGCCCCCTCTCAATGAGGCGTGTCCCCTGTCACCTAGTAGTGACCCCGGTCAATTAGGAGTGCCCACTGTCAATTTGGAGGCCCCTGTCAATGAGGAGTGACCACTGCCCATTAGGAGTACCCCCTGTCAATTAGGAGTCTCCCCTGTCCAATCGAAGTGCCCCCTTTCAGATAGGATTGCCCCTTTTCAATTAGGTGCTCCCCTTGTCAATTGGGAGTGGCCCCGGTCAGTTAGGGGTGACACCTTTCAATTCGTAGTGCCCCCCGGCAATAAGTAGTGTCCCGTGTCAAATAGTCAATGTGGAGGCCTCTGTGAATTAGGAGTGCCCCTTGTCAATTAGGAGCTCCCCCTGTCAATTAGGAGTTGCCCCTGTTAATTAGGTGTGAACCCTGTCAATCAGGAGTGCCCCGTGTCAATCGGGAGTGCCCCCTGTCAATAAGAAGTGCCCCCTGTCAATAAGGAGTGCCCCCTGCCAATTACGAGTGCCCGCTGTCAATTAGGAGCGCCCCCTGTAAAGTTGTAGTAACCCTTTCAATTAGGAGTTCCCCCTGTCGGTTAAAAATGTCCCCTGCCAATTAGGAGTGCCCCCAGTCAATCAGGAGTGGCCCCTGTCAATGAGGAGTGCCCCTTTCAATGAGGGGTGCCCACTGTCAATGAGGAGTGCCCCATGCCAATGAGGAGTGCCCATGCCAATGAGGAGTGTCCCTGTCAATGAGGAGTGCCCCCTGTCAATGAGGAGTGCCCCCTGTCAAGTTGGAGGACCCACTTTCAATTAGGAGCTCCCCCTGTCGATTAGGAATGTCTCCAGCCAATTAGGAGTGACCGCTGCCAGTTTGGAGTGACCGCTGAGTTTTAGGAGTGCCCCTCTCAATGAGGAGAGTCCTCTGTCAATAAGGAGTCTCCCCTGTAAATGAGGAGTGCCCCCTTAAATGAGGATTGCCGCTTGTCAAGGAGGAATGCCCACTGTCCATGAGGAGAGCCCCCTTTAAATTAGGAGTGCCCCCTGTCAATTAGGACCTTCCCCTGTCGGTTAGGTGTTCCCCACTTCAATTAGGAGTGTCCCATATCAATTTGGAGCTCCCTCTGTCAACAATTAGGTTTGTCCTTATCAATTCGGAGCTCCCCCTGTCAATCAGGAATGCCCCCGTTCAATAAGGAGTGCCCCCTGTCAATAAGGAGTGCCATTGTCAATGAGGAGGGCCCCTTGACATTGAGTAGTGTCCCCCGACAATTAGGACGGCCGCCTGTCAATCAGGAGTGCCCACTGTCAATTTGAAGGCCCCTGTCAATGAGGAGTTCACCTCGTCAATGAGGAGTGCCCCACCGTCAATGAGGAGTGCCCCCTCTCAATGAGGCGTGCCCCCTGTCGCCTAGGAGTGACCCCGGTCAATTAGGAGTGCCAACGTCAATTTGGAGGCCCCTGTCAATGAAGAGTCCCCCTTGTCAATGAAGAGTACCCCTTGTCAATGAGGAGTGCCCCCCCATGAATGAGGAGTGCCCCCGCCCCCGTCAATTAGGAGTGCCCCCTGTCAATGAGGGGTCCAATGTCAATGAGGACTTCCCCTTGACAATTAGTAGTGCCTCATTTCAATTAGGAATGCCCCTTGTCAATTAGGTGCCCACCCTCTAAATTAGGAGTGGCCCCTGTCAATAAGGAGTGCCCCCGTCAATAAGGAGTGCCCCCATTCCAATGCGGAGTGTCCACTGTCAATTAGGAGTGGCCCCGGTCAATGAGGAGTACCCCTTGTCAATGAGGAGTGCCCCCCCCCCGTCAATGAGGAGTGCCCCCCCCCCCCCGTCAATGAGGAGTGCCCCACCGTCAATGAGGAGTGCCCCACCGTCAATGAGGAGTGCCCCACCATCAATGAGGAGTGCCCCACCGTTCATGGGGAGTGCCCCACCGTCAATGAGGACTGCCCCCTGTCAATGAGATGTGCCCCCTGTCAATGAGTAGTGTCCCATATCAATGAGGAGTGCCCCATTTCAATGAGGAGTGCCCACTGTCCAGGAGAAGTGCCGCCTGTCGATCAGGAGTGCCCCCTGTCAGTTAGGATTCTCCCTTGTCAACTTGGAGTGCGCCCTTTCAATTATGAGTGCCCCTTATCAACTATGAGTTCCCACTGTCATTTAGGAGTGGCTCCTTTCAATTAGCAGTGCCCTCTTTCAATGAGTAGTGTACCGTGTCAATTAGGAGGGCCCGCTGTCAATTACGAGAGCCCCCTGTCAATCAGGAGTGCCCCCTTCAATCAGGAATGCCCCCTGTCAATGAGGAATGCCCCATGTCAGTGATGAGTGCGCCCTGTCAATGAGGAGTTCCCCATATCAATTAGGAGTGCCCCATATCAATTGGGAGTTCCCCATGCTAATGAATGAGTTTCCCACATCAATGACGAGTGCCCCCTGTCATTGAGTAGTTTCCCCCGACAAGTAGGACTGCCCCCTGTCATTTAGGAGTGCCCCCTGTCATTCGGGATGCCGCTGTCAATGAGGAGTTCCCCTTGTCAATGAGGAGTGAACCCCCATCAATGAGGATTGCCCCCCTCGTCAATGAGGAGTGCCCACCATCAATGAGGAGTGCCCCCCCTCAATGAGGCGTGTCCCCTGTAACCTATAAGTGACCCCGGTCAATTAGGAGTGCCCACTGTCAATTTGGAGGCCCCTGTCAATGAGGAGATCCCACTGTCCATGAGGATTACCCCCTGTCAATTAGGAGTCTCCCCTGTTCAGTGGGAGTGCCCGCTTTCCGTTAGCAGTGCCCCTTATCAATTAGGTACTCCCCTTGTCAATTGGGAGTGGCCCCGGTCAGTTAGGGGTGACCACTTTCAATTCGTAGTGCCCCCCGGCAATGAGTAGTGTCCCGTGTCAAATAGTAGTGCCCTCTGTCAATGTGGAGGCCTCTGTCAATTAGGAGTGCCCCTTGTAAATTAGGAGCTCCCCCTGTCAATTAGGAGTTGCCCCTGCTAATTAGGTGTGAACCCTGTCAATTAGGAGTACCCCGTGTCAATAAGGAGTGCCCCCTGTCAATAAGAAGTGCCCACTGTCATTAAGGATTACCCCCTATCAATGAGGAATGCCCGATGTCAATTAGGAGGGCCCGATGTCAATTAGGAGTGCCCCATGTCATTGAGGAGGGCCCCCTGTCAACGCAGAATGCCCCCTGTCAATGGGTAGTGTCCCCCGACAATTTGGAGTGCCCCCTTCAATTAGGAGTGGCCCCTGTTAATTTGGTGTGAACCCTGACAATTAAGAGTGTCCCCTGTCAATTAGGAGTGCCCCCTGTCAATTTGGAGTGTTCCCTGTTAATTTGGAGTGCTCCCTGTCAATGTGGAGCCCTCTGTCAATGAAGAGCTAGCCTTGACAAATAGGAGTGCCTCCTTTCAATTAGGAATGCCGCTTGTCAATTAGGTGCTCCACCTCTCAATTAGGAATGCCCCTTGTCAATTCGGAGCTCCCCCTGTCAATAAGGAGTCCCCCACGTCAATCAGCAGTGCCCCCTGCCAATGAGGAATGCCCCCTGTCAATGGGAAACGCCCCATGTCAATTAGGAGTGCCCCATGTCAATTAAGACTTCCCCCTATCAATTAGGAGTGACCCCTGCTAATTCGTTGTGCCCCATGCCAATGAGGAGTGCCCATGCCAATGAGGAGTGCCCCTGTCAATGGGGAGTTCCCCCTGTCAATGAGGAGTGCCCCCTGCCAATTACGAGTGCCCGATGCCAATTAGGATTGCCCCCTGTAAAGTTGAAATAACCATTTCAATTCGGAGCTCCCAATGTCGGTTAAAAATGTCCCCTGCCAATTAGGAGTGCCCACAGTCAATCAGGAGTGGCCCCTGTCAATGAGGAGTGCCCCTGTCAATGAGGGGTGCCCACTGTCAATGAGGAGTGCCCCATGCCAATGAGGAGTGCCCATGCCAATGAGGAGTGTCCCTGTCAATGAGGAGTGCCCCCTGTCAATCAGGAGTGCCCTCTGCCAATTATGAGTGCCCCCTGTCAAATAGGAGTGCCCCCTGTCAAGTTGGAGTACCCACTTTCAATTAGGAGCTCCCCCTGTCGGTTAGGAATGTCTCCAGCCAATTAGGAGTGACCGCTGCCAATTAGGAGTGACGGCTGAGTATTAGGAGTGCCCCCTCTCAATGAGGAGAGTCCCCTGTCAATAAGGAGTCTCCCCTGTAAATGAGGAGTGCCCCCATCAATGAGGATTGCCGCTTGTCAAGGAGGAATGCCCACTGTCCATGAGGAGAGCCCCCTTTACATTAGGAGTGCACCCTGTCAATTAGGACCCTCCCCTGTCGGTTAGGAGTGCCCCACTTCAATTAGGAGTGTCCCTTATCAATTAGGAGCTCGCACCGTCAACAATTAGGTGTGTTCTTATCAATTCGGAGCTCCCCCTGTCAATCAGGAATGCCCCCGGTCAATAAGGAGTGCCCCCTGTCAATATGGAGTGCCATTGTCAATGAGGAGGGCCCCTTGACATTGAATAGTGTTCCCCGACAATTAGGACGGCCGCCTGTCAATTAGGAGTGCCCACTGTCAATTTGGAGGCCCCTGTCAATGAAGAGTCCCCCTTGTCAATGAAGAGTCCCCCTTGTCAATGAGGAGTGCCCCCCCATGAATGAGGAGTGCACCCGCCCCCGTCAATTAGGAGTGCCCCCTGTCAATGAGGGGTCCTATGTCAATGAGGGCTTCCCCTTGACAATTAGGAGTGCCTCCTTTCAATTAGGAATGCCCCTTGTCAATTAGGTGCCCACCCTCTCAATTAGGAGTGGCCCCTGTCAATAAGGAGTGCCCCCGTCAATAAGGAGTGACCTCATTCCAATGCGGAGTGTCCACTGTCAATTAGGAGTGGCCCCGGTCAATGAGGAGTTCCCCTGGTCAATGAGGAGTGCCACCCCCCCGTCAATGAGGAGTGCCCCTCCCCCCGTCAATGAGGAGTGCCCCACCATCAATGAGGAGTGCCCCACCGTCAATGAGGAGTGCCCCACCATCAATGAGGAGTACCCCTCCGTTCATTGGGAGAGCCCCACCGTCAATGAGGACTGCCCCCGTCAATGAGATGTGCCCCCTGTCAATGAGTAGTGTCGCATGTCAATGAGGAGTGCCCCATTTCAATGAGGAGTGCCCACTGTCCAGGAGAAGTGCCGCCTGTCGATCAGGAGTGCCCCCTGTCAGTTAGGATTCTCCCTTGTCAACTTGGAGTGCCCCCTTTCAATTATGAGTGCCCCTTGTCAACTATGAGTTCCCACTGTCACTTAGGAGTGGCTCCTTTCAATTAGCAGTGCCCTCTTTCAATGAGTAGTGTCCCATGTCAATTAGGAGGGCCCGCTGTCAATTACGAGAGCCCCCTGTCAATCAGGAGTGCCCCCTTCAACCAGGAATGCCCCCTGTCAATGAGGAATGCCCCATGTCAATGATGAGTGCTCCCTGTCAATGAGGAGTTCCCCATATCAATTAGGAGTGCCCCATATCAATTGGGAGTTCCCCATGCTAATGAATGAGTTTCCCACATCAATGACGAGTGCCGCCTGTCAATGAGGAGTGCCCGCTGTCAATGAGGATTGGTCCTGTCAATTGGGAGTGCCCGCTGCCAATTAGCTGTCTCCCCTATCAATTAGGGGTCCCCCATGTCAATTGGAGTGCACGCAATCAAATGGAGTGCACCCTGTCAATTGGACTGCCTCCACCCCCCGTCAATTGGAGTGCCCTCTGTCAATCCGGTGTGCCCCCCGCCAATGAGGAGTGCCCCCTGGCAATGAGGAGCGCCCCCTGTCAATGAGGAATGCCCCCTGTCAATGAGGAGTGCCCACTAGGAGGGGCACTCGAAAATTAGGAGTGCCCCTTGTCAATTGGGACGCCCGTATCAATGAAAAGTTCCCCTTGTCAATACGGAGTTCCCCCTGTCAATGAGGAGTGCCGCCTGTCAATGAGGAGTACTCCCTGTCAACGAGGAGTGCCCCCTGTCAATGAGGAGTGCCCCACCGTCAATGCGGAAAGCCACACCGTCAATAAGGTGTACCCCACCGTAAATGTAGAGTGCCCCATATAAATTAGGTGTGCCCCCAGTCAATTCGGAGTGCCCCCTGTCAATTAGCAGTGCACCGCGTGAATGAGGAGTGCAAGCTGTCAATGAGGATTGCACTCTGTCAATGAGGAGTGCCCGCTGTAAATTAGGAGTGCCTCCTGTCAATTTGGAGTCCTCCATGTCAATTGGAGTGCCCCCTGTCAATTGGAGTGCCCACCCGTCAATTGGATGTGCCCCCTGTCAATGCGGAGTGCCCCCTGTCAATGAGAAGTGCCCCCACCGTCAATGGGGAGTGGCTCCTGTCCATGAGGAGTGTCCCCGTCAACGAGGAGTGATCCCTGTCAATTAGGAGAGACCCCCTGTTAATTAGGAGTACCCCCCTGCCAATGACGAGTTCCCCATGCCAATGAGGAGTTCCCCCTGTCAATGAGGAGTGCCGCCTGTCAATGCGGAGTGTCCCCTGCCAAGGAGAAGAGCCCCCTGTCAAGTAAGACGCCCCGTCAATGAGGCGTTCCCCTTGGCAATGGGGAGTACCCCCTGTCAATGAGGAGTGCCGCCTGTCAATGAGGAGTGCTTCCTTTCAAGGAGGAGTGCCCCATGTCAATGAGCAGTGTCCACTGTCAATTAGGAGTGCCCCCTGTCAATGAGGAGTGCCCCCTCTCAATGAGGAGTGCCCCCTGTCAAGGAGGAGTTCCCCCTGTTAATGAGGAGTGCCGCCTGTCAATGAGGAGTGCTCCCGTCAATGAGGAGTGCCCCACCGTCAATGAGGAGTATCCCCTGTCAATGAGGTGTGTCCCCTGTCAATTAGGAGTGCCCCCTGTCAAGCAGGTCTGCCCCTGTCAAATACGATAGCGCCTTGTCAATTAGGAGCTCCTCCTGTCAATTAGGAGTGGCACCGATCAATTAGGAGTGACCCCTGTCAATTTGGAGAGCATCCTGACAATGAAGGTTTCACCCTGTCAATGAGGAGTGCGCCACCGTCAATGAGGAGTTCCCCACCCCCCACTTCCCCCCGTGAATCAGTAGTGCGCGCCACGTCAATGAGGATTCCCCCACGTCATTGAGGAGTGCCACCCCCCCCCCCCCCCCGTCAATGAGGCGTGCCGCACGGTCAATGAGGAGTGCCGCACCATCCATGAGGAGAGCCCCACCATCAATGCGGAGTGCTCCTTTCAATGCGGAGTGCCCCTGACAATGAGGAGTGCCCCCTGTCGATGAGGAGTGCTCCCTGTCAATGAGGAGTGCCCCCTGTCGATTAGGAGTACCCCTTGTCAATTAGAAATGCCCCCTGTCATTTAAGAGTGCCCCCTTGCAGTTTGGAGTGCCGCTTGTCGGATACGAGCCCGCACTGTCAGTTAGGAGTGCCCACTGTCAATTGGGAGTGCTGCCTGTCATTTTGGAGTGCTCCCTGCCACTTCGGTGTGACGCTGGCAATTAGGAGTGCCCCCTGTCAATTTGGAGTTCCCCCTGTCAAATTGGCGTGCCCCCTGTCAAATAGGAGAACCCCGTGTCAATTAGCAGTGCCCACTGGCAATTAACAGTGCCCCCGGCCAATTCGTAGTGCCCGCTGACAATTAGCAGTGGCCCCTGTCAATTGGAGTCCCACCCCCCCCCCCTTTGTCAATCAGAGTACACCCTGTCAAATGGAGTGACCCCTGTCGATTGGAGTGCCCCTGTCAATTGGAGTGTTCCTGTCTATTGGAGTGCCCCCTGTAAATGAGAAGTGCCCCCTGTCAATGAGGTGTGCCCCCTGTCAACGAAGATTGCCCCCTGCCAATGAGGATTGCCCCCTGTCAATGATGAGTGCCCCCTGCCAGTGAGGAGTATCCCATGTGAATGAGGAGTGCCCCCTTTCAATGAGGACAGCCCCCTGTCAATGAGGACTTCCCCGTGTCAATGAAATGTGCCCCCCCCCCCGCCCCGTCAATGAGGAGTGCCCCACCGTCAATGAAGAGTGCCCCCCCGTCAATGAGGAGTGCCCCCACCGTCAATGGGGAGTGCCCCCTGACAATGAGGGGTGCCCCCTGTCAATGATGAGTGCCCCTTGTCAGTCAGGAGTGTCCCATGTGAATGACGACTGCCGCCTTTCAATGAGGACAGTCCCCTGTCAATGAAGAGTTACCCGTGTTAATGAGGAGTGCCCTTCCCCCGTCAATGAGGAGTGCCCCACCGTCAATAAAGAGTGCCCCCCCGTCAATGAGGAGTGCCCCAACCGTCAATGGGGAGTGCCTCCTGTCAATGAGGAGTGTCCCCGTCACCTAGAAGTGATCCCTGTCAATTAGGAGAGACCCCCTGTCAATTACGAGTACCCCCCTGCCAATGAGGAGTTCCCTTGCCAATGAGGAGTTCCCCCTGTCAATGAGGAGTGCCGGCTGTCGAGGAGGAGTGCTCCCTGTAAATGAGGAGTGCCCCCTGTCAAGGAAGAGTGCCCCCTGTCAATGAGGAGTTCCCCCTGTCAATGAGGAGTGCCACCTGTCAATGAGGATTGCCCCCTGTCAAGGAGGGGTTCCCCATGTCAATGAAGAGTTCCCCCTGTCAATGAGGAGTGCCGCCTGTCAAGGATGAGTGCTCCCTGTCAATCAGGTGTTCCCCACCGTCAATGAGGAGTATACCCTGTCAATGAGGTGTGTCCCCTGTTAATTAGGATTGCCCCCTGTCAATTAGTTCTGCCCCTGTCAAATACGATAGCGCCTTGTCAATCAGGAGCTCCTTCTGTCAATTAGGAGTTGCACAGATCAATTAGCAGTGACCCCTGTCAATTTGGAGAGACCCCTGGCAATGAAGACTTCACCGTGTAAATGAGGAGTGCGCCACCGTCAATCAGGAGTGCCTCCCACCCCCTCGCCCCCCGTGAATCAGTAGTGGCCGCCCCGTCAATGAGCATTCCCCCCACGTCAATGAGCAGTGCCCCCCCCCCCCCCCCGCCGTCAATGAGGAGTGACGCACCGTCAATGAGCAGTGCCGCCTCATCCATGTGGAGAGCTCCACCATCAATGCGGAGTGACCCTGTCAATGAGTGCCCCCTGTCGATTAGGAGTTCCCCTTGTCGATTAGAAGTGCCCCCTGTCATTTAAGACTACCCCTTGCAATTAGGTGTGCCACTTGTCAGATAGGAGCTCCCACTGTCAATTAGGAGTGCCCACTGTCAATTGGGAGTGCTCCATGTCAATTTGGAGCGCCCCCTGCCAATTCGGAGTGACGCTGCCAATTAGAAGTGCCCTCTGTCAATTTGGAGTTTCCCCTGTTCAATTGGTGTGCCCCCTTTCAAATTGGAGTACCCCTGTCAATTAGCAGTCCCCCCTGGCAAATAGCAGTGCGCCCTGCCAATTCGTAGTGCACGCTGACAATTAGGAGTGGCCCCTGTCAATTCGGAGTCCCCAATGTCAATCGGAAGACACCCTGTCAATTGGAGTGACCGCCGTCGAGTGCAGTGTCCACTGTCCATTGGAGTGCCCCTGTCTATTGGAATGCCCCCTGTCAATGAGGAGTGCCCCCTGTCAGAGAGGAGTGCCCCCTGTCAATGAAGTGTACCACCTGTCAATTAGGAGTGCCCCCTGTCAATTAGGTCTGTCATCTGTCAATTAGGATTGCGCCTTGTAAATTAGAAGTGGCGCGTACCAATTAGGAGTGACCCCTGTCAATTAGGATAGCCCCTGTCAATGAGGACTTCATCCTGTCAATGAGGAATGCCCCACTGTCAATGAAGAGTGCCCCCCCCCCGTCAATGAGGAGTGCCCCGACCGTCAATGCGGAGTGCCACCTGTCAATGAGGATTGGCACTGTCACCTCGGAGTGATCCCTGTCAATTAGGAGTGACCCCCTGTCAATTAGGAGTGCCCCCCTGCCAAAGAGGAGTGCCCCCTGTCAATGAGGAGTGCCCGCTGTCAATGAGGATTGGCCCTGTCAATTGGGAGTGCCCGCTGCCAATTAGCAGTCCCCTGTCAATTGGACTGCCCCCACCCCTCGTCAATTGGAGTGCCCTTTGTCAATTCGGTGTGCCCCCCGCCAATGAGGAGTGCACCCTGGCAATGAGGAGCGCCCCCTGTCAATGAGGAATGCCCCCTGTCAATGAGGAGTGCCCACTGTCAATAAGGATTGCCCCCTGTCAATGAGGAGTCTCCCCTGTCAATTAGGAGTGCCCCCTTTCATTAAGGAGTGCGCCTTGTCAGGTAGGAGCTCCACCTGTCAATTAGGAGGGGCCCCCGAAAATTAGGAGTGCCCCTTGTCAATTAGGACGCCCGTGTCAATGAAGAGTTCCCCTTGTCAATAAGGAGTTCCCCCTGTCATTGAGGAGTGCCGCCTGTCAATGAGGAGTGCTCCCTGTCAACGAGGAGTGCCCCCTGTCAATGAGGAGTGTCCACTGTCAATTAGGAGTGCACCACCGTCAATGAGGAGTGCCCCAACGTCAATGAGGAATGCAACACCGTCAATAAGGTGTACTCCAAAGTAAATGTAGAGTGCCCCGTATAAATTAGGTGTGTCCCCAGTCAATTCGCAGTGCCCCCTGTCAATTAGCAGTGCACCCCGTGAATGAGGAGTGCACCCTGTCAATGAGGAGTGCACTCTGTCAATGAGGAGTGCCCGCTGTAAATTAGGAGTGCCTCCTGTCAATTAGGAGTCCTCCATGTCAATGGAGTGCCCCCTGTCAATTGGAGTGCCCACCCGTAAATTGGAGTGCCCCCTGTCAATGCGGAGTGCCCCCTGTCAATGAGAAGTGCCCCCACCGTCAAAGGGGAGTGCCTCCTGTCAATGAGGAGTGTCTCCGTCAACTAGGAATGATCCCTGTTAGTTAGGAGAGACCTCCTGTTAATTAGGAGTACCCCCCTGCCAATGACGAGTTCCCCTTGCCAATGAGGAGTTCCCCCTGTCAATGAGGAGTGCCGCCTGTCAATGAGGAGTGCTCGCTGTCAATGAGGAGTGCCCCCTGTCAATGAGAAGTGTCCACTGTCAATGAGTATTGCCCCCTGTCAATGAGGATTGCCCCATGTCAATTACGTGTTCCCCCTGTCAATGAGGAATGCCGCTTGTCAATGAGGAGTGCTCCCTGTCAATCAGGTGTGCCCCACCGTCAATGAGGAGTGTACCCTGTCAATGAGGTGTGTCTCCCCTTAATTAGGATTGCCCCCTGTCAATTAGTTCTGCCCCCTGCCAAATACGATAGCGACTTGTCAATCAGGAGCTCCTCCTCTCAATTAGGAGATGCACCGATCAATTAGGAGTGACCCCTGTCAATTTCGAGAGACCCCTGACAATGAAGACTTCACCGTGTCAATGAGGAGTGCGCCACCGTCAATGAGGAGTGCCCCCCGCCCCCCCGTCTATCAGTAGTGACCGCCCCGTCAATGAGGATTCCACCCACGTCAATGAGCAGTGCGCCCCCCCCCCCACCCCCGCCGTCAATGAGGGGTGCCCCACCGTCAATGAGCAGTGCCGCCTCATCCATGTGGAGAGCCCCACCATCAATGCGGAGTGCCCCTGTCAATGAGGAGTGCCCCATGTCAATGAGGAGTGCACCCTGTCAATGAGGACAGCCCCCTGTCGATGAGGAGTACCCCTTGTCAATTAGAAGTGCCCCCTGTCATTTAAGACTACCCCCTTGCAATTACGAGTGCCGCTTGTCAGACAGGAGCTCCCACTGTCAGTTAGGAGTGCCCACTGTCAATTGGGAGTGCTCCTTGTCATTTTGGAGCGCGCCCTGCCAGTTCGGAGGGACGCTGCCAATTAGGAGTGCCCCCTGTCAGTTTGGAGTTCCCCCTGTCAAAGTGGTGTGCCCCCTGTCAAATTGGAGTACCCCCTGTCAAATAGCAGTCCCGCCTGTCAATTAGCAGTGCCCCCTGCCAATTCGTAGTGCCCGCTGACAATTAGGAGTGGCCCCTGTCAATTAGGAGTACCCCATGTCAAACGGTGTTCACCCTGTCAATTGGAGTGACCGCTGTCGATTGGAATGCCCCCTGTCAATGAGGAGTGCCCCCTGTCAGTGAGGTGTGCCCCCTGTCAGTGAGGTGTGCCCCCTGTCAATCAAGTGTGCCACCTGTCAATTAGGAGTGCCCCCTGTCAGTGAGGTGTGCCCCCTGTCAATCAAGTGTGCCACCTGTCAATTAGGAGTGCCCCCTGTCAGTGAGGTGTGCCCCCTGTCAATGAAGTGTGCCACCTGTCAATTAGGAGTGCCCCCTGTCAATTAGGTCTGCCCTCTGTCAATTCGGATTGCGCCTTGTAAATTAGGAGTGGCCCCTATCAATTAGGGGTGGCCCCTGTCAATTTGGATAGCCCGCTGTCAACGAGGACTTAACCCTGTCAATGAGGATTGCCCCCCCGTCAATGAGGGGTGCCACCCTGTGAATGAGTAGTCCCCCCCCGTCTATGACGATTCCCCCCACGTCAAGGAGGAGTGCCCTCCCGTCAATGTGGAGTGCCCCCCCGTCAAAGTGGACTGCCCCCTCTCAATGAAGATTGCCCCGTGCCAATGAGGATTGCCTCCTGCCAATGATGAGTGCCCCCTGCCATGAGGAGTGCACCATGTGAATTAGGAGTGCCCCCTTTCAATGAGGACAGTCCCCTATCAATGAGGACTTCCCCGTGTCAATGAGGAGTGCCCCCCCGTAAATGAGGAGTGCCCCACCGTCAATGAAGAGTGCCCCCCATCAATGAGGAGTGCCCCCACCGTCAATGGGGGGTGCCCCCTGTCAATGAGGAGTGCCCCTGGCACCTCGGAGTGATCCCTGTCAATTAGGAGTGCCCGTTGTCAATGAGGATTGGCCCTGTCAATTGGGAGGGCCCGCTGCCAATTGGCACTCCCCCCTATCAATGAGGGGTCCCCCATGTCAATTGGAGTGCACACTGTCAAATGGAGTACCCCCTGTCAATTGGACTGCAGCCACCCCCCGTCAATTGGAGTGCCCCCTTTCAATCCGGAGTGCCCCCCGCCAATGAGGAGTGCCCCCTGTCAATGAGGAGTGCCCACTGACAATGAGGAGTGCCCCCAGTCAATGAGGAGTGCCCACTGTTAATATGGATTGCCCCCTGTCAATGAGGAGACTCCCCTGTCAATTAGGAGTGCTCCCTTTCATAAAGGAGTACCCCTTGTCAGTTAGGAGCTCCTCCTGTCAATTAGGAGTGGCCCCTGAAAATTAGGAGTGCCCCTTGTCAATTAGGACGCCCGTGTCAATGAGGGGTTCCCCTTGTCAATAAGGAGTTCCCCCTGTCAATGAGGAGTGCCGCCTGTCAATGAGGAGTGCTCCCTGTCAACGAGGAGTGCCCCCTGTCAATGAGGAGTGCACCACCGTCAATGAGGAGTGCCCCACCGTCAATGAGGAATGCCACACCGTCAATAAAGTGTACCCCACCGTAAATGTAGAGTGCCCCATATAAATTAGGAGTGCCCCCAGTCAATTCGGAGAGCCCACTGTCAATTAGCAGTGCACCCCGTGAATGAGGAGTGCAACCTGTCAATGAGGAGTGCACTCTGTCAATGAGGAGTGCCCGCTGTAAATTAGGAGTGCCTCCTGTCAATTATGAGTCCCCCATGTCAATTGGAGTGCCCCCTGTCAATGCGGAGTGCCCCCTGTCAATGAGAAGTGCTCCCCGTCAAGTACGAGTCTCCCCTGTCAATTAGGAGTGCGCCCTTTCATATAGGAGTGCCCCTTGTCAGTTAGGAGCTCCCCCTGTCAATTAGGAGTGGCCCCAGTAAATATAGGAGTGACCCCTATCAATTTGGATTGCCGCTTGTCAGTTAGGAGCTCCCACTGTCAATTAGGAGGGTTCCCTATCATTTTGGAGTGCCCCCTTCCAATTCGGAGTGATCCCTGTCAATTAGGAGTGCCCGTTGTCAATGAGGATTGGCCCTGTCAATTGGGAGTGCCCGCTGCCAATTGGCACTCCCCCCTATCAATGAGGGGTCCCCCATGTCAATTGGAGTGCACACTGTCAAATGGAGTACCCCCTGTCAATTGGACTGCAGCCACCCCCCGTCAATTGGAGTGCCCCCTTTCAATCCGGAGTGCCCCCCGCCAATGAGGAGTGCCCCCTGTCAATGAGGAGTGCCCACTGACAATGAGGAGTGCCCCCAGTCAATGAGGAGTGCCCACTGTTAATATGGATTGCCCCCTGTCAATGAGGAGACTCCCCTGTCAATTAGGAGTGCTCCCTTTCATAAAGGAGTACCCCTTGTCAGTTAGGAGCTCCTCCTGTCAATTAGGAGTGGCCCCTGAAAATTAGGAGTGCCCCTTGTCAATTAGGACGCCCGTGTCAATGAGGGGTTCCCCTTGTCAATAAGGAGTTCCCCCTGTCAATGAGGAGTGCCGCCTGTCAATGAGGAGTGCTCCCTGTCAACGAGGAGTGCCCCCTGTCAATGAGGAGTGCACCACCGTCAATGAGGAGTGCCCCACCGTCAATGAGGAATGCCACACCGTCAATAAAGTGTACCCCACCGTAAATGTAGAGTGCCCCATATAAATTAGGAGTGCCCCCAGTCAATTCGGAGAGCCCACTGTCAATTAGCAGTGCACCCCGTGAATGAGGAGTGCAACCTGTCAATGAGGAGTGCACTCTGTCAATGAGGAGTGCCCGCTGTAAATTAGGAGTGCCTCCTGTCAATTATGAGTCCCCCATGTCAATTGGAGTGCCCCCTGTCAATGCGGAGTGCCCCCTGTCAATGAGAAGTGCCCCCCGTCAAGTACGAGTCTCCCCTGTCAATTAGGAGTGCGCCCTTTCATATAGGAGTGCCCCTTGTCAGTTAGGATTCTCCCTTGTCAACTTGGAGTGCGCCCTTTCAATTATGAGTGCCCCTTATCAACTATGAGTTCCCACTGTCATTTAGGAGTGGCTCCTTTCAATTAGCAGTGCCCTCTTTCAATGAGTAGTGTACCGTGTCAATTAGGAGGGCCCGCTGTCAATTACGAGAGCCCCCTGTCAATCAGGAGTGCCCCCTTCAATCAGGAATGCCCCCTGTCAATGAGGAATGCCCCATGTCAATGATGAGTGCGCCCTGTCAATGAGGAGTTCCCCATATCAATTAGGAGTGCCCCATATCAATTGGGAGTTCCCCATGCTAATGAATGAGTTTCCCACATCAATGACGAGTGCCCCCTGTCATTGAGTAGTTTCCCCCGACAAGTAGGACTGCCCCCTGTCATTTAGGAGTGCCCCCTGTCAATCGGGATGCCGCTGTCAATGAGGAGTTCCCCTTGTCAATGAGGAGTGAACCCCCATCAATGAGGATTGCCCCCCTCGTCAATGAGGAGTGCCCACCATCAATGAGGAGTGCCCCCCCTCAATGAGGCGTGTCCCCTGTAACCTATAAGTGACCCCGGTCAATTAGGAGTGCCCACTGTCAATTTGGAGGCCCCTGTCAATGAGGAGATCCCACTGTCCATGAGGATTACCCCCTGTCAATTAGGAGTCTCCCCTGTTCAGTGGGAGTGCCCGCTTTCCGTTAGCAGTGCCCCTTATCAATTAGGTACTCCCCTTGTCAATTGGGAGTGGCCCCGGTCAGTTAGGGGTGACCCCTTTCAATTCGTAGTGCCCCCCGGCAATGAGTAGTGTCCCTTGTCAAATAGTAGTGCCCTCTGTCAATGTGGAGGCCTCTGTCAATTAGGAGTGCCCCTTGTAAATTAGGAGCTCCCCCTGTCAATTAGGAGTTGCCCCTGCTAATTAGGTGTGAACCCTGTCAATTAGGAGTACCCCGTGTCAATAAGGAGTGCCCCCTGTCAATAAGAAGTGCCCACTGTCATTAAGGATTACCCCCTATCAATGAGGAATGCCCGATGTCAATTAGGAGGGCCCGATGTCAATTAGGAGTGCCCCATGTCATTGAGGAGGGCCCCCTGTCAACGCAGAATGCCCCCTGTCAATGGGTAGTGTCCCCCGACAATTTGGAGTGCCCCCTTCAATTAGGAGTGGCCCCTGTTAATTTGGTGTGAACCCTGACAATTAAGAGTGTCCCCTGTCAATTAGGAGTGCCCCCTGTCAATTTGGAGTGTTCCCTGTTAATTTGGAGTGCTCCCTGTCAATGTGGAGCCCTCTGTCAATGAAGAGCTAGCCTTGACAAATAGGAGTGCCTCCTTTCAATTAGGAATGCCGCTTGTCAATTAGGTGCTCCACCTCTCAATTAGGAATGCCCCTTGTCAATTCGGAGCTCCCCCTGTCAATAAGGAGTCCCCCACGTCAATCAGCAGTGCCCCCTGCCAATGAGGAATGCCCCCTGTCAATGGGAAACGCCCCATGTCAATTAGGAGTGCCCCATGTCAATTAAGACTTCCCCCTATCAATTAGGAGTGACCCCTGCTAATTCGTTGTGCCCCATGCCAATGAGGAGTGCCCATGCCAATGAGGAGTGCCCCTGTCAATGGGGAGTTCCCCCTGTCAATGAGGAGTGCCCCCTGCCAATTACGAGTGCCCGATGCCAATTAGGATTGCCCCCTGTAAAGTTGAAATAACCATTTCAATTCGGAGCTCCCAATGTCGGTTAAAAATGTCCCCTGCCAATTAGGAGTGCCCACAGTCAATCAGGAGTGGCCCCTGTCAATGAGGAGTGCCCCTGTCAATGAGGGGTGCCCACTGTCAATGAGGAGTGCCCCATGCCAATGAGGAGTGCCCATGCCAATGAGGAGTGTCCCTGTCAATGAGGAGTGCCCCCTGTCAATCAGGAGTGCCCTCTGCCAATTATGAGTGCCCCCTGTCAAATAGGAGTGCCCCCTGTCAAGTTGGAGTACCCACTTTCAATTAGGAGCTCCCCCTGTCGGTTAGGAATGTCTCCAGCCAATTAGGAGTGACCGCTGCCAATTAGGAGTGACGGCTGAGTATTAGGAGTGCCCCCTCTCAATGAGGAGAGTCCCCTGTCAATAAGGAGTCTCCCCTGTAAATGAGGAGTGCCCCCATCAATGAGGATTGCCGCTTGTCAAGGAGGAATGCCCACTGTCCATGAGGAGAGCCCCCTTTACATTAGGAGTGCACCCTGTCAATTAGGACCCTCCCCTGTCGGTTAGGAGTGCCCCACTTCAATTAGGAGAGTCCCTTATCAATTAGGAGCTCGCACCGTCAACAATTAGGTGTGTTCTTATCAATTCGGAGCTCCCCCTGTCAATCAGGAATGCCCCCGGTCAATAAGGAGTGCCCCCTGTCAATATGGAGTGCCATTGTCAATGAGGAGGGCCCCTTGACATTGAATAGTGTTCCCCGACAATTAGGACGGCCGCCTGTCAATTAGGAGTGCCCACTGTCAATTTGGAGGCCCCTGTCAATGAAGAGTCCCCCTTGTCAATGAAGAGTCCCCCTTGTCAATGAGGAGTGCCCCCCCATGAATGAGGAGTGCACCCGCCCCCGTCAATTAGGAGTGCCCCCTGTCAATGAGGGGTCCTATGTCAATGAGGGCTTCCCCTTGACAATTAGGAGTGCCTCCTTTCAATTAGGAATGCCCCTTGTCAATTAGGTGCCCACCCTCTCAATTAGGAGTGGCCCCTGTCAATAAGGAGTGCCCCCGTCAATAAGGAGTGACCTCATTCCAATGCGGAGTGTCCACTGTCAATTAGGAGTGGCCCCGGTCAATGAGGAGTTCCCCTGGTCAATGAGGAGTGCCACCCCCCCGTCAATGAGGAGTGCCCCTCCCCCCGTCAATGAGGAGTGCCCCACCATCAATGAGGAGTGCCCCACCGTCAATGAGGAGTGCCCCACCATCAATGAGGAGTACCCCTCCGTTCATTGGGAGAGCCCCACCGTCAATGAGGACTGCCCCCGTCAATGAGATGTGCCCCCTGTCAATGAGTAGTGTCGCATGTCAATGAGGAGTGCCCCATTTCAATGAGGAGTGCCCACTGTCCAGGAGAAGTGCCGCCTGTCGATCAGGAGTGCCCCCTGTCAGTTAGGATTCTCCCTTGTCAACTTGGAGTGCCCCCTTTCAATTATGAGTGCCCCTTGTCAACTATGAGTTCCCACTGTCACTTAGGAGTGGCTCCTTTCAATTAGCAGTGCCCTCTTTCAATGAGTAGTGTCCCATGTCAATTAGGAGGGCCCGCTGTCAATTACGAGAGCCCCCTGTCAATCAGGAGTGCCCCCTTCAACCAGGAATGCCCCCTGTCAATGAGGAATGCCCCATGTCAATGATGAGTGCTCCCTGTCAATGAGGAGTTCCCCATATTAATTAGGAGTGCCCCATATCAATTGGGAGTTCCCCATGCTAATGAATGAGTTTCCCACATCAATGACGAGTGCCGCCTGTCAATGAGGAGTGCCCGCTGTCAATGAGGATTGGTCCTGTCAATTGGGAGTGCCCGCTGCCAATTAGCTGTCTCCCCTATCAATTAGGGGTCCCCCATGTCAATTGGAGTGCACGCAATCAAATGGAGTGCACCCTGTCAATTGGACTGCCTCCACCCCCCGTCAATTGGAGTGCCCTCTGTCAATCCGGTGTGCCCCCCGCCAATGAGGAGTGCCCCCTGGCAATGAGGAGCGCCCCCTGTCAATGAGGAATGCCCCCTGTCAATGAGGAGTGCCCACTAGGAGGGGCACTCGAAAATTAGGAGTGCCCCTTGTCAATTGGGACGCCCGTATCAATGAAAAGTTCCCCTTGTCAATACGGAGTTCCCCCTGTCAATGAGGAGTGCCGCCTGTCAATGAGGAGTACTCCCTGTCAACGAGGAGTGCCCCCTGTCAATGAGGAGTGCCCCACCGTCAATGCGGAAAGCCACACCGTCAATAAGGTGTACCCCACCGTAAATGTAGAGTGCCCCATATAAATTAGGTGTGCCCCCAGTCAATTCGGAGTGCCCCCTGTCAATTAGCAGTGCACCGCGTGAATGAGGAGTGCAAGCTGTCAATGAGGATTGCACTCTGTCAATGAGGAGTGCCCGCTGTAAATTAGGAGTGCCTCCTGTCAATTTGGAGTCCTCCATGTCAATTGGAGTGCCCCCTGTCAATTGGAGTGCCCACCCGTCAATTGGATGTGCCCCCTGTCAATGCGGAGTGCCCCCTGTCAATGAGAAGTGCCCCCACCGTCAATGGGGAGTGGCTCCTGTCCATAAGGAGTGTCCCCGTCAACGAGGAGTGATCCCTGTCAATTAGGAGAGACCCCCTGTTAATTAGGAGTACCCCCCTGCCAATGACGAGTTCCCCTTGCCAATGAGGAGTTCCCCCTGTCAATGAGGAGTGCCGCCTGTCAATGCGGAGTGTCCCCTGCCAAGGAGAAGAGCCCCCTGTCAAGTAAGACGCCCCGTCAATGAGGCGTTCCCCTTGGCAATGGGGAGTACCCCCTGTCAATGAGGAGTGCCGCCTGTCAATGAGGAGTGCTTCCTTTCAAGGAGGAGTGCCCCATGTCAATGAGCAGTGTCCACTGTCAATTAGGAGTGCCCCCTGTCAATGAGGAGTGCCCCCTCTCAATGAGGAGTGCCCCCTGTCAAGGAGGAGTTCCCCCTGTTAATGAGGAGTGCCGCCTGTCAATGAGGAGTGCTCCCGTCAATGAGGAGTGCCCCACCGTCAATGAGGAGTATCCCCTGTCAATGAGGTGTGTCCCCTGTCAATTAGGAGTGCCCCCTGTCAAGCAGGTCTGCCCCTGTCAAATACGATAGCGCCTTGTCAATTAGGAGCTCCTCCTGTCAATTAGGAGTGGCACCGATCAATTAGGAGTGACCCCTGTCAATTTGGAGAGCATCCTGACAATGAAGGTTTCACCCTGTCAATGAGGAGTGCGCCACCGTCAATGAGGAGTTCCCCACCCCCCACTTCCCCCCGTGAATCAGTAGTGCGCGCCACGTCAATGAGGATTCCCCCACGTCATTGAGGAGTGCCACCCCCCCCCCCCCCCCGTCAATGAGGCGTGCAGCACGGTCAATGAGGAGTGCCGCACCATCCATGAGGAGAGCCCCACCATCAATGCGGAGTGCTCCTTTCAATGCGGAGTGCCCCTGACAATGAGGAGTGCCCCCTGTCGATGAGGAGTGCTCCCTGTCAATGAGGAGTGCCCCCTGTCGATTAGGAGTACCCCTTGTCAATTAGAAATGCCCCCTGTCATTTAAGAGTGCCCCCTTGCAGTTTGGAGTGCCGCTTGTCGGATACGAGCCCGCACTGTCAGTTAGGAGTGCCCACTGTCAATTGGGAGTGCTGCCTGTCATTTTGGAGTGCTCCCTGCCACTTCGGTGTGACGCTGGCAATTAGGAGTGCCCCCTGTCAATTTGGAGTTCCCCCTGTCAAATTGGCGTGCCCCCTGTCAAATAGGAGAACCCCGTGTCAATTAGCAGTGCCCACTGGCAATTAACAGTGCCCCCGGCCAATTCGTAGTGCCCGCTGACAATTAGCAGTGGCCCCTGTCAATTGGAGTCCCACCCCCCCCCCCCCCCTTTGTCAATCAGAGTACACCCTGTCAAATGGAGTGACCCCTGTCGATTGGAGTGCCCCTGTCAATTGGAGTGTTCCTGTCTATTGGAGTGCCCCCTGTAAATGAGAAGTGCCCCCTGTCAATGAGGTGTGCCCCCTGTCAACGAAGATTGCCCCCTGCCAATGAGGATTGCCCCCTGTCAATGATGAGTGCCCCCTGCCAGTGAGGAGTATCCCATGTGAATGAGGAGTGCCCCCTTTCAATGAGGACAGCCCCCTGTCAATGAGGACTTCCCCGTGTCAATGAAATGTGCCCCCCCCCCGCCCCGTCAATGAGGAGTGCCCCACCGTCAATGAAGAGTGCCCCCCCGTCAATGAGGAGTGCCCCCACCGTCAATGGGGAGTGCCCCCTGACAATGAGGGGTGCCCCCTGTCAATGATGAGTGCCCCTTGTCAGTCAGGAGTGTCCCATGTGAATGACGACTGCCGCCTTTCAATGAGGACAGTCCCCTGTCAATGAAGAGTTACCCGTGTTAATGAGGAGTGCCCTTCCCCCGTCAATGAGGAGTGCCCCACCGTCAATAAAGAGTGCCCCCCCGTCAATGAGGAGTGCCCCAACCGTAAATGGGGAGTGCCTCCTGTCAATGAGGAGTGTCCCCGTCACCTAGAAGTGATCCCTGTCAATTAGGAGAGACCCCCTGTCAATTACGAGTACCCCCCTGCCAATGAGGAGTTCCCTTGCCAATGAGGAGTTCCCCCTGTCAATGAGGAGTGCCGGCTGTCGAGGAGGAGTGCTCCCTGTAAATGAGGAGTGCCCCCTGTCAAGGAAGAGTGCCCCCTGTCAATGAGGAGTTCCCCCTGTCAATGAGGAGTGCCGCCTGTCAATGAGGAGTGCCACCTGTCAATGAGGATTGCCCCCTGTCAAGGAGGGGTTCCCCATGTCAATGAAGAGTTCCCCCTGTCAATGAGGAGTGCCGCCTGTCAAGGATGAGTGCTCCCTGTCAATCAGGTGTTCCCCACCGTCAATGAGGAGTATACCCTGTCAATGAGGTGTGTCCCCTGTTAATTAGGATTGCCCCCTGTCAATTAGTTCTGCCCCTGTCAAATACGATAGCGCCTTGTCAATCAGGAGCTCCTTCTGTCAATTAGGAGTTGCACAGATCAATTAGCAGTGACCCCTGTCAATTTGGAGAGACCCCTGGCAATGAAGACTTCACCGTGTAAATGAGGAGTGCGCCACCGTCAATCAGGAGTGCCTCCCACCCCCTCGCCCCCCGTGAATCAGTAGTGGCCGCCCCGTCAATGAGCATTCCCCCCACGTCAATGAGCAGTGCCCCCCCCCCCCCCCCGCCGTCAATGAGGAGTGACGCACCGTCAATGAGCAGTGCCGCCTCATCCATGTGGAGAGCTCCACCATCAATGCGGAGTGACCCTGTCAATGAGTGCCCCCTGTCGATTAGGAGTTCCCCTTGTCGATTAGAAGTGCCCCCTGTCATTTAAGACTACCCCTTGCAATTAGGTGTGCCACTTGTCAGATAGGAGCTCCCACTGTCAATTAGGAGTGCCCACTGTCAATTGGGAGTGCTCCATGTCAATTTGGAGCGCCCCCTGCCAATTCGGAGTGACGCTGCCAATTAGAAGTGCCCTCTGTCAATTTGGAGTTTCCCCTGTTCAATTGGTGTGCCCCCTTTCAAATTGGAGTACCCCTGTCAATTAGCAGTCCCCCCTGGCAAATAGCAGTGCGCCCTGCCAATTCGTAGTGCACGCTGACAATTAGGAGTGGCCCCTGTCAATTCGGAGTCCCCAATGTCAATCGGAAGACACCCTGTCAATTGGAGTGACCGCCGTCGAGTGCAGTGTCCACTGTCCATTGGAGTGCCCCTGTCTATTGGAATGCCCCCTGTCAATGAGGAGTGCCCCCTGTCAGAGAGGAGTGCCCCCTGTCAATGAAGTGTACCACCTGTCAATTAGGAGTGCCCCCTGTCAATTAGGTCTGTCATCTGTCAATTAGGATTGCGCCTTGTAAATTAGAAGTGGCGCGTACCAATTAGGAGTGACCCCTGTCAATTAGGATAGCCCCTGTCAATGAGGACTTCATCCTGTCAATGAGGAATGCCCCACTGTCAATGAAGAGTGCCCCCCCCCGTCAATGAGGAGTGCCCCGACCGTCAATGCGGAGTGCCACCTGTCAATGAGGATTGGCACTGTCACCTCGGAGTGATCCCTGTCAATTAGGAGTGACCCCCTGTCAATTAGGAGTGCCCCCCTGCCAAAGAGGAGTGCCCCCTGTCAATGAGGAGTGCCCGCTGTCAATGAGGATTGGCCCTGTCAATTGGGAGTGCCCGCTGCCAATTAGCAGTCCCCTGTCAATTGGACTGCCCCCACCCCTCGTCAATTGGAGTGCCCTTTGTCAATTCGGTGTGCCCCCCGCCAATGAGGAGTGCACCCTGGCAATGAGGAGCGCCCCCTGTCAATGAGGAATGCCCCCTGTCAATGAGGAGTGCCCACTGTCAATAAGGATTGCCCCCTGTCAATGAGGAGTCTCCCCTGTCAATTAGGAGTGCCCCCTTTCATTAAGGAGTGCGCCTTGTCAGGTAGGAGCTCCACCTGTCAATTAGGAGGGGCCCCCGAAAATTAGGAGTGCCCCTTGTCAATTAGGACGCCCGTGTCAATGAAGAGTTCCCCTTGTCAATAAGGAGTTCCCCCTGTCATTGAGGAGTGCCGCCTGTCAATGAGGAGTGCTCCCTGTCAACGAGGAGTGCCCCCTGTCAATGAGGAGTGTCCACTGTCAATTAGGAGTGCACCACCGTCAATGAGGAGTGCCCCAACGTCAATGAGGAATGCAACACCGTCAATAAGGTGTACTCCAAAGTAAATGTAGAGTGCCCCGTATAAATTAGGTGTGTCCCCAGTCAATTCGCAGTGCCCCCTGTCAATTAGCAGTGCACCCCGTGAATGAGGAGTGCACCCTGTCAATGAGGAGTGCACTCTGTCAATGAGGAGTGCCCGCTGTAAATTAGGAGTGCCTCCTGTCAATTAGGAGTCCTCCATGTCAATGGAGTGCCCCCTGTCAATTGGAGTGCCCACCCGTAAATTGGAGTGCCCCCTGTCAATGCGGAGTGCCCCCTGTCAATGAGAAGTGCCCCCACCGTCAAAGGGGAGTGCCTCCTGTCAATGAGGAGTGTCTCCGTCAACTAGGAATGATCCCTGTTAGTTAGGAGAGACCTCCTGTTAATTAGGAGTACCCCCCTGCCAATGACGAGTTCCCCTTGCCAATGAGGAGTTCCCCCTGTCAATGAGGAGTGCCGCCTGTCAATGAGGAGTGCTCGCTGTCAATGAGGAGTGCCCCCTGTCAATGAGAAGTGTCCACTGTCAATGAGTATTGCCCCCTGTCAATGAGGATTGCCCCATGTCAATTACGTGTTCCCCCTGTCAATGAGGAGTGCTCCCTGTCCATCAGGTGTGCCCCACCGTCAATGAGGAGTGTACCCTGTCAATGAGGTGTGTCTCCCCTTAATTAGGATTGCCCCCTGTCAATTAGTTCTGCCCCCTGCCAAATACGATAGCGACTTGTCAATCAGGAGCTCCTCCTCTCAATTAGGAGATGCACCGATCAATTAGGAGTGACCCCTGTCAATTTCGAGAGACCCCTGACAATGAAGACTTCACCGTGTCAATGAGGAGTGCGCCACCGTCAATGAGGAGTGCCCCCTGCCCCCCCGTCTATCAGTAGTGACCGCCCCGTCAATGAGGATTCCACCCACGTCAATGAGCAGTGCGCCCCCCCCCCCACCCCCGCCGTCAATGAGGGGTGCCCCACCGTCAATGAGCAGTGCCGCCTCATCCATGTGGAGAGCCCCACCATCAATGCGGAGTGCCCCTGTCAATGAGGAGTGCCCCATGTCAATGAGGAGTGCACCCTGTCAATGAGGACAGCCCCCTGTCGATGAGGAGTACCCCTTGTCAATTAGAAGTGCCCCCTGTCATTTAAGACTACCCCCTTGCAATTACGAGTGCCGCTTGTCAGACAGGAGCTCCCACTGTCAGTTAGGAGTGCCCACTGTCAATTGGGAGTGCTCCTTGTCATTTTGGAGCGCGCCCTGCCAGTTCGGAGGGACGCTGCCAATTAGGAGTGCCCCCTGTCAGTTTGGAGTTCCCCCTGTCAAAGTGGTGTGCCCCCTGTCAAATTGGAGTACCCCCTGTCAAATAGCAGTCCCGCCTGTCAATTAGCAGTGCCCCCTGCCAATTCGTAGTGCCCGCTGACAATTAGGAGTGGCCCCTGTCAATTAGGAGTACCCCATGTCAAACGGTGTTCACCCTGTCAATTGGAGTGACCGCTGTCGATTGGAATGCCCCCTGTCAATGAGGAGTGCCCCCTGTCAGTGAGGTGTGCCCCCTGTCAGTGAGGTGTGCCCCCTGTCAATCAAGTGTGCCACCTATCAATTAGGAGTGCCCCCTGTCAGTGAGGTGTGCCCCCTGTCAATCAAGTGTGCCACCTGTCAATTAGGAGTGCCCCCTGTCAGTGAGGTGTGCCCCCTGTCAATGAAGTGTGCCACCTGTCAATTAGGAGTGCCCCCTGTCAATTAGGTCTGCCCTCTGTCAATTCGGATTGCGCCTTGTAAATTAGGAGTGGCCCCTATCAATTAGGGGTGGCCCCTGTCAATTTGGATAGCCCGCTGTCAACGAGGACTTAACCCTGTCAATGAGGATTGCCCCACCGTCAATGAGGGGTGCCACCCTGTGAATGAGTAGTCCCCCCCCCGTCTATGACGATTCCCCCCACGTCAAGGAGGAGTGCCCTCCCGTCAATGTGGAGTGCCCCCCCGTCAAAGTGGACTGCCCCCTCTCAATGAAGATTGCCCCGTGCCAATGAGGATTGCCTCCTGCCAATGATGAGTGCCCCCTGCCATGAGGAGTGCACCATGTGAATTAGGAGTGCCCCCTTTCAATGAGGACAGTCCCCTATCAATGAGGACTTCCCCGTGTCAATGAGGAGTGCCCCCCCGTAAATGAGGAGTGCCCCACCGTCAATGAAGAGTGCCCCCCATCAATGAGGAGTGCCCCCACCGTCAATGGGGGGTGCCCCCTGTCAATGAGGAGTGCCCCTGTCACCTCGGAGTGATCCCTGTCAATTAGGAGTGCCCGTTGTCAATGAGGATTGGCCCTGTCAAGTGGGAGTGCCCGCTGCCAATTGGCACTCCCCCCTATCAATGAGGGGTCCCCCATGTCAATTGGAGTGCACACTGTCAAATGGAGTACCCCCTGTCAATTGGACTGCAGCCACCCCCCGTCAATTGGAGTGCCCCCTTTCAATCCGGAGTGCCCCCCGCCAATGAGGAGTGCCCCCTGTCAATGAGGAGTGCCCACTGACAATGAGGAGTGCCCCCAGTCAATGAGGAGTGCCCACTGTTAATATGGATTGCCCCCTGTCAATGAGGAGACTCCCCTGTCAATTAGGAGTGCTCCCTTTCATAAAGGAGTACCCCTTGTCAGTTAGGAGCTCCTCCTGTCAATTAGGAGTGGCCCCTGAAAATTAGGAGTGCCCCTTGTCAATTAGGACGCCCGTGTCAATGAGGGGTTCCCCTTGTCAATAAGGAGTTCCCCCTGTCAATGAGGAGTGCCGCCTGTCAATGAGGAGTGCTCCCTGTCAACGAGGAGTGCCCCCTGTCAATGAGGAGTGCACCACCGTCAATGAGGAGTGCCCCACCGTCAATGAGGAATGCCACACCGTCAATAAAGTGTACCCCACCGTAAATGTAGAGTGCCCCATATAAATTAGGAGTGCCCCCAGTCAATTCGGAGAGCCCACTGTCAATTAGCAGTGCACCCCGTGAATGAGGAGTGCAACCTGTCAATGAGGAGTGCACTCTGTCAATGAGGAGTGCCCGCTGTAAATTAGGAGTGCCTCCTGTCAATTATGAGTCCCCCATGTCAATTGGAGTGCCCCCTGTCAATGCGGAGTGCCCCCTGTCAATGAGAAGTGCCCCCCGTCAAGTACGAGTCTCCCCTGTCAATTAGGAGTGCGCCCTTTCATATAGGAGTGCCCCTTGTCAGTTAGGAGCTCCCCCTGTCAATTAGGAGTGGCCCCAGTAAATATAGGAGTGACCCCTATCAATTTGGATTGCCGCTTGTCAGCTAGGAGCTCCCACTGTCAATTAGGAGGGTTCCCTATCATTTTGGAGTGCCCCCTTCCAATTCGGAGTGATCCCTGTCAATTAGGAGTGCCCGTTGTCAATGAGGATTGGCCCTGTCAATTGGGAGTGCCCGCTGCCAATTGGCACTCCCCCCTATCAATGAGGGGTCCCCCATGTCAATTGGAGTGCACACTGTCAAATGGAGTACCCCCTGTCAATTGGACTGCAGCCACCCCCCGTCAATTGGAGTGCCCCCTTTCAATCCGGAGTGTCCCCCGCCAATGAGGAGTGCCCCCTGTCAATGAGGAGTGCCCACTGACAATGAGGAGTGCCCCCAGTCAATGAGGAGTGCCCACTGTTAATATGGATTGCCCCCTGTCAATGAGGAGACTCCCCTGTCAATTAGGAGTGCTCCCTTTCATAAAGGAGTACCCCTTGTCAGTTAGGAGCTCCTCCTGTCAATTAGGAGTGGCCCCTGAAAATTAGGAGTGCCCCTTGTCAATTAGGACGCCCGTGTCAATGAGGGGTTCCCCTTGTCAATAAGGAGTTCCCCCTGTCAATGAGGAGTGCCGCCTGTCAATGAGGAGTGCTCCCTGTCAACGAGGAGTGCCCCCTGTCAATGAGGAGTGCACCACCGTCAATGAGGAGTGCCCCACCGTCAATGAGGAATGCCACACCGTCAATAAAGTGTACCCCACCGTAAATGTAGAGTGCCCCATATAAATTAGGAGTGCCCCCAGTCAATTCGGAGAGCCCACTGTCAATTAGCAGTGCACCCCGTGAATGAGGAGTGCAACCTGTCAATGAGGAGTGCACTCTGTCAATGAGGAGTGCCCGCTGTAAATTAGGAGTGCCTCCTGTCAATTATGAGTCCCCCATGTCAATTGGAGTGCCCCCTGTCAATGCGGAGTGCCCCCTGTCAATGAGAAGTGCCCCCCGTCAAGTACGAGTCTCCCCTGTCAATTAGGAGTGCGCCCTTTCATATAGGAGTGCCCCTTGTCAGTTAGGAGCTCCCCCTGTCAATTAGGAGTGGCCCCAGTAAATATAGGAGTGACCCCTATCAATTTGGATTGCCGCTTGTCAGCTAGGAGCTCCCACTGTCAATTAGGAGGGTTCCCTATCATTTTGGAGTGCCCCCTTCCAATTCGGAGTGACGCTGCCAATTAGGAGAGCCCTCTGTCATTTTAGAGTTCCCCTTGTCAATTTGGTGTGCCTCCTATCAAATTACAGTACCCCCTGTCAATTAGCAGTGCCCCCTGGCAATTAGTAGCACCCCCTGCCAATTCGTAGTGCCCGCTGCCAATTAGGAGTCGCCCCTGTCAATTAGGAGACACGCATGTCAATTGGAGTACACCCTGTCATTTAGGAGTCACCCATGTCAATTGGAGTACACCCTGTCAAAGGAGTGCCCCCTGTCAATTGGAGTGCCCCCTGTCTATTGGAGTGTTCCCTGTCAACTGGAGTGTCCCCTGTCAATTGGAGTGCCCCCTGTCTATTGGAGTGCCCACTGTCAATGAGGAGTGCCCCCTGTCAATGAGGTGTGCCACCAGTCAATTAGGTCTGTCTCTGTCAATTAGGATTGCGCCTTGTCAATTAGGAGTGGCCCCTATCAATTAGGAGTGACCCATATCAATTAGGAGAGCCCCCTGTCAATGGCGACTTCACCCTGTCAATGAGGAGTGCTCCACCGTCAATGAGTAGTGCCCCCCTCCGTCTATGACGCTTCCCACCAAGTCAATGAGGAGTGCCCCCACCACCCACCCGGTAAATCAGGAGTGTCCCACCGTCAATGAGGAGGGCCCCACCATCAATGCGGAGTGCCCTCTGACAATGAGGAGAGGCCCCCTCACCTCGGAGTGACCCATGTCAATTAGGAGTGCCCCTGTCAAGGAGGAGTGCCCCCTGTCAATTAGGATTGGCCCCTGTCAAAGAGGAGGCCCCTGTCAATGAGGAGTTCCACTTGTCAATGAGGAGAGCCCCACCGTCAATGAGGAGTGCCGAACCGTCAATCAGGAGTGGCCCCTGTCAATTACGATTGCCCGCTGTCAATGAGGAGTGGCCCTGTCAATTAGGAGTGCACCCTGTCAAGTAGGAGTGCCCCCCTTTGAATTAGGTGTGCCCCTTATCAATTACGAGCTCCCCATGTCAATTAGGAGTGTCCCATGTCAAGTAGGAGTGCCCCATGTCAATTTGAAGTGCCCCCTGACAATTAGCAGTGCCCCATGTCAATTAGGACTGCCGACTGTCAATTAGGAGGCCCCTGTCAATGTGGAGTTCCCCTTGTCAATGAGGAGAGCCCCCCCGTCAATGAGTAGTGCCCTACCGTCAATGAGGAGTGCCCAACCGTCAATGAGGAGTGCCCCCTGTCAAGGGGGAGTGCCGCTGTCCATGAGGAGAGGCCCCGTCAATTAGCAGTGCCCACTGTTAATTTGGAGTGCCCCCTTTCAATTAGGAGCGCCCCTTATCAATTACAAGCTCCCCATGTCATTTAGGTGTGCCACCTGTCAATTAAGAGTGCCCCTGTCAATAAGGAGTGCCCCCTGTCAAAGGTGTGCCCCCTGTCAATGAGGAGTGCCCCTGTCAATGAGGAGTGCCCCCTGTCCATGAGGAGAGCCCACCGCCAATCAGTTCTTCTCCCTGTCAATAAGGATAGCGCCTTGTCAGTTAGGAGCTCCCCCTGTCAATTAGGAGAGGCCCCATAAATTAGGAGCTCCCCCTGTCAATTAGGAGAGGCCCCATAAATTAGGAGTGATCCCTGTCAATTAGGATAGCCCCCTGTCAATGAAGACATCACCCTGTCAATGAGGAGAGTCCCCCCGTCATTGAGGAGTGCCGCAACGTCAATAAGGTGTACCCCATCGTCAATGTCGAGGGCCCCATATAAATTAGGAATGCCCCCAGTCAATTCGGATTGCCCCCTGTCAATTTGGAGTGCACCCTGTCAATGAGGAGTGCCTGCTGCCAATTAGGAGTGCCCCTGTCAATTGAAGCGCCCCCGGTCTATTGGAGTGCCCTGTTAATGAGAAGTGTCCCCTGTCAATGAGGTGTGCCCCCTGCCAAAGAGGTGTGCCGCCTGTCAACTACGGGTGCCCCCTGGCAATTTGTAGTACCCCCTGCCAATTCGTAGTGCCGCTGCCAATTAGGAGCAGCCCCTGTCAATTAGGAGTCCCCCATGTCAATTGGTGTACTCCCTATCAATTGGGGTGCCCCCTGTCGGTTGAGAGTTCCACCTTGCAATTAGGAGTGCCGCTTGTCAGTTCGGAGCTCCCACTGTCAGTTAGGAGTGCCCCCTGTTAATTCACAGTGCTCCCTGTCATTTTGGAGTGCCCCCTTCCAATTCGGAGTGACGCTGCCAATTAGGAGTGCCCTCTGTCATTTTGGAGATCCCCCTGTCAATTTGGTGTGCGTCCTATCAAATTGCAGTACCCCCTGGCAATTAGCAGTGCCCCCTGGCAATTAGTAGCACCCCCTGCCAATTCGTAGTGCCCGCTGCCAATTAGGAGACGCCGCTGTCAATTAGGAGACACCCATGTCAATTGGAGTACACCCTCTCATTAAGGAGTCACCCATGTCAATTTGAGTACACCCTGTCAAAGGAGTGCCTCCTGTCAATTGGAGTGTCCCCTGTCAATTGGAGTGCCCCCTGTCTATTGGAGTGCCCCCTGTCAATGAGGTGTGCCCCCTGTCAATTAGGTCTGCCCTCTGTCAATTAGGATTGCGCCTTGTCAATTAGGAGTGGCCCCTATCAATTAGGAGAGCCCCCTGTCAATGAGGACTGCACCCTGTCAATGAGGAGTGATCCACCGTCAAGGAGGAGTGCCCCCCTCCGTCTATGACGCTTCCCACCACGTCAATGAGGAGTGCCCCCACACCCACCCCCCCCCCCCCCGGTAAATCAGGAGTGCGCCACCGTCTATGAGGAGTGCCCCAAAATCCATGAGGAGGGCCCCACCATCAATGCGGAGTGCCCTCTGTCAATGAGGAGAGGCCCCCGTCACCTAGGAGTGACCCATGTCAATTAGCAGTGCCCCCTGTCAAAGAGGAGTGCCCCCTGTCAATTAGGAGTGCCCCCTGTCAAAGAGGAGAGCCCCACCGTCAATGAGGAGTGCCGAACCGTCAATGAGGTGTGCCCACAGTCAATGACGAGTGCCCCCTGTCAATTAGGATTGCCCGCTGTAAATGAGGAGTGGCCCTGTCAATTAGGAGTCCCCCCTGTCAATTAGGACTGCCCCCCCTTTGAATTAGGTGTGCACCTTATCAATTACGAGCTCCCAATGTCAATGAGGAGTGTCCCATGTCAAGTAGGGCTGCCCCATGTCAATTAGGAGTGCCCCTGACAATTAGCGGTAACCCATGTCAATTAGGAGTGCCGACTGTCAATTAGGAGTCCTCTGTCAATGTGGAGTTCCACTTGTCAATGAGGTGAGCCCCGCCGTCAATGACGTGTGCCCCACCGTCAATGAGGAGAGCCCAACCGTCAATGAGGAGTGCCCCCTGTCAAGGAGGCGTGCCGCTGTCCATGAGGAGTGGCCCTGTCAATTAGCAGTGCCCCCTGTTCATTAGGAGTGCACCCTTTCATTTGGGAGTACTCCTTATCAATTACGAGCTCCCCATGTCATTTAGGAATGCCACCTGTCAATTAAGAGTGCCCCTGTCAATAAGGAGTGTCCCCTGTCAAAGGAGTTCCCCCTGTCAATGAGGAGTGTCCCCCGTCAATGAGGAGTGTCCCATGTCAATGAGGAGTGCCGGCCGTCATTCTGTTCTGCCCCATGTCAATTAGGATAGCGCCTTGTCAATTAGGAGCTCCCCATGTCAATTAGGAGAGGCCCCAGTAAATTAGGAGTGATCCTTGTCAATTTGGAGAGCCCACTGTCAATGAGGACATCACCCTATCAATGAAGAGTGTCCCGCCCAACAATGAGGAGCGCCCCACCGTCAATAAGGTGTACCCCACCGTCAATGTAGAGTGCCCCATATAAATTAGGAGTGCCCCCAGTCAATTCGGATTGGCCCCTGTCAATCTGGAGTGCACCCTGTCAATGAGGAGTGCCCGCTGCCAATTAGGAGTGCCCCTGTCAATTGGAGAGCCCCCTGTCTATTGGAGTGCCCCGGTCAATGAGAAGTGTCCCCTGTCAATGAGGTGTGCCCCCTGCCAATGAGGTGTGCCGCCTGTCAATTACGGGTGCCCCCTGGCATTTAATAGTACCCTCTGCCAATTCGTAGTGCCGCTGTCAATTAGGAGTAGCCCCTGTCAATTAGGAACCTCTATGTCAATTGCAGTACAACCTGTCAATTGGAGTGCCCCCTGTCGGTTATGTGTACCACCTTGCAATTTGGAGTGCTGCTTGTCAGTTATGAGCTCCCACTGTCAGTTAGGAGTGCCCCCTGTTAATTAGGAGTGCTCCCTGTCATTTTGGAGTGCCCCCTGCCAATTCGGAGTGACGCTGCCAATTATGAGCAGCCCCTGTCAATTAGGAGCCCCCCATGTCAATTGGTGTACTCCCTATCAATTGGAGTGCCCCCTGTCGGTTGAGAGTATCACCTTGCAATTAGGAGTGCCGCTTGTCAGTTAGGAGCTCCCACTGTCAGTTAGGAGTGCCCCCTGTTAATTCACAGTGCTCCCTGTCATTTTGGAGTGCCCCCTTCCAATTCGGAGTGACGCTGCCAATTAGGAGTGCCCTCTGTCATTTTGGAGATCCCCCTGTCAATTTGGTGTGCGTCCTATCAAATTGCAGTACCCTCTGGCAATTAGCAGTGCCCCCTGGCAATTAGTAGCACCCCCTGCCAATTCGTAGTGCCCGCTGCCAATTAGGAGTCGCCGCTGTCAATTAGGAGACACCCATGTCAATTGGAGTACACCCTCCCATTAAGGAGTGACCCATGTCAATTGGAGTACACCCTGTCAAAGGAGTGCCTCCTGTTAATTGGAGTGTCCCCTGTCAATTGGAGTGCCCCCTGTCTATTGGAGTGCCCCCTGTCAATGAGGTGTGCCCCCTGTGAATTAGGTCTGCCCTCTGTCAATTAGGATTGCGCCTTGTCAATTAGGAGTGGCCCCTAGCAATTAGGAGAGCCCCCTGTCAATGAGGACTTCACCCTGTCAATGAGGAGTGATCCACCGTCAATGAGGAGTGCCCCCCTCCGTCTATGACGCTTCCCACCACGTCAATGAGGAGTGCCCCCACCCCCACCCCCCACCCCCCCCCGGTAAATCAGGAGTGCGCCACCGTCTATGAGGAGTGCCCCAAAATCCATGAGGAGGGCCCCACCATCAATGCGGAGTGCCCTCTATCAATGAGGAGAGGCCCCCGTCACCTAGGAGTGACCCATGTCAATTAGCAGTGCCCCCTGTCAAAGAAGAGAGCCCCCTGTCAATTAGGAGTGCCCCCTGTCAAAGAGGAGAGCCCCACCGTCAATGAGGAGTGCCGAACCGTCAATGAGGTGTGCCCACAGTCAATGACGAGTGCCCCCTGTCAATTAGGATTGCCCGCTGTCAATGAGGAGTGGCCCTGTCAATTAGGAGTCCCCCCTGTCAATTAGGACTGCCCCCCCTTTGAATTAGGTGTGCACCAGATCAATTACGAGCTCCCTATGTCAATTAGGAGTGTCCCATGTCAATTAGGAGTGCCCCTGACAATTAGCGGTACCCCATGTCAATTAGGAGTGCCGACCGTCAATTAGGAGGCCTCTGTCAATGTGGAGTTCCACTTGTCAATGAGGTGAGCCCCGCCGTCAATGACGTGTGCCCCACCGTCAATGAGGAGAGCCCAACCGTCAATGAGGAGTGCCCCCTGTCAAGGAGGCGTGCCGCTGTCCATGAGTGGCCCTGTCAATTAGCAGTGCCCCCTGTTAATTAGGAGTGCACCCTTTCAATTGGGAGTGCTCCTTATCAATTACGAGCTCCCCATGTCATTTAGGAGTGCCACCTGTCAATTAAGAGTGCCCCGGTCAATAAGGAGTGTCCTCTGTCAAAGGAGTTCCCCCTGTCAATGAGGAGTGACCCCCGTCAATGAGGAGTGTCCCATGTCAATGAGGAGTGCCGGCCGTCATTCTGTTCTGCCCCATGTCAATTAGGATAGCGCCTTGTCAATTAGGAGCTCCCCATGTCAATTAGGAGAGGCCCCAGTAAATTAGGAGTGATCCTTGTCAATTAGGAGAGCCCACTGTCAATGAGGACATCACCCTATCAATGAAGAGTGTGTCCCCCCGTCAATGAGGAGCGCCCCACCGTCAATAAGGTGTACCCCACTGTCAATGTAGAGTGCCCCATATAAATTAGGAGTGCCCCCAGTCAATTCGGATTGGCCCCTGTCAATCTGGAGTGCACCCTGTCAATGAGGAGTGCCCGCTGCCAATTAGGAGTGCCCCTGTCAATTGGAGAGCCCCCTGTCTATTGGAGTGCCCCGGTCAATGAGAAGTGTCCCCTGTCAATGAGGTGTGCCCCCTGCCAATGAGGTGTGCCGCCTGTCAATTACGGGTGCCCCCTGGCATTTAATAGTACCCTCTACCAATTCGTAGTGCCGCTGCCAATTAGGAGTAGCCCCTGTCAATTAGGAACCTCTATGTCAATTGCAGTACACCCTGTCAATTGGAGTGCCCCCTGTCGGTTATGTGTACCACCTTGCAATTTGGAGTGCTGCTTGTCAGTTATGAGCTCCCACTGTCAGTTAGGAGTGCCCCCTGTTAATTAGGAGTGCTCCCTCTCATTTTGGAGTGCCCCCTGCCAATTCGGAGTGACGCTGCCAATTTGGAGTGCCCCCTGTCAAATTGGAGTTCCCCCTGTCAATTTGGCGTGCCCCCTATCAAATTGGAGTGCCCCCTAACAATTTGTAGTACCCCAGGCCAATTCGTAGTGCCCGCTGCCAATTACGAGTAGCCCCTGTCAATTTGGATTCCCCCATGTCAATTGGAGTACACCCTGTCAATGAGGAGTGCCCCCTGTCAATGAGGAGTGTAACCTGTCCATGAGGAGTGCCTACCGTCAATCAGTTCTGCCCCCTATCAATTAGGATAGCGCCTTGTCAATTAGGATCCCCCCAGTCAATTCGGAGAGGCCCCATAAATTTGGAGTGATCCCTGTCAATGAGGAGTGCCCACTGTCAAAGGAGTGCCCCCTGTCAATGAGGAGTGCCCCCTGTCAATGAGGAGTGCCCCTGTCAATGAGGAGTGCCCACTGTCAATCAGTTCCGCCCCATGTCAATTAGGATAGCGCCTTGTCAATTAGGAGCTCCCCCTGTCAATTAGGCGAGGCCCCATGAATTAGGAGTGATCCCTGTCAATTAGGAGAGCCCCCTGTCAATGAAGACATCACCCTGTCAATGAGGAGTGCCCCCCCCCCGTAAATGAGGAGTGCCCCACCGTTAATAAGGTGTACCCCACCGACAATGTAGAGTGCCCCATATAAATTAGGAGTGCCCCCAGTCAATTCGGATTTCCCCCTGTCAATTTGGAGTGCACCCTGTCAATGAGGAGTGCCCGCTGCCAATTAGGGGTGCCCCTGTAAATTGGAGCGCCCTCTGTCTATTGGCGTGCCCCCTGTCAATGAGCATCCCCCTGTCAATGAGGTGTGCCCCCTGACAATGAGGTGTGCCGCCTGTCAATTACGCGTGCCCCCTGGCAAATAGTAGTGCCGCAGCCAATTAGGAGTAGCCCCTGTCAATTTGCAGTCCCCCATGTCAATTGGAGTACACCCTGTCAATTGGAGTGCCCCCTGTCGGTTAAGAGTACCATCTTGCAATTAGGAGTGCCACGTGTCAGTGAGGAGCTCCCACTGTCAGTTAGGAGTGCCCCATGTCAATTAGGAGTGCTCCCTGTCATTTTGGAGTGCCCCCTGCCAATTCGCAGTGACGTTTCCAATTCGGAGTGCCCCCTGTCAAATTGGAGATCCCCCTGTCAATTTGGTGTGCCCCCTAACAAATTGGAGTTCCCCCTGTCAATTAGCAGTGCACCTGGCAATTAGTAGTACCCCCTGCCAATTCGTAGTGTCCGCTGCCAATTAGGAGTAGCCACTGTCAATTAGGAGTCCCCCATCTCAATTGTAGTACACTGTCAATTAGGAGTGCCCCCTGTAAATAAGGAGTGCCCCCTGAAAAAGGAGTGCCCCGTGTCAATGAGGAGTGCCCCCTGTCAATGAGGAGTGCCCCCTGTCAATCAGTTCCGCCCCTGCCAGTTAGGATAGCGCTTTGTCAATTAGGAGTGCCCCCTGTCAATAAGGAGTGCCCCCTGAAAAAGGAGTGCCCCGTGTCAATGAGGAGTGCCCCCTGTCAATGAGGAGTGCCCCCTGTCAATCAGTTCCGCCCCTGCCAGTTAGGATAGCGCTTTGTCAATTAGGAGTTCCCCCTGTCAAATAGGAGGGGTCCCAGTAAATTAAGAGTGATCCGTGTCCATTAGGAGGGCCCCCTGTCAATGACGACATCACCCTGTCAATGAGGAGTGCCCCCCTCCCCCGTCAATAATGTGTACCCCACCTTCAATGAGGAGTGCCCCATATAAATTAGGAGGGCCCTCAGTCAATTCGAAGTGCCCCCTATCAATTTGGAGTGCTCCCTTTCAATGAGGAGTGCCCGCTGCCAATTAGGAGTGCCCCTGTCAATTGGAGCGCCCACTGTCTATTGGAGTGCCCCCTGTCAATGTGAGGTGCCCCCTGTCAATGAGGTGTGACACCTGCCAATGAGGTGTGCCGCCTGTCAATTACGAGTGCTCCCTGTCAATTAGTAGTACCCCCTGCCAATTCGTAGTGCCCGCTGCCAATTAGGAGTAGACCCTGTCAATTAGGAGTCCCCCATGTACATTGGAGTACACCCTGTCAATTGGAGTGCCCCCTGTCGGTTAAGAGTACCACCTTGCAACGAGGAGTGCCGCTTATCAGTTAGGAGCTCCCACTGTCAGTAAGGAGAGCCCCCTTTCAATTAGGAGTGCTCCCTGTCATTTTGGATTGCCCCCTGCCAAATCAGAGTGACGCTGCCAATTTGGTGCGCCCCTGTCAAATTGGAGTACTCCCTGTCAATTAGCTGTGCCCCCTGGTAATTAGTAGTACCCCCGTCAATTCGTAGTGCCCGCTGCCAATTAGGAGTAGGCCCTGTCAATTAGGAGTCCCCCATGTCAATTGGAGTACACCCCGTCAATTAGGTGTGCCCCCTTTCAATGAGGAGTGCCCGCTGTCAATGAGGAGTGCCCCCTGTCCATGAGGAGTGCACACTGTCAATCAGATCAGCCCCTGTCAATTAGGATAGGGCCTTGTCAATTAGGAGAGGCCTGTAAATTAGGAGTGATCCCTATCAATTAGGAGAGCCCCCTGTCAATGAAGACATAACCCTGTCAATGAGGAGTGCCCCCCGTCAATGAGGAGTGCCCCACCGTCGATAAGGTGTACCCCACCGTCAATGTAGAGTGCCCCATATAAATTAGGAGTGCCCCCAGTCAATTTGGATCGCCCACTGTCAATTTGGAGTGCACCCTGTCAATGAGGGGTGCCCACTGCCAATTAGGAGTAGCCCCTGTCAATTAGGAGTACCCCATGTCAATTGGAGCACACTCTGTCAATTATGAGTGCCCCCTGTCAATAAGGAGTGCCCACTGTCAAATGAGTGCCCCCTGTCAATGAGGAGTGCCCCCGTCAATGAGGAGTGCCCCCTGTCAATGAGGGGTGCCCACTGTCAATCAGTTCTGCTCCATGTCAATTAGGATAGCGCCTTGTCAATTAGGAGCTCCCCCTGTCAATTAGGAGAGGCCACATAAATTAGGAGTGATCCCTGTCAATTAGGAGAGCCCCCTGTCAATGAAGACATAACCCTGTCAATGAGGAGTGCCCACCCGTCAATGAAGAGTGCCCCACCGTCAATAAGGTGTACCCAACCGTCAATGTAGAGTGCCCCATATAAATTAGGAGTGCCCCCAGTCAATTCGGATTGCACACTGTCAATTTGGAGTGCACCCTGTCAATGAGGGGTGCCCACAGCCAATTAGGAGTAGCCCCTGTCAATTAGGAGTACCCCATGTCAATTGGAGCACACTCTGTCAATTATGAGTGCCCCCTGTCAATAAGGAGTGCCCACTGTCAAAGGAGTACCCCCTGTCAATGAGGAGTGCCCCCGTCAATGAGGAGTGCCCCCTGTCAATGAGGAGTGCCCACTGTCAATCAGTTCTGCTCCATGTCAATTAGGATAGCGCCTTGTCAATTAGGAGCTCCCCCTGTCAATTAGGAGAGGCCACATAAATTAGGAGTGATCCCTGTCAATTAGGAGAGCCCCCTGTCAATGAAGACATCACCCTGTCAATGAGGAGTGCCCCCCCCCGTCAATGAGGAGTGCCCCACCGTCAATATGGTGTACCCCACCGTCAATGTAGAGTGCCCCATATAAATTAGGAGTGCCCCCAGTCAATTCGGATTTCCCCCTGTCAATTTGGAGTGCACCCTGTCAATGAGGAGTGCCCGCTGCCAATTAGGGGTGCCCCTGTCAATTGGAGCGCCCCTGTCTATTGGAGTGCCCCCTGTCAATGAGAAGTTCCCCTTTCAATCAGCTGTGCCCCTGCCAATGAGGTGTGCCGCCTGTCAATTACGCGTGCCCCCTGGCAATCAGTAGTGCCGCTGCCAATGAGGACTTGCCCCTGTCAATTTGGAGTCCCCTATGTCAATTGGAGTACACCCTGTCAATTGGAGTGCCCCCTGTCGGTTAAGATTAACATCTTGCAATTAGGAGTGCCGCTTGTCCGTTAGAAGCTCCCACTGACAGTTAGGAGTGCCCCCTGTCAATTAGGAGTGCCCCCTGCCAATTCGGAGTGACGTTGCCAATTCGGAGTGCCCCCTGTCAAATAAGAGTTCCCCCTGTCAATTTGGTGTGCCACCTAACAAATTGGAGTTCCCCCTGTCAATTAGCGGTGCCCCCTGGCAATTAGTATTGCCCCCTGCCAATTCGTGGTGCCCGCTGCCAATTAGCAGTAGCCCCTGTCAATGAGGAGTCCCCCATGTCAATTGTAGTACACCCTGTCAAAAGGAGTGCCCCCTGCCAAAGGAGTGCCCCGTGTCAATGAGGAGTAAACCCCTGTCAATGAGGAGTGACCCCTGTCAATCAGTTCTGCCCCCTGTCAGTTAGGATAGCGCCTTGTGAATTAGGAGCTCCCCCTGTCAATTAGGAGAGGCCCCGGTAAATTAAGAGTGATCCCTGTCAATTAGGAGGGCCCCCTGTCAATGACGACATTACCCTGGCAATGAGGAGTGCCCCCCCCGTCAATAATGTGTACCCCACCGTCAATGAGGAGTACCCCATATAAATCAGGAGGGCCCCCAGTCAATTCGGAGTGCCCCCTATCAATTTCGAGTGCTCCCTGTCAATGAGGAGTGCCCGCTGCCAATTAGGAGTGCCCCTGTCAATTGGAGCGCCCTCTGTCTATTGGAGTGCCCCCTGTCAATGAGGTGTGACACCTGCCAATGAGGTGTGCCGCCTGTCAATTACGAGTGGCCCCTGTCAATTAGTAGTACCCCCTGCAAATTCGTAGTGCCCGCTGCCAATTAGGAATAGACCCTGTCAATTAGGAGTCCCCCATGTACATTGGAGTACATCCTGTCAATTGGAGTGCCCCCTGTCGGTTAAAATACCACCTTGCAACTAGGAGTGCCGCTTGTCAGGTAGGAGCTCCCACTGTCAGTTAGGAGTGCCACCTTTCAATTAGGAGTGCTCCCTGTCATTTTGGAGTGCCCCCTGCCAATTCGGAATAACGCTGCCAATTAGGAGTGCCCCATGTCAAATTGGAGTTCCCCCTATCAATTTGGTGTGCCCCCTATCAAATTGGAGAAATCCCTGTCAATTAGCTCTGCCCCCTGGCAATTAGTAGTACCCCCTGCCAATTCGTAGTGCCCGCTGCCAATTAGGAGCAGGCCCTGTCAATTAGGAATCCCCCATGTCAATTGGAGTACACCCTGTCAATTAGGAGTGCCCCCTGTCAATAAGGAGTGCCCCCTGACAAAGGTGTGCCCCCTGTCAATGAGGAGTGCCCGCTGTCAATGAGGAGTGCCCCCTGTCCATGAGGAGTGCACACTGTCAATCAGATCTGCCGCCTGTCAATTAGGATAGCGCCTTGTCGATTAGGATCTCCCCCTGTCAATTAGGAGAGGCCCATAAATTAGGTGTGATCCCTATCAAATAGGAGAGCCCCCTGTCAATGAAGACATGACCCTGTCAAAGAGGAGTGCCCCCCGTCAATGAAGAGTGCCCCACCGTAAATAAGGTGTACCCCACCGTCAATGTAGAGTGCCCCATATAAATTAGGAGTGCCCCCAGTCAATTCGGATTGTCCCCTGTCAATTTGGAGTGCACCCTGTCAATGAGGAGTGCCCGCTGCCAATTAGGAGTGCCCCTGTCAATTGGAGCGACCCCTGTCTATTGGAGTACCCCGTCAATGAGAAGTGCCTCCTGTCAATGAGGTGTGCCCCCGGCCAATGAGGTGTGCCGCCTGTCAATTACGAGTGCCCCCTGGCAATTAGTAGTATCCCCTGCCAGTTCGTAGTGCCCGCTGACAATTAGGAGCAGCCGCTGTCAATTAGGAGTCCCCCTAGTCAATTGGAGTACACCCTGTCAATTGGTGTGCACCCTTGCAATTAGGAGTGCCGCTTGTCAGTTAGGAGCTCCCACTGTCAGTTAGGAGTGCCCCCTGTCAATTAGGTGTGCTCCCTGTCATGTTGGAGACCCCCTGCCAATTCGGAGTGACGCTGCCAATTAGGAGTGAGCCCTGTCAATTTGGATTTCCCCCTGACAATTTGGTGTGCCCCCTATCAAATTGGAGTACCCCCTGTCAATTAGCAGTGCCCCCTGGCAATTAGTAGTACCTCCTGCAAATTCGTAGTGCCCGATGCCAATTAGGAGTAGCCCCTGTCAGTTAGGAGTCCCCCATGTCGAGTGGAGTACATCCTGACAATTGGAGTGCCCCCTGTCGATTGGAGTGCTCCCTTTCGATTGGAGTGCCCCGTGTCAATTGGAGTGCCCCCTGTCAATTGGAGTGCCCCCTGTCTATTGGAGTGCCCCCTGTCAATGAGGAGTGCCCCCTGTCAATGAGGTGTGCAACCTGTCAATTAGGAGTTCCCGCTGTCAATGAAGAGTGGAGCTGTCAATTAGGAATTCCCCCTGTCAATTCGGAGTGCCCCTCTTTCAATTAGGAGTGCCCCTTATCAATTACGAGCTCTCCATGTCAATTAGTAGTGTCCCATGTCAAGGAGGAGTGCCCCATGTCAATTAGGAGTGCCCCCTGACAAATTAGCAGTGCCCCATGTCAATTAGGAGTGCCCACTGTCAATTAGGAGGCCGCTGTCAATATGGAGTTCCACTTGTCAATGAGGAGAGCCCCCCCCCCCCGTCAATGAGGAGTGCCCCACCGTCAATGAGGAGTGCCCATGCGTCAATGAGCAGTGCCCCCTGTCAAGGAGGAGTGCCGCTGTCCATGAGGAGTGGCCCTGACAATTAGGAGTGCCCCATGTTAATTGGGAGTGCCCTCTTTCAATTATGAGTGCCCCATGTCAATTAGGAGTGCCCCCTGTCAATAAGGAGTGCCCCAGTCAAAGAAGTGCCGCCTGTCAATGAGGAGTGCCCCCTGTCAATGAGGAGTGCCCCCTGTCAATTCGGAGTGCCCCCTGTCAAAGTAGTGCCCCCTGTCAATGAGGAGTGCCCCCTGTCCATGAGGAGTGCCCACTGTCAATCAGTTCTGCCCACTGTCAATTAGGATAGTGCCTTGTCAATTAGGAGTTCCCCCTGTCAATTAGCAGAGGCCCCATAAATTAGGAGTGATCCCAGTCAATTAGGAGAGCCCCCGTCAATGAAGACATCACCCTGTCAATGAGGAGTGCCCCCCCCGTCAATGAGGAGTGCCCCACCGCCAATAAGGTGTACCCCACCGTCAATGTAGAGTGCCCAAAAAAATTAGGAGTGCCGCCAGTCAATGCGGATTGCCCCCTGTCAATTTGGAGTGCACCTTGTCAATGTGGTGTGCCCGCTGCCAATTAGGGGTGCCCCTGTAAATTGGAGCGTTCCCTGTCTATTGGAGTGCCCCCTGTCAATGAGAAGTGCCCCCTGTCAATGAGGTGTTCACCCTGCCAAACACGTTTGCCGCCTGTCAATTACGAGTGCCCCCAGGCAATTAGTAGTACCCCCCGCCAATTCGTAGTGCCCGCTGCCAGTTAGGAGTAGCCCCTGTCAATTAGGATTCCCCCATGTCAATTGGAGTACACCTTGTCAATTGGAGTGCCCCCTGTCGATTAGGAGTGCCGCATGTCAGTTAGGAGCTCCCACTGTCAGTTAGGAGTGCCCCCTGTCAATTAGGAGTGCTCCCTGTCATTTTGGAGAGCCCCCTGCAAATTCGGAGTGACGCTGCCAATTAGGAGTAACCACAGTCAATTAAATTTCCCCCTGTCAATTTGGTGTGCCCCCTATCAAATTGGAGTGCCCCCTGTCAATTGGCTGTGCCCCCTGGCAATTAGTAGCACCCCCTGCATATTCGTAGTGCCCGCTGCCAATTAGGAGTAACCCCTGTCAATTAGAATTCCCCCATGTCAATTCGAGTACATCCTGTTAATTGGAGTGCCCCCTATCGATTGGAGTGCCCCCTGTCAATTGGAGCGCCCCTGTCAATTGGAGTGCCCCCTGTCTATTGGAGTGCCCCCTGTCAATGAAGAGTACACCCTGTCAATGAGGTGTGCACCCTGTCAATTAGGATTGCGCCTTGCCTATTAGGAGTAGCCCCTATCAATTAGGAGTGACCCCTATCAATTATGAGAGCCCCCTTTCAATGAGGACTTCACCCTGTCAATGAGGATTGCCCCACCGTCAATGAGGAGTGCCAGAATGTGCACCCCTCCGTCTATGATCATTCCCCCCACGTCAATGAGGAGTGTGTCCCCCGTCTATGAGGAGTGCCCCCCCTCCCGTCAATCAGGACTGCCACACCGTCAATGAGGAGTGCCCCAAAATCCATGAGGAGGGCCCCAACATCAATGCGGAGTGCCACCTATCAATGAGGAGTGGCCCCCGTCACCTAGGAGTGCCCCCTGTCAAAGAGGTGTGCCCCCTGTCAATTAGGAATGCTCCCTGTCAATTAGGTCTGCCCTCTGTCAATTAGGATTGCACCTTGTCAATTAGGAGTGGCCCCTTTCAATTAGGAGTGACACCTCACAATTAGGAGAGCCCCCTGTCAATGACGACTTCACCGTGTCAATGAGAATTGCCCCTTCATCAATGAGGAGTGCCACCCTGTGAATGTGTAGTCCCTCCCCCCCCAATCTATGACGATTCCCCACACGTCGTTGAGGAGTGCCCCCCGCCCCCCCCCCCCCCCCCCCGTCAATGAGGAGTGCCCCACCGTCAATGCGGAATGCCCCCTGTCAATGAGGAGTGGCCCCCGGCACCTCGGAATGCCCCCTGTCAAGGAGGAGTACCCCCTGTCAATTAGGAGTGCCCTCTGTCAAAGATGAGGCCCCTGTCAATATAGAGGTCCACTTGTCAAGGAGGAGAGCCCCACCGTCAATGAGGAGTGCCCAACCGTCAATGAGGAGTGCCCCCTGTCAATGTGGAGTGCCCCCTGTCAATGAGTGCCCGCTGTCAATGAGGAGTGTCCCTGTTATTAGGAGTTCCCCCTGTCAATTGGAGTGCCCCCTATCTATTGGAGTGCCCCCTGTCAAAGTGGAGTGCCCCGTGTCAATGAGGATTGTCCCCTGGCAATTCCTAGTACCACCTGCCAATTCCAAGTGCCCGCTGCCAATTAGGAGTTGCCCCTGTCAATTAGGAGTCCCCCATGTCAATTGGAGTACACCCTGTCAATTGGAGTGCCCCCTGTCGGTTAACAGTACCACCTTGCAATTTGGAGTGCCGCTTGCCAGTTAGGAACTCCCATTGACAGTTAGGAGTGCCCCCTGTCAATTAGGAGTGCACCATGTCATTTTGGAGTGCCACCGGCCACTTCGGAGTGACACTGCCAATTAGGAGTGCCCCCTGTCAAATTGAGGTTCCCCCTGTCAATTTGGTGTGCCCCCTATCAAATTGGAGTACCCACTGTCAATTAAAAGTGCCCGCTGGCAATTTGTCGTATCCCCTGCCAGTTCGTAGGTCTGCTGCCAATAACGAGTAGCCCCTGTCAACTAGGAGTCCCCCATGTCAATTGGAGTACACCCTGTCAATTAGGAGTGCCCCCGTCAATGAGGAGTGACCCCTGTCAATGAGGAGTGCCCCCTGTCAATGAGGAGTACCCACTGTCAATCAGTTCTGCCCCATGTCAATTAGGATAGCGCCTTGTCAATTAGGAGCTCCCCCTGTCAATTAGGAGAGGCCCCAGTAAATTAGGAGTGATCCCTGTCAATTAGGAGAGCCCCCTGTCAATGAAGACATAACCCTGTCAATGAGGAGTGCCCACCCGTCAATGAAGAGTGCCCCACCGTCAATAAGGTGTACCCCACCGTCAATGTAGAGTGCCCCATATAAATTAGGAGTGCCCCCAGTCAATTCGGATTGCCCCCTGTCAATTTGGGGTGCACCCTGTCAATGAGGAGTGTCCGCTGCCAATTAGGAGTGCCCCTCTCAATTGCAGCGCACCCTGTCTATTGGAGTGCCCCCTGTCAATGAGAAGTGCCCCCTGTCAATGAGGTGTGCCCGCTGCCAATGAGGTGTGCCGCCTGTCAATTACGAGTGCCCCCTGGCAATTAGTAGTACCCCCTGCCAATTCGTAGTGCCCGCTGCCAATTAGGAGTGGCCCCTGTCAATTAGGAGTCCCCCATGTCAATTGGAGTACACACTGTCAATTGGAGTGCCCCCTGTGGTTTAGGAGTACCACCTTGCAATGAGGAGTGCAGCTTGTCAGTTAGGAGCTCCCACTGTCAGTTAGAAGTGCCCCCTGTCAATTAGGAGTGCTCCCTGTCATTTTGGAGTGCACGCTGCCAATTCGGAGTGGCGCTGCCAATCAGGAGTTACCCCTGTCAAATTGGAGTTCCCTGTCAATTTGCTGTGCCCCCTATCAAATTGTTGCACCCCCTGTCAATTAGCATTGCCCCCTGGCAATTAGTAGTACCCCCTGCCAATTCGTAGTGCCCGCTGCCAATTAGGAGTAGGCCCTGTCAATTAGGTGTCCCCCATGTCAATTGGAGTACACCCTGTCAATAAGGAGTGCCCCCTGCCAAAGGAGTGCCCCCTGTCAATGAGGAGGACCCCCTGTCAATGAGGAAACCCCCCTGTCAATGAGGAGTGCACACTGTCAATGAGGAGTGCCCCCTGTCCATGAGAGTGCCCACTGTCAATCAGTTCTGCCCCCTGTCATTTAGGATAGCGCCTTGTCAGTTAGGAGCTCCCACTGTCAGTTAGGAGTGCCCCCTGTCAATTAGGAGTGCTCCCTGACATTTTGGAGAGCCCCCTGCCAATTCGGAGTGATGCTGCCAATTAGGAGTGATCCCTGTCAATTTGGATTTCCCCCTGTTAATTTAGTGTGCCCCCTATCAAATTGGAGTACCTCCTGTCAATTAGCAGTGCGCCCTGGCAATTAGTCGTACCCCCTGCAAATTCGTAGTGCCCGCTGCCAATTAGGAGTAGCCCCTGTCAATTAGGATTCCCCCATGTCAACAGGAGTGCATTCTGTCCATTGGAGTGCCCCCTATCAAATTGGAGTACCCACTGTCAATTAAAAGTGCCCGCTGGCAATTAGTCGTATCCCCTGCCAGTTCGTAGGTCTGCTGCCAATAACGAGTAGCCCCTGTCAACTAGGAGTCCCCCATGTCAATTGGAGTACACCCTGTCAATTAGAGTGCCCCCGTCAATGAGGAGTGACCCCTGTCAATGAGGAGTGCCCCCTGTCAATGAGGAGTACCCACTGTCAATCAGTTCTGCCCCATGTCAATTAGGATAGCGCCTTGTCAATTAGGAGCTCCCCCTGTCAATTAGGAGAGGCCCCAGTAAATTAGGAGTGATCCCTGTCAATTAGGAGAGCCCCCTGTCAATGAAGACATAACCCTGTCAATGAGGAGTGCCCACCCGTCAATGAAGAGTGCCCCACCGTCAATAAGGTGTACCCCACCGTCAATGTAGAGTGCCCCATATAAATTAGGAGTGCCCCCAGTCAATTCGGATTGCCCCCTGTCAATTTGGGGTGCACCCTGTCAATGAGGAGTGTCCGCTGCCAATTAGGAGTGCCCCTCTCAATTGCAGCGCACCCTGTCTATTGGAGTGCCCCCTGTCAATGAGAAGTGCCCCCTGTCAATGAGGTGTGCCCGCTGCCAATGAGGTGTGCCGCCTGTCAATTACGAGTGCCCCCTGGCAATTAGTAGTACCCCCTGCCAATTCGTAGTGCCCGCTGCCAATTAGGAGTGGCCCCTGTCAATTAGGAGTCCCCCATGTCAATTGGAGAACACACTGTCAATTGGAGTGCCCCCTGTGGTTTAGGAGTACCACCTTGCAATGAGGAGTGCAGCTTGTCAGTTAGGAGCTCCCACTGTCAGTTAGAAGTGCCCCCTGTCAATTAGGAGTGCTCCCTGTCATGTTGGAGTGCACGCTGCCAATTCGGAGTGGCGCTGCCAATTAGGAGTTACCCCTGTCAAATTGGAGTTCCCTGTCAATTTGCTGTGCCCCCTATCAAATTGTTGCACCCCCTGTCAATTAGCATTGCCCCCTGGCAATTAGTAGTACCCCCTGCCAATTCGTAGTGCCCGCTGCCAATTAGGAGTAGGCCCTGTCAATGAGGAGTGCCCCCTGTCCATGAGAGTGCCCACTGTCAATCAGTTCTGCCCCCTGTCATTTAGGATAGCGCCTTGTCAGTTAGGAGCTCCCACTGTCAGTTAGGAGTGCCCCCTGTCAATTAGGAGTGCTCCCTGACATTTTGGAGAGCCCCCTGCCAATTCGGAGTGATGCTGCCAATTAGGAGTGATCCCTGTCAATTTGGATTTCCCCCTGTTAATTTAGTGTGCCCCCTATCAAATTGGAGTACCTCCTGTCAATTAGCAGTGCGCCCTGGCAATTAGTCGTACCCCCTGCAAATTCGTAGTGCCCGCTGCCAATTAGGAGTAGCCCCTGTCAATTAGGATTCCCCCATGTCAACAGGAGTGCATTCTGTCCATTGGAGTGCCCCCTGTCGATTGGAGTGCCCCCTGTCAATTGGAGTGCCACCTGTCAATTGGAGCGCCCCCTGTCTATTGGAGTGCCCCCTGTCAATGAGGAGTGCCCCCTCTTAATGAGGAGCGCCAGCTGTTAATTAGTTCTGTCCCCTGTCAATTAGGATAGCGCCTTGTCAATTCGGAGCTCCCCCTGTCTATTACGAGTGGCCCCAGAAAATAGAAGTGACCCTGTCAATTAGGAGAGCCCCTGTCATTTAAAACTTCACCCTGTCAATGAGGAGTGCCCTCCAGTCAATGAGGAGTGCCCCACCGTTAATGAGGAGTGCCCCCAGTCATTGAGGATTGCCCCTTGTCAATGAGGATTGCCCTCTGTCAATGATGATTGCCTTCTGTCAGTGAGGATTGTCCCATTTGAAAGAGGAGTGCCCCCTTTCAATGAGGACAGCCCCCTGTCAATCAAGAGTTCCCCGTGTCAATGAGGAGTGAAGCCCCCCCACCCCCCGTCAATGCGGAGTGCCCCACCGTCAATGAAGAGAGCCACCCCGTCAATGAGGAGTCACCCACCGCCAATGGGGAGTGTTCCCTGTCACCGAGGAGTGATCCCTGCCAATTAGGAGTGACCCCCTGTCAATTGGGAGTCCCCCCCCTGCCAACGAGGAGTGCTCCCTGTCAATGAGGAGTGCCCGCTGTCAATGAGGAGTGGCCCTGTCAATTAGGTGTGCACCCTGTCAATTGGAGACCCCATGTCGATTGGAGTGCCCCCGGTCAATCAGAAGTGCCACCTGTCAATTAGGATTGCCCCCGTCAATTACGAGTCTCCCCTGTCAATTAGGAGTGTCCCCTTTCATATAGGCGTGCCCCTTGTCAGTTAGGAGCTCCGTCTGTCAATTAGGAGTGCCCCCAGTAACTTAGGAGTGACCCCAGTCAATTAGGAGAGCCCCCTGTCAATGAAGACTTCACCCTGTCAATGAGGAGTGCGCCACCGTCAATGAGGAGTGCCCCCACCCCCGTGAATGAGTAGCGCCCGCCTGATCATTGATGATTCACCCCACGTCAATAAGTAGTTCCGCCTTTCATTGAGGACTGCCCCCCCGCCAATGAGGAGTGCCCCACCGTCAATGAGCAGTGCCGCACCATCCATGAGGAGAGCCCCACCATCAATGCCGAGTGCCCCTATCAATGAGGAGTGCACCCTGTCAACGATGAGTGCCCCCTGTCGATTAAGTCTATCCCCTTGCAATTAGCAGTTCCGCTTGTCAAGTAGGGGCTCCCCTGTCAGTTAGGAGTGCCCCTGTCAAATTGGAGTACTCCCTGTCAATTAGAAGTGCCCGCTGGCAATTAGTAGTATCCCCTGCCAGTTCGTCGGTCCGCTGCCAATAACGAGTAACCCCTGTCAATTAGGAGTCCCCCATGTCAATTGAAGTACACCCTGTCAATTAGGAGAGCCCCCTGTCAATGAAGACATAACCCTGTCAATGAGGAATGCCCACCCGTCAATGAAGAGTGCCCCACCGTCAATAAGGTGTACCCCACCGTCAATGTAGAGTGCCCCATATAAATTAGGAGTGCCCCCAGTCAATTCGAATTGCCCCCTGTCAATTTGGGGTGCACCCTGTCAATGAGGAGTGTCCGCTGCCAATTAGGAGTGCCCCTCTCAATTGGAGCGCCCCCTGTCTATTGGATGCCCCCTGTCAATGAGAAGTGCCCCCTGTCAATGAGGTGTGCCCGCTGCCAATGAGGTGTGCCGCCTGTCAATTACGAGTGCCCCCTGACCATTAGTAGTACCCCCTGCCAATTCGTAGTGCCCGCTGCCAATTAGGAGTGGCCCCTGTCAATTAGGAGTCCCCCATGTCTATTGGAGTACACCCTGTCAATTGGAGTGCCCCCTGTCGGTTAAGAGTACCACATTGCAATGAGGAGTGCAGCTTGTCAGTTAGGAGCACCCACTGTCAGTTAGGAGTGCCCCCTGTCAATTAGGAGTGCTCCCTGTCATTTTGGAGTGCCCCCTGCCAATTCGGTGTGACGCTGCCAATTAGGAGTGCCCCCTGTCAAATTGGAGTTCCCCCTGTCAATTTGCTGTGCCCCCTATCAAATTGGAGCACCCCCTGTCAATTAGCATTGCCCCCTGGCAATTAGTAGTACCCCCTGCCAATTCGTAGTGCCCGCTGCCAATTAGGAGTAGGCCCTGTCAATTAAGTGTCCCCCATGTCAATTGGAGTACACCCTGTCAATTAGGAGTGCCCCCTGTCAATAAGGAGTGCCCCCTGCCAAAGGAGTGCCCCCTGTCAATGAGGAAAGCCCCCTGTCAATGAGGAGTGCCCACTGTCAATGAGGAGTGCCCCCTGTCCATGAGGAGTGCCCACTGTCAATCAGTTCTGCCCCCTGTCATTTAGGATAGCGCCTTGTCAGTTAGGAGCTCCCACTGTCAGTTAGGAGTGCCCCCTGTCAATTTGGAGTTTTCCCTCTCATTTTGGAGAGCCCCCTGCCAATTCGGAGTGACGCTGCCAATTAGGAGTGATCCCTGTCAATTTGGATTCCCCCCTGTTAATTTAGTGTGCCCCCTATCAAATTGGAGTACCCCCTGTCAATTAGCAGTGCGCCCTGGCAATTAGTCGTACCCCCTGCAAATTCGTAGTGCCCGCTGCCAATTAGGAGTAGCCCCTGTCAATTAGGATTCCCCCATGTCAACAGGAGTGCATTCTGTCCATTGGAGTGGCCCCTGTCGATTGGAGTGCCCCCTGTCAATTGGAGTGCCACCTGTCAATTGGAGCGCCCCCTGTCTATTGGAGTGCCCCCTCTCAATGAGGAGTGCCCCCTGTCAATGAGGTGTTCACCCTGTCAATTAGGATTGCGCCTTGTCAATTAGTCGTGGCGCCTATCAATTAGGAGTGACCCCTATCAATTTGGAGAGCCCCCTGTCAATGAGGACTTCACCCTTTCAGTGAGGATTGCCCCACCGTCAATGAGGAGTGCCACAATGTGAATGAGTAGTGCCCCCCTCCGTCTATGATCATTCCCCCCACGTCAATGAGGAGTGCCCCCTGTCAATGAGGTGGGCCCCCTGTCAATGAAGTGTGCCGCCTGTCAATTAGGAATGCCCCCTGTCAATTATGTCTGCCATCTGTCAATTAGGATTGCGCCTTGCCAATTACGAATGGCCCCTATCAATTAGGAGTGACCCCTCACAATTAGGAGAGCCCCTTTTCAATGAGGACTTTACCGTGTCAATGACAATTGCCCCTTCATCAATGAGGAGTGCCACCCTGTGAATGGGTAGTGCCCCCCCCCCCCCATCTATGACCATTCCCCACACGTCAATGAGGAGTGGCCCCCGTCAATGAGGAGTGCCCCACCGTCAATGCGGAGTGCCCCTGTCAATGTGGAGTGGCCCCCGTCACCTTGGAGTGACCGTGTCAATTAGGAGTGTCCCCTGTCAAAGAGGAATACCACCTGTCAATTAGAAGTGCCCCCTGTCAAAGAGGAGGCCCCTGTCAATGAGGAGTTCCACTTGTCAAGGAGGAGAGCCCCACCGTGAATGAGGAGTGCCCAACCGTCAATGAGGAGTGCCCCCTGTCAATGAGGAGTGCCCGCTGTCAATGAGGAGTGACCCTGTCAATTAGGAGTCCTCCTGTCAATTGGAGTGCCCCCTGTCGATTGGAGTGCCCCCTGTCAATGAGGAGTGCCCCGTGTCAATGAGGACTGCCCCCTGTCAATGAACAGTGCCACCTGTCAATGAGGTGTGCCACCTGTCAATGAAGTATGCCGCCTGTCAATTAGGAATGCCGCCTTTCAATTAGGTCTGCCCTCTGTCAGTTAGGATTGCGCCTTGTCAATTCGGAGTGGCCCCTATCAATTAGGAGTGACCCCTCACAATTAGGAGAGCCCCCTGTCAATGAGGACTTCACCGTGTCAATGAGAATTGCCCCTTCATCAATGAGGAGTGCCACCCTTTGAATGAGTAGTGCCCTCACCATCTATGACGATTCCCCACCATCAATTCGGAGTGCCCCCTGTCAATGAGGAGTGGCCCCCATCACCGAGGACTGACCCCTGTCAATTAGGAGTGCCCGTTGATAAAGACGAGTACCACCTGTCAATTAGGAGTGCCCCCTGTCAAAGAGGAGGCCCCTGTCAATGGGGAGTTCCATTTGTCATGGAGGAGAGCCCGACCGTCAATGAGGAGTGCCCAATCGTCAATGAGGAGTGCCCCCTGTCAAAGAGGAGGGCCCGCTGTCAATGAGGAGTGGACTGTCAATTAGGAGTCCCCCTGTCAATTAGGAGTGCCCCCTTTCAATTAGGAGAGCCCCTTTTCAATTACGAGCTCGCCATGTCAATTAGGAGTGCCCCATGTCAAGTAGGCGTGCCCCATTTCAATTAGGAGTGCCCCCTGACAATTAGCAGTGCCCCATGTCAATTAGGAGTGCCCCTTGTCAATTAGGAGGCCCCTGTCAATGAGAAGTTCCACTTGTCAAAGAGGAGAGCCCCCCCGTCAATGAAGGGTGCCCCACCGTCAATGAGGAGTGCCGAACCTTCAATGAGGAGTGTCCCCTGTCAATGGGGAATGCCCACTGTCAATGAGGAGTGCCCACTGTCAATTAGTTCTGCCCTCTGTCAATTAGGATAGCGCCTTGTCAATTAGGTGCTCCACCTGTCAATTAAGAGTGGCCCCAGTAAATTAGGAGAGCCCCCTGTCAATGAAGACATCACCCTGTCAATGAGGAGTGCCCTCCCCCCCCGTCAATGAGGAGAGCCCTACCGTATATGAGGAATGCCCCAACGACAATAAGGTGTACCCACCGTCAATGTAGAGTGCCCCATATAAATTAGGAGTGCCGCCAGTCAATTCGGAATGCCCCCTGTCAATTAGGAGTGCACCCTGTCAATGAGGAGTGCCCGCTGCCAATTAGCAGTGCCCTCTGTCAATTGGAGTGCCCCCTGTCAATGAGGAGTGCACCCTGTCAATGAGGTGCACCCCCTGTCGATGAGGAGTGCCCCCTGCCAATGAGGTGTGCAGCCTGTCAATTACGAGTGCCCCCTGTCAATTCGGTCTGCCATCTGTCAATTAGGATTGCGCCTTGTCAATTAGAAGCGGCCCGTTTCAATTAGGAGTGACCCCTGTCAATTAGCAGAGCCCCCTGTCAATGAGGACTTCACCGTGTCAATGAGGATTGCCCCACCGTCAATGAGGAGTACCAACCTGTGAATGAGTAGTGCCCCCTCCGTCTATGACTATTCCCCCCACGTCAATGAGGAGTGCGCCCCCCCCCCGTCAATCAGGAGTGCCCCAGCGTCAATGAGGAATGCCCCAAAATACATGAGGAGGGACCCACCATCAATGCGGAGTGGCACCTGTCAATGAGGAGTGGCACCCGTCACCAAGGAGTGACCTTATCAATTAGGAGTGCCCAATGGCAATTAGGAGTGCCCACTGACAATTAGGAGTCCCCCCTCTCAATGAGGAGCGCCAACTGTTAATTAGTTCTGCCCCCTGTCAATTAGGATAGCGCCTTGTCAATTCGGAGCTCCCCCTGTCTATTACGAGTGGCCCCAGAAAATAGAAGTGACCCTGTCAATTAGGAGAGCCCCTGTCATTTAAGACTTCACCCTGTCAATGAGGAGTGCCTTCCAGTCAACGAGGAGTGCCCCACCGTTAATGAGGAGTGCCCCCAGTCATTGAGGATTGCCCCTTGTCAATGAGGATTGCCCTCTGTCAATGATGATTGCCCCCTGTCAGTGAGGATTGTCCCATTTGAAAGAGGAGTGCCCCCTTTCAATGAGGACAGCCCCCTGTCAATCAAGAGTTCCCCGTGTCAATGAGGAGTGAAGCTCCCCCACCCCCCGTCAATGCGGAGTGCCCCACCGTCAATGAAGAGAGCCACCCCGTCAATGAGGAGTCACCCACCGTCAATGGGGAGTGTTCCCTGTCACCGAGGAGTGATCCCTGCCAATTAGGAGTGACCCCCTGTCAATTGGGAGTCCCCCCCTGCCAATGAGGAGTGCCCCCTGTCAATGAGGAGTGCCCGCTGTCAATGAGGAGTGGCCCTGTCAATTAGGTGTGCACCCTGTCAATTGGAGACCCCATGGCGATTGGAGTGCCCCCTGTCAATCAGAAGTGCCACCTGTAAATTAGGATTGCCCCCATCAATTACGAGTCTCCCCTGTCAATTAGGAGTGCCCCCTTTCATATAGGAGTGCCCCTTGTCAGTTAGGAGATCCGTCTGTCAATTAGGAGTGCCCCCAGTAACTTAGGAGTGACCCCAGTCAATTAGGAGAGCCCCCTGTCAATGGAGACTTCACCCTGTCAATGAGGAGTGCGCCACCATCAATGAGGAGTGCCCCCCCCGCCCCCCGTGAATGAGTAGTGCCCGCCTCATCATTGATGATTCACCCCACGTCAATAAGTAGTTCCGCCTTTCAATGAGGACTGCCCCCCGCCAATGAGGAGTGCCCCACCGTCAATGAGGAGTGCCGCACCATCCATGAGGAGAGCCCCACCATCAATGCCGACTGCCCCTATCAATGAGGAGTGCACCCTGTCAACGATGAGTGCCCCCTGTCGATTAAGTCTATCCCCTTGAAATTAGCAGTGCCGCTTGTCAAGTAGGAGCTCCCCCTGTCAGTTAGGAGTGCCCCCTGTCATTTTGGAGTGTCCCCTGTCAATTTGGTGTGCCCACTATCAAATTGGAGTAACCCCTGTCAAGTAGCAGTGCCCCCTGGCAATTAGTAGGACCCCCTGCCAATTCGTTGTGCCCGCTGCCAATTAGGAGTAGCCCCTTTCAATTAGGAGTCCCCCATGTCAATTGGAGTGCCTCTTGTCAATTGGAGTGCCCCCTGTCAATTGGAGTGGCCCCTGTCAATGAGGAGTGCCCCATGACTATTGGAGTGCCCCCTGTCAATGAGGAGTGCCCCCTGTCAATGAGGTGTGCCCCCTGCCAATGAGGGGTGCTGCCTGTCAATTACGAGCGCCCCCTGTCAATTAGGTCTGCCCTCTGTCAATTAGGATTGCGCCTTGTCAATTAGGAGTGGCCTCTATCAATTAGGAGTCACCCCTATCAATTAGGAGAGCCGCCTGACAATGGAGACTTCACCCTGTCAATGAGGAGTGCACCACCGTCAATGAGGAGTGCCTCCCTGTGAATGGTTAGTGCCCCCCCCCCGCCTCTGACGAATCCCACCACGTCAATGAGGAGTGCCCCCACGTCAATGAGGAGTGCCCCACGTCAATGAGGGGTGCCCCCACGTCAATGAGGAGTGACCCCACGTACAATGAGGAGTGCCCCACCGTCAATGATTAGTGCCCCAAATTCCATGAGGAGGGCCCCACCATCAATGGGGAGTGCTCCCTGTTAATTAGGAGTGCCCCCTGTCAACGAGCAGTACCCCCTGTCAATTAGGAGTGCCCCCTGTCAAAGAGGAGGCCCCTGTCATTGAGGAGTTCCACTTGTCAAGGAACAGAGCCCCAACGTCATTGAGGAGTGCCGAACCGTCAATGAGGAATGCCCCCTGTCAATGAGGAGTGCCCCCTGTCAATGAAAGGTGCCTGCTGTCAATGAGGAGCGGCCCTGTCAATTTGGAGTCCCCCATGTCAATTGGTTGTGCCCCCCTTTCAATTAGGAGTGACCCTTATTAATTACGAACTCCCCACGTCAATTAGGAGTGCCCCATGTCAAGTAGGAGTGCTGATGTGGAGATGCCGGCGTTGGACTGGGGTAAACACAGTAAGAAGTTTAACAACACCAGGTTATAGTCCAACAGGTTTATTTGGTAGCAAAAGCCACACAAGCTTTCGAGGCTCTGAGCCCCTTCTTCAGGTGAGTGGGAATTCTGTTCACAAACAGAACTTATAAAGACACAGACTCAATTTACATGAATAATGGTTGGAATGCGAATACTTACAACTAATCCAGTCTTTAAGAAACAAAACAATGGGAGTGGAGAGAGCATCAAGACAGGCTAAAAAGATGTGTATTGTCTCCAGACAAGACAGCCAGTGAAACTCTGCAGGTCCACGCAACTGTGGGAGTTACAAATAGTGTGACATAAATTCTGATTCTAGGATCGCATGATAAAGACTCAGGAGGAAAAAAGCAGAAATATTTATGTGAAATAGTGTGACATAAACCCAATATCCCGGTTGAGGCCGTCCTTGTGTGTGCGGAACCTGGCTATCAGTTTCTGCTCCGCGACTCTGCGCTGTCGTGTGTCGCGAAGGCCGCTTTGGAGAACGCTTACCCGAATATCAGAGGCCGAATGCCCGTGACCGCTGAAGTGCTCCCCAACAGGAAGAGAACAGTCTTGCCTGGTGATTGTCGAGCGGTGTTCATTCATCCGTTGTCGCAGCGTCTGCATAGTTTCCCCAATGTACCATGCCTCGGGACATCCTTTCTTGCAGCGTATCAGGTAGACAACGTTGGCCGAGTTGCAAGAGTATGTACCGTGTACCTGGTGGATGGTGTTCTCACGTGAGATGATGGCATCTGTGTCGATGATCCGGCACGTCTTGCAGAGGTTGCTGTGGCAGGGTTGTGTGGTGTCTTGGTCACTGTTCTCCTGAAGGCTGGGTAGTTTGCTGCGGACAATGGTCTGTTTGAGGTTGTGCGGTTGTTTGAAGGCAAGAAGTGGGGGTGTGGGGATGGCCTTGGCGAGATGTTCGTCTTCATCAATGACATGTTGAAGGCTCCGGAGGAGATGCCGTAGCTTCTCCGCTCCGGGGAAGTACTGGACAACGAAGGGTACTCTGTCCACTGTGTCCCGTGTTTGTCTTCTGAGGAGGTCGGTGCGGTTTTTCGCTGTGGCGCGTTGGAACTGTTGATCAATGAGTCTAGCGCCATATCCTGTTCTTATGAGGGCATCTTTCAGCGTCTGGAGGTGTCTGTTGCGATCCTCCTCATCCGAGCAGATCCTGTGTATACGGAGGGCTTGTCCGTAGGGGATGGCTTCTTTAACGTGTTTAGGGTGGAAGCTGGAGAAGTGGAGCATCGTGAGGTTATCCGTGGGCTTGCGGTACAGTGAGGTGCTGAGGTGACCGTCCTTAATGGAGATGCGCGTGTCCAAGAATGCAACCGATTCCGGAGAGTAGTCTATGGTGAGCCTGATGGTGGGATGGAACTTGTTGATGTCATCATAGAGTTGTTTCAGTGATTGTTCACCATGAGTCCAAAGGAAGAAAATGTCATCGATGTATCTAGTGTATCTGAAGAAGGGGCTCAGAGCCTCGAAAGCTTGTGTGGCGTTTGCTACCAAATAAACCTGTTGGACTTTAAGTAGGAGTGCTCCATGCCACTTGCCAAAGAGGAGAGACCCCCCGTCAAAGAGTAGTGCCCAACGTCAATGAGGAGTGCCCATTCGTCAATGAGGACTGCCCCCTGTCAATGAGTAGTGCCCGCTCTGCATGAGGAGTGGCCCTGTCAATTAGGAGTGCCCCCTGTTAATTAGGAGTGACCCCTTTTAATTAGGAGTGCCACTTATCAATTAAGAACTCCCCATGTCAATTTGGAGTGCCCCCTGTCAATTAGGAGTGCCCCCTGTCAATAAGGAGTGCGCTCTGTCAATGTGGAGTGCCCCCTGTCAATGAGGAGTGCACACTGTCAATTAGTTCTGCCCATGTCAATTAGGACAGCGCCTTGTCAATTAGGAGCTCCCCATGTCAATTTGGAGTGGCCGCAGTAAATTAGGAGTGAACCCTGTCAATTAGGAGAGCCCCCTGTCAGTGAAGTCATCACCCTGTCAATGAGGAGTGCCCCCCCCCCGTCAATGAGGAGTTCCCTACCGTCAATGAGGAATGCCCTACCGTCAATATGGTGTTCCCCAGCGTCAATGTGGAGTGCCCCATATAAATTAGGACTGCCCCCAGTCAGTTCGGAGTGCCCCCAGTCAATTAGGAGTGCAGCCTGTCAATGAGGAGTGCCCGCTGCCAATTAGAAGTGCCCCATGTCAATTGGAGTGCCCCCTGTCTATTTGAGTGCCCCCTGTCAATGAGGAGTGCCACCTGTCAATGAGACGTGCCCCCTGCCAATGAGGTGATCCGCCTGTCAATTACGAGTGCCCTCTGTCAATTAAGATTGCGCCTTGTCAATTAGGAGTGCCCCTGTCAATTAGGAGTGCCCCATGTCAATTAGGAGTGCCCCCTGGCAATTAACAATGCCCCAGTTCAATTTGGAGTGCCCCCTGTCAATTACGAAGCCGCTGTCAATGAGGAGTTCCACGTGTCAATGAGGCGAGCCCCCTGTCAATGAGCAGTGCCCCCTGTCAATGAGGAGTGCATCCTGTCGATTAGGAGTACTTCCTATCAAATTGGAGTACCCCCTGTCAATTAGCAAGGCCCCCTGACAATTAGTATTACCCGCTTCCAATTAGTAGTGCCCCCTGCCAATTAGGAGTGGCCCATGTCAATCAGGACTCCGCCATGTCAATTGGAGTACACCCTGTCAATTGGAGTGCCCACTGCCGATTGGAGTGCCCCCTGTCAATTGGATTACCCCCTGTCAATTGGAGTGCCCTCTGTCTATTGGAGTGCCACCTATCAATGAGGAGTGCCCCATGTCAATGAGGAGAGCCCCCTGTCAATGAGGAGTGCCCCCTGTCAATGAGGTGTGTCCCCATCAATGAGGAGTGCCCTCTGTCAATGAGGTGTGCCCCCGTCAATGAAGTGTACCACCTTTCAAATAGGAGTGTCCCCTGTCAATTTGGTCTGCCCGCTTTCAATGAGGATTGCGCCTTGTCAATTAGGAGTGGCCCCTATCAATTAGGATTGACCCCTTTCAATTAGGAGAGCCCCCTGTAAATGAGGACTTCAAACTGTCAATGAGGATTGCCCCACCGTTAATGAGGAGTGCCACAAAGTGAATGAGTAGTGCCCCCCCGCCCCGTCGAAGACGATTCCCCCGACGTCAATGAGGAGTGCCTCACGTCAATGAGGAGTGCCCCCTGTCAATGAGGATTGCCACTTGTCAATGAGGATTGCCCCCTGTCAATGATGAGTGCCCCCTGTCAGTGAGGAGTGTCCCATGTGAATGAGGGTGCCCCCTTTCAATGAGCACAGCCCCCAGTCAGTAAGGAGTTCCCCGTGGCAATGAGGAGTGCCCCCACCCCCCGTCAATGAGGAGTGCCCCCCTGTCAATGAAGAGTGCCCTCCCGTCAATGAGGAGTGACCCCACCGTCAATGTAGAGTGCCCCCTGTCAATGCTGAGTGCCCCGTCACCTAGGAGTCACCCCTGTGAATTAGGAGTGAACCCCTATCAATTAGGAGTGCCCCCCTGCCAATGAGGAGTGGCCCCTGTCAATGAGGAATGCCCCACCGTCAATATGGTGTACCCACCGTCAATGAGGAGTGCCCCATATACATTCGGAGTGCCCCCAGTCAATTCGGAGTGCCCCCATTCAATGATGTGTGCACCATGCCAATGAGGAGTGCCCGCTGCCAATTATGAGTGCCCCCTGTCAATTAGGAGTCCCCCATGTCAATTGGAGCGCACCCTATGCCAATGAGGAGTGCCCGCTGCCAATTATGCAGTGCCCCGTGTCGATTGAAGTGTCCCCTGTCAATGAGGAGTGCCCGACGGTCAACGAGGAGTGCCCCCGTCAATAAAAAGTGCCGCCTGTCAAGGAGGAGTGCCCGAGGTCAATCAGGATTGCCCCCGTCAATTACGAGTCTCCCCTGTCAATTAGGAGTGCCCCCTTTCATATGGGAGTTGTCCTTGTCAGTAAGGAGCTCCCCCTGTCAATTAAGAGTGGCCTCAGTAAATTAGGAGATCCCCTGTCAATTAGACGTTACCCCTGTCAATTAGGAGAGCCCCCTGTCAGTGAAGACTTCACCCTGTCAATGAGGAGTGCGCCACCGTCAATGAGGCGTGCCACCCCCCCATGAATCAGTCGTGCCCACCCCGTCAATGAGGATTCCCCCCACGTCAATGAGGAGTGTCCCCCAGTCAATGAGGAGTGCCACACCGTTAATGAGGAGTGCCCCACCGTCAATGAGCAGTGCCGCACCATCCATGAGGAGAGCCGCACCAGTAATGCAGAGTGCCCCTGACAATGAGGAGTGCACCCAGTCAATGAGGAGTGCCCGCTGCCAATTAGGAGGGCCCCCTGTCAATTAGAGTGGCCCCTGTCAATGAGGAGTGCACCCTGCCAATTAAGAGTACATCCATGCAATTAGTAGCGCTGCCTGCCAGTTAGGAGCTCCCACTGTCAGTTAGGAGTGCCCCCTGTCAATTAGGAGTGCTCCCTGACAATTATGAGTGTCCCCCTGCCAATTAGGAGTGTCCCGTTTCAATTAGGAGTGCCCCATATCAATTACGACGTCCCCCTGTCAATTATCAGTGCCCCAGGTCAATTAGAAGTGTCCCCTGTCAATGAGGAGTGCCCCCTGTAAATGAGGAGTGGCCCTGTCAATTAGGAGTCCCCCTGTCAATTAGGAGTGCCCCCCTTTCAATTAGGAGCGCCCCTTATCAATTACGAGCTCCCCATGTCAATTAGGAGTGCCCCCTGTCAGTAAGGAGTGCCCCATGTCAATTAGGAGTGCCCCCTGACCTTTAGCAATGCCCCATGTCAGTTAGGAGTGTCCCATGTCAATTAGGAGTGCCCTCTTTCAATTAGGAGTGCCACCTGTCAATTACGAGTGCCCCCTGTCAATGAGGAGTGCCCCTCTCAATGAGGAGTGCCCACTGTTAATGAGGCGTGACCCCTGTCTATGAGGAGCGCCCACTGTCAATTTGTTCCGCCCCCAGTCAATTAGGATAGCGCCTTGTCAAGTAGGAGCTCCCCCTGTCAATTAAGAGTGGCCCCAGTAATTTAAGACTGACCCCTGTCAATTAGGAGAGCCCCCTGTCATTGAAGACTTCACCCTGTCAATGAGGAGTGCATACCCGTCAATGAGGATTGCCCCCATTCAATGAGGATTGCCCCCTGTCAATTAGGAGCCTCCCAGTTCAATCGGAGTACACACTGTCAATGGGAGTGTGCCCTGTCGATTGGAGTGCCCCCTGTCTATTGGAGTGCCCCCTGTCAATTTGTGTGTCCCCTGTTAATTGGAGAGGCACTTGCCAATTGCAGTGCACCCTGTCAATTGGAGTGCCCCCTGTCTACTGGAGTGCCCCCCTGTCAATGAGTAGTGACCCCTGTCAATGAGGAATGCCCCCTGTCAATGAGGAGTGCCCCCTGTCAATGAGGTGAGCCCCCTGTCAATGAAGTGTGCCACCTGTCAATCAGGAGTGCACCCTATCAATTAGGTCTGCCCCCTGTCAATTAGGAGCGCAACCTGTCAATGAGGAGTGCCCCCCTTCAATTAGCTGTGCCCGCTGTAAATTTGGAGTCCCCCAAGTCAATTGGAGTGCACCGTGTTAATTGGAGTGCCCCGTGTCGATTGGATTGCCCCCTGTCAATTGGAGTGCCCACCGTCAATTGCAATGCCCCCTGTAAATGAGGAGTGTCCGCTGTCAATGAGGACACTGTCAATTAGGCATCCCCCCTGTCAATTAGGAGTGCCCCCCTTTTAATTAGGAGTGCCCCTTATCTATTACGAGCTCCCCATGTCAATTAGGAGAGCCCCCTGTCAAGTAGAAGTGCCCCATGTCAAGTAGTAGTGCCCCCTGTCAATTAGGAGGCCACTGTCAATGAGGGGTTCCACTTGTCAATGAGGAGAGCCGCCCCCCCCGTCAATGAGGAGTACCCCACCGTCAATGAGCAGTGCCCAACCTTCAATGAGTAGTGCCCCCTGTCAATAAGAAGTGCCCCCTGTCAATGACTAGTGCCCGCTGTCCATGAGGAGTGGCCCTGTCAATTAGGAGCGCCCCCTGTTAAGGAGGAGTGCCCCTTTCAATTGGGAGTGCCCCTTATCAATTACGAGCTCCCCATGTCAATAAGATGTGCCCTCTTTCCATTTGGAGTTCCCCATGTCAATTAGGATTGCCACCTGACCTTTACCAATGTCCCATGTCAATTGGGAGTGGCCCATGTCAAGTAGGAGTGCCCCCTGTCAATTAGGAGTGCCCCCTGCCAATTACGAGTGCCCCCTGTCAATGAGGAGTACCCCTCTCAATGAGGAGTGCCCCCTGTTAATGAGGAGTGCCCCCTGTCCATGAGGAGAGCCCACTGTCAATTAGTTCTGCCCCCTGTCAATTAGGATAGCGCCTTGTCAATTAGGAGCTCCCCCTGTCAATTACGAGTGGCCCCAGTAAATTAGGAGTGACCCCTGTCAATTAGGGGAGCCCCCAGTCATTGAAGACTTCACCCTGTCAATGAGGAGTGCCCCTTGTCAATGAGGATTGCCCACTGTCAATGATGAGTGCCCCCTGTCAGTGAGGAGAGTCCCATGTGAAAGAAGAGTGCCCCCTGCCAATGAGGACAGCTCCCTGTCAGTGAGGTGTTCCCCGTCTCAATGAGGAGTGCCCCCACCTCTTTCAATGCGGAGTGCCCCACCGTCAATAAAGAGTGCCCCCCCTGTCAATGAGGAGTCCCGCACCGTCAATGGGGAGTGCCCCCTGTCAATGAGGAGTGCCCCCTGTCACCTCGGAGTGATCCCTGTCAATTAGGAGTGAGCCCCTGTCAATTAGGAGTCCCCCCTTCCAATTAGGAGTACCCCCTATCAAAGATGAGTGCCCCCTGTTAATGAGGAGCACCCCCTGTCAATGAGCAGAGCCCCATTGCAATGAGCAGTGCCCCCTTTCAATGAGGAGTGCCCACTCTCCATAAGAATTCCCCCCTCACAATTACAAGTCTCCCCTGTCAGTAAGGAGCGCCACCTTTCATATAGAAGTGCCCCATGTCAGTTCGGAACTCCCCCCTGTCAATTAGGAGTGGCCTCAGTAAAGTAGGAGTGCCTCCTGTCAATTAGGACGGCCCTTTCAATGAGGAGTCCCCCTGTCAATGGGGGGTGCCCCACCATCAATGAGGACCGAACCCTAGTCAATGAGGAATGCACCCCTTCAATTACGAATGCCCACCTGCCAATGAGGAGTGTCTACTGTCAATTTGGACTGCCCCCTATCAATGAGGAGTTCCCCCTGTCAATGAGGAGTGCCGCCCGTCAATGAGGAGTGCCCCCTGTCAATGAGGTGTTCCCACTATCAATGAGGAGTGCCCCCTCTCAATTAGGAGTGTCCCACCTTCAATGAGGAGCGTCTACTGTCAATTTGGACTGCCCCCTATCAATTTGGACAGCCCCAGGTCAATGAGGTTTTCCCCGTGTCAATGAGGAGTGCCCCCACCCATTTCAATGCGGAGTCCCCTACTGTCAATGAAGTGTGCCCCCCGTCAATGAGGAGTCCCCCACCGTCAATGGGGAGTGCCCCCTGTCAATGAGGAGTGCCCCCTCTCACCTAGGAGTGCCCCCTGTCAATGAGGAGTGCCCCCTCTTAATGAGGAGCACCCCCTGTCAATGAAGAGTGCCCACCTGCAATGAGGAGTGCCCACTGTCAATAACAATTCCCCCCTGACAATTAGAAGTCTCCCCTGTCAATAAGGAGCGCCACCTTTCATATAGAAGTGCCCCATGTCAGTTCGGAACTCGCCCTGTCAATTAGGAGTGGCCTCAGTAAACTAGGAGTACCGCCTATCAATTAGAACGGCGCTTTCAATGAGGAGTTCCCCCTATCAATGAGGAGTGCCCCACCATCAATGAGGACTGAACCCTAGTCAATTAGGAATGCACCCTTTCAATTACGATTGCCCACCTGTAAATGAGCAGTGTCTCCTGTCAAATTGGACTGCCCCCTATCATTGAGGAGTGCCCCCTGTCAATGAGGAGTGCCCCCTATCAATGAGGAGTTCCCCCTATCAATGAGGAGTGCATCCTCTCAATTCGGAGCGTCCCACCGTCAATGAGGAGTGCCGCACCATCCGTGAGGAGAGACCCACCATCGATGAGAAGTGCCCCCTGTCAATGAGGAGTACCCCCGTGCAATTAGGTGTGCCGCTTGTCAGTTCGGAGCTCCCACTGTCAGTTAGGAGTCCCGCCTGTCAATTAGGAGTGCTCCCTGTCATCTTGGAGTGCCCGCTGCCAATTCGGAGTGAAGCTGGAAATTAGAAGTGAACCCTTTCAAATTGGTGTGCCCCTGTCAAATTGCAGTAACCCCTGTCAATTGGAGAGCCCCTTGTCAATTGGAATGCTCTCTGCCAATCGGAGTACACCCTGTCAATCGGAGTACCCCCTGTCTATTGGAGAGTCCCCTGTCTATGAGTAGTGACCCCTGTCAATGAGGAGTGACCCCTGTCAATGGGGAGTGCCCCCTGTCAATGAGTTGTGCATCCTGTCAATGAAGTGTGGCAGCAGTCAATCAGGAATGCCCCCTGTCAATTAGGTCTGCCCTCTGTCAATTAGGATTGCGCCTTCTCAATCAGGAGTGGCACCTATCAATTAGGAGAGCCCCCTGTCAATGAGGACTTCACCCTGTCAATGAGGATTGCACCTCCGTCAATGAGGTGTGCCACCCTGTGAATGAGAAGTTCCCGGCCCATTTTATGACGATTCACTCCACGTCAATAAGGAGAGCACCCCCCCCCCCCCCGTCAATGAGGAGTGCCCCAACGTCAATGAGGAGTGCCCCCTGTCAATGAGGATTGCCCTTTGTCAATGAGAGTTGCCCCTTGTCAATGAGGATTGCCCCCATTCAGTGAGGATTGTCCCCTCTAAATGAGGAGTAACCAATTCAATGAGGAGTGTCCACTGTCAAATAGGACTGCCCCCTGTCAATGAGGAGTGCCCCCTGTCAACGAGGAGTGCTCACTGTCCATATGAATTGCCGCCTGTCACGTACAATTAGGAGTGCCCCCTGTCAAAGAGGAGGCCCCTGTCAATGAGGAGTTCCACTTGTCAAGGAACAGAGCCCCAACGTCATTGAGGAGTGCCGAACCGTCAATGAGGAATGCCCCCTGTCAATGAGGAGTGCCCCCTGTCAATGAAAGGTGGCTGCTGTCAATGAGGAGCGGCCCTGTCAATTTGGAGTCCCCCACGTCAATTGGTTGTGCCCCCCTTTCAATTAGGAGTGACCCTTATTAATTACGAACTCCCCACGTCAATTCGGAGTGCCCCATGTCAAGTAGGAGTGCCCCATGCCACTTGCCAAAGAGGAGAGCCCCACCGTCAATGCGTAGTGCCCCACCGTCAATGAGGAGTGCCCATTCGGCAATGAGGACTGCCCCCTGTCAATGAGTAGTGCCCGCTCTGCATGAGGAGTGGCCCTGTCAATTAGGAGTGCCCCCCTGTTAACTAGGAGTGACCCCTTTTAATTAGGAGTGCCACTTATCAATTACGAACTCCCCATGTCATTTTGGAGTGCCGCCTGTCAATTAGGAGTGCCCCCTGTCAATAAGGAGTGCCCTCTGTCAATGTGGAGTGCCCCCTGTCAATGAGGAGTGCACACTGTCAATTAGTTCTGCCCCTGTCAATTAGGACAGCGCCTTGTCAATTAGGAGCTTCCCATGTCAATTAGGAGTGGCCGCAGTAAATTAGGAGTGACCCCTGTCAATTAGGAGAGCCCCCTGTCAATGAAGTCATCGCCCTGTCAATGAGGAGTGCCCCCCCCCCCGTCAATGAGGAGTTCCCTACCGTCAATGAGGAATGCCCTACCGTAAATAAGGTGTTCCCCACCGTCAATGTGGAGTGCCCCGTATAAATTAGGAGTGCCCCCAGTCAATTCGGAGTGCCCCCTGTCAATTAGGAGTGCAGCCTGTCAATGAGGAGTGCCCGCTGCCAATTAGAAGTGCCCCATGTCAATTGGAGTGCCCCCTGTCTATTTGAGTGCCCCCTGTCAATGAGGAGTGCCACCTGTCAATGAGACGTGCCCCCGTCAATGAGGTGATCCGCCTGTCAATTACGAGTGCCCTCTGTCAATTAAGATTGCGCCTTGTCAATTACGAGTGCCCCTGTCAATTAGGAGTGCCCCATGTCAATTAGGAGTGCCCCCTGACAATTAACAATGCCCCAGTTCAATTTGGAGTGCCCCCTGTCAATTACGAAGCCGCTGTCAATGAGGAGTTCCACTTGTCAATGAGGAGAGCCCCCTGTCAATGAGCAGTGCCCCCTGTCAATGAAGAGTGCATCCTGTCGATTAAGAGTACTTCCTATCAAATTGGAGTACCCCCTGTCAATTAGCAAGGCCCCCTGACAATTAGTATTACCCCCTTCCAATTAGTAGTGCCCGCTGCCAATTAGGAGTGGCCCGTGTCAATCAGGACTCCGCCATGTCAATTGGAGTACACCCTGTCAATTGGAGTGCCCACTGCCGATTGGAGTGCCCCCTGTCAATTGGATTACCCCCTGTCAATTGGAGTGCCCTCTGTCTATTGGAGTGCCACCTGTCAATGAGGAGTGCCCCATGTCAATGAGGAGAGCCCCCTGTCAATGAGGAGTGCCCCCTGTCAAAGAGGTGTGTCCCCATCAATGAGGAGTGCCCTCTGTCAATGAGGTGTGCCCCCATCAATGAAGTGTGCCACCTTTCAAATAGGAGTGTCCCCTGTCAATTTGGTCTGCCCGCTTTCAATGAGGATTGCGCCTTGTCAATTAGGAGAGGCCTCTATCAATTAGGATTGACCCCTGTCAATTAGGAGAGCCACCTGTAAATGAGGACTTCACCCTGTCAATGAGGATTGCCCCACCGATAATGAGGAAAGCCACAAAGTGAACGAGTAGTGCCCCCCCGCCCCGTCGAAGACGATTCCCCCGACGTCAATGAAGAGTGCCTCACGTCAATGAGGAGTGTCCCCTGTCAATGAGGATTGCCACATGTCAATGAGGATTGCCCCCTGTCAATGATGAGTGCCCCCTGTCAGTGAGGAGTGTCCCATGTGAATGAGGGTGCCCCCTTTCAATGAGCACAGCCCTCAGTCAGTAAGGAGTTCCCCGTGGCAATGAGGAGTGCCCCCACCCCCCGTCAATGCGGAGTGCCCCTCTGTCAATGAAGAGTGCCCTCCCGTCAATGAGGAGTGCCCCCACCGTCAATGTTGAGTGCCCCCTGTCAATGTGGAGTGCCCCGTCACCTAGGAGTCACCCCTGTGAATTAGGAGTGACCCCCTATCAATTAGGAGTGCCCCCCTGCCAATGAGAGGTGCCCCCTGTCAATGAGGAATGCCCGCCACCAATGAGGAGTGGCCCTGTCAATTAGGAGTTCCCCCTGTCAATGAAGAGTACCCCCTTGCAATTAGGAGCGCTGCTTGTCAGTTAGGCGCTCCCACTGTCAGTTAGGAGTGCCTCCTGTCAATTAGGATTGATCCCTTTCAATTAGAAGTGCTCCTTGTCAATTAGGAGCTCCCACAGTCAGGCAGGAGTATCCCTTGTCAATTAGGATTGACCCCTGTCAACTAGCAGTGCCCCCCCTGACAATTAGCCGTGCCCCCAATGTCTTTTGAGGAGACTCCACTGTCTATGACGAGTGCCCCCTGTCAATGAAGAGTGCCCCATGTCCATGGGGAGTGCCCCCTGTCAAGAGGGATGTCCACTTTCAATTAGGAGTGCCCCCTGTCAATTAGGATTGATCCCTTTCAATTAGAAGTGCTCCTTGTCAATTAGGAGCTCCCACAGTCAGGCAGGAGTATCCCTTGTCAATTAGGATTGACCCCTGTCAACTAGCAGTGCCCCCCCTGACAATTAGCCGTGCCCCCAATGTCTTTTGAGGAGACTCCACTGTCTATGACGAGTGCCCCCTGTCAATGAAGAGTGCCCCCTGTCCATGGGGAGTGCCCCCTGTCAATGAGGAGTGCCCCCTGTCAATCAGGATTGCACTCTTTCAATGAGGAGAGTCCCCTGTCAATGAGGTGTGCCCCCTGTCAATGAGGACTGCCCCCTGTCAATGAGGAGTGCTCCCTATCAATTAGGAGTGGCTCCTGTCAATTAGAATGGGCTTCTGCCAATTAAGAGCATCCCCTTTAAATTCGGTGTGCCCAATGTCAATTAGGAGTGCCGCCTGTCATTTTGGAGTGCCCCCTGTCAATGTTGAGTTCGCCCTGTCAAATTGGAGTACCCCCTGTTAATTAGTCGTGCCCCCTGTCAATTAGGACTGCCCCCTGCCAATTACGAGTGCCCCCTGCGAATGAGCAGTGCCCCCTGTCAATTAGGAGTCCCCCATGTCAATTGGAGTTCCCCCCTGTCAATTGGAGTGCCCCCTGCCAATTGTAGTACACCCCGTCAATTGGAGTGCCACCAATCAATAGAAGTTCCCCTGGTCAATAAGGAGTGCCCCTTCTCCAAAAGGAGTGCCACCTGTCAATAAGGAGTGCCCACTGTCAATAAGGAGTGCCTGCTGTCAATTTGGAGTGCCCCATGTCAATTTGCCACGCCCCATGTCAATTTGGAGTGCCCATGTGAATGAGGAGTGCCCCGTGTCAATTAGGAGTGCCTCTGTCAATGGGTAGCGTACCCCGAAGGTTAGGAGTGCCCCCGTCAATTAGGAGTGCCCCACCGTCAATGACGAGTGCCCCACTGTCAATGAGGAGTGCCCCTATCAATGAGGAGTGCCCCCTGTCAGTGAGGTGTGCCCCCTGTAAATGAGTAGTGCCTGCTGTCAAGAGGAGTGCCCCCGGTCAATGAGGAGTGTCCGCTGTCAACTAGGACTGCCCCCTGCCATATAGGGGTGCCCCCCTGTCAATTAGGAGTGCCCCCTTTCAATTAGGAGCGCCACTTGTAAATTAGGAGCTCCCCCTGTCAATTTGGAGTGGCCCCGTCAAGAAGGAGTTCCCACTGTCAATAAGGAGTGCCCCCTGACATTTAGCAGTGCCCCATCTCAATCAGGAGTGCCCCCTGTCAATTGAGAGGCCCCTGACAATGAGGAATTCCCTTGTCAATGAGGAGTGCCACACCCCTGTCAATGAGGAGTGCCCCACCGTCAATGAGGAATGCCCCACCGTCAATGAAGAGTACCCCACCGTCAATGAGGAGTGCCCCATATAAATAAGGAGTGCCCCCAGTCAAATAGGAGTGCCCCCTGTTAATGAGGAGTGCGCGCTTTCAATGAGGAGTGCCCCCTGTCAATTAGGAGTGCCGCCTGTCAATTTGGAGTTCCCCCTGTCAATTTGGCGTGCCCCCTCACAAGTCGGAGTTCCCCCCGTCAACTAGCTGTGCACCCGGCAATTAGGAGTGCCCGCTGCCAATTAGGAGTGTCCCCTTTCAATTAGGAGTGCTCCATGTCAATTAGGAGCTCCCCCAGTCAGTCAGGAGTATCACTTGTCAATTAGAATGGACCCCTGTCAACTAGGAGTCCCCCCCTGTCAATTTGCTGTGCTCCACTGTCTATGAGGAGTGCCCCCTGTCAATGAAGAGTGCCCCCTGCAATGAGGGATGCCCCCTGTCAATGAGGAGTGCCCCCTGTCAATCAGGATTGCCCTCTTTCAATGATGAGAGTCCCCTGTCAATGAGGAGTGCCCTCTTTCAATGAGGAGAGCCCCTGTCTGTTAGGATTGGCTCCTGTCAATGAGGATGGCCCCCGTCAAATATGAGTATCCCCTTTAAATTCGGAGTGCCCCTTGTCTTTTAGGAGCTCCCCCTGTCAGTTAGGAGTGCCCCCTGTCAATTAGGAGTGCCCCCTGTCATTTTGGTGTTCCCCCTGCCAAATCGGAGTGAGCCCTGACAATTAGGAGTGCACCTGTCAATTTGAAGTTCCCCCTGTCAATATGGAACTCTCCCTGTCAATTTGGAGAACCCCCTGTCAATTAGTCTGGCCCCCTGTAAATTAGGACTGCCCCCTGCCATTTACGTGTGCCCCCTGTCAATTTGGAGTCCCCGATGTCAATTGGAGTCCCCCCTGTCAATTGGAGTCCCCCCTGTCAATTGGAGTGCTCCCTGTCAATTGGAGTGCCCCCTGTCAATTGGAGTGCCACCTGTCAATTGGAGTGCCCCCTGTCAATTGGATGCCCCCTGTCAATTGGAGTGCCACCTGTCAATAGAAGTTCCCCTTGTCAATAAGTAGTGCCCCCTGTCCATAAGGAGTGCACACTGTCAATAAGAAGTGCCTGCTGTCAATTAGGAGTGCCCCATGTCAATTAGCCACGCCCCATGTCAATTTGGAGTGCCCATGTGAATGAGGAGTGCCCCCTGTCAATGAGGAGTTCCTCTGTCAATTGGTAGCGCACCCCGAAAGTTAGCAGTGCCCCCCGTCAATTAGACGTGCCCCAACGTCAATGACGAGTGCCCCACCGTCAGTGAGGAGTGCCCCCTGTCAATGAGGAGTGCCCCCTGTCAATGAGGAGTGCCCCCTGTCAGTGAGGTGTGCCCCCTGTCAATGAGGAGTGCCTGCTGTCAAAGAGGAGTACCACCGGTCAATGGGGAGTGTCCGCTGTCAACGAGGAGTGCCCCCTGTCATTTAGGGGTGCCCCCTTTCAATTAGGAGCGCCCCTTGTAAATTAGGAGCTCCCCCTGTCAATTTGGAGTGGCCCCGTCAAGAAGGAGTTCCCACTTTCAATAAGGAGTGCCCTGTGACATTTAGCAGTGCCCCATCTCAATCAGGAGTGCCCCCTGTCAATTGAGAGGCCCGTGACAATGAGGAATTCTCTTGTCAATTAGGAGTGCCCCCCCCATGTCAATTTGGAGTACCCCATGTCAATCAGGAGGGGCCCATGCCAATGAGGAGTTCACCCAATCAATGAGGAGTGCCCCCAGACAATGAGGAGTGCCCCAGGTCAATCAGGACTGCCCCCTCTTAATGAGCAGGCCCCTGTAAATGTGGAGTTCCGCTTGTCAACTAGAAGCGCCCCCAGTCAATGAGGAGTTGCCCCAGTCAATATTTAGTATCCCCTGTCAATGAGGACTTTCCCCACCGCTCAAAGAGGAGTGCCCCACTGTCAATGAGGAGTGCATCCCCGTCAAAGAGGATTCCCCCCACGTCTAAGATGAGTGCCCACCCGTCAATTAGGAGAGCGCCCTGACAATTAGGAGTTCCCCTGTCAATGAGGAGTGCCCGCTGTCAATGAGGATTGCCCCCTTTCAGTTAGGAGCTCCCCCTGTCAGTTATGAGTGCCCCATGTCAATTAGGAATGCCCGCTGTCATGTTGCAGTACCCCCCTGACACTTAGGAGTGACCACTGACAATTAGGAGTGACCCCTGACAATTTGGAGTTCCTGCTGTCAATGTGGAGTGCCCTCTGTCAATTTGGATTGCCCCCTGTCAATGAGGAGTGGCGCCTGTCAATGAGGAGTACCTCTTTCAATGACGAGAGCCCCCTTTCAATGAGGACTGCCCCCTGTCAATGAGGTGTTCCCCCAATCTATTAGGAGCGCCTCCATGTCAATTAGGAGTGTCCCCTGTCTGTAAGGAGTGTCCCCTGTCAAATAGGAGTGCCCCCTTTCAGTTAGGAGCTCCCCCTGTCAGTTAGGAGTGCCCCATGTCAATTCGGAATGCACGCTGTCATGTTGCAGTATCCCGCTGACACTTAGGAGTGACCCCTGACAATTAGGAGTGACCCCTGACAATTTCGAGTTCCTGCTGTCAATGTGGAGTGCCCCCTGTCAATTTGGATAGCCCCCTGTCAATGGGGAGTACCCCCTGTCAATGGGGAGAGCCCCCTTTCAATGAGGACTGACCCTTTCAATGAGGACTTCCCCCTGTCAATGAGGTGTGCCCCCTATCAATGAGGAGCGCCTCCATGTCAATTAGGAGTGCCCGATGCCAATGAGGAGTGCAGCCTGTCAATATGGATTGCCCCCGGTCAATGAAGAGTGCCCGCTGTCAATGAGTGCTCCCTGTCAATGAGGAGTGCCCCCTTTCAATGAGGAGCGCCTCCTGTCAATGAGGAGTGCCCCCTGTCAATGAGGAATGCCCCCTGTCAATTCGGAGTGCCCCCTGTCATTTAGGAGTGCCCCCTGTCATTTAGGAGTGCCGCTGTCAATTTGGAGTACCCCCTTTCAATTAAGAGTGCCCCTTGTCAGTTAGGAGCTCTCTCTGTCAGTTAGGACTGCCCCCTGTCAATTAGGTGTTCCCGCTGTCATTTTAGAGTGTGATCTGACACTTAGGAGTGAACCCTGACAATTAGGAGTGACCCCTGTCAATTTGGAGTACCCCTGTCAATTTAGACTGCTCCCTGTCAATTTGGAGTACCCCTGTCAATTAGTCGTGCACCCTGTCAGTTAGGACTGTCCCCTGGTAATTACGGGTGCCCCCTGTCAATTAGGAGTGCCCCCTGCAAATAAGGAGTGCCCCCTGTCAGTTACATGTTCCCCATGTCAATTGGAGTCCCCCTGTCAATTGAAGTGCTCCCTGTCAATTGGAGTGCCCCGTGTCAATTGGAGTCCCCCTGTAAATTGGGGCGCCCCCTGCCAATTTGAGTGCCCCCAGTCAATTGGAAGTACTCACTGTCAATAATGAGTGCCCGCTGTCAATAGGGAGTGCCCACGATCAATAAGGAATACCTCCTGTCAATTAGGAGTGCCCCATGTCAATTAGGAGTGCCCCATGTCAATTAGGAGAAACCCATGTCAATCAGGAGGGCCCCATGCCAATGAAGTGTGCACCCAGTCAATGAGGAGTGCCCCCAGACAATGAGGAGTGACCCAGGTCAATCAGGACTGCCCCCTGTCAATGAGGAGGCCCCTGTCAATGAGGGGCTCCCCTTGTCACCTCGGAGCGCCCCCTGTCAATGAGGTGATCCCCCGTCAATATTTAGTATCCCCTGTCAATGAGGAGTTTCCCCACCGCTCAATGAGGAGTGCCACACTGTCAATGAGGAGTGCATCCCCGTCAATGAGGATTCCTCCCACGTCAAAGATGAGTGCTCACCCGTCAATTAGGAGAGCGCCCTTTCAATGAGGAGTGCCCCCTGTCAATTAGGTCTGCCCCTGTCAATTAGGAGTGCCCCCTGTCAATTAGGAGTGCCACCGTGTCAATTGGAATTCCCCCTGCCAATGAGGATATCCCCCTGTCAATGAAGAGTGCCACCTGTCAATGAGGAGTACCGCCGGTCAGTTAGGAGTTACCCATGTCAATTGGAGTCCACCTGTCAATTGGAGTGCCCCGTGTCAATTGGAGTACCCCCTGTTAATTGGAGCGCCCCCTGTCAATTAGGAGTGCCCCTTGAAAATTAGGAGCGCCCCCTGCCAATTAGGAGCGACACCTGCCAAATAGGATCGACCCCTGTCAATGAGGAGCGCCCCCGTCAATCAGGAGTGCCCCTGTCAATGAGGAGTGCCCCCTGTCAATTATGTCTGCCCCTGTCAAAATGGAGTGCCCCCGGGCAATGAGGAGATCCCCCTGTCAATTAGGAGTGCCCCCTGTCAATGAGGAGTGCCCCCTGCCAATTTGAGTGCTCTCTGTCAATGACGAGTTCCCGCTGTCAAAGAGGTGTCTCCGATGTCAATTGCAGTGCCCCCTGTCAATAAGGAGTGGCCCCTGTCAATAGGGGGTGCCCCCTGTCAATGGAGAGTGCCCCCTTTCAATGAGGATTGCCCCCTGTCAATGAGGAATGCCGCCTGTCAATCAGGAGTGCCCCCTAACAATTAGGAGCGCCTACATGTCAATGACGTGTGTCCGATGCCAATGAGGAGTGCATCCTGTCAATACGGATTGCCCCCTGTCAATGAGGAGTGCCCCATGTCAATGAGGAGTGCCCCCTGTCAATGAGGAGTGCCCCCTGTCAATGAGTGACCCCTGTCAATGAGGAGTGACCCCTGTCAATTAGTCGTGCACACTGTCAATTAGGACTGTCCCCTGTCAATTACGAGTGCCCCCTGTCAATTAGGAGTGCCCGCTGCCAATGAGGAGTGCCCCCTGTCAGTTACGAGTTCCCCATGTCAATTGGAGTCCCCCTGACAATTGGAGTACTCCCTGTCAATTGGAGTTCCCCTTGTCAATTGGAGTACCCCCTTCAATTGGGGCGCCCCCTGTCAATTTGAGTGCCCCCTGTCAATTAGAAATGCCCACTGTCAATAATGAGTGCCCGCTGTCAATCGGGAGTGCCCCCTGTCAATCAGGAGGGCCCCATGCCAATGAAGAGTGCCGCACGTCAATGAGGAGTGCCCCCTTGCAATTAGGAGCGCACCTGTCAATTAGGACTGCCCCCTGTCAATGAGGAGCTGCCCTTGTCAATTAGGAGCGCCCCCTGTCAATGAGGATTTCCCCAGTCAATATTTAGTGTCCGTTGTCAATGAGGAGTGCCCCCCCCCCGCTCAAAGATGAGTGTCCCACTGTCAATGAGGAGTGCATCACCGTCAATGAGGATTCCCCCACGTCAAAGAGGAGTGCCCACGAGTCAATGAGGAGAGCGCCCCAGTCAATGATGAGTGCCCCCCCGTCAATGAGGCGTGCCCCACCGTTAATGAGGAGTCTCCCCCTGTTAGTTATGAGTGCCCCAAAGTGAATGAAAAGTTCCTCCTGTGGGGACTGTGCCCCCTATCAATGTGGAGCGCCCCTTGTCAATGAGGAATGCCCCCTGTCAATAAGGATTGCCCCCTTTCAATGAGGAGTGCCCCCTGTCAATGAGGAGTGCCCTCAGTCAATTTGGAGTATCCCATATCAATTGGGGTGCCCCGTGTCAGTAAGGAGCGCCCCCTGTCTGTTAGGAGCACCCCCTGTTAATTAGGAGCGCCCCTGCCAATTAGGAGCGACCCCTGTCATATAGGACCGAACCCTGTCAATGAGGAGCGCCCGCTGTCAATGAGGAGTGCCCCCTGTCAATGAGGAGGGCCCCTGTCAATTAGGACTGCCCCTGTCAATTAGGAGTGCCCCCTGTCAATTAGGAATGCCCCCTATCAATTTGGAGTGCCACCGTGTCAATTGGAGTGCACCCCGTCAATTAAGAGTGCACCCTTTCAATGAGGAGAGCCCCCTGTCAATTGGAGTGCACTATGTCAATGAGGAGTGCCCCTGTCAATGAGGACTGCGCCCTGACATTTAGGAGTCCCCCCTGTAAGTGAGGATTGCCCTCTGTCATTTAGGAATGCCCGCTGTCAATTCGGAGTGCTCGCTGTCATTATGGAGTGTTCCCTGCCAATTAGGAGTGACCCTTGATAATTACGACCGTCCCCTGCCATTTAGGAGTGACCCCTGACAAGTAGGAGTGCCCCCTGTCAATTTAGAGTACCCCCTGTCAGTTAGGAGTTCCCCATGTCAATTGGAGTTCCCCCTGTCAATTGGAGTGGCCCCTGCCAGTTCGAGTAACCCCTCTCAATTAGAGCGCCCCGTCAATGGCAGTACCCACTGTCAATAAGGAGTGCCTCCTGTCAATTAGGAGTGCCCCATGTCAATTAGGAGTACCCATGTCAATTTGGAGTGCCCCATGCCAAGGAGGAGTGCTTCCTGTCAATTATGAGAGATCCCTGTCAATTGGTGTGCCCCCCGTCAATTGGAGTTCCCCCTGTCAATTGCAGCGCCCCCTGCCAACTGGAGTGCCCCCTGTCAATCAGGATTGCCCTCTTTCAATGATGAGAGTCCCCTGTCAATGAGGAGCGCCCCCTTTCAATGAGGAGAGCCCCCTGTCTGTTCGGATTGGCTCCTGTCAATGAGGATGGCCCCCGTCAAATATGAGTATCCCCTTTAAATACGGAGTGCCCCTTGTCTTTTAGGAGCTCCCCCTGTCAGTTAGGAGTGCCCCCTGTCAATTAGGAGTGCCCCCTGTCATTTTGGTGTTCCCCCTGCCAAATCGGAGTGAGCCCTGACAATTAGGAGTGCACCTGTCAATTTGAAGTTCCCCCTGTCAATGTGGAACTCTCCCTGTCAATTTGGAGAATCCCCTGTCAATTAGTCTTGCCCCCTGTAAATTAGGACTGCCCCCTGCCAATTACGAGTGCCCCTGCCAATGTGGAGTGCCCCCTGTCAATTTGGAGTCCCCGATGTCAATTGGAGTCCCCCCTGTCAATTGGAGTGCTCCCTGTCAATTGGAGTGCCCACTGTCAATTGGAGTGCCCCCTGTCAATTGGAGTGCAACCTGTCAATAGAAGTTCCCCTTGTCAATAAGTCGTGCCCCCTGTCCATAAGGAGTGTCCGCTGTCAATGAGGAGTGCCCCCTGTCAATTATGTCTGCCCCTGTCAAAATGGAGTGCCCCCGGGCAATGAGGAGATCCCCCTGTCAATTAGGAGTGCCCCCTGTCAATGAGGAGTGCCCCCTGCCAATTTGAGTGCTCTCTGTCAATGACGAGTTCCCGCTGTCAAAGAGGAGTCTCCGATGTCAATTGCAGTGCCCCCTGTCAATAAGGAGTGGCCCCTGTCAATGGAGAGTGCCCCCTTTCAATGAGGATTGCCCCCTGTCAATGAGGAATGCCGCCTGTCAATCAGGAGTGCCCCCTATCAATTAGGAGCGCCTACATGTCAATTACGTGTGTCCGATGCCAATGAGGAGTGCATCCTGTCAATACGGATTGCCCCCTGTCAATGAGAAGTGCCCCATGTCAATGAGGAGTGCCCCCTGTCAATGAGGAGTGCCCCTGTCAATGAGGAGTGACCTCTGTCAATGAGGAGTGACCCCTGTCAATTAGCCGTGCACACTGTCAATTAGGACTGTCCCCTGTCAATTACGAGTGCCCCCTGTCAATTAGGAGTGCCCGCTGCCAATGAGGAGTGCCCCCTGTCAGTTACGAGTTCCCCATGTCAATTGGAGTCCCCCTGTCAATTGGAGTACTCCCTGTCAATTGGAGCTCCCCTTGTCAATTGGAGTACCCCCTTCAATTGGGGCGCCCCCTGTCAATTTGAGTGCCCCCTGTCAATTAGAAATGCCCACTGTCAATAATGAGTGCCCGCTGTCAATCGGGAGTGCCCCCTGTCAATCAGGAGGGCCCCATGCCAATGAAGAGTGCCGCACGTCAATGAGGAGTGCCCCCTTGCAATTAGGAGCGCACCTGTCAATTAGGACTGCCCCCTGTCAATGAGGAGCTGCCCTTGACAATTAGGAGCGCCCCCTGTCAATGAGGATTTCCCCAGTTAATATTTAGTGTGCGCTGTCAATGAGGAGTGCCCCCCCCCCCGCTCAAAGATGAGTGTCCCACTGTCAATGAGGAGTGCATCCCCGTCAATGAGGATTCCCCCACGTCAAAGAGGAGTGCCCACGAGTCAATGAGGAGAGCGCCCCAGTCAATGATGAGTGCCCCCCCGTCAATGAGGCGTGCCCCACCGTTAATGAGGAGTCTCCCCCTGTTAGTTATGAGTGCCCCAAAGTGAATGAAAAGTTCCTCCTGTGGGGGCTGTGCCCCCTATCAATGTGGAGCGCCCCTTGTCAATGAGGAATGCCCCCTGTCAATAAGGATTGCCCCCTTTCAATGAGGAGTGCCCCCTGTCAATGAGGAGTGCCCTCAGTCAATTTGGAGTATCCCATGTCAATTGGGGTGCCCCCTGTCAGTAAGGAGCGCCCCCTGTCTGTTAGGAGCACCCCCTGTTAATTAGGAGCGCCCCTGCCAATTAGGAGCGACCCCTGTCATATAGGACCGAACCCTGTCAATGAGGAGCGCCCGCTGTCAATGAGGAGTGCCCCCTGTCAATGAGGAGGGCCCCTGTCAATTAGGACTGCCCCTGTCAATTAGGAGTGCCCCCTGTCAATTAGGAATGCCCCCTATCAATTTGGAGTGCCACCGTGTCAATTGGAGTGCACCCCGTCAATTAAGAGTGCACCCTTTCAATGAGGAGAGCCCCCTGTCAATTGGAGTGCACTATGTCAATGAGGAGTGCCCCTGTCAATGAGGACTGCCCCCTGACATTTAGGAGTCCCCCCTGTAAGTGAGGATTGCCCTCTGTCATTTAGGAATGCCCGCTGTCAATTCGGAGTGCTCGCTGTCATTATGGAGTGTTCCCTGCCAATTAGGAGTGACCCTTGATAATTACGACCGTCCCCTGCCATTTAGGAGTGACCCCTGACAAGTAGGAGTGCCCCCTGTCAATTTAGAGTACCCCCTGTCAGTTAGGAGTTCCCCATGTCAATTGGAGTTCCCCCTGTCAATGGGAGTGGCCCCTGCCAGTTCGAGTAACCCCTCTCAATTAGAGCGCCCCGTCAATGGCAGTACCCACTGTCAATAAGGAGTGCCTCCTGTCAATTAGGAGTGCCCCATGTCAATTAGGAGTACCCATGTCAATTTGGAGTGCCCCATGCCAAGGAGGAGTGCTTCCTGTCAATTATGAGAGATCCCTGTCAATTGGTGTGCCCCCTGTCAATTGGAGTTCCCCCTGTCAATTGCAGCGCCCCCTGCCAACTGGAGTGCCCCCTGTCAATCAGGATTGCCCTCTTTCAATGATGAGAGTCCCCTGTCAATGAGGAGCGCCCCCTTTCAATGAGGAGAGCCCCCTGTCTGTTCGGTTTGGCTCCTGACAATGAGGATGGCCCCCGTCAAATATGAGTATCCCCTTTAAATACGGAGTGCCCCTTGTCTTTTAGGAGCTCCCCCTGTCAGTTAGGAGTGCCCCCTGTCAATTAGGAGTGCCCCCTGTCATTTTGGTGTTCCCCCTGCCAAATCGGAGTGAGCCCTGACAATTAGGAATGCACCTGTCAATTTGAAGTTCCCCCTGTCAATGTGGAACTCTCCCTGTCAATTTGGAGAACCCCCTGTCAATTAGTCTTGCCCCCTGTAAATTAGGACTGCCCCCTGCCAATTACGAGTGCCCCCTGCCAATGTGGAGTGCCCCCTGTCAATTTGGAGTCCCCGATGTCAATTGGAGTCCCCCCTGTCAATTGGAGTGCTCCCTGTGAATTGGAGTGCCCACTGTCAATTGGAGTGCCCCCTGTCAATTGGAGTGCCACCTGTCAATAGAAGTTCCCCTTGTCAATAAGTCGTGCCCCCTGTCCATAAGGAGTGTCCGCTGTCAATGAGGAGTGCCCCCTGTCAATTATGTCTGCCCCTGTCAAAATGGAGTGCCCCCGGGCAATGAGGAGATCCCCCTGTCAATTAGGAGTGCCCCCTGTCAATGAGGAGTGCCCCCTGCCAATTTGAGTGCTCTCTGTCAATGACGAGTTCCCGCTGTCAAAGAGGAGTCTCCGATGTCAATTGCAGTGCCCCCTGTCAATAAGGAGTGGCCCCTGTCAATGGAGAGTGCCCCCTTTCAATGAGGATTGCCCCCTGTCAATGAGGAATGCCGCCTGTCAATCAGGAGTGCCCCCTATCAATTAGGAGCGCCTACATGTCAATTACGTGTGTCCGATGCCAATGAGGAGTGCATCCTGTCAATACGGATTGCCCCCTGTCAATGAGAAGTGCCCCATGTCAATGAGGAGCGCCCCCTGTCAATGACGAGTGCCCCCTGTCAATGAGGAGTGACCTCTGTCAATGAGGAGTGACCCCTGTCAATTAGCCGTGCACACTGTCAATTAGGACTGTCCCCTGTCAATTACGAGTGCCCCCTGTCAATTAGGAGTGCCCGCTGCCAATGAGGAGTGCCCCCTGTCAGTTACGAGTTCCCCATGTCAATTGGAGTCCCCCTGTCAATTGGAGTACTCCCTGTCAATTGGAGTTCCACTTGTCAATTGGAGTACCCCCTTCAATTGGGGCGCCCCCTGTCAATTTGAGTGCCCCCTGTCAATTAGAAATGCCCACTGTCAGTAATGAGTGCCCGCTGTCAATCGGGAGTGCCCCCTGTCAATCAGGAGGGCCCCATGCCAATGAAGAGTGCCGCACGTCAATGAGGAGTGCCCCCTTGCAATTAGGAGCGCACCTGTCAATTAGGACTGCCCCCTGTCAATGAGGAGCTGCCCTTGTCAATTAGGAGCGCCCCCTGTCAATGAGGATTTCCCCAGTCAATATTTAGTGTGCGCTGTCAATGAGGAGTGCCCCCACCCCCGCTCAAAGATGAGTGTCCCACTGTCAATGAGGAGTGCATCCCCGTCAATGAGGATTCCCCCACGTCAAAGAGGAGTGCCCACGAGTCAATGAGGAGAGCGCCCCAGTCAATGCTGAGTGCCCCCCCGTCAGTGAGGCGTGCCCCACCGTTAATGAGGAGTCTCCCCCTGTTAGTTATGAGTGCCCCAAAGTGAATGAAAAGTTCCTCCTGTGGGGACTGTGCCCTCTATCAATCTGGAGCGTCCCTTGTCAATGAGGAATGCCCCCTGTCAATAAGGATTGCCCCCTTTCAATGAGGAGAGCCCCCTGTCTGTTCGGATTGGCTCCTGTCAATGAGGATGGCCCCCGTCAAATATGAGTATCCCCTTTAAATACGGAGTGCCCCTTGTCTTTTAGGAGCTCCCCCTGTCAGTTAGGAGTGCCCCCTGTCAATTAGGAGTGCCCCCTGTCATTTTGGTGTTCCCCCTGCCAAATCGGAGTGAGCCCTGACAATTAGGAGTGCACCTGTCAATTTGAAGTTCCCCCTGTCAATGTGGAACTCTCCCTGTCAATTTGGAGAACCCCCTGTCAATTAGTCTTGCCCCCTGTAAATTAGGACTGCCCCCTGCCAATTACGAGTGCCCCTGCCAATGTGGAGTGCCCCCTGTCAATTTGAAGTCCCCGATGTCAATTGGAGTCCCCCCTGTCAATTGGAGTGCTCCCTGTCAATTGGAGTGCCCACTGTCAATTGGAGTGCCCCCTGTCAATTGGAGTGCCACCTGTCAATAGAAGTTCCCCTTGTCAATAAGTCGTGCCCCCTGTCCATAAGGAGTGTCCGCTGTCAATGAGGAGTGCCCCCTGTCAATTATGTCTGCCCCTGTCAAAATGGAGTGCCCCCGGGCAATGAGGAGATCCCCCTGTCAATTAGGAGTGCCCCCTGTCAATGAGGAGTGCCCCCTGCCAATTTGAGTGCTCTCTGTCAATGACGAGTTCCCGCTGTCAAAGAGGAGTCTCCGATGTCAATTGCAGTGCCCCCTGTCAATAAGGAGTGGCCCCTGTCAATGGAGAGTGCCCCCTTTCAATGAGGATTGCCCCCTGTCAATGAGGAATGCCGCCTGTCAATCAGGAGTGCCCCCTTTTAAATTAGGAGCGCCTACATGTCAATTACGTGTGTCCGATGCCAATGAGGAGTGCATCCTGTCAATACGGATTGCCCCCTGTCAATGAGAAGTGCCCCATGTCAATGAGGAGTGCCCCCTGTCAATGAGGAGTGCCCCTGTCAATGAGGAGTGACCTCTGTCAATGAGGAGTGACCCCTGTCAATTAGCCGTGCACACTGTCAATTAGGACTGTCCCCTGTCAATTACGAGTGCCCCCTGTCAATTAGGAGTGCCCGCTGCCAATGAGGAGTGCCCCCTGTCAGTTACGAGTTCCCCATGTCAATTGGAGTCCCCCTGTCAATTGGAGTACTCCCTGTCAATTGGAGCTCCCCTTGTCAATTGGAGTACCCCCTTCAATTGGGGCGCCCCCTGTCAATTTGAGTGCCCCCTGTCAATTAGAAATGCCCACTGTCAATAATGAGTGCCCGCTGTCAATCGGGAGTGCCCCCTGTCAATCAGGAGGGCCCCATGCCAATGAAGAGTGCCGCACGTCAATGAGGAGTGCCCCCTTGCAATTAGGAGCGCACCTGTCAATTAGGACTGCCCCCTGTCAATGAGGAGCTGCCCTTGTCAAATAGGAGCGCCCCCTGTCAATGAGGATTTCCCCAGTCAATATTTAGTGTGCGCTGTCAATGAGGAGTGCCCGCCCCCCCCCCCCGCTCAAAGATGAGTGTCCCACTGTCAATGAGGAGTGCATCCCCGTCAATGAGGATTCCCCCACGTCAAAGAGGAGTGCCCACGAGTCAATGAGGAGAGCGCCCCAGTCAATGATGAGTGCCCCCCCGTCAATGAGGCGTGCCCCACCGTTAATGAGGAGTCTCCCCCTGTTAGTTATGAGTGCCCCAAAGTGAATGAAAAGTTCCTCCTGTGGGGGCTGTGCCCCCTATCAATGTGGAGCGCCCCTTGTCAATGAGGAATGCCCCCTGTCAATAAGGATTGCCCCCTTTCAATGAGGAGTGCCCCCTGTCAATGAGGAGTGCCCTCAGTCAATTTGGAGTATCCCATGTCAATTGGGGTGCCCCCTGTCAGTAAGGAGCGCCCCCTGTCTGTTAGGAGCACCCCCTGTTAATTAGGAGCGCCCCTGCCAATTAGGAGCGACCCCTGTCATATAGGACCGAACCCTGTCAATGAGGAGCGCCCGCTGTCAATGAGGAGTGCCCCCTGTCAATGAGGAGGGCCCCTGTCAATTAGGACTGCCCCTGTCAATTAGGAGTGCCCCCTGTCAATTAGGAATGCCCCCTATCAATTTGGAGTGCCACCGTGTCAATTGGAGTGCACCCCGTCAATTAAGAGTGCACCCTTTCAATGAGGAGAGCCCCCTGTCAATTGGAGTGCACTATGTCAATGAGGAGTGCCCCTGTCAATGAGGACTGCCCCCTGACATTTAGGAGTCCCCCCTGTAAGTGAGGATTGCCCTCTGTCATTTAGGAATGCCCGCTGTCAATTCGGAGTGCTCGCTGTCATTATGGAGTGTTCCCTGCCAATTAGGAGTGACCCTTGATAATTACGACCGTCCCCTGCCATTTAGGAGTGACCCCTGACAAGTAGGAGTGCCCCCTGTCAATTTAGAGTACCCCCTGTCAGTTAGGAGTTCCCCATGTCAATTGGAGTTCCCCCTGTCAATGGGAGTGGCCTCTGCCAGTTCGAGTAACCCCTCTCAATTAGAGCGCCCCGTCAATGGCAGTACCCACTGTCAATAAGGAGTGCCTCCTGTCAATTAGGAGTGCCCCATGTCAATTAGGAGTACCCATGTCAATTTGGAGTGCCCCATGCCAAGGAGGAGTGCTTCCTGTCAATTATGAGAGATCCCTGTCAATTGGTGTGCCCCCTGTCAATTGGAGTTCCCCCTGTCAATTTGAGTGCTCTCTGTCAATGACGAGTTCCCGCTGTCAAAGAGGAGTCTCCGATGTCAATTGCAGTGCCCCCTGTCAATAAGGAGTGGCCCCTGTCAATGGAGAGTGCCCCCTTTCAATGAGGATTGCCCCCTGTCAATGAGGAATGCCGCCTGTCAATCAGGAGTGCCCCCTATCAATTAGGAGCGCCTACATGTCAATTACGTGTGTCCGATGCCAATGAGGAGTGCATCCTGTCAATACGGATTGCCCCCTGTCAATGAGAAGTGCCCCATGTCAATGAGGAGCGCCCCCTGTCAATGACGAGTGCCCCCTGTCAATGAGGAGTGACCTCTGTCAATGAGGAGTGACCCCTGTCAATTAGCCGTGCACACTGTCAATTAGGACTGTCCCCTGTCAATTACGAGTGCCCCCTGTCAATTAGGAGTGCCCGCTGCCAATGAGGAGTGCCCCCTGTCAGTTACGAGTTCCCCATGTCAATTGGAGTCCCCCTGTCAATTGGAGTACTCCCTGTCAATTGGAGTTCCCCTTGTCAATTGGAGTACCCCCTTCAATTGGGGCGCCCCCTGTCAATTTGAGTGCCCCCTGTCAATTAGAAATGCCCACTGTCAGTAATGAGTGCCCGCTGTCAATCGGGAGTGCCCCCTGTCAATCAGGAGGGCCCCATGCCAATGAAGAGTGCCGCACGTCAATGAGGAGTGCCCCCTTGCAATTAGGAGCGCACCTGTCAATTAGGACTGCCCCCTGTCAATGAGGAGCTGCCCTTGTCAATTAGGAGCGCCCCCTGTCAATGAGGATTTCCCCAGTCAATATTTAGTGTGCGCTGTCAATGAGGAGTGCCCCCACCCCCGCTCAAAGATGAGTGTCCCACTGTCAATGAGGAGTGCATCCCCGTCAATGAGGATTCCCCCACGTCAAAGAGGAGTGCCCACGAGTCAATGAGGAGAGCGCCCCAGTCAATGATGAGTGCCCCCCCGTCAGTGAGGCGTGCCCCACCGTTAATGAGGAGTCTCCCCCTGTTAGTTATGAGTGCCCCAAAGTGAATGAAAAGTTCCTCCTGTGGGGACTGTGCCCTCTATCAATCTGGAGCGTCCCTTGTCAATGAGGAATGCCCCCTGTCAATAAGGATTGCCCCCTTTCAATGAGGAGTGCCCCCTGTCAATGAGGAGTGCCCTCAGTCAATTTGGAGTATCCCATGTCAATTGGGGTGCCCCCTGTCAGTAAGGAGCGCCCCCTATCTGTTAGGAGCACCCCCTGTCAATTAGGAGCGCCCCCTGCCAATTAGGAGCGACCCCTGTCATATAGGACCGACCCCTGTCAATGAGGAGCGCCCGCTGTCAATGAGGAGTGCCCCCTGTCAATGAGGAGGGCCCCTGTCAATTAGGACTACCCCTGTCAATTAGGAGTGCCCCCTGTCAATTAGGAATGCCCCCTATCAATTTGGAGTGCCACCGTGTCAATTGGAGTGCACCCCGTCAATTAAGAGTGCACCGTTTCAATGAGGAGTGTCCCCTGTCAATTCGAGTGCACTATGTCAATGAGGAGTGCCCCTGTCAATGAGGACTGCCCCCTGACATTTAGGAGTCCCCCCTGTAAGTGAGGATTGCCCTCTGTCATTTAGGAATGCCCGCTGTCAATTCGGAGTGCTCGCTTTCATTATGGAGTGTTCCCTGCCAATTAGGAGTGACCCTTGATAATTACGACCGTCCCCTGCCATTTAGGAGTGACCCCTGACAAGTAGGAGTGCCTCCTGTCAATTTAGAGTACCCCCTGTCAGTTAGGAGTTCCCCATGTCAATTGGAGTTCCCCCTGTCAATGGGAGTGGCCCCTGCCAGTTCGAGTACCCCATCTCAATTAGAGCGCCCCGTCAATGGGAGTACCCACTGTCAATAAGGAGTGCCTCCTGTCAATTAGGAGTGCCCCATGTCCATTAGGAGTACCCATGTCAATTTGGAGTGCCCCATGCCAAGGAGGAGTGCGTCCTGTCAATTATGAGAGATCCCTGTCAATTGGTGTGCCCCCTGTCAAGTGGAGTTCCCCCTGTCAATTGCAGCGCCCCCTGCCAACTGGAGTGCACCCTGTCAATTATGAGTGCCCACAGTCAATTGGGAGTGCCCCCGTCAATAAGGAGTGCCTCCTGTCAATTAGGAGTGCCCCATGTCAATTACGAACGCCCCCATGTCAAGTAGGAGTACCCCATGCCAATGAGGAGTGCACGCTGTCAATGAGGATTGCCTCCTGTCAATGAGGAGTGGCCCCTGTCAATGTGGAGTGCCCCCTGTCAATAAGGAGTACCCCCTTTCAGTTAGGAGAGCCCCCTTTCAATGAAGAGCGCCCTCTGTCAATGCGGATTGCCCCCTGTCAACGAGGAGTGTCCCCTGTCAATTTGGAGTGCACCCTGTCAATTAGGAGTACCCCCTTTCAATTAAGAGTGCCACTTGTCAGTTAGGAGCTAACCCTGTCAGGTAGGAATGCCCCTGTCAATAAGGAGTGCCCGCTGTCATTTTTGAGGGTCCCCTGACACGTAGCAGTGACCCCTGGCAATTAGGAGTGACCCCTGTCAATTTGGAGTTCCCCCTGAGAATTAGGAGTGACCACTGTCAATTTGGAGTTCCCCCTGTCAATGTGGAGTTCCCCCTGTCAATTTGAAGTGCCGTCTGTTAGCTTGGAGTACCCCCTGTCAATTAGTCGTGCGCCCTGTCTAGTAGGACTGCCCCCTGCCAAGTACGAGTGACGCCTGTCAATTAGGAGTGCCCCCTGCAAATGAGGAGTGCCCCTGTCAGTTAGTAGTTCCCCATGTCAATTGGAGTCCCCCGATCAATTGGAGTACTCCCTGTCAATTGGAGTGCCCGTGTCAATTACAGGACCCCTGTCAATTGGGGCGCCCCCTGTCAAATCGAAGTGCCCGCTGTCAATAAGGAGCGCCCACTGTCAATAAGGAGTACCTCCTGTCAATTAGGTGTACCCCATGTCAATTAGGAGCAACCCATGTCAATTAGGAGGGCCCCATGCCAATGAGGAGTGCACCCAGTCAATGAGTAGTGCCCCCTGACAATGAAGAGTGCCCCCTTGCAATTAGGAGCGCCCGCTGTCAATTAGGACTGCCCCCTGTCAATGAGGAGGCCCCTGTCAATGAGGAGCTCCCCTTGTCAATTAGGAGCGCCCCCTGTCAATGAGGAGTTCCCCCAGGCAATATTTAGTGCCCCCTGTCAATGAGGAGCGCCCCCGCCGCTCAAAGAGGAGTGCCCCACTGTCAATGAGGAGTGCACCCCCATCAATTAGGATTCCCCCCACGTCAAAGAGAGGTGCCCACCCGTCAATGAGGAAAGCGCCCCAGTCAATGAGGAGTGGCCCCCGTCAATGAGGGGTGCCCCACCGTCAATGAGGAGCCTCCCCCTCTCATTTATGAGTGCCCCCATGTCAATGAGGAGCGCCCCCTGTCAATGAGGTGTGCCCCTATCAATGTCGAGCGCCCCTTGTCAATGAGGAGTGCCCCCTGTCAATGGGGATTGCCCCCTGCCAATGAGGAGTGACCTCTGTCAATGAGGAGTGCCCTCAGACAATGAGGAGTACCCCCTGTCAATTAGGAGTGCCCCCTGTCAGTTAGGAGCGCCCCCTGTCAGGTAGGATCGCTCCCGGTCAGGTAGGAGCTCCCCCTGTCAGGTTGGAGCGCCCCCTGTCAATTAGGAGCGCCCCCTGCCAATTAGGAGCGACCCCTGCCAATTAGGAGTGACCCCTGTCAATGAGGAGCGCACGCTGTCAATGATGAGTGCCCCCTGTCAATGAGGAGTGTCCCCTGTCAATTAGGTCTGCCCCTGTCAAATAGGAGTGCCCCCTGTCATTTAGGAGTGCCACTGTGTCAATTGGAGTGCCACCTGTCGATGAGGTATTCCGCCTGTCAATGAGGAGTGCCCCCTGTCAATAAGGAGTGCCCCCTGTCAATTAGGACTGCCGCTGTCAATTAGGAGTGCCCAGTGTCAATTTGGAGTGCCACTGTATCAATTGGAGTGCCCCCTGTCAATGACGAGTGCCCCCTGTCAATGAGGAGTGCACCCTTTCAATGAGAAGTGCCACCGTGTCAATTGGAGTGCCCCCTGTCAATGAGGAGTGTCCCCTGTCAAATGGAGTGTGCTCTGTCAATGAGGAGTTCCCCTGTCAATGAGGAGTCCCCGCTGTCAATTGGAGTGCTCCCTGTCAATAAGGAGTGCCCCCTGTCAATAGGAAGTGCCCCCTGTCAATGAGGAGTGTCCCCTTTCTTTGTGCATTGCCCCCTGTCAATGAGGATGCCCGCTGTCAATGAGGAGTGCCCCCTGTCAGTTAGGAGTCCCCCTGTGATTTAGGAATACCCCCTGTTAATTAGTAGTACCCACTTTCAATAAGGCGTGCTCCTTGTCAGGTAGGAGCTCCTCCTGTCAGTTAGGAGTGCCTTCGTTCAATAAGGAGTGTTCCTTGCCAGTTAGGAGCTCCCCCTGTCAGATAGAAGTGCCCTCTGTCAATTAGGAATTTCACTGCCATTTAGGAGTGACCACTGACATTTTGGAGTGGCCCCTGTCAAGTGGAGCTCCCCCTGTCAATTTGGAGTGTTTCCTGTCAATTTGGAGTACCCCCTGTCAGTTAGGAGTCCCCCATGTCAAGTGGAGTCCGCCATGTCAATTCGAGTCCCCCCTGTCAATTGGAGTACTCCCTGTCAATTGGAGTGCCCCCTGTCAATTGGAGTACCCCCTGTCAATTTGAACGCCCCCAGTCAGTGAGGAGTGCCCCCAGTCAATGAAGAGTGCCCCAGGTCAATGAGGAGTGCCCCCTGTCAATGAAGAGTCCCCCTCTCAATGAAGAGTGCTCCCTGTCAATGAAGAGTGCCCTCTTGCAATTAGGAGCGCCCCCTGTCCATTAGGAGCGCCCCTTGTCAACGAGGGGATCCCGCGGTCAATATTTAGTGTCCCAGAGTCAATGAGGAGTGCGTCACTGTAAATGAGGAGTGCACCCCCATCAATGAGGATTCCCCGCACTTCGAAGAGAGGTGCCCACTCGTCAATGAGGAGCGTCCCTCTGTCATTTATGAGTGCCCCCATGTCAATGAGGAGTGCCCCCTCCAATGAGGTGTGCCCCCATCAATGTGTTGCACCCCTTGTCAATGAGGAGTGCCCCCTGTCAATGAGGATTGCCCCCTGTCAATGAGGAGTGACCCCTGTCAATTACGAGCGCCCCCTTTCTGTTCGGAGCGCCCCCTGTCAATTAGGAACGCCCCCTGTCAATTAGGAGCGCTCCCTGCCAATTGGTAGCGAGAACTGCCAATTAGGTGCGACCCCTGTCAATGAGGAGCGCCCGCTGTCAATGAGGCGTGCCCCCTGTCAATGAGGAGTGCCCCCTGTCAATTAAACCTGCCCCTGCTAAATAGGAGTGCCCCCTGTCAATTAGCAGTGCCAGTGTGTCAATTGGAGAGCCCCCTGTCAGTGAGGAGTTCCCCCTGTCAATGAGGAGTATCCCCTTTCAATGCGAGTGCGCTCTGTCAATGAGGAGTTCTCTCTGTCAATGAGGAGACCCCGCTGTCAATGAGGAGTGCCCCCAGTCAATGAGGAGTACCAGCTTTCAGTTAGGAGTGCTCCTTGTCAGTTAGGAGCTACCATTGTCAGTTAGGAGTGCTCCCTATCAGTTAGGACTGCCCCCTGTCAATTAGGAGTGCGCCTTGTCAGTTAGGAGCTCCCCCAGTCAATAAGGAGTGCCCCTGTCAATAAGGAGTGCCTCCTGTCAATTAGGAGTGCCCCATGTCAAATAGGAGTACCCCCATGTCAATTAGGAGTGCGTCATGCCAATGAGGAGTACACCCTGTCAATTAAGAGTGCTCCCTGTCAATTAGGAGTGCCCCTGGTAATGGGTAGTGTCCCCCGGACAACTAGGAGTGTCCCCTGTCAATTGGGAGTGCCCCCTGTCAACGAGGTGTGCCCCCTGTCAATTAGGAGTCTCCCCTGTCAATTAGGAGTGGCCCCTTTTATTTAGGAGTGCCCCTTGTCAATTGGGAGCTCCCCCTGCCAATTAGGGTTGGCCCCTGAAAATTAGGAGTGCCCCCTGTCAATGAGGAGTGTCCCCGACAATTAGGAGTGACCCCTGTCAATTAGGAGTGTCCCTTGTCAGTTAGGAGCTCCCCCTGTCAGTTAGGAGCTCCCGCTGTCAGTTAGGAGTGCCCCCTGTCAATTAGGAGTGCCCGCTGTCATTTTGGAGTGTCCCCTGCCAATTAGGAGTTACCTCTGACACTTTGGAGTTGCCCCTGTCAATTTGGAGTGCCCCCTGTCAATTTTGAGTACCCCCTGTTAATTTGGAGTGCCCCCTGTCAATGAGGAGTGCCCCTCCTCAAAGAGGAGAGCCCCACTGTCAATGAGGAATGCACCCCCCATTAATGAGCATTCCCCCCAACGGAAAAGAGGAGTGCCCACCCGTCAATGAGGAGAGCGCCCAAGTCAATGATGAGTGCCCCCCCCCCGTCAATAAGGGGTGCCCCACCGTCAATGAGGAGTCTACACCTGTCAATTAAGAGTGCCCCCACGTCAATGAGGAGTGCCCCCTGTCAATGAGATGTGCCCCCGTCAATGAGGAGTGCCCTCAGTCATTAGGAGTACCCCCTTTCAATTAGGAGTGCCCCCTATCATGTAGGAGCGCCCCCTGTCTGTTAGGAGCGCCCCCTGTCAATTAGGAGCGCCCCCTGTCAATTAGGAGCGCCCCCAGCCAATTAGGAGCGACCCCTGCCAAATAGGAGTTCCCCCTCTCAATGAGGAGTTCCCCCTGTCAATTAGGACTGCCCCTGTCAATTAGGACTGCCCCCTGTCAATTTGGAGTGCCACCGTGTGAATTGGAGTGTCCCCTGTCTATGGGTAGTGCCCCCTGTCAATTAGGAGTGCACCCTTTCAATGAGGAGTGCCACCGTCTCAATTGGAGTGCCCCCTGTCAATGAGGAGCGCCCCTGTCAATTGGAGTGCGCTCTGTCAATAAGGATTTGCCACCTATCAATAGGGTGTGCCCCCTGTTAATGAGCAGTGCCCCCTGTCAATGAGGAGTGCCCCCTCTCAATGAGGATTGCTCCCTGTCAATCAGGAGTGCCCCCTCTCAATGAGGATTGCCCCCTGTCAATGAGGAGTGCCCCCTGTCAATGAGGAGTGTCCCCTGTCACTTGGGCGTACCCCATTTCAATTTGGAGTGCTCCTTGTCAGTTAGCCGCTCCCCCTGTCAGTTAGGAGTGGCCCCTGTGAATTAGGAGTGCCCGTGGTCATGTTGGAGTTTCCTCTGTCAATTAAGAGCGACCCCTGACAATTAGGAATGTCCCCTGCCATTTAGGAGTGACCCCTGACATTTATGAGTGACCCCTGCCACCCTAGAGTTACCCCTGCCAATGTGGACTGTCCCCTGTCAATTTGGAGTACTCCTTGTCAGTTAGAAGTTCCCCATGTCAATGGGAGTACTCCCTGTCAATTGGAGTGTCCCCTGTCAATTGGAGTACTCCCTGTCAATTGGAGTTTCCCCTGTCAATAGGGAGTCCCCCCTGTCAATAAGGGGTGCCCACTGTCATTGACGAGTGTCTCCTGTCAATGAGGAGTGCCCCATGACAATTTGGAGCACCCATGTCAATTTGGGGTGCCCCACGCCAATGAGGAGTGCACCCTGTCAATTCTGAAAGCTCCCTGTCAATTGGAGTGCCTCCAGTCAATTGGAGTATTCCCTGTCAATTGGACACCCCCTGTCAACTGGAGGGCCCCCTGTCAATTAGAAGTGCCCCATGTCAAATAGGAGTACCCCTGTTAATGGGTAGTGTCCCCCGGACAGTTAGGAGTGGCAGTCAATTAGGAGTGCCCCCTTTCAACAATGCAAATCCTGTCAATGAGGAGTTCACTTTGTCAATGTGGAGTGCCCCCCGTCAATGAGCAGTGCCCCCCCCGTCAATGAGGAGTGCCCCACCGTCAATGACGTGTGCCCCCTGTCACCGAGGAGTTAACCCTGTCAATTAGGAATGCCCCTTTTCAATGAGGAGTTCCCTCCTGACAATGAGGAGTGCCCCATGTCAATTAGGAGTGTCCCCTACCAATGAGGATTCACCCCTGCCAAATAGGAGTGCCTCATGTCAATGAGTAATCCTCCTGCCAATTAGGAGAGACCCCTGCCAATGAGGAGTGCCCCCCGTCAATTAGGATTGCCACCTGTCAATTTGGAGGCTCCCCTGTAAGTTAGGACTGCCCCCTGTCAATGGGGAATGCCCGCTGTCAATTAGGAGAGCCCCCTGTCAATTAGTAGTATCCCCTTTTAATTCGGAGTTCCCCTTGCCAATTAGGAGCTCCCCCTGTCAGTTAGGATTGCCCCCTGTCAATTAGGATTGCTCCCTTCCAGTTTGAAGTGACCCCTGCCAATTATGAGTGCCCCCTGTCAATGGATAGTGCCCCCTTTCAATTAGCATTGCCCCCTTTCAGTTAGGAGTTTCCCCTGTCAATTAACAGTGCCTCCTTCCAATTAGGAGTGCCCCTTGTCAATTTGGAGCTCCCCCGGTCAAGTAGGAGTGGCCCCTGAAAATTAGTAGTGCCTCCTGTCAAGGAGTGTCTCCTGTCAATTAGGAGTATCCCATGACAATTAGGAGTGCCCCCTGTCAATAAGGAGTGCCCTCTGTCAATTAGGAGTATCCCATGTCAATTGGGAGTGCCCCCCCCCCTCGTCAATGAGGAGTGCCCCCCCCCCGTCAATGAGGAGTACCCCCGTCAATGAAGAGTGCTTCCCCCTCAATGAGGAGTGACCCCAGCAAATGAGGAGTGCCCCCCCGCGTCATGGAGGAGTGAACCACCGTCAATGAGGAGTGCCCCCTGTCAATTAGCGGTCCCCCTGTCAATGAGGCGTGAATCCTGACAATTAGGAGTGCCTGCTATCAATTATGAGTTCCCCTTTCAATTAGAAACGCCCCCAGAAGTGCCCCCTGTCAATGAGGTGTGCCCTCTGTCAATTAGATATGCCCCCTTTCAATTAGGAATGCCCCCTGCCAATTTGGAGTGTCCCGCGCCAATTAGGAGGCCCCTGTCAATGAGGAGTTCCCCTTGTCAATTAGGAGTTCCCCCTGTTAATTAGGAGCGCCCCCTGTCAATGAGGAGTGTCACCGCGTCAATGAGGAGTGCCCCTCCCCGCGTCAATGAGGAGTGCCCCCGTCAATGAAGAGTGCCTGCCCGTCAATGAGGAGTGAACCCCGTCAATGAGGAGTGCAACCCACCCCCCCGCCCCGTCATGGAAGAGTCGCCCACCGTCAATGAGGAGTTCCCCCTGGCAATTAGGGGTCCCCCTGTCAACGAGGAGTGAACCGTGACAATTAGGAGTGCCCACTGTCAACTTTAAGTTCCCCTGTCAATTTGAAATGTTGCCAGGAGTGCCCCCTGTCAATGAGGAGTGCCCCACCATGAATGAGGTGTGCGCCACCGTCAATGACGAGTGCCCATTGTCAAGGAGGCTCTGAAAGATTTCCTGAGCAGGAGTGGTCAAAAGCTTGTGTTCCTCAAGCCCCCTGTAAATGGGGAGTGCCCCCTCTTAATGAGGAGTGCCCCTGTCAATGAGGAGCTCCCCCTGTCAATTTGGAGTGACCCTTTCAACTAGAAGTGCCCCCCGTCAATTTGTAGTGTCCCATGTCAAATCGGACTGGACCCTGTCAATTAGGAGTTCCCCTTGTCAATTAGGAGTTCCCCTTGTCAATTAGGAGTGCCCCCTGTCAATGAGGAGTCCTCTGTCAATGAGGCGTTCCCCTTTGTCAATTAGGAGTGCCTCGTTTGAATTTGGAGTGCCCCTTGTCAATTAGGAGTGGCCCCTGTCAATACGGAGTGCCCACTGTCAATAAGGAATGCCCCATGTCAATGAGGAGTGCCCCATGTCAATGAAGAGTGCCCCCTGTCAATGACGTGTGACCACTGTCAATGAGTAGTGGTCCCCGACATTTAGGATTGCCCCCTGTCAATTAGGAGCGCCCCCTGACATTTAGCAGTGCCCCCTGTCAAAGAGGAGTTCCCACTGTCAATGAGTAGTGCCCCCCGCCCCCCCCCGTCAAAGAACAGTGCCCCACCGTCATTGAGGAGAGCCCCTTGTCAATGAAGAGTGTCCCCTGTCAATGAGGTGCGCCCCCTGACAATGAGTAGTGCCCACTGTCCATGAGAATTGCCCACTGTCGATCAGGAGTGCCGCCTGTCAATTAGGAGCTCCCCCTGTGAATTCGGAGTGACCCCTTTAAATTAGTAGTGCCCCCCGTAAATGAGTAGTGTCCCGCGTCAATCAGGAATGCCCGTTGTCAATAAGGAATGCCCCCTGTCAATGATGAATGCCTCATGTCAATTAGGAGTTACCCATGTCAATGAGGAGTGCCCCCTGTAAATGCTGAGTGCCCCCCTATCAATGCGTAGCGCCCTCTGTCGATGAGGAGTGCCGCCTGTCAATTAGTGGTCCACCTGTCAAGTTGGAGTGCCCCCTTTCAATTAGGAGTGCCCCTTGTCATCTCGGAGCTCCCCCTGTCAATTAGGGGTGACCCCGGACAATTAGGAGCGGGCCGAATCAATTAGTTGTGCCCCCATCAATGAGTAGCGTCCCGTGTCAATTAGGAGTCCCTCCTGTCAATTAGGAGTGCCCCATGTCAATTAGGAGTGCCCCATGCCAATTAGGAGTGCCCCATGTCAGTTAGGAGTGCCTCATGTCAGTTAAGAGTGCGCCATGTCAATGAGGAGTACCCCCCTGTCAATGAGGATTGCCCCCTGTCAAGGAGGAGTGCCCACGATCCATCAGGAGGGCCCCCTGTCAATGAGGAGTGCCCCACCGTCAAAGAGGAGTGCCCCACATAAATGTGGAGTGGCCCCTGTCAATTAGGAGTAACCGCTGCCAATTAGGAGTGCACCCTGTCAATGACGAGTGCCCCCTGACAATGAGGAGTGCCCCCCGTCAATGAGGAGTGCTACCTGTTAATTCGGAGTGCCCCCTGTCAATGAGGGATTTCGTCTATCAAAAAGGAGTGCCCCTTGTCAATTAGGAGCTCCCCTGGATGTTAGGAATGCCCTCTGCCCATTGGTGGTGTCCCCTGCAAATTAGGAGTGACCGCTGCCAATTAGGAGTGCACCCTGTCAATGAAGACTGCCCCCTGTCAATGCGAAACGCCCCATCGTAATTAGGAGCGTCCCGTGCCAATGAGGAGTGCCCCATTTCAATGAGGAGTGCCCCATGTCAATGAGGATTGCCCCATGTCAATTAGGAGAGTGCCGTGCATATTAGGAGTGCGCCCTGTCAATGAGGAGTGCAGCCTTTCAATGAGGAGTGCCCCCTGTCAATGAGTAGTGCCCCCTGTCACTGAGGGATTTCGTCTATCAATAAGGAGTGCCCCTTGTCAATTAGGAGCTCCCCTGGCTGTTAGGAATGCCCCCTGCCCATTAGGAGTGTCCCATGCAAATTAGGAGGGACCGCTGCCAATTAGGAGTGCACCCTGTCAATGAAGACTGCCCCCTGTCAATGAAAAATGCCCCATCTTAATTAGGAGCGTCCCGTGCCAATGAGGAGTGCCCCATTTCAATGAGGAGTGCCCCATGTCAATGAGGATTGCCCCATGTCAATTAGGAGAGTCCCGTGCCAATTCGGAGTGCGCCCTGTCAATGAGGAGTGCAGCCTTTCAATGAGGAGTGCCCCCTGTCAATGAGGAGTGCCCCACCGTCAAAGAGGAGTGCCCCCTAAAAATGTGGAGTGGCCCCTGTCAATTAGGAGTAACCACTGCCAATTAGGAGTGCACCCTGTCAATGACGAGTGCCCCCTGTCAATGAGGAGTGCCCCCTGTCACTGAGGAGTGTCACCTGTTAATTAGGAGTGCCACCTGTCATTTTGGAGTGTCCCCTTTCCAATTGGATTGCCCCCTGTCAATTAGCAGTAACCCCTGTCAAGTAAATATTAAATTTACATTTTGTAAAATTACACTTAGCACATCAGATGTATAGGTTTCCACTATCATTCCAGACATTATACAAATTCAATGTTATCCCAATGCAGTCTACTTCCAATAAGTTGTGCCCCTTGTCAATTCGGAGCTCCACCTGACAGTTTGGAATGCCCCCTGCCAAATCGGAGTTACCGCTGCCAATTAGGACTGCCCCCGTCAATGAAGAGTGCCCGCTGTCAATGAGGAATGCCCCATGTCAATTAGGTGTGCCCCATGTCAATTAGGATGGCCCTCTGTCAATTAGGAGTGTCCCCGTCAATTTGGAGTGCCCCTTTTCAATTCGGAGTGCCCCTTGTCAACTACGAGCTCCCCCCATCAATGAGTAGCGTCCCGTGTCAATTAAGAGGCCCTCCTAACAACTAGGAGTGCCCCCTGTCATTCAGGAACACTCCCTTTGTCAATGAGGAATGCCCCATGTCAATTAGGTGTGCCCCATGTCAGTTAGGAGTGCCCCATGCCAATTTGGATTGCCCCCTGTCAATGAGGAGTGCCCATTTCAATGAGGTGTGCCCCCTGTCAATTAGGAAGGCCACCATGTCAATTAAGAGTGCCCGATGCCAATGAGGAGTGCACCCTGTCAATAAGGATTGCCCCCTGTCAATGAAGAGTACCCCCTGTCAATGAGGAGTGCCACCTGTCAATGAGGAGTGTCCCCTGTCAATTAGGAGTGCCCCCTGTCATTTAAGAGTGCCCCCTGTCATTTAGGAGTGCCGCTGTCATTTCGGAGTACTCCCTTTCATTTAAGAGTGCCCCTTGTCAGTTAGGAGTTCCCTCTGTCAGTTAGGACTGCCCCCTGTCAATTAGGTGTTCCCGATGGCATTTTAGAGTGTGCCCTGAAGCTTAGGAGTGACCCCTGACAATTAGGAGTGAACCCTGTCAATTCGTTGTTCCCCCTGTCAATTTGGAGTACCCCTGTTAATTTGGACTGCTCCCTGTCAATTTGGAGTACCCCCTGTCAATTAGTCGTGCACCCTGTCAATTAGGACTGTCCCCTGGTAATTACGAGTGCACCCTGTCAATTAGGAGTGCGCCCTGCAACTGAGGTGTGCCCCCTGTCAGTTACAAGTTTCCCATGTCAATTGGAGTCCCCTGTCAATTGGAGTAGTCCCTGTCAATTGGAGAGCCCCGTGTCAATTGGAGTCCCCCTGTAAATTGGGGCGCCCCCTGCCAATTTGAGTGCCCCCAGTCAATTTGAAGTGCTCACTGTCAATAATGAGTGCCCGCTGTCAATAGGGAGTGCCCACGGTCAATAAGGAGTACCTCCTGTCAATTAGGAGTGCCCCATGTCAATTAAGAGTACCCCATGTCAATCAGGAGGGCCCCATGCCAATGAGGAGTTCACCCAGTCAAAGAGGAGTGCCCGCAGACAATGAGGAGTGCCCCAGGTCAATCAGGACTGCCCCGTGTCAATGAGATGGCCCCTGTCAATGAGGAGTTCCCTCAGTCAATATTTGGTATCCCCTGTCAATGAGGAGTGTCCCCACCGCTCAAAGATGAGCGCCCCACTGTCAATGAGGAGTGCATCCCCGTCAATTATGATTCCCCCCACTTCAAAGATGAGTGCCCACCCGTCAATTAGGAGAGCGCCCTGTCAATGAGGAGTTCCCCCTGTCAATGAGGAGTGCCCGCTGTCAATCAGGAGTGCCCCCTGTCAATTAGGTCTGCCCCTGTCAATTAGAAGTGCCCACTGTCAATTAGGAGTGCCACCGTGTCAATTGGAATGCCCCCTGTCAATGAGGATCTCCCCCTGTCAATGAGGAGAGCCACCTGTCAATGAGGAGTACCGCCTGTCAGTTAGGAGTTGCCCATGTCAATTGTAGTCAACCTGTCAATTGGAGTGCCCCGTGTCAATTAGAGTACCCCTTGTTAATTGGAGCGGCCCCTGTCAATTAGGAGTGCCCCTTTTAAATTAGGAGCGCCCCCTGCCAATTAGGAGCGACCCCTCCCATAGAGGATCGACCCCTGTCAATGAGGAGCGCCCGCTGTCAATCAGGAGTGCCCGCTGTCAATGAGAAGTGCCCCCTGACAATTAGGTCTGCCCCTGTCAAAATGGAGTGCTCCCGGTCAATGAGGAGATCCCCCTGTCAATTAGGAGTGCACCCTTTCATTGAGGAGTGCCACCTTGTCAATTGGAGTGCCCTCTGTCAATGAGGAGTGCCCCCTGTAAATTTAAGTGCGCTCTGTCAATGACGAGTTCCCCCTGTCAATGAGGAGTCCCCGATGTCAATTGCAGTCCCCCCTGTCAATAAGGAGTAACCCCGGTCAATGGGGAGTGCCCCCTGTGAATGAAGAGTGCCGCCTTTCAACAAGGATTGCCCCCTGTCAATGAGGAGTGCCGCCTGTCCATCAGGAGTGCCCCTATCAAATAGGAGCGCCTACAAGTCTATTAGGAGTGCCCGATGCCAATGAGGAGTGCATCCTGTCAATAAGGATTGCCCCCTGTCAATGAGGAGTGCGCGCTGTCAATGAGGAGTGCCCCCTGTCAATGAGGAGTGCCCCCTGTCAATGAGGAGTGCCCCCTGTCAATGTGGAGTGTCCTCTGTCAATGAGGAGTTACCCCTGTCAATTTGTCGTGCACCCTGTCAATTCGGACTGTCCCCTGCCAATTACGAATGCGCCCTGTCAATGAGGAGTGCCCCCTGACAGTTAGGAGTTCCCCCTGTCAATTGGAGTCCCCCTGTCAATTGGAGTCCCCCTGTCAATTGGAGTGCCCCGTGTCAATTGGAGTGCCCCCTGTCAATTAAAAGTGCCCCCTGATATTTTGAGTGCCCCCTGTCAATTAGAAGTGCCCACTGTCAATAATGAGTGCCCGTGTCAATAGGGAGTACCTCCTGTCAATCAGGGGGGCTCCATCCCAATGCGCAGTGGCCGAACTCAATGAGGAGTGGCCCCTTGCAATTTGGAGCGCCCCTGTAAATTAGGATTGCCCCATGTCAATTAGGAGCGCCCGCTGTCAATGAGGAGTTCCTCAGTCAATATTTAGTGGCACTTGTCAATGAGGGGTGCTCCCCCCCGCTCAAAGACGAGTGCCCCAATGTCAATGAGGAGTGCATCCCCGTCAATGAGGATTCCCCCACGTCATAGAGGAGTGCCCACCAGTCAATGAGAGGAGCGACCCAGTCAATGATGAGTGCCCCCCCCCCCGTCAATGAAGGGTGCCCCACCGTCAATGAGGAGTCTCCCCCTGTTAGTTATGATTGACCCCATGTCAATGAAGAGTTTCCCCTGTCAATGAGGTGCGCCCCCTACCATTGTGGAGAGCCCCTTGTTAATGAGGAATGCCCCCTGTCAATGAGGATTGCCCCTGTCAATGAACGAGTGCCCCCTGACAAAGAGGAGTGCCCTCAGTCAATTAGGAGTATCCCCTTTCAATTGGGGTGCCCCCTGTCAGCAAGGAGCGCCCCCGGTCTGTTAGGAGCAGCCCCTGTCAGTTAGGAGCGCCCCCTGTCAATTAGGAGTGCCCCCTGCCAATTAGGAGCGAACCCTGTCATAGAGGAGCGAACCCTGTCAATGAGGATCGCCCGCTGTCAATGAGGAGTGCCCCCTGTCATTGAGGTGTGCCCCCTCTCAATTTGGTCTGCCCCTGTCAATTAGGAGTGCCCCTTGTCAATTAGGAGTGCCACTGTGACATTTGGAGCGACCCATGTCAATGAGGTGCGCCCGCTGTCAATGATGAGTGCCCCCTGTCAATTAGGAGGGCCCCTGTCAATAGGGAGTGCCCCCTGTGAATGAAGAGTGCCCCCTTTCAACGAGGATTGCCCCCTGTCAATGAGGTGTGCCCTCTGTCAATTAGGTCTGCCCTTGTCAATTCGGAGTGCCCCTTGTCAATTAGGAGTGCCACTGTGACATTTGGAGCGACCCCTGTCAATGAGGAGCGCCCGCTGTCAATGAGGAGTGTCCCCTGTCAATGAGGAGTGCCCCCTGTCAGTTAGGAGTTCACCCTGTCAATTCGAGTCCCCCTGTCAATTGGAGTGCCCCGTGTCAATTGGAGTGCCCCCTTCAATTGGGGAGACCCCTGACATTTTGAGTGCCCTCTGTCAATTAGAAGTGCCCACTGTCAATAATGAGTGCCCGTTGTCAATGGGGAGTGCCCCCTGTGAATCAGGGGGGCCCAATCCCAATGCGGAGTGCCCCAACTCAATGAGGAGTGCCCCCTTGCAATTAGATGCGCCGCTGTAAATTAGGACTGCCCCCTGTCAATGAGGAGCGGCCCTTGTCAATTAGGAGCGCCCCCTGTCAATGAGGAGTTCACCAGTCAATATTTCGTGTCCCTTGTCAATGAGGAGTGCCTCCTCCGCTTAAAGAGGAGTGCCCCACTGTCAATGAGGAGTGCATCCCCGTCAATGAGGATTCCCCCACGTCAAAGAGGAGTGCCCACCAGTGAATGAGAGGAGCGCCCCAGTCAATGATGAGTGCCCCCCCCCGTCAATGAAGGGTGCCCCACCGTCAATGAGGAGTCTCCCCCTGTTAGTTATGAGTGCCCCCATGTCAATGAAGAGTACCCCCTGTCAATGAGGTGTGCCCCCTATCAAATTGGAAAGCCCGTTATAAATGAGGAATGCCCCCTGTCAATGAGGATTGCCCCCTGTCAATGACGAGTGCCCCCTGTCAATCAGGAGTGCCCTCAGTCAATAAGGAGCATCCCCTTTCAATTGGGGTGCCCCCTGTCAGTAAGGAGCGCCCCCTGTCTGTTAGGAGCACCCCCTGTCAGTTAGGAGCGCCTCCTGTCAATTAGGAGCGCCCCCTGACAATTAGGAGCGACCCCTGTCATAGAGGAGCGACCCCTGTCAATGAGGAGCGCCCGCTGTCAATGAGCAGTGCCCCCTGTCATTGAGGTGTGCCCCCTGTCATAGAGGAGCGACCCCTGGCAATTAGGAGTGCCCCTTCTCAATTTGGAGTGACACTGTCAATGAGGAGGGCCCCTGTCAATAGGGAGTACCTCCTGTCAATCAGGGGGGCTCCATCCCAATGCGCAGTGGCCGAACTCAATGAGGAGTGGCCCCTTGCAATTTGGAGCGCCCCTGTAAATTAGGATTGCCCCATGTCAATTAGGAGCGCCCGCTGTCAATGAGGAGTTCCTCAGTCAATATTTAGTGGCACTTGTCAATGAGGGGTGCTCCCCCCCGCTCAAAGACGAGTGCCCCAATGTCAATGAGGAGTGCATCCCCGTCAATGAGGATTCCCCCACGTCATAGAGGAGTGCCCACCAGTCAAAGAGAGGAGCGACCCAGTCAATGATGAGTGCCCCCCCCCCCGTCAATGAAGGGTGCCCCACCGTCAATGAGGAGTCTCCCCCTGTTAGTTATGATTGACACCATGTCAATGAAGAGTTTCCCCTGTCAATGAGGTGCGCCCCCTACCATTGTGGAGAGCCCCTTGTTAATGAGGAATGCCCCCTGTCAATGAGGATTGCCCCTGTCAATGACGAGTGCCCCCTGACAAGAGGAGTGCCCTCAGTCAATTAGGACTATCCCCTTTCAATTGGGGTGCCCCCTGTCAGCAAGGAGCGCCCCCGGTCTGTTAGGAGCAGCCCCTGTCAGTTAGGAGCGCCCCCTGTCAATTAGGAGTGCCCCCTGCCAATTAGGAGCGACCCCTGTCATAGAGGAGCGAACCCTGTCAATGAGGATCGCCCGCTGTCAATGAGGAGTGCCCCCTGTCATTGAGGTGTGCCCCCTCTCAATTTGGTCTGCCCCTGTCAATTAGGAGTGCCCCTTGTCAATTAGGAGTGCCACTGTGACATTTGGAGCGACCCATGTCAATGAGGTGCGCCCGCTGTCAATGATGAGTGCCCCCTGTCAATTAGGAGGGCCCCTGTCAATAGGGAGTGCCCCCTGTGAATGAAGAGTGCCCCCTTTCAACGAGGATTGCCCCCTGTCAATGAGGTGTGCCCTCTGTCAATTAGGTCTGCCCTTGTCAATTCGGAGTGCCCCTTGTCAATTAGGAGTGCCACTGTGACATTTGGAGCGACCCCTGTCAATGAGGAGCGCCCGCTGTCAATGAGGAGTGTCCCCTGTCAATGAGGAGTGCCCCCTGTCAGTTAGGAGTTCACCCTGTCAATTCGAGTCCCCCTGTCAATTGGAGTGCCCCGTGTCAATTGGAGTGCCCCCTTCAATTGGGGAGACCCCTGACATTTTGAGTGCCCTCTGTCAATTAGAAGTGCCCACTGTCAATAATGAGTGCCCGTTGTCAATGGGGAGTGCCCCCTGTGAATCAGGGGGGCCCAATCCCAATGCGGAGTGCCCCAACTCAATGAGGAGTGCCCCCTTGCAATTAGATGCGCCGCTGTAAATTAGGACTGCCCCCTGTCAATGAGGAGCGGCCCTTGTCAATTAGGAGCGCCCCCTGTCAATGAGGAGTTCACCAGTCAATATTTCGTGTCCCTTGTCAATGAGGAGTGCCTCCTCCGCTTAAAGAGGAGTGCCCCACTGTCAATGAGGAGTGCATCCCCGTCAATGAGGATTCCCCCACGTCAAAGAGGAGTGCCCACCAGTGAATGAGAGGAGCGCCCCAGTCAATGATGAGTGCCCCCCCCCGTCAATGAAGGGTGCCCCACCGTCAATGAGGAGTCTCCCCCTGTTAGTTATGAGTGCCCCCATGTCAATGAAGAGTACCCCCTGTCAATGAGGTGTGCCCCCTATCAAATTGGAAAGCCCGTTATAAATGAGGAATGCCCCCTGTCAATGAGGATTGCCCCCTGTCAATGACGAGTGCCCCCTGTCAATCAGGAGTGCCCTCAGTCAATAAGGAGCATCCCCTTTCAATTGGGGTGCCCCCTGTCAGTAAGGAGCGCCCCCTGTCTGTTAGGAGCACCCCCTGTCAGTTAGGAGCGCCTCCTGTCAATTAGGAGCGCCCCCTGACAATTAGGAGCGACCCCTGTCATAGAGGAGCGACCCCTGTCAATGAGGAGCGCCCGCTGTCAATGAGCAGTGCCCCCTGTCATTGAGGTGTGCCCCCTGTCATAGAGGAGCGACCCCTGGCAATTAGGAGTGCCCCTTCTCAATTTGGAGTGACACTGTCAATGAGGAGGGCCCCTGTCAATAGGGAGTGCCCCCTGTGAATGAAGAGTGACCCCTTTCAACGAGGATTGCCCCCGGTCAATGAGATGTAACCCCTGTCAATTAGGTCTGCCCCTGTCAATTAGGAGTGCCCCTTGTTAATTAGGAGTGCCACTGTGACATTTGGAGCGATCCCTGTCAATGAGGAGCGCCCGCTGTCAATGAGGAGTGCACCCTGTCAATGAGGAGGGGGCCCTGTCAATTCGGACTGCCCCTGTCAATTAGGAGTGCTCCCTGTCAATTAGGAGTGCCCCCTGTCAATTTGGAGTGCCACCGTGTCAATTGGAGTGCACCCCGTCAATTAGGAGTGCACCATTTCAATGAGGAGTGCCCCCTGTCAATTGGAGTGCACGATGTCAATGAGGAGTGCACCCTGTCAATGTGGAGTGCCCCCTGTCAATTGGAGTGCACTATGTCAATAAGGATTGCCCCCTGTCAATGAAGAGTGCCCCCTGTCATTTAGGAGTTCCCCCCTGTCAGTGAGGATTGCCCTCTATCATTTAGGAGTGCCCGCTGTCATTATGGAGTGTTCCCTGCCAATTAGGAGTGACCCTTGACAATTACGAACGTCGCCTATCATTTAGGTTGACCCCTGAGAAGTAGGAGAGCCCCCTGTCAAATTAGAGTACCCCCTGTCAGTTAGGAGTTCCCCATGTCATTTGGAGTTCCCCCTGTCAATTGGAGTGGCCCCTGCCAGTTCGAGTACCCCCTATCAAATTGGAGCGCCTACATGTCAATTAGGAGTCACCGATGCCAATGAGGAGTGCATCCTGTCAATAAGGATTCCCCCCTGTCAATGGGGAGTGCCCGCGGTCAATGAGGAGTGCCCCCTGTCAATGAGGAGTGACCCCTATCAATTGGTCGTGCACCCTGTCAATTAGGACTGTCCCCTCTCAATTACGAGTGCGCCCTATCAATTAGGATTGCCCGCTGCCAATTAGGAGCGCCCCCTGTCTGTTAGGAGTTCCCCCTCTCAATTGGACTCCCACTGTCAATTGGAGTGCCCCATGTCAATTGGAGTGCCCCCTTCAATTCGGGCGCCCCCTGACATTTTGAGTGCCCTCTGTCAATTAGAAGTGCCCACTGTCAAAAATGAGTGCCCGCTGTTAATAGGGAGTGCCCCCAGTCAATCAGGGGGCCCCATCCCAATGCGGAGTGCACCAACTCACTGAGGAGTGCCCCCTTGCAATGAGGAGCGCACCTGTAAATTAGGACTGCCCCCTGTCAATGAGGAGCGGCCCTTGTCAATTAGGAGCGTCCCCTGTCAATGAGGAGTTCCCCAGTCAATATTTAGTATCCCTTGTCAATGGGGAGTGCCCCCTCCGCTCAAAGAGGAGTGCCCCACTGTCAATGAGGAGTGCATCCCCGTCAATGAGGATTCCCACACGTCAAAGAGGAATGCCCACCAATCAATGACAGGAGCGCCCCAGTCAACGATGAGTGACCCCCCGTCAATGAAGGGTGCCCCACCGTCAATGAGGAGTCTCCCGCTGTTAGTTATGAGTGCCCGCATGTCAATGAAGAGTTCCCCCTGTCAATGAGGTCTGCCCCCTATCAAGGTGGAGAGCCACTTATCAATGAGAAATGCCCCCTGTCAATGAGGATTGTCCCCTGTCAATGACGAGTGCCCCCTGTCAATGAGGAGTGCACTCAGTCAATTAGGAGTATCCCCTTTCAATTGGGGTGCCCCCTGTCAGTTCGGAGCGCCCCCTGTCAATTAGGAGCCCCACCTGCCAATTAGGAGCGACCCCTGTCATAGAGGAGCGACCCCTGTCAATGAGGAGCGTCCGCTGTCAATGAGGAGTGCGCCCTGTCATTGAGGTGTGCCCCCTGTCAATTAGGTCTGCCCCTGGCAATAAGGAGTGCCCCTTGTCAATTAGGAGGGCCACTGTGACAATTGGAGCGACCCCTGTCAATGAGGAGCGCCCGCTGTCAATGAGGACGGCCCCCTGTCAATGAGGAGGGCCCCTGTCAATTCGGACTGCCCCAGTCAATTTGGAGTGCTCCCTGTCAATTAGGAGTGCCCCCTGTCAATTTGGAGTCCCACCATATCAATTGGAGTGCACCCCATCAATTAGGAGTGCACCCTCTCAATGAGGAGTGCCCCCTGTCAATTGGACTGCACTCGGTCAATGAGGAGTGCACCCTGTGAATGAGGAGTGCCCCCTGTCAATTGGAGTGCACTATGCCAATGAGGCGTGCACTCTGTCAATAAGGATTGCCTCCTGTCAATGAAGAGTGCCCCCTGTCATTTAGGAGTCCCCCGTGTCAGTGAGGATTGCCCGCTGTCATTTAGGAGTGCCCGCTGTCAATTCGGAGTTCCCGCTGTCATTATGGAGTGTTCCCTGCCAATTAGGAGTGACCCTTGACATTTACGAACGTCCCCTGCCACTTTGGAGTGACCCTTGACAATTACGAACGTCCCCTGCCATTTAGGAGTGACCCCTGAGAAGTCGGAGTGCCCCCTGTCAATTAAGAGTACCCCCTGTCAGTAAGGAGTTCCCCATGTCATTTGGTGTTCCCCCTGTCAATTGGAGTGGCCCCTGCCAGTTCGAGTACCCCCTATCAAATAGGAGCGCCTGCATGTCAATTAGGAGTGCCCGATGCCAATGAGGAGTGCATCCTGTCAATAAGGATTGCCCCCTGTCAATGAGGAGTGCCCGCTGTCAATGAGGAGTGCCCCCTGTCAATGAGGAGTGCCCCCTGTCAATGAGGAGTGCCCCTGTCAATGAGGAGTAACCCCTGTCAATTGGTCGTGCACCCTGTCAATTAGTACTGTCCTCTCTCAATTACGAGTACGCCCTATCAATTAGGAGTGCCCGCTGCCTATGAGGAGCGCCCCCTGTCGGTTAGGAGTTCCCCCTGTCAATTGGAGCCCCCTGTCAATTGGACTCCCCCTGTCTATTGGAGTGCCCCGTGTTAATTGGAGTGCCCCCTTCAATTGGTGCGCCCCCTGACATTTTGAGTGCCCTCTGTCAATTAGAAGTGCCCACTGTCAATAGTGAGTGCCCGCTGTCAATGGGGAGTGCCCCCTGTCAATCAGGGGGGGCCCATTCCAATGCGGAGTGCCCCAACTCAATGTGGAGTGCCCCCTTGCAATGAGGAGCGCCCCTGTAAATTAGGACTGCCCCCTGTCAATGAGGAGCGGCCCTTGTCAATTAGGAGCCCCCCCTGTCAATGAGGAGTTCCCCAGTCAATATTTCGTGTCGCTTGTCAATGAGGAGTGCCTCCTCCGCTTAAAGAGGAGTGCCCCACTGTCAATGAGGAGTGCATCCCCGTCAATGAGGATTCCCCCACGTCAAAGAGGAGTGCCCACCAGTGAATGAGAGGAGCGCCCCAGTCAATGATGAGTGCCCCCCCCGTTAATGAAGGGTGCCCCACCGTCAATGAGGAGTCTCCCCCTGTTAGTTATGAGTGCCCCCATGTCAATGAAGAGTTCCCCCTGTCAATGAGGTGTGCCCCCTATCAAATTGGAAAGCCCGTTATAAATGAGGAATGCCCCCTGTCAATGAGGATTGCCCCCTGTCAATGACGAGTGCCCCCTGTCAATCAGGAGTGCCCTCAGTCAATAAGGAGTATCCCCTTTCAATTGGGGTGCCCCCTGTCAGTAAGAAGCGCCCCCTGTCTGTTAGGAGCACCCCCTGTCAGTTTGGAGCGCCCCCTGTCAATTAGGAGCGCCCCCTGACAATTAGGAGCAACCCCTGTCATAGAGTAGCGACCCCTGTCAATGAGGAGCGCCCGCTGTCAATGAGGAGTGCCCCCTGTCATTGAGGTGTGCCCCCTGTCATAGAGGAGCGACCCCTGGCAATTAGGAGTGCCCCTTCTCAATTAGGAGTGACACTGTCAATGCGGAGGGCCCCTGTCAATAGGGAGTGCCCCCTGTGAATGAAGAGTGCCCCCTTTCAACGAGGATTGCCCCTGTCAATGAGATGTAACCCCTGTCAATTAGGTCTGCCCCTGTCAATTAGGAGTGCCCCTTGTTAATTAGGAGTGCCACTGTGACATTTGGAGCGACCCCTGTCAATGAGGAGCGCCCGCTGTCAATGAGGAGTGCACCCTGTCAATGAGGAGGGGCCCTGTCAATTCGGACTGCCCCTGTCAATTAGGAGTGCTCCCTGTCAATTAGGAGTGCCCCCTGTCAATTTGGAGTGCCACCGTGTCAATTGGAGTGCACCCCGTCAATTAGGAGTGCACCCTTTCAATGAGGAGTGCCCCCTGTCAATTGGAGTGCACGATGTCAATGAGGAGTGCACCCTGTCAATGAGGAGTGCCCCCTTTCAATTGGAGTGCACTATGTCAATAAGGATTGCCCCCTGTCAATGAAGAGTGCCCCCTGTCATTTAGGAGTTCCCCCCTGTCAGTGAGGATTGCCCTCTATCATTTAGGAGTGCCCGCTGTCATTATGGAGTGTTCCCTGCCAATTAGGAGTGACCCTTGACAATTACGAACGTCGCCTACCATTTAGGTTGACCCCTGAGAAGTAGGAGTGCCCCCTGTCAAATTAGAGTACCCCCTGTCAGTTCGGAGTTCCCCATGTCATTTGGAGTTCCCCCTGTCAATTGGAGTGGCCCCTGCCAGTTCGAGTACCCCCTATCAAATAGGAGCGCCTACATGTCAATTAGGAGTCACCGATGCCAATGAGGAGTGCATCCTGTCAATAAGGATGGCCCCCTATCAATGGGGAGTGCCCGCGGTCAATGGGGAGTGCCCCCTGTCAATGAGGAGTGACCCCTATCAATTGGTCGTGCACCCTGTCAATTAGGACTGTCCCCTCTCAATTACGAGTGCGCCCTATCAATTAGGATTGCCCGCTGCCAATTAGGAGCGCCCCCTGTCTGTTAGGAGTTCCCCCTCTCAATTGGACTCCCACTGTCAATTGGAGTGCCCCATGTCAATTGGAGTGCCCCTTTAATTCGGGCGCCCCCTGACATTTTGAGTGCCCTCTGTCAATTAGAAGTGCCCACTGTCAAAAATGAGTGCCCGCTGTTAATAGGGAGTGCCCCCTGTCAATCAGGGGGGCCCCATCCCAATGCGGAGTGCACCAACTCACTGAGGATTGCCCCCTTGCAATGAGGAGCGCACCTGTAAATTAGGACTGCCCCCTGTCAATGAGGAGCGGCCCTTGTCAATTAGGAGCGTCCCCTGTCAATGAGGAGTTCCCCAGTCAATATTTAGTGTCCCATGTCAATGGGGAGTGCCCCCTCCGCTCAAAGAGGAGTGCCCCACTGCCAATGAGGAGTGCATCCCCGTCAATGAGGATTCCCACACGTCAAAAAGGAATGCCCACCAATCAATGACAGGAGCGCCCCAGTCAACGATGAGTGACCCCCCGTCAATGAAGGGTGCCCCACCGTCAATGCGGAGTCTCCCCCTGTTAGTTATGAGTGCCCGCATGTCAATGAAGAGTTCCCCCTGTCAATGAGGTGTGCCCCCTTTCAAGGTGGAGAGCCACTTATCAATGAGAAATGCCCCCTCTCAATGAGGATTGTCCCCTGTCAATGACGAGTGCCCCCTGTCAATGAGGAGTGCCCTCAGTCAATTAGGAGTATCCCCTTTCAATTGGGGTGCCCCCTGTCAGTAAGGAGCGCCCCCTGTCAATTAGGAGCCCCACCTGCCAATTAGGAGCGACCCCTGTCATAGAGGAGCGACGCCTGTCAATGAGGAGCGTCCGCTGTCAATGAGGAGTGCGCCCTGTCATTGAGGTGTGCCCCCTGTCAATTAGGTCTGCCCCTGGCAATAAGGAGTGCCCCTTGTCAATTAGGAGGGCCACTGTGACAATTGGAGCGACCCCTGTCAATGAGTAGCGCCCGCTGTCAATGAGGACTGCCCCCTGTCAATGAGGAGGGCCCCTGTCAATTCGGACTGCCCCAGTCAATTTGGAGTGCTCCCTGACAATTAGGAGTGCCCCCTGTCAATTTGGAGTCCCACCATATCAATTGGAGTGCACCCCGTCAATTAGGAGTGCACCCTCTCAATGAGGAGTGCCCCCTGTCAATTGGAGTGCACTAGGTCAATGAGGAGTGCACCCTGTGAATGAGGAGTGCCCCCTGTCAATTGGAGTGCACTATGCCAATGAGGCGTGCACTCTGTCAATAAGGATTGCCTCCTGTCAATGAAGAGTGCCCCCTGTCATTTAGGAGTTCCCCGTTTCAGTGAGGATTGCCCGCTGTCATTTAGGAGTGCCCGCTGTCAATTCGGAGTGCCCGCTGTCATTATGGAGTGTTCCCTGCCAATAAGGAGTGACCCTTGACAATTACGAATGTCCCCTGCCACTTAGGAGTGACCCTTGACAATTACGAACGTCCCCTGCCATTTAGGAGTGACCCCTGAGAAGTCGGAGTGCCCCCTGTCAATTAAGAGTACCCCCTGTCAGTTAGGAGTTCCCCATGTCATTTGGTGTTCCCCCTGTCAATTGGAGTGGCCCCTGCCAGTTCGAGTATCCCCTATCAAATAGGAGCGCCGACATGTCAATTAGGAGTGCCCGATGCCAATGAGGAGTGCATCCTGTCAATAAGGATTGCCCCCTGTCAATGAGGAGTGCCCGCTGTCAATGGGGAGTGCCCCCTGTCAATGAGGAGTGCCCCCTGTCAATGAGGAGTGCCCCCTGTCAATGAGGAGTAACCCCTGTCAATTGGTCGTGCACCCTGTCAATTAGTACTGCCCCCTCTCAATTACGAGTACGCCCTATCAATTAGGAGAGCCGGCTGCCTATGAGGAGCGCCCCCTGTCGGTTAGGAGTTCCCCCTGTCAATTGGAGCCCCCTGTCAATTGGACTCCCCCTGTCTATTGGAATGCCCCGTGTCAATTGGAGTGCCCCCTTCAATTGGGGCGCCCCCTGACATTTTGAGTGCCCTCTGTCAATTAGAAGTGCCCACTGTCAATAATGAGTGCCCGCTGTCAATGGGGAGTGCCCCCTGTCAATCAGGGGGGACCCATCCCAATGCGGAGTGCCCCAACTCAATGTGGAGTGCCCCCTTGCAATGAGGAGCGCCCCTGTAAATTAGGACTGCCCCCTGTCAATGAGGAGCGGCCCTTGTCAATTAGGAGCGCCCCCTGTCAATGAGGAGTTCCCCAGTCAATATTTCGTGTCCCTTGTCAATGAGGAGTGCCTCCTCCGCTTAAAGAGGAGTGCCCCACTGTCAATGAGGAGTGCATCCCCGTCAATGAGGATTCCCCCACGTCAAAGAGGAGTGCCCACCAGTGAATGAGAGGAGCGCCCCAGTCAATGATGAGTGCCCCCCCCCGTCAATGAAGGGTGCCCCACCGTCAATGAGGAGTCTCCCCCTGTTAGTTATGAGTGCCCCCATGTCAATGAAGAGTTCCCCCTGTCAATGAGGTGTGCCCCGTTTCAAATTGGAAAGCCCGTTATAAATGAGGAATGCCCCCTGTCAATGAGGATTGCCCACTGTCAATGACGAGTGTCCCCTGTCAATCAGAAGTGCCCTCAGTCAATAAGGAGTATCCCCTTTAAATTGGGGTGCCCCCTGTCAGTAAGGAGCGCCCCCTGTCTGTTAGGAGCACCCCCTGTCAGTTAGGAGCGCCCCCTGTCAATTAGGAGCGCCCCCTGACACTTAGGAGCGACCCCTGTCATAGAGGAGCGACCCCTGTCAATGAGGAGCGCCCGCTGTCAATGAGGAGTGCACCCTTTCAATGAGGAGTGCCCCCTGTCAATTGGAGTGCACGATGTCAATGAGGAGTGCACCCTGTCAATGAGGAGTGCCCCCAGTCAATGAGGAGTGCCCCTGTCATTGAGGTGTGCCCCTGTCAATTAGGTCTGCCCCTGGCAATTACGAGTGCCCCTTGTCAATTAGGAGTGCCACTGTGACAATTGGAGCGACCCCTGTCAATGAGGAGCGCCCGCTGTCAATGAGGAGTGCCCCCTGTTAATGAGGAGGGCCCCTGTCAATTCGGACTGCCCCTGTCAATTAGGAGTGCCCCCTGTTAATGTGGATTGTCACCGTGTCAATTGGAGTCCACCCCATCAATTAGGAGTGCACCCTTTCAATGAGGAGTGCACTATGTCAATGAGGAGTGCACTCTGTCAATAAGGATTGGCCCCTGTCAGTGAGGATTGCCCTCTGTCATTTAGGAGTGCCCTCTGTCATAATGGAGTGTTCCCTGCCAATTAGGAGTGACCCTTGACAATTACGAACGTCCCCTACCATTTAGGAGTGACCCCTGGCAAGTAGGAGTGCCCCCTGACAATTGAGAGTACCCCCTGTCAGTTAGGAGTTCCCCATGTCAATTGGAGTTCCCACTGTCAATTGGAGTGGCCCCTGCCAGTTCGTGTACCTCCTATCAAATAGGTGCGCCCACATGTCAATTCGGAGTGCCTGATGCCAATGAGGAGTGCATCCTGTCAATAAGGATTGCCCCCTGTCAATGAGGAGTGCCCGCTGTCAATGAGGAATGCCCCCTGTCAATGAGGAGTGCCCCTGTCAATGAGGAGTGCCCCCTGTCAATTAGTCGTGCACCCTGTCAATTAGGACATTTCCCTGCCAATTACGAGTGCGCCCTGTCAATTAGGAGTGCCCGCTGTCAATGAGGAGCGCCCCCTGTCAGTTAGGAGTTCCCCCTGTCAATTGGAGTCCACCTGTCAATTGGATTCCCCCTGTCAATTGGAGTGCACCCTTTCAATTGGAGTGCCCCCTTCAATTGGGGCGCTCCCTGACATTTTGAATGCCCTCTGTCAATTAGAAGTGCCCACTGTCAATAATGAGTGCCCGCTGTCAATAGGGAGTGCCCCCTGTCAATCGGCGGTGCCCATCCCAATGCGGAGTGCCCCAACTCAATGAGGAGTGCCCCCTTGCAATTAGGAGCTCCCCTGTAAATTAGGAATGCCCCCTGTCAATGAGGAGCGGCCCTTGTCAATTAGGAGCGCCCCCTGTCAATGAGGAGTTCCCCAGTCAATATTTAGTGTCCTTTGTCAATGAGGAGTGCCCCCTCCGCTCAAAGAGGAGTGCCCCACTGTCAATGAGGAGTGCATCCCCGTCAATGAGGATTCGCCCACGTCAGAGGTGTGCCCACCAGTCAATGAGAGGAGCGCCCCAGTCAATGATGAGTGCCCCCCCCCCGTCAATGAAGAATGCCCCACCGTCAATGAGGAGTCTCCCCCTGTTAGGTATGAGTGCCCCTATGTCAATGAAGAGTTCCCCCTGTCAATGAGGTGTGCCCCCTATCAATGTGGAGAGCCCCTTGTCAAGGAGGAATGCCCCCTGTCAATGAGGATTGCCCCCTGTCAATTACGAGTGACCCCTGTCAATGAGGAGTGCCCTCAGTCAATTAGGAGTATCCCCCTTCAATTGGGATGCCCCCTGTCAGGAAGGAGCGCCCCCGGTCTGTTAGGAGGACCCCCTGTCAGTTAGGAGCGCCCCCTGTCAATTTGAAGCGCCACCTGCCAATTAGGAGCGACCCCTGTCATAGAGGCGCGACCCCTGTCAATGAGGAGCGTCCGCTGTCAATGAGGAGTGCGCCCTGTCATTGAGGTGTGCTCCCTGTCAATTAGGTCTGCCCCTGGCAATTAGGAGTGCCCCTTGTCAATTAGGAGGGCCACTGTGACAATTGGAGCGACCCCTGATAATGAGGAGCGCCCGCTATCAATGAGGAGTGCCCCCTGTCAATGAGGAGGGCCCCTGTCAATTCGGACTGCACCAGTCAATTTGGTGTGCTCCCTGTCAATTAGGAGTGCCGCCTGTCAACTTGGAGTCCCACCATATCAATTGGAGTGCACCCCGTCAATTAGGAGTGCACCCTTTCAATGAGGAGTGCCCACTGTCAATTGGAGTGCACTAGGTCAATGAGGAGTGCACCCTGTCAATGAGGAGTGCCCCCTGTCAATTGGAGTGCACTATGCCAATGAGGCGTGCACTCTGTCATTAAGGATTGCCCGCTGTCAATGAAGAGTGCCCCCTGTCATTTAGGAGTCCCCCGTGTCAGTGTGGATTGCCCTCTGTCATTTAGGAGTGCCCGCTGTCAATTCGGAGTGCCCGCTGTCATTATGGAGTGTTCCCTGCCAATTAGGAGTGACCCTTGACAATTACGAACGTCCCCTACCATTTAGGAGTGACCCCTGACAAGTAGGAGTGCCCTCTGTCAATTTAGAGTACCCCCTGTCACTTAGGAGCTCCCCATGTCAATTGGAGTTCCCCCTGTTAATTGGACTGGCTCCTGCCAGTTTGAGTACCCCCTGTCAATTAGGAGTGCCCCATGTCAATTACGAGTACCCATGTCAATTTGGAGTGCCCCATGCCAAGGAGGCGTGCATCCTGTCAATTATGAGTGCTCCCTGTCAATTGGAGTGCCCCCTCTCAATTGGAGTACTCCCTGTCAATTGCAGAGCCCCCTGCCAACTGGAGTGCACCCTGTCAATTAGAAGTGCCCACATTCAATATGGAGGGCCTCCTGTCAATAAGGAGCGCCTCCTGTTAACTAGGAGTGCCACATGTCAGTTAGGAGCGCCCCATGTCAGTTAGGCGTGCCCCATGTCAATGAGGAGTGCAGCCTGTCAATGAAGATTGCCCCCTGTCAATGAGGAGCGCCCCTGTAAATGAGGAGTGCCCCCTGTCAATGAGGAGTGCCCCTTTCAGTTAGGAGAGCCCCCTTTCAATGAGGAGCGCCCCCTGACAATGCGGAGTGCCCCGTGTCAACGAAGAGTGTCCCCTGTCAATTTGGAGTGTCCCCTGTCAATTAGGAGTGCCCCCTGTCAAATAGGAGTACTCCCTTTCAATTAAGAGTGCCACTTGTCAGTTAGGAGCTCCCCCTGTCAGGTAGGAATACCCCTGTCAATTTGGAGTACCCGCTGTCATTTTAGAGGGTCACCTGACACGTAGCAGTGACCCCTGACAATTAGGAGTGACGCCTGTCAATTTGGAGTGCCCCCTTTCTATTAGGAGTGCCCCTTGTAAATTATGAGCCACCCTGTCATTTTGGAGTGGCCCCTTTCAATAAGGAGTGCCCACTGTCAATAAGGAGTGTCACCTGACAATTAGCAGTGCCCCATATCAATTAGGAGTGCCCCATGTCAATTAGGAGTGCCCCCTGTCAATTGGGAGGCCCCTGACAAAGAGGATTAGCCCCCGTCAATGAGGAGTGCCCCAACCTCAATGAGGAGTGCCCCATATAAATAAGGAATGCCCCCAGTCAAATAGGAGTTCCCCCTGTCAATTAGGAGTGCCCCCTGTCAATGAGGAGTGCCCCCTGTCAATGAGGTATTCCCCTTTTCAATGAGGAGTGCACCCTTTCAATTAGGAGTGCCCCCTGTCAATTTGTAGTGCCCTCTGCCAATTAGGAGTGCCCCCTGTCAATTCGGAGTGCCCCCTTTCAGTTCGGAGCTCCCCCTGTCAGTTAGGAGTGTCTCATGTCAATTAGGAATGCCCGCTGTCATGTTGCAGTGTCCCCCTGACACTCAGGAGTGACTCCTGACAATTAGGAGTGACCCCTGTCAATTTGGAGTTCCTGCTGTCAATGTGGAGTGTCCCCTGTCAATTTGGATTGCCCCCTGTCAATGAGGAGTGTCCCCTGTCAATGAGGAGTACCCCCTGTCAATGAGAAGAGCCCTCTTTCAATGAGGACTGCCCCCTTTCAATGAGGACTGCCCCCTGTCAATGAGGTGTGCCCCCTATCAATTAGGAGCGCCTCCATGTCAATTAGGAGTGCCCGATGCCAATGAGGAGTGCAGCCTGTCAATAAGGATTGCCCCCTGTCAATGAAGAGTGCCCACTGTCAATGGGGAGCGCCTCCTGTCAATGAGGAGTGCCCCCTGTCAATTCGGAGTGCCCACTGTCAATTACGAGTGCCCCCTGTCATTTAGGAGTGCCCCCTGTCTTTTAGGAGTGTCGCTGTCAATTTGGAGTACCCCCTTTCAATTAAGAGTGCCCCTAGTCAGTTAGGAGCTCCCTCTGTCAGTTAGGACTGCCCCCTGTCAATTAGATGTTCCCGCTGTCATTTTAGAGTGTGGCCTGACACTTAGGAGTGACCCCTGACAATTAGTAGTGACCCCTGTCAATTTGGAGTACCCCCTGTCAATTAGTCGTGCACCCTGTCAATTAGGACTGTCCCCTGGTAATTACGAGTGCCCCCTGTCAATTAGGAGTGCCCCTGCAAATGAGGAGTGCCCCCTGTCAGTTTCAAGTTTCCCATGTCAATTGGAGTCCCCTGTCAATTGGAGTCCTCCCTTTCAATTGGAGTGCCCCGTGTCAATTGGAGTCCCCCTGTAATTTCGGGCGCCCCCTGCCAATATGAGTGCCCCCAGTCAATTGGAAGTACCCACTGTCTATAATGAGTGCCCGCTGTCAATAGGGAGTGCCCACGATCAATAAGTAGTACCTCCTGTCAATTAGGAGTGCCCCATGTCAATTAGGAGAACCCCATGTCAATCAGGAGGGCCCCATGCCAATGAGGTGTGCACCCAGTCAATGAGGAGTGCCCCCTGTCAATGAGGAGTGCCCCCTCACAATGTGGATTGCCCCCTGTCAATGAGGATTGCCCCCTCTCAATGAGGAGTGCCCCCTGTCACTTGGGCGTACCCGATTTCAATTAGGATTGCTCCTTGTCAGTTAGCCGCTCCCCCTGTCAGTTAGGAGTCTCCCCTGTGAATTAGGAGTGCCCGTTGTCATGTTGGAGTTTCCTCTGTCAATTAGGAGCGATCCCTGACAATTAGGAATGTCCCCTGCCATTTAGGAGTGACCCCTGGCATTTAGGAGTGACCCCGGCCAACCTAGAGTTCCTCTGTCAATGTGGACTGTCCCCTGTCAATTTGGATTGCCCCCTGTCAATGAGGAGTGCCCCCTGTCAATGAGGAGTACCCCCTGTCAATGATAGAGCCCTCTTTCAATGAGGACTGCCCCCTTTCAATGAGGACTGCCCCCAGTCAATGAGGAGTGCCCCCTATCAATTAGGAGCGCATCCATGTCAATGAGGAGTGCCCGATGCCAATGAGGAGTGGAGCCTGTCAATAAGGATTGCCCCCGTCAATGAAGAGTGCCCACTGTCAATGAGGAGTGCCCGCTGTCAATTAGGAGTGCCCCCTGTCATTTAGGAGTGTCCCCTGTCATTTAGGAGTGCCGCTGTCAATTTGGATTACCCCCTTTCAATTAAGAGAGCCCCTTGTCAGTTAGGAGCTCACTCTGTCAGTTAGGACTGCCCCCTGTCAATTAGGTGTTCCCGCTGTCATTTTAGAGTGTGGCCTGACACTTAGGAGTGACCCCTGACAATTAGTAGTGACCCCTGTCAATTTGGTGTTCCCCCTGTCAATTTGGAGTACCCCTGTCAATTTGGACTGCTGCCTGTCAATTTGGAGTGCCCCCTGTCAATTAGTCGTGAACCCTGTCAATTAGGACTGTCCCCTGTTATTTACGAGTGCCCGCTGTCAATTAGGAGTGCCCCCTGCCAATGAGGAGTGCCCCCTGTCAGTTACAAGTTTCACATGTCAATTGGAGTCCCATGTCAATTGGAGCACTCCCTTTCAATTGGAGTGCCCCGTGTCAGTTGGGGTCCCCCTGTAAATTGGGGCGCCCCGTGCCAATTTGAGTGCCCCCAGTCAATTGGAAGTACCCCCTGTCTATAATGAGTGCCCGCTGTCAATAGGGAGTGCCCACGATCAATAAGGAGTACCTTCTGTCAATTAGGAGTGCCCCATGTCAATTAGGAGAACCCCATGTCAATCAGGAGGGCCCCATGCCAATGAGGTGTGCCCCCTGTTAATGAGCAGTGCCTCCTGTCAATGAGGAGTGCCCCCTCTCAATGAGGATTGCCCCCTGTCAATGAGGAGTGCCCCCTCTCAATGAGGATTGCCCCCTGTCAATGAGGAGTGCCCCTTGTCAATGAGGAGTTCCCCCTGTCACTTAGGCGTACCCCATTTCAATTTGGAGTGCTCATTGTCAGTGAGCCGCTTCCCCTGTCAGTTAGGAGTGCCCCCTGTGAATTTGGAGCGCCCGTTGTCATTTTGGAGATTCCTCTGACAATTAGGAGAGACCCCTGACAATTAGGAATATCCCCTGCCATTTAGGAGTGACCCCTGACATTTAGGAGTGACCCCTGCCAACCTAGAGTTCCCCCTGTCAATGTGGACTGTCCCCTGTCAATTTGGAGTACTCCTTGTCAGTTAGAAGTTCCCCATGTCAATGGGAGTACTCCCTGTCAATTGGAGTGTCCCCTGTCAATTGGAGTACTCCCTGTCAATTAGAGTTTCCCCTGTCAATAGGGAGTCCCCCCTATCAATAAGGCGTGCCCACTGTCATTAAGGAGTGTCTCCTGTCAATGAGGAGTGACCCATGACAATTTGGAGAACCCATGTCAATTTGGGGTGCCCCACGCCAATGAGGAGTGCACCCTGTCAATTCTGAAAGCTCCCTGTCAATTGTAGTGCCTCCTTTCAATTGGAGTATTCCTGTCAATTGGACACCCCCTGTCAACTGGAGTGCCCCCTGTCATTTAGAAGTGCCACATGTCAAATAGGAGTACCCCTGTTAATGGGTAGTGTCCCCCGGACAGTTAGGAGTGGCAGTCAAATAGGAGTGCCCCCTTTCAACAATGCGGCTCCTGTCAATGAGGAGTTCACTTCGTCAATGTGGAGTGCGCCCCGTCAATGAGTACTGACCCCCCCAGTCAATGAGGAGTGCCCCACCGTCAATGAGGAGTGCCCCACCGTCAATGAACAATGCCCCTCTCAATGAGGTGTGCCCACTGTCACCGAGGAGTTAACCCTGTCAATTAGGAATGCCCCCTGTCAATGAGGAGTTCCCCCCTGACAATGAGGAGTGCCCCATGTCAATTAGGAGTGCCCCCGTTAATGAGGAGTGCTCCTGTCAATTAGGAGCACCACCTTTCAATTGGGAGTGCTCTTTGTCGATTACGATCTCCACCTGTCAGTTAGAAGTGCCCTCTGCCAATTCGGAGTATCCCCTACCAATGAGGATTCACCCCTGCCAAATAGGAGTGCCTCATGTCAATGAGTAATCCTCCTGCCAATTAGGAGAGACCCCTGCCAATGTGGAGTGTCCCCTGTCAATTAGGATTGCTACCTGTCAATTTGGAGGCTCCCCTGTACGTTAGGACTGCCCCCTGTTAATGGGGAATGCCCTCTGTCAATTAGGAGAGTCCCCTATCAATTAGTAGTATCCCCTTTCAATTAGGAGTTCCCCTTGTCAATTAGGAGCTCCCCTGTCAGTTAGGATTGCCCCCTGTCAATTAGGATTACCCGCTACCAGTTAGAAGTGACCCCTGCCAATTATGAGTGCCCCCTGTCAATGGGTGTGCACCGTGTCAACTGGAGTGCCCCCTTCAATTGGGGCGCCCCCTGACATTTTGAGTGCCCTCTGTCAATTAGAATTGCCCACTGTCAATAATGAGTGCCCGCTGTCAATGGGGAGTGCCCCCTGTCAATCAGCGGGGCCCCATGCCAATGCGGAGTTCCCAAACTCAATTTGGAGGGCCCCCTTGCAATTAGGAGCGCCCCTGTAAATTAGGACTGCCCCCTGTCAATGAGGAGCGGCCCTTGTCAATTCGGAGCGCCCCTGTCAATGAGGAGTTCCCCAGTCAATATTTAGTGTACCCTTGTCAATGAGGAGTGCCACCTCCGCTCGAAGAGGAGTGCCCCACTGTCAATGAGGTGTGCATCCCCCTCAATGAGGATTCCCCCACGTCAAAGAGGAGTGCCCACCATGTCAATGAGAGGAGCGCCCCAGTCAATGATGAGTGCCCCCCGTCAATGAAGGGTGCCCCACCGTCAATGAGGAGTCTCCCCCTGTTAGTTATGAGTGCCCCCTGTGAATTTGGAGTCCCCGTTGTCATGTTGGAGTTTCCCCTGTCAATTAGGAGCGATCCCTGACAATTAGGAATGTCCCCTGCCATTTAGGAGTGACCCCTGACATTTAGGAGTGACCCCTGCCAACCTAGAGTTCCCCCTTTCAATGTGGACTGTCCCCTGTCAATTTGGAACACTCCTTGTCAGTTAGAAGTTCCCCATGTCAATGGGAGTGCTCCCTGTCAATTGGAGTGTCCCATGTCAATTGGAGTACTCCCTGTCAATTAGAGTTTCCCCTGTCAATAGGGAGTCCACCCCTGTCAATAAGGGTTGCCCACTGTCATTAAGGAGTGTCTCCTGTCAATGAGGAGTGACCCATGACAATTTGGAGTACCCATGTCAATTTGGGGTGCCCCACGCCCATGAGGAGTGCAACCTGTCAATTCCGAAAGCTCCCTGTCAATTGGAGTGCCTCCTGTCAATTGGAGAATTCCCTGTCAAATGGACACCCCCTGTCAACTGGAGTGCCCCCTGTCAATCAGAAGTGCCCCATGTCAAATAGGAGTACCCCTGTTAATGGGTAGTGACCCCCGGAAAGTTAGGAGTGGCAGGCAATTAGGAGTGCCCCCTGTCAACAATGCGGCTCCTGTCAATGAGGAGTTCACTTTGACAATGTGGAGTGCCCCCCGTCAATGATTAGTGCATCCCCCCCGTCAATGAGGAGTGCCCCATCGTCAATGAGGAGTGCCCCACCGTCAATGAGCAATGCCCCTGTCAATGAGGTGTGCCCACTGTAACCGAGGAGTTACCCCTGTCAATTAGGAATGCCCCCTGTCAAGGAGGAGTTCCCCCTGACAATGAGGAGTGCCCCATGTCAATTAGGAGTGCCCCCGTTAATGAGGAGTTCCCCAGTCAATATTTAGTGTCCGCTTTCAATGAGGAGTGCCCCCTCCGCTCAAAGAGGAGTGCCCCACTGTCAATGAGGAGTGCATCCCCGTCAATGAGGATTCCCCCACGCAAAGAGGAGTGCCCACCAGTCAATGAGAGGAGCGCCCCAGTCAATAATGAGTGCCCCCCGTCAATGAAGGATGCCCCTCCGTCAATGAGGAGTCTCCCCCTGTTAGTTATGAGTGCCCCCATGTCAATGAAGAGTTCCCCCTGTCAATGAGGTGTGCCCCCTATCAATGTGGAGAGCCCCTTGTCAATGAGGAATGCCCCCTGTCAATGAGGATTGGCCCGTGTCAATGACGAGTGCCCCCTGTCAATGAGGAGTGCCCTCAGTCAATTAGGAGTATCCCCTTTCAATTCGGGTGCCCCCTGACAGGAAGGAGCGCCCCCTGTCTGTTAGGAGCTCCCCCTGTCAGTTTGGAGCGCCCCCTGTCAATTAGGAGCGCCCCCTACCAATTAGGAGCGACCCCTGTTATAGAGGAGCGACTCCTGTCAATGAGGAGCGCCCGCAGTCAATGAGGAGTGCCCCCTGTCATTGAGGTGTTCCCCCTGTCAATTAGGTCTGCCCCTGGCAATTAGGAGTGCCCCTTGTCAATTAGGAGGGCCACTGTGACAATTGGAGCGACCCCTGTCAATGACGAGCGCCCGCTGTGAATGAGGAGTGCCCCCTGTCAATGAGGAGGGCCCCTGTCAATTCGGCCTGCCCCTGTCAATTAGGAGTGCTCCCTGTCAATTAGGGGTGCCCCCTGTCAATTTGGATTGTCACCATGTCAATTGGAGTGCACCCCGTCAATTAGCAGTGCACCCTGTCAATGAGGAGTGCCCCCTGTCAATTGGAGTGCACTATGCCAATGAGGAGTGCACTCTGTCAATAAGGATTGCCCCCCTGTCAATGAGGAGTGCCCCCTGTCATTTGGAGTGCACTATGCCAATGAGGAGTGCACTCTGTCAATAAGAATTGCCCCCTATCAATTAACAGTGCCCCCTGTCATTTAGGAGTCCCCCCTGTCAGTGAGGATTGCCCTCTGTCATTTAGGAGTGCCCGCTGTCAATTCGGAGCGCCCGCTGTCATTATGGAGTGTTCCTTGCCAATTAGGAGTGACCCTTGACAATTACGAACGTCCGCTACCATTTAGGAGTGACCCCTGACAAGTAGGAGTGCCCCCTGGCAATTTAGAGTACCCCCTGTCAGTTAGGAGTTCCCCATGTCAATTGGAGTTGCCCCTGTCAATTGGACTGGCCCCTGCCAGTTCGAGTACCTCCTGTCAATTAGGAGTGCCCCATGTCAATTACGAGTACCCATATCAATTTGGAGTGCCCCATGCCAAGGAGGCGTGCATCCTGTCAATTATGAGTGCTCCCTGTCAGTTGGAGTGCCCCCTCTCAATTGGACTACTCCATTTCAATTGCAGCGCCCCCTGCTAACTGGAGTGCACCCTGTCAATTAGAAGTGCCCACAGTCAATAAGGAGTGCCCCCTGTCAATAAGGAGCGACTCCTGTCAACTAGGAGTGCCCCATGTCAAATAGGAGCGCCCCCATGTCAATTAGGAGTGCCCCATGCCGATGAGGAGTGCACACTGTCAATGAGGATTGTCCCCTGTCAATGAGGAGAGCCCCCTGTCAATGAGGAGTGCCCCCTGTCAATGAGGAGTGCCCCTTTCAGTTAGGAGAGACCCCTTTCAATGAGGAGCGCCCCCTGTCAATGCGGAGTGTCCCCTGTCAACGAGGAGTGTCCCCTGTCAATTTGGAGTGTCCCCTCTCATTTAGGAGAGTCCCCTGTCAATTAGGAGTACCCCCTTTCAATTAAGAGTGCCACTTGTCAGTTAGGAGCTCCCCCTGTCAGGTAGGAATGCCCCTGTCAATTAGGAGAACCCGCTGTCATTTTAGAAGGTCCCCTGACACGTAGCAGTGACCCCTGACAATTAGGAGTGACCCCTGCCAATTAGGAGTGCCCCCTTTCTATTTGGAGTGCCCCTTGTAAATTGTGAGCCACCCTGTCAATTTGGAATGTCCCCGTCAATAAGGAGTGCCCACTGTCAATAAGGAGTGTCCCCTGACAATTAGCAGTGCCCCATATCAATTAGGAGTGCCACATGTCAAATAGGAGTGCACCCTGTCAATTAGGAGTGCCCCCTGTCAATTGGGAGGCCCCTGACAATGAGGATTAGCCCCCGTCAATGAGGAGTGCCCCATACAAATAAGGAGTGCCCCCAGTCAAATAGGAGTTCCCCCTGTCAATTTGGAGTGCCCCCTGTCAATGAGGAGTGCCCCCTGTCAATTAGGAGTGCCCCCTGTCAATTCGGAGTGCCCCCATTCAGTTCGGAGCTCCCACTGTCAGTTATGAGTGCCTCATGTCAATTAGGAATGCCCGCTGTCATGTTGCAGTTTCCCCCTGACACTTAGGAGTGACCCCTGACAATTAGGAGTGACCCCTGTCAATTTGGAGTTCCTGCTGTCAATGTGGAGTGCCCCCTGTCAATTTGGATTGCCCCCTGTCAATGAGGAGTGCCCCCTGTCAATGAGGAGTAACACCTGTCAATGAGGAGAGCCCTCTTTCAATGAGGACTGCCCCCTTTCAATGAGGACTGCCCCCTGTCAATGAGGAGTGCCCCCTGTCAATGAGGAGTGCCCCCTATCAATTAGGAGCGCCTCCATGCCAATTAGGAGTGCCCGATGCCAATGAGGCGTGCAGCCTGCTAATAAGGATTGCCCCCTGTCAATGAAGACTGCCCGCTGTCAATGAGGAGTGCCCCCGGTCAATGAGGAGTGCCCCCTGTCAATGAGGAGCGCCTCCTGTCAATGAGGAGTGCCCCCTGTCAATGAAGAGTGCCCCCTGTGAATTAGGAGTGCCCCCTGTCATTTAGGAGTGCCCCCTGTCATTTAGGAATGGCGCTGTCAATTTGGAGTACCCCCTTTCAATTAAGAGTGCCCCTTGTCAGTTAGGAGCTCCCTCTGTCAGTTAAGACTGCCCCCTGTCAATTAGGTGTTCCCGCTGTCATTTTAGAGTGTTGCCTGACACTTAGGAGGGAACCCTGACAATTAGTAGTGACTCCTGTCAATTTGGTGTTCCCCCTGTCAATTTGGAGTACTCCTGTCAATTTGGACTGCTCCCTGTCAATTTGGAGTACCCCCTGTCAATTAGTCGTGCACCCTGTCAATTAGGACTGTCCCCTGGTAATTACGAGTGCCCCCTGTCAATTAGGAGTGCCCCCTGCCAATGAGGAGTGCCCCCTGTCACTTAGGCGTACCCCATTTCAATTAGGAGTGCTCCTTGTCAGTGAGCCGCTCCCCCTGTCAGTTAGGAGTTCCAACTGTGTGTTTGGAGAGACCGTTGTCATTTTGGAGTTTCCTTTGTCAATTTGGAGCGACCCCTGACAATTAGGAATGTCCCCTGCCATTTAGGAGTGACCCCTGACATTTAGGAGTGACCCCTGCCAACCTAGAGTTCCCCCTGTCAATGTGGACTGTCCCCTGTCAATTGGGAGTACTCCTTGTCAGTTAGAAGTTCCCCATGTCAATGGGAGTACTCCCTGTCAATTGGAGTGTCCCCAGTCAATTGGAGTACTCCCTGTCAATTGGATTTTCCCCAGTCAATAGGGAATCCCCCCTGTCAATAAGGGGTGCCCACTGTCATTAAGGAGTGTCTCCTGTAAATGAGGAGTGCCCCATGACAATTTGGAGTACCCATGTCAATTTGGGGTGCCCCACGCCAATGAGGAGTGCACCCTGTCAATTCTGAAAGTTCCCTGTCAATTGGAGTGCCTCCTGTCAATTGGAGAATTCCCTGTCAATTGGACACTCCCTGTCAACTGGAGTGCCCCCTGTCAATTAGAAGTGCCCCATGTCAAATAGGAGTACCCCTGTTAATGGGTAGTGTCCCCCGGAAAGTTAGGAGTGGCAGTCAATTATGAGTGCCTCCTGTCAACAATGCGGCTCCTGTCAATGTGGAGTTCACTTTGTCAATGTGGAGTGCACCCCGTCAATGAGTAGTGCCCCCCCGTCAATGAGGAGTGACCCATCGTCAATGAGGAGTGCCCCACCGTCAATGAGCAATGCCCCTGTCAATGAGGTGTGCCCACTGTCACCGAGGAGTTAACCCTGTCAATTAGGAATGCCCCCTGTCAATGAGGAGTTCCCCCCTGACAATCAGGAGTGCCCCATGTCAATTAGGAGTGCCCCCGTTAATGAGGAGTGCTCCTGTCAATTAGGAGCACCACCTTTCAATTGGGAGTGCCCTTTGTCGATTACGATCTCCACCTGTCAGTTAGAAGTGCCCTCTGCCAATTCGGAGTATCCCCTACCAATGAGGATTCACCCCTGCCAAATAGGAGTGCCTCATGTCAATGAGTAATCCTCCTGCCAATTAGGAGAGATCCCTGCCAATGAGGAGTGCCCCCTGTCAATTCGGATTGACACATGTCAATTTGGACGCTCCCCTGTAAGTTAGGACTGCCCACTGTCAATGGGGAATGCCCTCTGTCAATTAGGAGAGCCCCCTGTCAATTAGTAGTACCCCTTTTAATTAGGAGTTCCCCTTGTTAATTAGGAGCTCCCCCTGTCAGTTAGCATTGCCCCCTCTCAATTAGGATTGCCCCCTACCAGTTAGAAGTGACCCCTGCCAATTATGAGTGCCCCCTGTCAATGGGTAGTGCCCCCTTTCAATTAGGATTGCCCCCTTTCAGTTAGGAGTCTCCCCTGTCAATTAGTAGTGCCTGCTTCCAATTAGGAGTGCCCCTTGTCAATTTGGAGCTCCCCCGTTCAATTAGGAGTGGCCCCTGAAAATTAGTAGTGCCCCCTGTCAAGGAGTGTCTCCTGTCAATTAGGAGTATCCCATGTCAATTAGGAGTGCCCCCCCCTCGTCAATGAGGAGTGCCCCCCCCCCCCCCGTCAATGAGGAGTGTCCCCCCCCCCCCGTCAATGAGGAGTACCCCCGTCAATGAAGAGTGCCTCCCCCTCAATGAGGAGTGACCCCGGCAAATGAGGAGTGCCCCCCCCGCGTCATGGAGGAGTGAACCACCGTCAAGGAGGAGTGCCCCCTGTCAATTAGCGGTCCCACTGTCAATGAGGCGTGAATCCTGACAATTAGGAGTGCCTATTATCAACTATGAGTGCCCCTGTCAATTAGAAAAGCCCCCAGAAGTGCCCCCTGTCAATGAGGAGTGCCCCCTGTCAATTGGATATGCCCCCTGTCAATGAGGAGTGCCCCATGTCAATTAGGAATGCCCCCTGCCAATTTGGAGTGTCCCGTTCCAATTAGGAGGCCCCTGTCAATGAGGAGTTCCCCTTGTCAAATTAGGAGTTCCCCCTGTTAATTAGGAGCGCCCCCTGTCAATGAGGAGTGTCCCCCCGTCAATGAGTAGTGCCCCTCCCCGCGTCAATGAGGAGTGCCCCCGTCAATGAAGAGTGCCTGCCCGTCAATGAGGACTGAACCCCGTCAATGAGGAGTGCAACCCTCCCCCCCCCGCAGCGTCATGGAGGAGTGGCCCACCGTCAATGAGGAGTTCCCCCTGGCAAATAGGGGTCCCTCTGTCAATGAGGAGTGAACCGTGACAATTAGGAGTGCCCACTGTCAACTATGATTTCCCCTGTCAATTAGAAATGTTGCCAAACGTGCCCCCTGTCAATGAGGAGTGCCCCACCGTCAATGAGGAGTGCCCCACCATTAATGAGGTGTGCGCTTCCGTCAATGACGTGTGCCCATTGTCAAGGAGGAGTTCCCCCTGTCAATGAGGAGTGCCCCTATCAATTAGGAGTGCTACCGTGTCAATTGGAGTTCCCCCTGTCAATGAGATGTGCCCCACCGTTAATGAGGAGTGCCCCACCGTCAATGAGGATAGCCCCCTGTCAATTAGGGGTCTCCCTGTCAATGAGGCGTGAATCCTGACAATTAGGAGTGCCCACTATCAACTATGAGTGCCCCTGTCAATTAGAAACGCCCCCAGAAGTGCCCCCTGTCAATGAGGAGTGCCCCCTGTCAGTTAGATATGCCCCCTGTCAATGAGGAGTGCCCCATGTCAATTAGGAATGCCCCCTGCCAATTTGGAATGTCCCTTGCCAATTAGGAGGCCCCTGTCAATGAGGAGTTCCCCTTGTCAATTTGGAGTTCCCACTGTTAATTAGGAGCGCCCCCTGTCAATGAGGAGTGTCCCCCCGTCAATGAGGAGTGCCCCTCCCCGCGTCAATGAGGAGTGCCCCCGTCAATGAAGAGTGCCTGCCCGTCAATGAGGAGTGAACCCCGTCAATGAGGAGTGCAACCAAACCCCCCACCCCCCGCCCCGTCATGGAGGAGCGACCCACCGTCAATGAGGAATTCCCCCTGGCAAATAGGGGTCCCTCTGTCAATGAGGAGTGAACCGTGACAATTAGGAGTGCCCACTGTCAACTATGAGTTCCCCTGTCAATTAGAAATGTTGCCAGGAGTGCCCCCTTTCAATGAGGAGTGCCCCACCGTCAATGAGGAGTGCCCCACCATTAATGAGGTGTGCGCTTCCGTCAATGACGTGTGCCCATTGTCAAGAGGAGTTCCCCCTGTCAATGAGGAGTGCCCCTATCAATTAGGAGTGCTACCGTGTCAATTGGAGTTCCCCCAGTCAATGAGATGTGCCCCACCGTTAATGAGGAGTGCCCCACCGTCAATGAGGATAGCACCCTGTCAATTAGGGGTCTCCCTGTCAATGAGGCGTGAATCCTGGCAATTAGGAGTGCCCACTATCAACTATGAGTGCCCCTGTCAATTAGAAACGCCCCCAGAAGTGCCCCCTGTCAATGAGGAGTGCCCCCTGTCAATTAGATATGTCCCCTGTCAATGAGGAGTGCCCCATGTCAATTAGGAATGCCCCCTGCCAATTTGGAATGTCCCGTGCCAATTAGGAGGCCTCTGTCAATGAGGAGTTCCCCTTGTCAATTTGGAGTTCCCACTGTTAATTAGGAGCGCCCCCTGTCAATGAGGAGTGTCCCCCCGTCAATGAGGAGTGCCCCTCCCCGCGTCAATGAGGAGTGCCTGCCCGTCAATGAGGAGTGAACCCCGTCAATGAGGAATGCAACCAGCCCCCCCACCCCCCGCCCCGTCATGGAGGAGCGGCCCACCGTCAATGAGGAGTTCCCCCTGGCAATTAGGGGAACCCCTGTCAATGAGGAGTGAACCGTGACAATTAGGAGTTCCCACTGTCAACTATGAGTTCCCCTGTCAATTAGAAATGTTGCCAGGAGTGCCCCCTTTCAATGAGGAGTGCCCCACCGTCAATGAGGAGTGCCCCACCATTAATGAGGTGTGCGCCAACGTCAATGACGAGTGCCCATTGTCAAGGAGGCTCTGAAAGATTTCCTGAGCAGGAGTGGTCAAAACCTTGTGTTCCTCAAGCCCCCATGTAAATGGGGAGTGCCCCTGTCAATGAGGAGTGCCCCCTGTCCATGAGGAGTGCCCACGGTCCATGAGGAGTGCCCCCTGTCGATTAGGATTGCCCCCTGTCAATTAGAAGGCCCCTATCAATGAGGAGTTCCCCCTGTCAATGAGTAGTGCCCCCATCAATGAGGAGTGCCCCACCATCAATGAGGAGTGCCCCCTATCAATGAGGTGTGCCCCCTGTCAATGAGTAGTGCCCCCTGTCCATGAGAAGTGCCCACTGTCGACCAGGAGTGCCCACAGTCAATTAGGAGTCTCCCCAGTCAGTCTGGAGTTCCCCCTTTCAATTAGCAGTGCCCCTTGTCAATTAAGAGTGGCCCCAGTCAATTAGGAGCGACCCCTTTAAATTAGTAGTGCCCCCCATCAATGAGTGGTTTCCTGTGTCAATTATGAGTGCCCGCTTTCAATCAGGAGTGTCCCCTGTCAATCAGGAATGCCCCCTTTCAATGAGTAATTCCCAATGTCAATTAAGAGTGCCCCCTGCCAATTGGGAGTGCGCCCTGTCAACGAGGAGTTCCCCCTGTCAATGAGGAGTGCCCCACCGTCAATGAGGCGTGCCCCCTGTCAATGAGCAGTGCCCCTGTCAACTGGGAGTGACCACTATCAATTAGGAGTCCCCCACTATCAATTAGGAGTGCCCCCTGACAATGAGGAGTGCCCCATGTCAATTATGAGTGCCCCTGTCAATGGGGAGTGCCCCCTCTTAATGAGGAGTGCCCCTGTCAATGAAGAGTGCCCACTGTCCATGAGGAGTGCCCCCTGTCGATTAGAATTGCCTCCTGTCAAATAGGAGTCTCACCTGTCTATTAGGAGTGCCCTCTTTCAATTAGGAGTGCCCCTTGTCAATTAGGAGCTCCCCCTGTCAATTTGGAGTGACCCTTTCAACTAGCAGTGCCCCCCGTCAATTTGTAGTGTCCCATGTCAATTCGGACTGGACCCTGTCAATTAGGAGTTCCCCTTGTCAATTCGGAGTTCCCCTTGTCAATTAGAAGTGCCCCCTGTCAATGAGGAGTTCGCTGTCAATGAGGTGTTCCCCTTTGTCAATTAGTAGTGCCTCGTTTGAATTTGGAGTGCCCCTTGTCAATTAGGAGTGGCCCCTGTCAATAAGGAATGCCCCATGTCAATGAGGAGTGCTCCATGTCAATGAAGAGTGCCCCCTGTCAATGACGTGAGACCACTGTCAATGAGTAGTGTTCCCCGACATTTAGGAATGCCCCCTGTCAATTAGGAGCGCCCCCTGTCAATTAGGAGTGCCCCCTGTCAAAGAGGAGTTCCCCCTGTCAATGAGTAGTTCTCCCTCCCCGTCAATGAACAGTGCCCCACCGTCATTGAGGAGAGCCCCCTGACAATGTGTAGTGCCCACTGTCCATGAGAATTGCCCACTGTCGATCAGGAGTGCCTCCTGTCAATTAGGAGCTCCCCCTGTCAATTCGGAGTGACCCCTTTAAATTAGTAGTGCCCCCCGTAAATGACTAGTGTCCCGTGTCAATCAGGAGTGCCCGCTTTCAATCAGGAATGCCCCCTGTCAATGATGAATGCCTCATGTCCATTAGGAGTTACCCATGTCAATGAGGAGTGCCCCCTGTAAATGCGGAGTGCCCCCTATCAATGCGTAGCGCCCTCTGTCGATGAGGAGTACCCTCTGTCAATGAGGAGTGCCCCCTGTCAGGTAGTAGTCCCCCTGTCAATTTGGAGTGCCCCCTTTCAATTAGGAGTGCCCCTTGGCATCTCGGAGCTCCCCCTGTCAATTAGGGGTGGCCCCGGACAATTAGGAGCGGGCCGTTTCAAGTAGTTGTGCCCCCCATCAATGAGTAGCGTCCCGTGTCAATTAGGAGTCCCTCCTGTCAACTAGGAGTGCCCCCTGTCAATCAGGAATGCTCCCTGTCAATGAGGAATGCCCCATCTCAATTAGGAGTGCCCCATGTCAGTTAAGAGTGCGCCATGTCAATGAGGAGTATCCCCCTGTCAATGAGGATTGCCCCCTGTCAATGAGGAGTGCCCACGATCCACGAGGAGTACCCCCTGTCGATTAGGAGTGCACCCTGTCAATTAAGAGTCTCCCCTATCAATTTGGAGTGCCGACTTCCAATTAGGACTGCACCATATCAATTAGGAGTTCCCCCCGTCAATTAGGAGTGGCCCCGTTCAATTTGGAGTGACGCCTTTCAATTAGTGGTGCACCCCCCCCCCTCGTCAATGAGTAGTGTCACGTGCCAATTAGGAGTGCCCCCTGTCAATTAGGAGCGCTCCCTGTCAATGAGGAGTGCCCCCTGTTAATTAGGAGTGCCCCCTTTCAATTTGGATTGCCTCCCTGTCAATTAGGAGCGCCACTTGTCAAATAGTTATTGCCCCCTGCCAGTTAGGAATGCCCCCTGCGAATTAGGAGTGACCGCTGCCAATGAGTGCCACCTGTCGTTGAGGAACGCCCCATGTCAATTAGGAGTGCTCCATGTCAATGTAGAGTGCCCCATGTCAATTAGGAAGGCCCCCTTTCAATTTGGATTGCCCCCTGTCAATGAGTAGTGCCCCCTGTCAATGAGGAATTCCGTCTATCAATAAGGAGTGCCCCTTGTCAATTAGGAGCTCCCCCTGGCTGTTAGGAATGCCCCCTGCCCGTTAGGAGTGACCCCTGCAAATTAGGAGTGACCGCTGCCAATTAGGAGTGCACCCCGTCAATGAAGACTGCCCCCTGTCAATGAGAAACGCCCCATGTCAATTAGGAGCGTCCCGTGCCAATGAGGAGTGCGCCATTTCAATGAGGAGTGCCTCATGTCAATGAGGATTGCCCCATGTCAATTAGGAGAGTCCCGTGCCAATTAGGAGTGCGCCCTGTCAATGAGGAGTGCAGCCTTACAATGAGGAGTGCCCCCTGTCAATGAGGAGTGCCCCACCGTCAAAGAGGAGTGCCCCACATAAATGTGGAGTGGCCCCTGTCAATTAGGAGTAACCGCTGCCAATTAGGAGTGCACCCTGTCAATGATGAGTGCCCCCTGTCAATGAGGAGTGCCCCCCGTCAATGAGGAGTGCCACCTGTTAATTAGGAGTGCCACCTGACAGTTAGGAGTGCTCCCTATCCAATTGGATTGCCCGCTGTCAATTAGCAGTAACCCCTGTCAAGTAAATTTAAAATTTACATTTTGTAAAATTACACTTAGCACATCAGATGTGTAAGTTTCCACTATCATTCCAAACATTATACAAATTCAAAGTTATCCCAATGCAGTCCACTTTCAATAGGTTGTGCCCCTTGTCAATTCGGAGCTCCACCTGACAGTTAGGAATCCCCCCTGCCAATTCAGAGTTACCGCTGCCAATTAGGACTGCCCCCTGTCAATGAAGAGTGCCCCCTGTCAATGAGGAATGCCCCATGTCAATTAGGAGTGCCCCATGTAAATTAGGAGTGCCGCCTTTCAATTAGGAGTCTCCCCGTCAATTTGGAGTGCCCCTTTTCAATTAGGAGTGCCCCTTGTCAACTACGAGCTCCCCCCATCAATGAGTAGCGTCCCGTGTCAATTAAGAGGCCCTCCTAACAACTAGGAGTGCCCCCTGTCAATCAGGAATACTCTCTTTGTCAATGAGGAGTGCCCCATGTCAATTAGGAGGGCCCCCTTTCAATTTGGATTGCCCCCTGTCAATGAGTAGTGCCCCCTGTCAGTGAGGAATTCCGTCTATCAATAAGGAGTGCCCCTTGTCAATTAGGAGCTCCCCTGGCTGTTAGGAATTCCCCCTGCCCATTAGGAGTGTCCCATGCAAATTAGGAGTGACCGCTGCCAATTAGGAGTGCACCCTGTCAATGAAGACTGCCCCCTGTTAATGACAAACGCCCCATCTCAATTAGGAGCGTCCTGTGCCAACGAGGAGTGCCCCATTTCAATGAGGAGTGCCCCATGTCAATGAGGAATGCCCCATGTCAATTAGGAGAGTCCCGTGCCAATTAGGAGTGCGCCCTGTCAATGAAGAGTGCAGCCTTTCAATGAGGAATGCCCCCTGTCAATGAGGAGTGCCCCACCGTCAAAGAGGAGTGCCCCCTATAAATGTGGAGTGGCCCCTGTCAATTAGGAGTAACCGCTGCCAATTAGGAGTGCACCCTGTCAATGACGAGTGCCCCCTGTCAATGAGGAGTGCCCACTGTCAATGAGGAGTGCCACCTGTTAATTAGGAGTGCCACCTGTCAGGTATGAGCGTCCCCTTTCCACTTGGATTGCCCCCTGTCAATTAGCAGTAACCCCTGTCAATTAAATTTAAAATTTACATTTTGTAAAATTACACTTAGCAAATCAGATGTATAAGTTTCCAGTATCATTCCAGACATTATACAAATTCAAAGTTATCCCAATGCAGTCGACTTTCAATAAGTTGTGCGCCTTGTCAATTCGGAGCTCCACCTGACAGTTAGGAATGCCCCCTGCCAATTCGGAGTTACCGCTGCCAATTAGGACTGCCCCCTGTCAATGAAGAGTGCCCCCTGTAAATGAGGAATGCCCCATGTCAGTTATGAGTGCCCCCTGTCAATTAGGTGTTCCCGATGTCATTTTAGAGTGTGCCCTGACACTTAGGAGTGACAGACTCCTGACAATTAGGAGTGACCCCTGTCAATTTGTTGTTCCCCCTGTCAATTTGGAGTACCCCTGTCAATTTGGACAGCTCCCTGTCAATTTGGAGTACCCCCTGTCAATTAGTACTGTCCCCTGGTAATAACGACTGCACCCTGTCAATTGGAAGTGCCCCCAGCAAATGAGGTGTGCCCCCTGTCAGTTACAAGTTTCCCATGTCAATTGGAGTCCCCTGTCAATTGGAGTACTCCCTGTCAATTGGAGTCCCCCGTGTCAATTGGAGTCACCCTGTAAATTGGGGCGCCCCCTGCCAATTTGAGTGCCCCCAGTCAATTAGAAGTGCCTACTGTCAATAATGAGTGCACGCTGTCAATAGGGAGTGCCCACTGTCAATAAGGAGTACCTCCTGTCAATTAGGAGTGCCCCATGTCAATTAAGAGTACCCCATGTCAATCAGGAGGGCCTCATGCCAATGAGGAGTTCACCCAGTCAATGAGGAGTGCCCCCAGACAATGAGGAGTGCCCCAGTTCAATCAGGACTGCCCCGTGTCAATGGGAAGGCCCCTGACAATGAGGAGTTCCCCCAGTCAATATTTAGTATCCCCTGTCAATGAGGAGTGTCCCCACCGCTCAAAGAGGAGTGCCCCACTGTCAATGAGGAGTGCATCCCCGTCAATTATGATTCCCCCCACGTCAAAGATGAGTGCCCACCCGTCAATTGGGAGAGTGCCCTGTCAATGAGGAGTTCCCCCTGTCAATGAGGAGTGCCCGCTGTCAATCAGGAGTGCCCCCTGTCAATTAGGTCTGCCCCTGTCAATTAGAAGTGCCCACTGTCAATTAGGAGTGCCACCGTGTCAATTGGAATGCCCCCTGTCAATGAGGATATCACCCTATCAATGAGGAGAGCCACCTGTCAATGAGGAGTACCGCCTGTCAGTTAGGATTTACCCATGCCAATTGGAGTCCACCTGTCAATTGGAGTGCCCCGTGTCAATTGGAGTACCCCCTGTTAATTGGAGCGGCCCCTGTCAATTAGGAGTGCCCCTTTTAAATTAGGAGCGCCCCCTGCCAATTAGGAGCGACCCCTCCCAAAGAGGATCGACCCCTGTCAATGAGGAGCGCCCGCACTCAATCAGGAGTGCCCGCTGTCAATGAGAAGTGTCCCCTGACAATTAGGTCTGCCCCTGTCAAAATGGAGTGCTCCCGGTCAATGAGGAGATTCCCCCTGTCAATTAGGAGTGCACCCTTTCATTGAGGAGTACCACATTGTCAATTGGAGTGCCCCCTGTCAATGAGGAGTGCCCCCAGTCAATTTGAGTGCGCTCTGTCAATGATGAGTTCCCCCTGTCACTGAGGAGTCCCCGATGTCAATTGCAGTCCCCCCTGTCAATAAGGAGTGCCCCCTGTCAATAGGGAGTGCCCCCTGTGAATGAAGAGTGCCCCCTTTCAACGAGGATTGCCCCCTGTCAATGAGGAGTGCCGCCTGTCTATAAGGAGTGCCCCCTATCAAATAGGAGCGCCTAAATGTCAATTAGGAGTGCCCGATGCCAATGAGGAGTGCATCCTGTCAATAAGGATTGCCCCCTGTCAATGAGGAGTGCCCTCTGTCAATGAGGAGTGCCCCCTGTCAATGAAGAGTGCCCCCTGTCAATGAGGAGTGACCCCTGTCAATTAGTCGTGCACCCTGTCAATTAGGACTGCCCCTGTCAATTAATCGTGCACCCTGTCAATTAAGAGTGCCCGCTGCCAATGAGGAGTGCCCCCTGTCAGTTACGAGTTTCCCCTGTCAATTGGAGTCCCCCTGTCAATTGGAGTCCCCCTGTCAATTGGAGTGCCCCGTGTCAATGAGGAGTGCCCCCTTCAATTGGGGCGCCGCCTGACATTTTGAGTGCCCCCTGTCAATTAGGAGTGCCCCATGTCAATTAGGAGTGCCACCGTGTCAATTGGAATGCCCCCTGTCAATGAGGACATCCCCCTGTCAATGAGGAGAGCCACCTGTCAATGAGGAGTACCGCCTGTCAGTTAAGATTTACCCATGTCAATTGGAGTCCACCTGTCAATTGGAGTGCCCCGTGTCAATTGGAGTACCCCCTGTTAATTGGAGCGGCCCCTGTCAATTAGGAGTGCCGCTTTTAAATTAGGAGCGCCCCCTGCCAATTAGGAGCGACCCCTCCCAAAGAGGATCGACCCCTGTCAATGAGGAGCGGCCGCTGTCAATCAGGAGTACCCGCTGTCAATGAGAAGTGTCCCCTGACAATTAGGTCTGCCCCTGTCAAAATGGAGTGCTCCCGATCAATGAGGAGATCCCCCTGTCAATTAGGAGTGCACGCGTTCATTGAGGAGTACCACATTGTCAATTGGAGTGCCCCCTGCCAATGAGGAGTGCCCCCAGTCAATTTGAGTGCGCTCTGTCAATGATGAGTTCCCCCTGTCACTGAGGAGTCCCCGATGTCAATTGCAGTCCCCCCTGTCAATAAGGAGTGCCCCCTGTCAATAGGGAGTGCCCCCTGTGAATGAAGAGTGCCCCCTTTCAACGAGGATTGCCCCCTGTCAATGGGGAGTGCCGCCTGTCTATAAGGAGTGCCCCCTATCAAATAGGAGCGCCTACATGTCAATTAGGAGTGCCCGATGCCAATGAGGAGTGCATCCTGTCAATAAGGATTGCCCCCTGTCAATGAGGAGTGCCCGCTGTCAATGAGGAGTGCCCCCTGTCAATGAGGAGTGCCCCCTGTCAATGAAGAGTGCCCCCTGTCAATTAGTCGTGCTCCCTGTCAATTAGGACTGTCCCCTGCCAATTACGAGTGCGCCCTGTCAATTAGGAGTGCCCGCTGCCAATGAGAAGCGCCCCCTGCCAATTAGGAGTGACACTTGACAATTACGAATGTCCCCTACCATTTAGGAGTGACCCCTGACAGGTAGGAGTGCCCCCTGTCAATTTAGAGTACCCCCTGTCAGTTAGGAGTTCCCCATGTCAATTGGAGTTCCCCCTGTCAATTGGACTGGCCCCTGCCAGTTCGAGTACCTCCTATCAAATAGGAGCGCCTTCATTTCAATCAGGAGTGCCCGCTGCCAATGAGGAGCGCCCCCTGTCAGTTAGGAGTTCCCCCAGTCAATTGGAGTACCCCTGTCAATGGGAGTCCCCCTCTCAATTGGAGTCCACCGTGTCAATTGGAGTGCCCCCTTCAATTGGGGCGCCCCCTGACATTTTGAGTGCCCTCTGTCAATTAGAAGTGCCCACTGTCAATAGGGAGTGCCCCCTGTCAATCAGGGGGCCCCATCCCAATGCGGAGTGCCTCAACTCAATGAGGAGTGCCCCATTGCAATTAGGAGCGCCCTTGTCAATTAGGACTGCCCCTTGTCAATGAGGAGCGCCCCCTGTCAGTTAGGAGTTCCCCCTGTCAATTGGAGTACCCCTGTCAATGGGAGTCCCCCTGTCAATTGGAGTCCACCGTGTCAATTGGAGTGCCCCCTTCAATTGGGGCGCCCCCTGACATTTTGAGTGCCCTCTGTCAATTAGAAGTGCCCACTGTCAATAGGGAGTGCCCCCTGTCAATCAGGGGGCCCCATCCCAATGCGGAGTGCCCCAACTCAATGAGGAGTGCCCCCTTGCAATTAGGAGCGCCCCTGTAAATTAGGACTGCCCCCTGTCAATGAGGAGCGCCCCCTGTCAGTTAGGAGTTCCCCCTGTCAATTGGAGTACCCCTGTCAATGGGAGTCCCCCTGTCAATTGGAGTCCACCGTGTCAATTGGAGTGCCCCCTTCAATTGGGGCGCCCCCTGACATTTTGAGTGCCCTCTGTCAATTAGAAGTGCCCACTGTCAATAGGGAGTGCCCCCTGTCAATCAGGGGGCCTCATCCCAATGCGGAGTGCCCCAACTCAATGAGGAGTGCCCCCTTGCAATTAGGAGCGCCCCTGTAAATTAGGACTGCCCCCTGTCAATGAGGAGCGGCCCTTGTCAATTAGGAGCGCCCCCTGTCAATGAAGAGTTCCCCAGTCAATATTTAGTGTCCGCTGTCAATGAGGAGTGCCCCCTCCGCTCAAGGAGGAGTGCCCCACTGTCAATGAGGAGTGCATCCCCGTCAATGAGGATTCCCCCACGTCAAAGAGGAGTGCCCACCAGTCAATGAGAGGAGTGCCCCAGTCAATGATGAGTGCCCCCCCCCGTCAATGAAGGGTGCCCCACCGTCAATGAGGAGTCTCCCCCTGTTAGTTATCAGTGCCCCCATGTCAATGAAGAGTTCCCCCTGTCAATGAGGTGTGCCCCCTTTCAATGTGGAGAGCCCCTTGTCAATGAGGAATGCCCCCTGTGAATGAGGATTGCCCCCTGTCAATGACGAGTGCCCCCTGTCAATGAGGAGTGCCCTCAGTCAATTAGGAATATCCCCTTTCAATTGGGGTGCCCCCTGTCAGTAAGGAGCACACCCTGTCTGTTAGGAGCACCCCATGTCATTTAGGAGCGCCCCCTGTCAATTAGGAGCGCCCCCTGACAATTAGGAGCGACCCCTGTCATCGAGGAGCGACCCCTGTCAATGAGGAGCGCCCGCTGTCAATGAGGAGTGCCCCCTGTCTTTGAGGTGTGCCCCCTGTCAATTAGGTCTGCCCCTGGCAATTAGGAGTGCCCCTTGTCAATTAGGAGTGCCACTGTGACAATTGGAGCGACCCCTGTCAATGAGGAGCGCCCACTGTCAATGAGGAGTGTCCCCTGTCAATGAGGAGGGCCCCTGTCAATTCATACTGCCCCTGTCAATTAGGAGTGCCCCCTGTCAATTGGGAGTGCCCCCTGTCAATTTGGGTTTCCACCGTGTCACTTGGAGTGCACCCCGTCATTTAGGAGTGCACCTTTTCAATGAGGAGTGCCCCCTATCAATTGGAGTGCACTATGTCAATGAGGAGTGCACCCTGTCAATGAGGAGTGCCCCCTGTCAATTGGACTGCACAATGTCAAAGAGGAGTGCACTCTGTCAATAAGGATTGCCCCCTGTCAAAGAAGAGTGCACTATGTCAATGAAGAGTGCCCCCTGTCTTTTTGGAGTCCCCCTGTCAGTGAGGATAACCCTCTGTCATTTAGGAGTACCCGCTGTCAATTCCTCCTTTCAATGAGGAGTGCCCCCTGCCAATTAGGAGTGACACTTGACAATTACGAATGTCCCCTACCATTTAGGAGTGACCCCTGACAGGTAGGAGTGCCCCCTGTCAATTCAGAGTACCCCCTGTCAGTTAGGAGTTCCCCATGTCAATTGGATTTCCCCCTGTCAATTGGACTGGCCCCTGCCAGTTCGAGTACCTCCTATCAAATAGGAGCGCCTTCATTTCAATCAGGAGTGCCCGCTGCCAATGAGGAGCGCCCCCTGTCAGTTAGGAGTTCCCCCTGTCAATTGGAGTACCCCTGTCAATGGGAGTCCCCCTGTCAATTGGAGTCCACCGTGTCAATTGGAGTGCCCCCTTCAATTGGGGCGCCCCCTGACATTTTGAGTGCCCTCTGTCAATTAGAAGTGCCCACTGTCAATAATGAGTGCCCGCTGTCAATAGGGAGTGCCCCTTGTCAATCAGGGGGGCCCCATCCCAATGCGGAGTGCACCAACTCAATGAGGAGTGCCCCCTTGCAATTAGGAGCGCCCCTGTAAATTAGGACTGCCCCCTGTCAATGAGGAGCGGCCCTTCACAATTAGGAGCGCCCCCTGTCAATGAGGAGTTCCCCAGTCAATATTTAGTGTCCATTGTCAATGAGGAGTGCCCCCTCCGCTCAAGGAGGAGTGCCCCACTGTCAACGTCTGAGGATCTTGGGATTATATTCATTGGAGTTTAGGAGGTTGAGGGGAGATCTGATAGAAACTTACAAGATAATGAACGGCTTAGATCGGATGGACGGAGGGAAGTTGTTTCCATTAACAGGGGAGACTAGGACGCGGGGGCACAGCCTTAGAATAAAAGGGAGTCACTTTAGAACAGAGATGAGGAGAAATTTCTTCAGCCAGAGAGTGGTGGGTCTGTGGAATTCATTGCCACAGAGGGCTGTGGAGGCCGAGACGTTGAGCGTCTTCAAGACAGAAATTGATAAATTCTTGATTTCTCGAGGAATTAAGGGCTATGGGGAGAGAGCGGGTAAATGGAGTTGAAATCAACCATGATTGAATGGTGGAGTGGACTCGATGGGCCGAATGGCCTTACTTCCGCTCCTATGTCTTATGGTCTTATGGTCTTAATGAGGAGTGCTTCCCCGTCAATGAGCATTCCCCCACGTCAAAGAGGAGTGCCCACCAGTCAATGAGAGGAGCGCCCCAGTCAATTATGAGTGCCCCCACGTCAATGAAGGGTGCCCCACCGTCAATGAGGAGTCTCCCCCTGTTAGTTATGAGTCCCCCCATGTCAATGAAGAGTTCCCCCTGTCAATGAGGTGTGCCCCCTATCAATGTGGAGAGCCCCTTGTCAATGAGGAATGCCCCCTGTCAATGAGGATTGCCCCTTGTCAATGACGAGTGCCCCCTGTCAATGAGGAGGGCCCTCATGCAATTAGGAGTATCCCCTTTCAATTAGGGTGCACGCTGTCAGGATGGAGCGCCGCCTATCTGTTAGGAGCACCCCCTGTCAGTTAGGACCGCCCCCTGTCAATTAGGAGCGCCCCCTCCCAATTTGGAGCGACCTCTGTCATAGAGGAGCGACCCCTGACAATGAGGAGCTCCCGCTGTCAATGAGGAACGCCCCCTGTCTTTGAGGCGTGCCACTGGCAATTTGGTCTGCCCCTGGCAATTAGGAGTGCCCCTTGTCAATTAGGAGTGCCACTGTGACAATTGGAGCGACTCCTGTCAATGAGGAGCGCCCGCTGTCAATGAGGAGTGCCCCCTGTCAATGAGGAGGGCCCCTGTCAATTCGGACTGCCCCTGACAATTAGGAGTGCCCCCTGTAAACTAGGAGTGCCCCCTGTCAATTTGGATTGCCACCATGTCAATTGGAGTGCACCCCGTCAATTAGGAGTGCACCCTTTCAATGAGGAGTGCCCCCTGTCAATTGGAGCGCACTATGTCAATGAGGAGTGCACCCTGTCAATGAGGAGTGCCCCCTGTCAATTGGAGTGCACTATTCCAATGAGGAGTGCACTCTGTCAATACGGATTGCCTCCTGTAAATGAAGAGTGCCCCCTGTCATTTAGGAGTCCCCCCTGTCAGTGAGGATTGCCCTGTGTCATTTAGGAGTGCCCGCTGTCAATTCGGAGTGCCCGCTGTCATTATGGAGTGTTCCCTGCCAATTATGAGTGACAGTTGACAATTACGAACGTCCCCTACCATTTAGGAGTGACCACTGACAAGTCGGAGTGCCCCCTGTCAATTTAGAGTACCCCCTGTCAGTTCGGAGTTCCCCATGTCAATTCGAGTTCCCCCTGTCAATTGGAGTGGCCCCTGACATTTCGAGTACCCCCTGTGAACTAGGAGTGCCCCATGTCAATTAGTAGTACCCATGTCAATTTGGAGTGCCCCATGCCAAGGAGGCGTGCATCCTGTCAATTATGAGTGCTCCCTGTCAATTGGAGTGCCCCCTCTCAATTGGAGTACCCCCTGTCAATTGCAGCGCCCCCTGCCAACTGGAGTGCACCCGTCAATTAGAAGTGCCCACAGTCAATAAGGAGTGCCCCCTGTCAATAAGGAGCGCCTCCTGTCAACTAGGAGTGCCCCATGTCAATGAGGAGCGCCCCCATGTCATTTGGAGTGCCCCATGTCAATGAGGAGTGCAGCCTGTCAATGAGCATTGCCCCCTGTCATAAAGGAGTGCCCCCTGTCAATGAGGATTGCCCCCTGTGAATGAGGGGTGCCCCCTGTCAATGAGGAGTGCCCCCTGTCAATTAGGAGTGCCCCCTGTCAATTAGGAGCGCCCCCATGTCAATTAGGAGTGTCCCATGCCAATGAGGAGTGCACCCTGTCAATGAGGATTGTCCCCTGTCAATGAGGAGAGCCCCCTGTCAATGAGGAGTGCCCCCTGTCAATGAGGAATGCCCCTTTCAGTTAGGAGAGCCCCCTTTCAATGAGGAGCGCCCCCTGTCAATGCGGAGTGCCCCCTGTCAACGAGGAGTGTCCCCTGTCAATTTGGAGAGCCCCCTGTCATTTTGGAGTGCCCCCTGTCAATTAGGAGTACCCCCTTTCAATTAAGAGTGCCATTTGTCAGTTAGGAGCTCCCCCTGTCAGGTAGGAATGCCCTTCTCAATTAGGAGTGCCCGCTGTCATTTTAGAGGGTCCCCTGACACGTAGCAGTGACCCCTGACAATTAGGAGTGACCCCTGTCAATTTGGAGTGCCCCCTTTCTATTAGGAGCGCCCCTTGTAAATTATGAGCCACCCTGTCAATTTGGAGTGGCCCCGTCAATAAGGAGTGCCCACTGTCAATAAGGAGTGTCCCCTGACAATTAGCAGTACCCCATATCAATTAGGAGTGCCCCATGTCAAATAGAAGTTCCCCCTGTCAATTAGGAGTTCACCCTCTCAATTGGGAGGCCCCTGACAATGAGTATTAGCCCCCGTCAATGAGGAGTGCCCCACCGTCAATGAGGAGTGCCCCATATAAATAAGGAGTGCCCCCAGTCAAATAGGAGTTCCCCCTGTCAATTAGGTGTGCCCCCTCTCAATGAGGAGTGCCCCCTGTCAATGAAGAATGCCCCTTTTCAATGAGGAGTGCCCCCTGTCAATTAGGAGTGCCCCCTGTCAATTTGGAGTGCCCCCTGTCAATTAGGAGTGCCCCCTTTCAGTTCGGAGCTCCCCCTGTCAGTTAGGAGTGCCTCATGTCAATTAGGAATGCCCGCTGTCATGTTGCAGTGTCCCCCTGACACTTAGGAGTGACCCCTGACAATTCGGAGTGACCCCTGTCAATTTGGAGTTCCTGCTGTCAATGTGGAGTGCCCGCTTTCAATTTGGATTGCCCCCTGTCAATGAAGAGTGCTCCCTTTCAATGAGCAGCACCCCCTGTCAATGAGGAGAGCCCACTTTCAATAAGGACTGCCCCCTTCCAACGAGGACTGCCCCCAGTCAATGAGGTGTGCCCCCTATCACTTAGGAGCGCCTCCCTGTCAATTAGGAGTGCCCGATGCCAATGAGGAGTGCAGCCTGTCAATAGGGATTGCCCCTGTCAATGAAGAGTGCCCGCTGTCAATGAGGAGTGCCCCCTGTCAATGAGGAGTGCCCCCTTTCAATGAGGAGCGCCTCCTGTCAATGAGAAGTGCCCCCTGTCAATTAGGAGTGCCCCCTGTCATTTAGGAGTGCCCCCTGTCATTTAGGAGTGCCGCTGTTATTTTGGAGTACCCCCTTTCAATTAAGAGTCCCCCTTGTCAATTAGGAGCTCCCTCTGTCAGTTAGGACTGCCCCCTGTCAATTAGGTGTTCCCGCTGTCATTTTTGAGTGTGGCCTGACAGTTAGGAGTGACGCATGACAATTAGTAGTGACCCCTGTCAATTTGGTGTTCCCGCTGTCATTTTAGAGTGTGGCCTGACACTTAGGAGTGACGCATGACAATTAGTAGTGACCCCTGTCAATTTGGTGTTCCCCCTGTCAATTTGGAGTATCCCTGTCAATTTGGACTGCTCCCTGTCAATTTGGAGTACCCCCTGTCAATTAGTCTTGCACCCTGTCAATCAGGACTGTCCCCTGGTAATTACGAGTGCCCCCTGTCAATTAGGAGTGTCCCCTGCCAATGAGGAGTGCCCCCTGTCAGTTACAAGTTTCCCATGTCAATTGGAGTCCCCTGTCAGTTGGAGTACTCCCTTTCAATTGGAGTGCCCCGTGTCAATTGGAGTCCCCCTGTAAATTGGGGCGCCCACTGCCAATTTGAGTGCCCCCAGTCAATTGGAAGTACCCACTGTCTATAATGAGTGCCCGCTGTCAATAGGGAGTGCCCACGATCAATAAGGAGTACCTCCTGTCAATTAGGAGTGCCCCATGTCAATTAGGAGAAGCCCATGTCAATCAGGAGGGCCCCATGCCAATGAGGTGTGCACCCAGTCAGTCAGGAGTGCCCCCAGACAATGAGGAGTGCCCCAGGTCAATCAGGACGACCCCCTGTCAATGAGGAGGTCCCTGTCAATGAGGAGATCCACTTGTCAACTATGAGCGCCCCCAGTCAATATTTAGTATCCCCTGTCAATGAGGAGTGTCCCCACCGCTCAAAGAGGAGTGCCCCACTGTCAATGTGGAGTGCATCCCCGTCAATTAGGATTCCCCCCACGTCAAAGATGAGTGCCCACCCGTCAATTATGAGAGCACCCTATCAATGAGGAGTGCCCCTGCCAATTAAGTCTGCCCCTGTCAATTAGGAGTTCCCACTGTCAATTAGGAGTGCCATCCTGTCAATTGGAATGCCCCCTGTCAATGAGGATATCCCCCTGTCAATGAAGAGTGCCACCTGTCAATGAGGAGTACCGCCGGTCAGTTAGGAGTTACCCATGTCAATTGGAGTCCACCTGTCAATTGGAGTGCCCCGTGTCAATTGGAGTACCCCCTGTTAATTGGAGCGCCCCCTGTCAATTAGGAGTGCCCCTTGTAAATTAGGAGCGCCCACTGCCAATTAGGAGCGACCCCTGCCAAATAGGATCGACCCCTGTGAATGAGGAGCGCCCGCTGTCAATCAGGAGTGCCTGCTCTCATTGAGGAATGGCCCCTGTCAATTAGGTCTGCACCTGTCAAAATGGAGTGCCCCCGGGCAATGAGGAGAACCCCCTGTCAATTAGGAGTGCATCCTTTCAATGAGGAGTGCCACCGTGTCAATTGGACTGCCCCCTGTCAATGAGGAGTGCCCCTGTCAATTTGAGTGCGCTCTGTGAATGAGGATTTCCCACTGTCAAAGAGGAGTCCCCGATGTCAATTGCAGTGCCCCCTGTCAATAAGGTGTGCCCCCTGTCAATAGGGAGTGCCCCCTGTCAAAGGAGAGTGCCCCCTTTCAATGAGGATTGCCCCGTGTCAATGAGGAGTGCACCCTGTAAATGAGGAGTGCCCCCTATCAATTAGGAGCGTCTACATGTCAATTAGGAGTGTCCGATGGCAATGAGGAGTGCATCCTGTCAATACGGATTGCCCCCTGCCAATGAGGAGTGCCCCCTGTCAATGAGGAGTGCCCCCTGCCAATGAGGAGTGACCCCTATCAATTAGTCGTGCACCCTGTCAATTAGGACTGTCCCCTTCCAATTACGAGTGCGCCCTGTCAATTAGGAGTGCCCGCTGCCAATGAGGAGCGCCCCCTGTCTGTTACGAGTTCCCCCTGTCAATTGGAGTCCCCCTGTCAATTGGAGTCCCCCGGTCATTTGGAGTGCCCCGTGTCGATTGGAGTGCCCCCTTCAATTGGGGCGCCTCCTGACATTTTGAGTGCCCTCTGTCAATTAGAAGTGCCCACTGTCAATAATGAGTGCCCGCTGTCAGTAGGGAGTGCCCCCTGTCAATCAGGGAGGCCCCATCCCAATGCGGAGTGCCCCAACTCAATGAGGAGTGCCCCCTTGCAATTAGGAGCGCCCCTGTAAACTAGGACTGCCCCCTGTCATTGGGGCGCGGCCCTTGTCAAATAGGAGCGCCCCCTGTCAATGAGGAGTTCCCCACTCAATATTTAGTGTCCCTTGTCAATGAGGAGTGCCCCCAACGCTCAAAGAGTAGTGCCCCACTGTCAATGAGGAGTGCATCCCCGTCAATGAGGATTCCCCCACGTCAAAGAGGAGTGCCCACCAGTCAATGAGAGGAGCGCCCCAGTCAATGAAGGGTGCCCCTTGTCTCATTTAAATCACATACCATACCACTCCGATTTTTGTATCATGTATTCTTACGTTATATCTAATTTGATCATTTGTTTGTCCACATTTGAAAGTGCAATGTTTAAGCAGAAATGATCCTTCTATAGACAGATTCTCTCACATGGTAAACACCAGTGTTTCGTGGTCATAGATGTCAATTGTATGCTGCCATACACAGCTCTTGAACAACACAGATAACCGAATAAGCCGTTTGTTGTGTGCAGTCGAATGCTGTAAGATTTTTGAGTCTGGCTGCAAAGCCAGTCTCCAACTCTTTTTCTCTCTCTCAAGTAATCCGGTTTCACTTCCTGTCATGTTAATATTAAATGTGCAAGCTATTACAAGTTATGGCAAAGAATGGTTACATGTTTGGAATAACTAGCCTTTTTTCACAGACTTATTTTTTTATCAATACACAATATACATTATATCGGCCACCTCAAAACCCCTTAATTTAATTTTAACTTAATCTGTTTCCATTTTTAAACTGAGCTCCAGATCAGAATTCCTTCATTTTCAGAACGATAACAAGCACAATACATATAACAATAACAAGAGTTACTTGATTAGAAATGTTTTGGTTTGCTTCCTAGCTGGTTAGGCTTTAAGCTTTGCAGTTTTCTTAGATTTGGAAAACCTTGAACAATAGATGGTACAATTCCAATGGCAGTATATAATTTTAACTCGCTACCCTATCAGAACTATCATCAATGTTAGACGATTTAAATGATGTAATTTGTTGCATGTTATCGGAACATCACACAAGTCTTGAATTTCATATCGGTAACTAACTGGCAACACAAGTTCCAATAATTCATGGTGTTCAATGGTTGACATCAAATGCAAATTAAAAATACTCAAGGACAACATCTTTATTTTTATTAACAACTGAGGTTTTAACTGATTTAATCTCCTGCTGTAACTTGGGATAATCAGAACGAGGATTCATTGATTTGATGGACTTTAAACTGACTCAAAGACAGTATATTCACCTCATTCCTTTGTTCCTGCTTTTCTATTTTTCACAAAATTACTTATTATTTTTTAAACTTCTCAACTACAGTCTTATAATTTCAACTTCAAGACAAGGAAAGAGCACACGGTCCTTCCAAGGTTTAACTCCTTTCTCAACTTTAAAACGAACAACATCAAAACATTCACGCAATCACATTGTTAAACACACAGATACACATAGATAGACAAGGAAGCTTCCAACATTTATTCAGACTTAACAGCTTAAACTGGGATGGAAGTAAAACATTTAAGAATACAGACCGTTGATTAACAGTCGCTTTTATGCTGCTGCCTTCCAAGCTGTAATTCAACTCAAAACAGAAGTAAATTCAAGAAATCTTATCAAGTTAATCTTTAACCGTTTGTAACAAATACTTCCCCAGCATTTTCTTATCTCATTATTCCACTGAATTATTTCCTTCATTTTTAATTATATTGATTTGTCAATTTGGTATTATAGGCGGGCACTCCCTTTTAGTCCGTCTGTCATTTAATACAGTTTCATGGTAGATCCATGTAACACATTTTAATTAGAATGCATTATGGCAGTATAATAATTCCCAGTGTGACACACGCACTCCCATTCTACCTTATGTAACTCCCTTCTCTGTTAAATTTTGACTATATCTTAAAATTACTGCAAGTCTTATAACTCAGAGGAACATAAACAAGTGATTAATCATCATTTCAAATACGCAGGAATAATTCTTTCTATTTATCTTTTCAACTTCAGTTCTATCAAGAATACATTTTCAAATTTAACAAAAGCCTGACCCAAATAATCCATTTATTTTATCACTTTTAAATATCCCTATTAAAATAATTATCTTTACACAGGCGGATGCAAGATCGAATCTACTGTGTGCTTAAATGGCTAACTCTCCTTACGACACTTCAGATGTAACCAAATGCTATTATTCCCACATTCCCAAAATCTCTGTCCGATGCATTATCGTAAAATTTACTGGGGAACGTAATTTATTAAACTCGAATTAATCTGCTATACCCCATTCCACCACATGAGGCTCTCGATCGCAATTACATCTTACATCTCTCTCTCTCTCTCCCTCCCTCAAGTGAGAGAAACTTACAGCCTGCTTGTTTTCTTTGAACCCTTTATTCCCCTTTTAACTGTTTTGTTGTGGTAATTGGTGTATTCCTTGAACTGAATCTAATGCTTCCAGACACCCCTACCTTGCATTTCTATGCAGGCACAGGTGTCTCCACTGATAATGACCTCATCGGGGCCTTTCCAATTGGGGGCAAATCCAGGTTTTCCTGGTAGTGTTTTTACCATAACCTTGCTGCCCGCCGGGGGTACCTCCGGGGTCTGTTCTAGTTTATTGTGCTCATCTATCACTATTTGTTTCTCCCGTACTGTTTTCCGCATATCTTTTCATTGGGAGCTTAACTCTAATACACATCGTCTAATGCTGTCCCGTCATGGGCAAACATCTGCATATTTCCATGATCCAGCCACAAACAGGACCAAATCTGGTGCCTCCAGGGGCACATCTTTTATTCTACTCTCCTCTACCTCTTCGTCTACGTCCCCACATGAGTGGGGAGACCCTTCACCTAACATTCCTTCTGCGGGGTTCATTCTCATGTCTCGTACAATGGTGATGGACTTAGTGGGTGAGAGGAGCACTGCCTCCCACTTCGCCCTTCTCATGTTTGAGACAGACCGCAATTTTCCTGTGTTCAGCATTTCCACCAAGGTGCTTGGTGTGTAAAACAAAATTCCCCGTCATTATGATGGGCTCGCTGACCTTTACTACCCATGCCGCGCAATCTTGTGCGGCTATACATCTGGGTAACCCGGTTACTACGGGGCCCTCCGCTGTGGAATAATAACCCACGGGTCGCTGTTTGTCCCCATGGACCTGTGTGACTACTGCCGAATAAAACCCCCCTTCGTTATTACAATAGATATGAAAATCTTTACGAGAGTCAGGCAGTCCAAGTTCTGGAGCCTTCATTAGTTCTACTTTAAATTTACCATATGCCCTTACCTGTTCTGATCCCCATTCTATAACTTCCAGAGCGGGTTTCCCCCCTTTTACTAGCCTTTGTGTTGGTTCGGCGAGCCTTGCGAATTCTGGAATAAAGTTGCGGCTTTAATTAAACAACCCCAAAACCTTCCTTACCCCTCGGACGGTTACTGGTCTTGGCATTTGCTGTCCAATGGCATTTCTTTGGTCCCCTGGGATATCAGGTGTCCCAAATATAACACCTGCGCTTCCCCTATTTGGCCCTTCCTGGGGCTTGCCTTTAGTTCCTGTTCGTCTCAGTGTTTCAGGACTGAGTATCGTGCCGTCTGGTCATTATCTACACTGGGACAATTCCGCCACTCCTGTTCATTCGTATCGGGATTTTGGAACAACATTGGCAAGGCAGATACCTCTTTATCTTTCCTTTGATTCTCACATTCACTGATCCCTCTTCTTAATTGTTTTATTGTGGTAATTTTGCTCCAATAAGTGGGAGCATTCCCTAATACTCTCTGAATCTCCGTTTTACACTGGGTGACGGGTTTATAATTTTGCTTTTGGCCGTGCAACAGTTCCCCTCCGGATTACTGGTGCTGAGTCGTATTCGAGCACTTCCTACTCCTCTGGAGGAGCGGGTGGTCCCTGTGTGGATTCATTAGGAAGTCGAGGAAATGTTTCCCCTCTCCATTGTTTTTCTTCGAAGACTTGGTTTTGTTCCTCCAATTCTCTTATTCTGAATTCTAGTTCTCCAATCTTTTTTCCATCTTGCTCAATTATTCCAGCCGACTGATGCATTAACAATACTCCTATCTTCTCTGCCTCATTTCTCTTTTCTTTATATTTCCACGTTTTCTGCTACTCTAAGGTCTGAGACGTATCCCAGCCATCCTCTTGCATCCTCTTTATTAATGTTTTTTTCTTTGATAAGTACACGTCAATGAGAGGACCTGCAGATCCCCTCATCCTTCATTATCTGCCATTTTGCAGACTTCTCTACCCCCCCCCCCCCTTTGGAGCCCTACAGTGCCTGACAAAGTGACCCAGTTTCCTACAATTACGGCACGCACCCTTTGGTTAATCTTCTCTACTGTTTGCACTAACGTTTTCCTGTTTTATTTGTCGGTATGGTTTCTCATCTGGTCCATCTCTAATTACAGACGCCCATTCCACTAATTCGTCATAAGTCTGGGTATTGAGAAATCCCATTTTAAGGATTTTTTTGGTGAGCTGGCGACAGCCCGTATTTAAATGCCTATAAAAAGGCTCTACCTGTTCGGGCAGCTTCGGGTACTCCCCAACATTTTTGGTATACTCTAAAGAGTCGCTCCACAAATTCATATGCTCTTTCACCCCTTTGTTGATTAACATTTTAATTTTTTTCTTTGGCATCAGCCCATTTCTTACCCGAGAGTGAAACCTGTTCAATTAATGCAGCCAATTGATGAACTAAGAGAACTCCAATTTTCTTAGTTTTGTTTTTCTTTTCCATTTCCAAACATTTTCGTTGTTGGTCTTGCGGATGGTCTAAATCCCATCCCCCTTTTATGATCTGTTTTATGAGTCTGTCCCTCTTAGTCATAAATTCATTTATTAGGGACCCAGGGGGTCCCCACTGTCTTTGTCCCGCCATAACACTGATAAGTTTATACTAACCACCTGGAATGATTTATTTTCCCTTCTCGCTCTCCCCCTCCCAGGTCGCTCTTATCGGAGTCCGGTGATACCTGTAAGGGTTGATCAGATCCCTCCGTACCACCGCTTATACTATTTTCTTTAAGCCGGCTCCTCCTTAGAAGGCCTTTCCTTCTAACTCTTACACATGAAGGCTTTTCCTTCAAACTCTGGCGATCACTCAGACAGTCTATATCTCACTCACGTCAGAACATCACACACTCTGATCACAGATGATTACCCACTGCATTTTGACCCACTCTATTTAGAGTTCGATAATCTATTCCGGTGACCAGGTCGTGGCCATTCAACCGGACCGTAAACAGTTTATCCCGGACGTGCCTCCTATTGTTGTAGGTAAAAAACCTCTAACACTATTAGTGGTTCAAAATGCAGTGTTTATTTTCACAATTGTGGGAGAGTGAGGATCCTAACAGTGGACCCCCAGCCTTCTCATCGAACACAAGTAAGAGCAGAGTTTATATATGTCCCGCGCCCCGCCCTCATTACATTGCAATTTTCTGAGATGGCTGTCATTGTTCATGGTGAGATTCTTGTTGTATTAGCAGTATCTTCCTCTGCGTAGTTTGTTCGATCTCCAAGGCCACGATTGTTCGTCATTTATATCCTTGAAACAACATCACAGGTTTTGCACAAACAAGTTAACTAATATACATACAGGTTTGTAAAATACTTTATATCAGGATAAGATGAATAACGTATGATGAATATATATATGAATCTATGGTGATTCAAAGACAGAGAGCATCCATGTCAACTCCATCGTTTTAAACAAAGGTACAGGAAAATGGAGACTGTTTAGCTTTTTTCGAGCTGGGTTAATGACATTTCTTAATAACAAGAATCGCTGTTCCTCTCATCTGGCACAGACATGAAAAACACCGAACTCTGACAAACACATGAACTCTGCAGTGTTCTCGAAAAAATTACAGAGTTTGCGTCTTAATCCTTAAGTGTTACAAAGTTCATTCAACCATACCCGACTTCACCGCCCCATCAATGATGATTCACCCCATGTCAATGAGGAGTGCCCCCTTGTCAATGAGCAGTGCCGCACCATCCATGAGGAGAGCACCACCATCAATGCGGAGTGCCCCTTTCAATGAGGAGCGCCCCCTGTCAATGAGGAGTGCACCCTGTCAATGAGGAGTGCCCCCTGTCGATTAAGAGTACCCCCTTGCAATTAGGAGAACCGCTTGTCAGTTAGGAGCTCCCACTGGCAGATAGGAGTGCCCCCTGTCAATTAGGAGTGCTCCCTGTCATTTTGGAGTGCCCCCTGCCAACTCGGAGTGGCGCTGCCAATTAGGAGTGCCCTCTGTCAAATTGGAGTTTCCCCTGTCAATTTGGTGTGCTCCCTATCACATTGGAGTACCCGCTGTCAATTAGCAATTAACCCCCTGCCAATTCGTAGTGCCCGCTGCCAATTAGGAGTAGCCCCTGTCAATTAGGAGTCCCCCATGTCAGTTGTACACCCTGCCAATTGGACTGCCCCCTGTCGATTGGAGTGCCCCCTGTCAATTGAAGTGCCCGCTGCCAATTGGAGTGCCCCCTGTCAATTGGGGTACCCCCTGTCTATTGGAGTGCCCCCTCTCAATGAGGAGTGCCCCCTGTCATTGAGGTGTGCCCCCTGTCAATGAGGTGTGCCGCCTGTCAATTACGAGTCCCCCCTGTCAATTAGCCCTGCCCTCTCTCAATTAGGATTGGGCCTTGTTAATTAGGAGTGGCCCCTATCAATTAGGAGTAATCCCTGTCAATTTGGAGAGCCCCCTGTCAATGAGGAATCCACCCTGTCAATGAGGATTGCCCCATCGTCAATGGCGAGTGCCACCCTTGTAAATGAGTATTGCACCCCTCCGTCTACGACGATTCCCCCCACGTCAATGAGGAGACCCCCCCCCCCCGCCCCCCGTCAATCAGGAGTGCCCCACCGTCATTGAGCAGTAACCCAAAATCCATGAGGAGGGCCCCACCATCAATGCGGAGTGCCCCCTATCATGAGGAGTGGCCCCTTCACCTCGGAGTGACCGCTGCCAATTAGGAGTCCACCCTGTCAATGAGGAGTGCCCGCTGCCAATTAGGAATGCCCCCTGTCAATTCGGAATCCCCCATGTCAATTGGAGTGCACCCTGTCAATTGGAGTGACCCGTTTCGATTGGAGTGCCCCTGTCAATTGGACTGCACACTGTCAATGCGGAGTGCCCCCTGACAATGAGAAGTGACCCCTTTCAATGAGGATTGCCCCCGTCAATTACGAGTCTCCCCTGTCAATTAGGAGTGCCCCCTTTCATATAGGAGTTCCCCTTGTCAGTTAGGAGCTTTCCCTGTCAATTAGGAGTGGCCCCAGTAAATTAGGAGTGAACCCGGTCAATTAGTAGAGCCCCCTGTCAATGAAGACTTCACCCTGTCAATGATGAGTGCCCCACAGTCAATGATGATTCACCCCAAGTCAATTAGGAGAGCCCCCGGTCAATGAGAAGTGCCGCACCATCCATGAGGAGAGCACCACCATCAATGCGGAGTGCCCCTGTCAATAAAGTTTGCCCCCTCTCAATGAGGAGTGCACCATGTCAATGAGGAATGCCCCCTGTCGACTAAGAGTACCCCCTTGCAATTAGGAGTGCCGCTTGTCAGTTAGGAGCTCCCACTGTCAGTTAGGAGTGCCCCCTGTCGATTAGGAGTTCTCCCTGTCATTTTGGAGTGCCTGCTGCCAATTCGGAGTGACGCTGCCAATTAGGAGTGCCCCCTGTCAAATTAGAGTTCCCCCTGTCAATTTGGTGTGCCCCCTATCAAATTGGAGTACCCCCTGTCAATTAGCAGCGCCCTGTGGCAATTAGTAGTACCCCCTGCCAATTCGTAGTGCCCGCTGCCCATTAGGAGCAGCCCCTATCAATTAGGGGACCCCATGTCAATTGGAGTGCACCCTGTCAATTGGAGTGCCCCCTGTCGATTGTAGTGCCCCCTGTCAATTGGAGTGTCCCCTGCTAATTGGAGTGCCCCCTGACAATTGAAGTACCCCCTGTCTATTGGAGTGCCCCCTGTCAATGAGGTGTGCCCCCTGTCAATGAAGTGTGCCCCCTGTCAATGAGGAGTGCCCCCTGTCAATTACGAGTGCCCCCTGTCAATGAGGACTTCACCCTGTCAATGAGGATTGCCCCACCGTCAATGACGAGTGCCACCCTGTGAATGAATAGTTTCCCCCTCAATCTATGACGATTTCCCCCACGTCAATGAGGAGTTCTCCCCCCCCCCCCGTCAATCAGGAGTGCCCCACCGTCAACGAGGAGTACCCCAAAATCCATGAGGAAGGCCCCACCATCAATGCGGAGTGCCTCCTATCAATGAGGAGTGGCCCCCGTCACCTAGGAGTGATCCCTGTCAATTACGAGTGACCCTTGTCATATTGAAGTGGCCCTTGCCAAAGAGGAGTTTCCCCTGTCAATTAGGAATGCCACCTGTCAAAGAGGAGGCCCCTGTCAATGAGGAGTTCCAATTGTCAATGAGCCGAGCCCCACCGTCAATGAGGAGTGCCGAAGCGTCAATGAGGAGTGCCCCCTGTCAATGAGGAGTGCCCCCTGTCAATGACGTGTGCCCACTGTCAATGAGGAGTGGCCCCGTCAATTAGGAGTGCCCCCTGTCACTTAGGAGTGCCGCCCTTTCAATTAGGTGTGCCCCATATCAATTAGGAGCTCCCCATCTCAATTAGGAGTGCCCCCTGACAATTAGCAGTGCCCCAAGTCAATTAGGAATGCCCCCTGTCAATTAGGAGGCCGCTGTCAATGAGGGGTTCCACTTGTCAATGAGGAAAGCCCCCCCCCCGTCAATGAGGAGTGCCCCACCGTCAATGAGGAGTGCCCAGACGTCAATGAGGAGTGCCCCCTGTTAATTTGGAGTGCCCCCTGTCAATTAGGAGTGCGCCCTGTCAATGAGGAATGCCCCCTGTCAATGAGGCGTCCTCCCTGTCAATGAGCAATGCCCACTGTCAAGTTGTTCTGCCCCCTGTTAATTAGGATAGCGCCTTGTCAATTCAGAGCTCCCCCTGTCAATTAGGAGTGGCAGGAAGTAAATTAGGTGTGCCCCCTGTCAATTAGAGGAGCCACCTGTCAATGAAGACTTCACCCTGTCAATGAGGAGTGCACGACCGTCAATGAGGAGTGCCACCCTCTGAATGAGTAGTGCCCCCCTCCGTCTATGACGATTCCCCCCACGTCAATGAGGAGTGCCCCTCCCTCCGTCAATGAGGAGTGCCCCACCGTCATGAGGAGTGCCCCCTGTCAATGAGGAGTGGCCCCCGTCACCTAGGAGTGACCCCTGTCAATTAGGAGTGGCCCCTGTCAAAGAGGAGTGCCCCCTGTCAATTAGGAGTGCCCCTCCCCAAAGAGGAAGCCTCTGTCAATGAGGATTTCCACTTGTCAATGAGGAGAGCACCCCGTCAATGAGGAGTGCCCCACCGTCAATGACGAGTGCCCACCGTCAATGAGGAGTGGCCCTATCAATTAGGAATGCCCCCTGTGAATAAGGAGTGCCCCCTTTCAATTAGGAATGCCCCTTATCAATTACGAGCTCCCCCTGTCAATTAGGAGAGCCCCCTGTCAATGAAGACTTCACCCTGTCAATGAGGAGTGCACACTATGAATGAGGAGTGTCCCCTGCCGATTCGGAGTACTCCGTGTCATTTAGCAGTGCCCCCTGCCAATTAAGTGTACCCCCTTGCAATTAGGAGTGCCGCTTGTTAGTTAAGAGCTCCCACTTTTAGTTAGGAGTGCCCCCTGTAAAGTAGGAGTGCTCCCTGTCAGTTTGGAGTGCCCCCTGCCAATTTAGAGTGACGCTGCCAATCAGGAGTGCCCCCTGTCAATTTGGAGTTCCCCCTGTCAATTTGGTCTCCCCCTATCAAATTGGAGTACCCCTGTCAATTAGCCGTGCCCCCTGGCAATTAGTAATACCCCCTGCCAATTAGTTGTGCCCGCTGCCATTTAGGAGTGGCCCCTTTCAATTAGCAGCCCCTAATGTCAATTGGAGTACACCCTGTCAATTGGAGTCCCAACGGCCGATTGGAGTACCCCCTGTCAATGAGGAGTGCCCCATGTCAATGAGGAGTGCCCCCTGTCAATGAGTAGTGCCCCCTGTCAATGAGGTGTGCCCCCTGTCAATGAAGTGTGCCACCTTTCAATTAGGAGTGGCCCCGTGTCAATTAGGTCTGCCCTCTGTCAAATATGATTGCGCCTTGTCAAGTAGGACTTGGGCCCTACCAATTAGGATTGACCCCTATCTATTTGGAGAACCCCCTGTCAATGAGGACTTCAACCTGTCAATGAGGATTGCACCACCATTAATGAGTAGTGCCACCCTGTGTATGAGTAGTGCCCCCCCCCCCGTCGATGACAATTCCCCCCACGTCAATGAGGAGTGTCCCCTGTCAATGAGGATTGGCCCTTGTCAATGAGGATTGCCCCCTGTCAATGATGAGTGCCACCCTGTGAATGAGTAGTGCCCCCCCCGTCTGTGGCGATTCCCCTCACGTTAATGAGGAGTGCTCCACCGTCAATGAGGGGTGCCCCCTGTCAATGAAGATTGCCCCTTGTCAATGAGGTATCCCCCTGTCAATGATGAGTGCCCCCTGTCAGTGAGGAGTGTCCCATAAGAACATAAGAAATAGGAGCAGGAGTAGGCCATTTGGCTCTTCGAGCCTGCCCCGCCATTCAACAAGATCATGGCTGATCTGAAGCGCATCAGTTCCACTTACCCGCCTGCTCCCCATAACCCCTAATTCCCTTATCGGTCAGAAAACTATCCACCCGTGATTTAAACATATTCAACGAGGAAGCCTCCAACACTTCAATGGGCAGAGAAATACAGAGATTCACTACCCTCTGAGAGAAGTTCCCCCTCAACTCTGTTCTGAACCCCCCCTTATTTTGAGGCTGTGCCCTCTAGTTCTGGTTTCCCTTCTAAGTGGAAAGAATCTCTCCACCTCTACCCTATCCAGCCCCTTCATTATCTTATATGTCTCTATGAGATCAGCACTAATCCTTCTAAACTCCAACGAGTAAAGACCCAATCTTTTTAATCTCTCCTCATAAGCCACACCCCTCATCTCCGGTATCAACCTGGTGAACCTTCTCTGCACAACAAATCCTTTCGCAAATAAGGGGACCAAAACTGCACACAGTACTCCAGTTGCGGCCTCACCAGAGCCTTGTACAGTTGCAGCAAGACCTCCCTGCTTTTATATTCTATCCCCCTCGCGATAAAGGCCAACATTCCATTCGCCTTCTTGATCACCTGCTGCACCTGCAGACTGAGTTTTTGCGATTCGTGCACAAGGACCCACAGGTCCCTCTGCACAGTCGCACGATGTAATTTTTCTCCATTTAAGTAATATTCCAATTTACTATGATTTCTTCCAAAGTGGATAACCTCACATTTGCTAACGTTATATTCCATCTGCCAGATCCTCGCCCACTCGCTCAGCCTATCCAAATCTCACTGCAGACTTTCCGCGTCCTCCACGCAATTCGCTTTCCCACTCACCTTCGTGTCATCAGCAAACTTGAATACCCTACATTCAGTCCCCTCCTCCAGATCATCTAGTTAAATGGTAAACAATTGAGGCCCCAGCACCGATCCCTGCGGCACGCCACTGGTCACCAACTGCCAACCAGAAAAGCACCCATTTATCCCAACGCTCTGCTTCCTGTTCGATAGCCAATCCCCAATCCACGCCAACACCTTACTCCTAACTCCGTGTACCCCAATCTTCGGCAGCAAACTTTTGTGAGGCACCTTATCGAACGCCTTCTGGAAATCTAAAAACACCACATCCAACGGTTCCCCTCTGTCAACCGCACTAGTGACATCTTCATAAAACTCCAGTAGATTCGTCAAAAAAGACTTTCCCTTCATGAATCCATGCTGCGTCTGGTTGATCGAACCATTCTTATTCAGGTGCTCTGTTATTTCCTCTTTAGTAATGGACTCTAGCATCTTCCCAACTACGAACGTTAAGCTAACCGGCCTGCAGTTACCCGCGTTTTGTCTACTTCCTTTTTTAAACAGCGGCGTAACAGTAGCTGTTTTCCAGTCAGCCGGCACTACCCCAGAGTCCAGCGAATTTTGATAAATTATTACTAACGCATCTGCTATTCCCTCAGCCATTTCTTTCAGTACCCTTGGATGCATTCCATCCGGGCCCGGGCACTTGTCTACCTTCAGTCCTATTCGTCTTCCACGCACCGCCTCCTTAGTAACAGTAATTGTATTAAGGACCTCCACTCCCACCAACTCTCGATCTCTCATATTCGGCAAACTATTTGTGTTTTCCACCGTGAAGGCCGACACAAAGAACTTATTTAAAGTCTCAGCCATTTCCTCGTTTTCCACAATTAAATCCCCGCTCTCATCTTCCAAGGGTCCAACATTCATGTCAATGAGGAGTGCACCCCCCCCCCGTTACTCATGTGAATAACGAGTGCCCCCTTTCAATGTGGACAGCCGCCAGTCAATGAGGAGTTTCCCGTGTCAATGAGGAGTGACCCCCCCCCGTTCACGAGGAATGCCCCACCGTCAATGAAGAGTGCCCTCCCGTCAATGAGGAGTGCCCCCACCGTCAATGGGGAGAGCCCCCTGTAAATGAGGAATGCCCCTGTCAGCTAGGAGTGACCCCTGTCAATGGGGAATGCCCCTGTCACGTAGGAGTGTCCCCTGTGAATTAGGAGTGACGCCCTGCCAATGAGGAGTGCACCCTGTCAACGAGGAGTGGCCGCTGGCAATGAGAAGTGCACCCTGTCAATTTGAAGTGCACCCTGCCAATCAGAAGTGCACCCTGTCAATTAGGAGTGCCCCGCTGCCAATGAGGAGTGCCCCCTTTCAATTTGGTGTGCCCCATATCAATTACGAGGTCCCCCTGACAATTAGCAGTGCCCCATGTCAATGAGGAGTGCCCCCTGTCAATTAGGAGGCCGCTGTCTATGAGGAGTTGCACTTGTCAATGAGGAAAGCCCCCCCGCCGTCAATGAGGAGTGCCCCACCTTCAATGAGGGGTGCCCAGCCGTCAACGAGGAGTGCCCCCTGTCAATGAGGAGTGCCCCCTGTCAATGAGGAGTGCCCGCTGTCCATGAGGAGTGGCCCAGTCAATAAGGAGTGCCCCCCTTTCAATTAGGAGTGCCCGTTTTCAATTACGAGCTCCCCCTGTCAATTAGGAGTGCCCCAGGTCAATTAGGAGTGCCCCCTGTCAATTAGGAGTTCCCCCTGTAAATGAGGAGTGCCCCCTGTCAATGAGGAGTGCCCCCTGTCAATGAGGAGTCTCACCTGTCAATGAGCAATACCCACTGTCAATTAGTTCTGCCCCCTGTCATGTAGGATAGCGCCTTGTCAATTAAGAGCTCCCCCTGTCAATTAGGAGTGTCAACAGTAAATTAGGAGTGCCCAATGTCAATTAGGGGAGCCCGCTGTCAATGAAGACTTCACACTGTCAATGAGGAGTGCAAAACCGTCAAAGAGGAGTGCCACCCTGTGAACGAGGAGTGCTCCCCTCCGTCTATGAAGATTCCCCCCACGTCAATGAGGAGTGCCCCGCCCCCCGTCAATGAGGAGTGCCCCACCGTCATGAGGAGTGCCCCCTGTCAATGAGGAGTGGCACCCGTCAAATAGGAGTGACCCATGTCAATTAGGAATGGCCCCTGTCAAAGAGGAGTGCCCCCTGTCAGCTAGGAGTGCCCCCGTCCCCAAAGAGGAGGCCTCTGTCAATGAGGAGTTCCAATTGTCAATGAGGAGAGAACACCGTCAATGAGGAGTGCCCAACCGTCAATGAGGAGTGCCCGCCGTTCATGAGGAGTGGCCCTGTCAATTAGGAGTTCCCACTGTGAATAAGGAGTGCCCCCCTTTCAATTAGGAGTGCCCCTTATCTATTACGAGCTCCCCCTGTCAATTAGGAGAGCCCCCTGTCAATGAAGACTTCAACCTGACAATGAGGAGTGCACCACCGTCAATGAGGAGTGCCCCCCATGAATGAATAGTGCCCGCACCGTCAATGAGGATTCCCCCACGTCAATGAGGAGGGCCGCCACGTCAATGCGGAGTGCCCCACCGTCAATGAGGAGTGCCGCACCATCAATGAGGAGAGCCTCACCATCAATGCGGAGTGTCCCTGTCAATGTGGAGTGCCCCCTGTCAATGAAGAGTGCACCCTGTCAATTAGGAGTGCCCCCCTGTCCATTAGGAGTACTCCCTGTCAATTAGCAGTGCCCCCTGCCACTTAAGAGTACCCCCTTGCAATTAGGAGGGCCGCAGGTTAGTCAGGAGCTCCCACTGTCAGTTAGGAGTGCCCCCTGTAAATTAGGAGTCCTCCCTGTCATTTTCAAGTGCCCCTGCCAATTCAGAGTGACGCTGCCAAATAGGAGTGCCCCCTGTCAATTTGGAGTTCCCCCTGTCAATTTGGTCTCCCCCTATCAAATTGGAGTACCCCCTGTCAATGAGCAGTGCCCCCCTGTTAATGAGGTGTGCCCCCTGTCAATGAAGTGTGCCACCTTTCAATTCGGAGTGTCCCCTGTCAATTAGGTCTGCCCTCTGTCAATTAGGATTGACCCCTGTCAATTTGGAGTGCCCCCTGTCAATGAGGACTTCACCCTGTCAATGAGGACTTCACCCTGTCAATGAGGCTTGCCCCACCATCAATGAGGAGTGCCACCCTGTGAATGAGTAGTGCACCCACCCCGTCAATGACGATTCCCCCCACGTCAATGAGGAGTGCTCCACCGTCAATGAGGAGTGCCCCCTGTCAATGAGGATTGCCCCCTGTCAATGATGAGTGCACCCTGTTAGTGAGGAGTGTCCCATGTGAACGACGAGTGTCCCCTTTCAATGTGGACAGCCCGCAAGTCAATGAGGAGTTCCCTATGTCAATTAGGAGTGACCCCCCCCCCCGCCCCGTCAATGAGGAGTGTCCCACCGTCAATGAAGAGATCCCCCCTGCCAATTAGGAGTGCCCCCATTCAGTTAGGAGTGCCCCATGTCAATTAGAAGTTCCCCCGTCAGTTGGGAGGCCCCTGGCAATGAGGAGTGCCCCCCCCCGTCAATGAGGAGTGCCCCCCCGTCAATGGGGAGTGCCCCACCGTCAATGAGGAATGCCCCAACGTCAATAAGGTGTGCCCCACCGTCAATGAGGAGTTCCCCATATAAACTAGGGTGCCCCCAGTCAATTCAGAGTGACCCCATTCTATTATGAGTGCACCCTGTCAATGAGGAGTGCCCGCTGCAAATTAGGAGTCCCCCATGTCAATTTGAGTGCAACCTACGAATTGGAGTGCCACGTGTCGATTGGAGTGCCCCCTGTCAATTAGAGTGACAGCACCACCCCGTCAATTGGAGTGTCCTCTGTCAATGCGGCTTGCCCCCTGTCAATGAGGAGTGCCCCCTGTCAATGAGGAGTGACCCTGTCAAGAAGGGGCGCACCTTGTCAATGAAGACATCACCCTGTCAATGAGGAGTGCCCCACCGTAAATGAGGAGTGCCGCAGCATCCATGCGAGGTGCCCCTCTCAATGAGGAGCGCCCGCTGTCAATGGGGAGTGCACCCTGTCGATTAGGAGTACCTCCTGACGATTAGGAGTACCCCCTGTCAATAAGGAGTGGCCCCTGTCAATTAAGAGTACCCGCTTGCAATTAGGAGTGCCGCTTGTCAGTTTGGAGCTCCCACAGTCAGTTAGGAGTGCCCCGTGTTAAGTAGGATTGCTCCCTGTCAATTTGGAGTGACCCCTGTCAATTAGGAGTGCCCCTTTCAATTATGAGGGCCCCATATCAATTGCGAGGTCCCCCTCACATTCAGCAGTGCCCCATGTCAATTAAAAGTTCCCCCTGTCAATGAAGAGTGCCCCCTGTTAATGAGGAGTGCCCCCTGTAAATGAGGATTGCCTACTGTCAATTAGTTCTGTCCCCTGTCAATTAGGATAGCGCCTTGTCAATTAGGAGCCCCCCCCTGTCAATTAGGAGTGGCTCCAGTAAATTAGGAGTGACCCCAGTCAATTAGGGGAGCCCCCTGTCAATTAACAGAGCCCCCTGTCAATGAAGGATTCACCCTGACAATGTGCAGTGCACCACCGTCAATGAGGAGTGCCCCCCCCATGAATGAGTAGTGCCCTCCCCCTCAATGAGGTTTCCCCCACGTCAAAGAGGAGTACCACCCCGTCAATGAGGAGTGCCGCACCATCCATGAGGAGAGCCCCACCATCAATGCGGAGTGCCCCTGTCAATATGGAGTGCCCCCTGTCAATGAGGAGTGCACCCTGTCAATGAGAAGTCCCCCCTGTGGATTAGGAATACTCCCTGTCAGTTCGTAGTGCCCCCTGTCAATTAAGAGTACCCCCTTGCAATTCGGAGTGCCGCTTGTTAGTTCGGAGCTTCCACTATCAGTTAGCAGTGCCCCCTGTCAATGTGGAGTTCCCCCTGTCAATTTGGAGTGCCCCCTGGCAAGTAGTAGTACCCCCTGCGAATTAGTAGTGCCCGCTGCCAATTAGGAGTGGCCCCTGTCAATTAGGAGTCCCCCATGTCAATTGGAGTACCCCCTGTCAATTGGAGTGCCCCATGTCAATTTGGAGTGCCCCCTGTCAATGAGGAGTGTGCCCTGTCAATGAGGAGTGCCCCCTGTGAATGAGGTGTGGTCCCTGTCAATGAAGTGTGCCACCTTTCAATTAGGAGTGTCCCCTGTCAATTAGGTCTCCCCTCTATCAATTAGGATTGCGCCTTGTCAATTAGGAGAGGCCCCTATCAATTTGGAGTGCCCCCTGTCAATTAGGAGAACCCCCTGTCAATGAGGACTTCACGCTGTCAATGAGGATTGCCCCACTGCCAATGAGGAGTGCCAACGTGTGAATGAGTGGTGCCCCCCTCCCCGTCTATGACGATTCCGCCCACGTCAATGAGGAGTGCCCCCACGTCAATGAGGAGTGCCCCCTGTCAATGGGGATTGCCCCTTCTCAATGAGGATCGCCCCCTGTCAATTATGAGTCCCCCCTGTCAGTGAGGAGTGCCCCATGTGAATGCGGAGTGCCCCCTTTCAATGAGGGAGCAAATATCCTGGCTGGGAATTTTGCTCGGGTGTTTCGGCAGGATTTAAACTGGTGTGGCAGGGCTGGGGGGGGGGGCGGGGTTGGGGAACAAAACAGTAGGCCAGTAAATACTGAGGCTGGGGTTGAGCTGGGGACCAGGGCAAGGCTAGCTAAGAAGAGGAACACTCTGGAGGAGGATGACCTGAATGGGCCTGGAGGTCTGGAGTGCATCTGCTTCAATGCGAGGGGCGTAAAGGGTAAAACAGACGAAGTTCGGGCCTTAATGCTTATGCGGAATTTGGATGTGCTTGCGGGGACGGAACCTTGGTTAAAAGGACAGAACTAGCAGCTGAATATTCCGGGGTTTAAGTGTTTTAGGCGAGACAGAGGAGGGGCTAAAAAAGGTGGGGGAGTAGCGATATTAGTTAAGGAGCATATTACCGCGGTGCAGAGGGTAGACAATTTAGAGGGGTCATGTACTGAGTCGCTGTGGGTGGAACTCAGAAACAGGAAGGGTGCAGTCACTATGCTGAGGGTGTACTACAGACCACCCAACAGCCCACGGGAAGTGGAGGAAAGGATATGTCAGGAGATTCTGGATAGGTGCAGATAAATAGGGTTGTTGCACTGGGGGACTTTAATTTCCCTGGCACCGACTGGAAAGTGCTTCGAGCTGGGGGTCCGGACGGGGAGGAATTTGTAAAATGCGTGCTGGAAGGGTCTTTGGAACAGTATGTAGATAGCCCGAATAGAGAGGGGGCTACACTGGACCTAGTTCTGGCAAATGAGCCCGGTCAGGTCGTCAAAGTTGCGGGAGGGGAACATGTGGCAAAAAGTGACCACAACTCTGTTAACTTTAGGATAGTATTGGACAAGGATGAGTACTGTCCGACGGGCAGGGTGCTAAATTGGGGGAAGGATAACTCTAGCCGGATTAGACAGGAATTGGTGGATGTTGATTGGGAGAGGGTGTTCGAGCGTAAGTCCGCGTCTGGCATGTGGGAGTCTTTTAAGGAACTATTGATAAGGCTGCAGGATAGGCATGTGCCTGTAAAAAGGAAAGATAGGAAAGGTAGGATTCGAGAGCCGTGGATAACCAGGGAAATTGAGGACCTGATTAAAATGAAAGGGAGGTGTACGTTTAAGTCCAGGCAACTGAAAACAGATGGAGCTCTGGAGGAATACAGAGAGAGTCGGAAAGAAGTCAAACGGGTAGTTAGAAGGGCAAAAAGAGGTCACGAAATGTTCTTGGCAGGCAGGATTAAGGAGAATCCTAAGGCATTCTATTCATACGTTCGGAACAAAAGAGTTGACAGGGAGAAAATCGGACCTCTCAGGGACAAAGGAGGGGAATTATCCTTAGAACCCAAGGGAATAGGGGAGATCCTAAATGAATACTTTGCATCGGTATTCACGAAGGAGAGGGGCGTGTTAACCGGGAGTGTCTCGGAGGGAGGTGTTGACCCGTTAGAGAAAATCTCCATTACAAGAGAGGAAGTGTTAGGTTTTTTAGGGAACATTAAAACTGACAAAGCCCCAGGGCCTGATGGCATCTATCCTCGACTGCTCAGGGAGACGAGAGATGAAATTGCTGGGCCTCTGACGGAAATCTTTGTCGCTTCTTTGGACACGGGTGAGGTCCCTGAGGATTGGAGGATAGCGGATGTGGTCCCATTGTTTAAGAAGGGTAGCAGGGATAACCCAGGAAATTATAGGCCAGTGAGCTTGACGTCCGTGGCAGGGAAGTTGTTTGAGAGGATTCTTAGAGACAGGATGTATGTGCATTTAGAACGGAACAATCTCATTAGTGACAGACAGCATGGTTTTGTAAGAGGGATGTCGTGCCTAACAAATTTGGTGGAGTTTTTTGAGGAAGTGACAAAAACGGTTGATGAAGGAAGGGCCGTGGATGTCGTCTATATGGATTTCAGTAAGGCATTTGACAAAGTCCCACATGGCAGGTTGGTTAAGAAGGGTAAGACTCATGGGATACAAGGAGAAGTGGCTAGTTGGGTGGAGAACTGGCTTGGCCATAGGAGACAGAGGGTAGTGGTCGAAGGGTCTTTTTCCGGCTGGAGATCTGTGACCAGTGGTGTTCCGCAGGGCTCTGTACTGGGGCCTCTGCTATTTGTGATATATATAAATGATTTGGAAGAAGGTGTAACTGGTGAAATCAGCAAGTTTGCGGATGACACGAAGTTGGCTGGACTTGCCGATCGCGAACAGCCTTGTCGGGCAATACAGCAGGATATAGATAGGCTGGAAAATTGGGCAGAGAGGTGGCAGATGGAGTTTAATCCGGATGAATGCGAAGTGATGCATTTTGGAAGAAGTAATGTCGGGAGGAGTTATACAATAAATGGCAGAGTCATCAGGAGTCTCGAAACACAGTGGGACCGAGGTGTGCAAAAGAAGGCATATGGTATGCTTGCCTTTATAGGACGGGGTATAGTGTATAAAAGCTGGAGTCTGATGATGCAGCTGTATAGAACGCTGGTTAGGCCACATTTGGAGTACTGTGTCCAGTTCTGGTCGCCGCACTACCAGAAGGACATGGAGGCGTTAGAGAGAGTTGAGAGAAGGTTTACCAGGATGTTGCCTGGTATGGAGGGTCTTCGCTATGAGGAGAGATTGGGTAAACTGGGGTTGTTCTCCCTGGAAATACGGAGAATAAGGGGAGAACTAATAGAGGTATACAAGATTATGAGGGGAATAGATAGGGTGAACAGTGGGAAGCTTTTTCCCAGGTCGGAGGTGACGATCACGACGGGTCACGGGCTCAATGTGAGAGGGGCGAAGTATAACTCAGAGATCAGAGGGACGTTTTTTACACAGAAGGTGGTGGGGGCCTCGAATGCGCTGCCAAGTAGGGTGGTGGAGGCGGGCACGCTGACATCGTTTAAGACTTACCTGGATAGTCACATGAGCAGCCTGGGAATGGAGGGATACAAACGATTTGTCTAGTTGGACCAAGGAGCGGAACAGGCTTGGCGGGCCGAAGGGCCTGTTTCCTGTGCTGTACTGTTCTTTGATCTTTGTTCTCTTTGTTCAAGGACAGCCCCCAGTCAATGAGGAGTTCCCCGTATCAATGAGGAGTGCCCCCCCCCGTCAACGAGGAGTGCCCCACCGTCAATGAAGAGTGCCCTCCCGTCAATGAGGAGTGCCCCCCCCGTCAATGAGGAGTGCCCCACCGTCAATGAAGAGTGCCGTCCCGTCAATGACGAGTGCCCCCACCGTCAATGCGGAGTGCCCCCTGTCAATGAGGAGTGCCCCTGTCAAATAGGAGTGACTCCCTGTCAATTAGGAGTGCCCCCCTGCCAATGAGGAGTGCCCCCTGTCAATGAGGATTGCCCGCAGACAATAAGGAATGGCCATGCCAATAAGGAGTGCACCCTGTCAATTAAGAGTGCCCCCTGCCAATTAGGAGTGCCCCCTTTCAATTAGGAGTGCCCCATTCAATTAAGAGGTCCCCCTGACAATTAGCAGTGCCCCATGTCAATTAGGAGTGCCCCATGTCAATTAGGAGTGCCCCCTCTCAGTTGGGTGGCCCCTGGCAATGAGGAATTCCCCTTGTCAATGTGGAGTGCCCCCCCCCCCCGTCAATTAGAGTGCGCCCCCATCAATGAGGAGTGCCCCACCGTCAATGAGGAATGTCCCACCGTCAATAAAGTGTACCCCAACCGTCAATGAGGAGCGCCCCAGGTAGATTAGGCGTGCCCCCAGTCAATTCGGAGTGCCCCATTCAATTATGAGTGCACCCTGTCAATGAGGAGTGCCCGCTGCCAATTAGGAGTACCCGCTGTCAATTAGTAGTACCGCATGTCAATTGGAGTGCACCCTATCAATTGGAGTGCCTCGTGTCTATTGGAGTGCCCCCTGCAATGGGAGTGCACCCCCACCGTCAATTGGAGTGTCCCCTGTCAATGCGGTGTGCCCCTTATCAATGAGGAGTGCCACCTGTTAATAAGCATTGCCCCCGTCAATTACGAGACTACCCTGTCAATTAGGAGTGCCCCCTTTCATATAGGAGTGCCCCTTGTCAGTTAGGAGCTCCCCCTGTCAATTAGGAGTGGCCCCAGTAAATTAGAAGTGACCCCTGTCAATTAGGAGTGTTCCCTGTCAATTAGGTGTCCCCCCTCTGATTTGGAGTGCTCTCCGTCAATTGGAGTGCCCACTGTCAATTGGAGTGCTCCCTGTCAATTGGAGTGCCCGCTGTCAATTGGAATGCCCCCGGTCAATTGGAGTGCCATCCGTCAATAGAAGTTCCCCCTGTCCATAAGGAGTGCCACCTGTCAATAAGGAGTGCACACTGTCAATGAGGAGTGCCTGATGTCAATTAGGAGTGCCCCATGTCAATTAGCCACGCCCCATGTCAATTTGGAGTGCCCATGTGATTGAGGAGTGCCCCCTGTCAATTAGGAGTGCCTCTGTCAATGGGTAGTGTACCCCGAAAGTTAGGAGTGTCCCCCGTCAATTAGGAGTGCCCCACCGTCAATGACGAGTGCCCCACCGTCAATGAGCAGTGCGCCCTGTCAATGAGAAGTGCCCCCTGTCAATGAGGAGTGCCTGCTGTCAATGAGGAGTCCCCCCGGTCAATGAGGAGTGGCCGCTGTCACCGAGGAGTGCCCCCTTTCAATTAGGAGTGCGCCATATAAATTACGAGCTCCCCCTGTCAATAAGGAGTGCCCACTGTCAACAATGAGTGTCCCTGACAATTAGCAGTGCCCCATATCAATTCGGAGTGCCCCCTGTCAATTGGGAGGCCCCTGACAAAGAGGAATTCCCCTTGGCAATGAGGAGTGCCACCCCCCGTGAATGAGGAGTGCGACACCGTCAATGAGGAATGCCCCACCGTCAATGAGTACCCCACCGTCAATGAGGAGTGCCCCGTATAAATAAGGAGTGCCCCCAGTCAAATAGGAATGCCCCCTGTCAATTAGGAGTGCCCCCTGTCAATGAGGAGAGCCCCCTGTCAATGAGGAGTGCCCCCTTTTAATTAGGAGTGCTGTTTGTCAGTTAGGAACTCCCACTGTCAGTTAGGAGTGCACCCTGTCATTTTGGAGTTTCCCCTGTCAATCTGGAGTGCCCGCTGCCAATTTGGAGTGACGCTGCGAATTAGCAGTGCCCCCTGTCAATTTGGAGTCCCCCTGTCAATTGGAGTGCCTGTTGTCAATTGGAGTGCCCCCTGTCAATTGCAGTGCCCCCTTTCAATTGGAGTGCCTCCTATCAAATTGAAGTGCCCCCTGTCAATAAGGAGTGCCCCACCGTCAATGCGGAGTGCCCCACCGTCAACGAGGAGTGCCTCTTGTCAGTTAGGAGCTCGCCCTGTCAGTTAGGAGTACCCCCTGTCAAATAGGAGTGCCCCCTGTCAATTAGGATTGCCCCCTGTCATTTTGGAGTGCCCCCTGCCAATTAGGAGTGAGCCCTGGCAGTTAGGAGTGCCCGCTGTCAAATTGGAGTTCCCCCTGTCAATTTGGAGTTCTCCCTGTCAATTTAGAGTTCCCAATGTCAATTAGTCGCGCCGCCTGTCAATTAGGACTGCCCCCTGCCAATTACGAGTGCTCCCTTACTATTTGGACTGCCCCCTGCCAAAGAGGAGTACGTCCTGTCAATTGGAGTGCCCCCTGCCAATTGGACTTCCCCCTGTCATTTGGAGTGCCCCCCTGTCAATTGGAGTGCCCCCTATCAATTGGAGTGCCCTCTGTCAATTAGGAGCGCCCCCTGTCAATTGGAGTACCACCAGTCAGTAAGGAGTGCCAGCAGTCAATAAGGAGTGCCTCCTGTCAATAAGGAGTGCCCCCTGTCAATGACGAGCGCCCCCTGTCAATAAGGAGTGCCCACTGTCAATAATGAGTGCCCACTGTCAATGAGGAGTGCCCCATGTGAATGAGGAGTGCCCCCTTTCAATGAGGACAGCACCCTGTCAATGAGGTGTTCCCCGTGGAAAATGAGGAGCGCCCCCTCCCCCCGTCAATGGGGAGTGCACCACCGTCAAGGAAGAGTGCCCCCCGTCAATGAGGAGAGCCCCCCACCGTTAATCGGGCGTGCCCCCTGTCAATGTGGAATGCCTCCTGTCACCTAGGAGTGACCCCTGTCAATGAGGAGTGCTCCCTGTTAATTAGGAGTGCCCCCTGTCAATGACGAGTGCCCCCTGTCAATGAGATGTGCCCACTGTCAATGCGGAGTGCCCCCTGTCAATTCGGAGTACCCCTTATCAGTTAGGAGATCCCCCTGTCCGTTAGAGTGCCCCCTGTCAAATAGGAGTACCCCCTGTCAATTTGGAGTCCCCCCTGTCAATTTGGAGTGCCCTCTGTCAATTTGGAGTACCCCCTGTCAACTAGACGTGCCCCCAGTCAATTAGTACTGCCCCCTGCCACATACGAGTGCCCCCTGTCAATTAGATGTGCCACATGCCAATGATGAGTGCCGCCTGTCAATTAGTAGTCCCCCATGTCAATTGGATTCACGCTCTCAATTAGGAGGCCCCTGACAATGAGGAGTGCCCCCTGTGAATGAGGAGTGGCCCTGTCAATTAGGAGTGCCCCCTTTCAATTAGGAGTGCCGCTTATCAATTACGTGCTCCCCATGTCAATTAGGAGTGCCCCCTGACAAGTAGCAGTGCCCCATGTCAATTACGAGTGCCCCATGTCAATTAGGAGTGCCCCACTGTCAATACGGAGTGCCCCCTGTCAATGAGGAGTGTCCACTTTCAATTAGGAGTACCCCCTTTCAATGAGGAGTGACCCATGTCAATTAGGAGTACCCCCTTTCAATTAGGAGTCCACCTTTTCAATTAGGAGCTCATTCCAGTCAATTAGGAGTGCCCCCTGTCAATTAGGAGTGCCCCCTGTCAATTAGGTGTTTCCCTGTCAATGAGGAGGTCCCTTGTCAATGGGAATTGCCCCCCCCCCGTCAATGAGGAGTGCCCCATGACAATGAGGAGTGCCCCCCTGTTACCTAGGATGGACCCCGGTGAATTTGGAGTGCCCCCCCTATCAATTAAGCTTGCCCCCTTGCCAATTAGGAGTGTCCACTGACAAGTAGGAATGCCCCCTGTCAATGAGGAGTGCCCCCTGTCAATGAGGAGTGCCCCCCCTGTCAATGAGGAGTGCCCCCTGTCAATGATGAGTGCCCCCTGACAATGAGGAGTGCCCCCTGTCAAAGAGGAGTGACCCGTGCCAATGAGGAGAGCTGCCTATCAATTCGGAGTCCCCCTCTCAATGAGGAGTTCCCCTTGTCAATGAAGAGTCGCCCCCCCCCCCCCCGTCAATGACGAGTGTCCCGACGTCAATGATGAGTGCCCATCCGTCAATGAGGAGTGTCTCCTGTCAATTTGGAGTTCCCCCCTTTAAGTACGGAGGGCCCCGTGTCAATGAGGAGTGTCCATTTCAATTAGGAGTACCCCCTTTCAAAGAGGAGTGCCGCCTGTCAATTAGGAGTACCCCCTTTCAATTAGGAGCACCCTTGTCAATGAGGAGCTCCCCCTGTCAGTTAGGACTGTCCCCTGTCTATTAGGAGTGCCCCTACTAATAAGAAGTGACCCCTGCCAATTCGGAGTGCCCCCTGTCAATGATGACTGCCCACTGTGAATGAGGAGAGCCCCCACTCAATGAGGGTTGCCCCCTGTCAATGAGGAGTGCCCCCCTGACAATGAGGAGTGCCCCCCTGTCACCTAGGATGGACCCCGGTCAATTTGGAGTGCTCCCCCTCACAATTAGACTTGCCCCCTGTCAATTAGGATTGTCCACTGTCAATTAGGAATGCCCCCTGCCAATGAGGAGTGCCCCCTGTCAATGAGGAGTGCTCCCCTGTCAATGAGGAGTGCCCCCTGTCAATGATGAGTGCCCCCTGTCAATTAGGAGTGCCCTCTGTCACAGAGGAGTGACCCCTGCAAATACGGAGAGCTACCTGTCAATTCGGAGTCCCCCCTGTCAATGAGGAGTTCCCCTTGTCAATGACGAGTGCCCCCCCCCCCCCCGGCAATAACGAGTGTTCCGACGTCAATGATGAGTTCCCCTCCGTTAATGAGGAGTGTCCCCTGTCAAATAGGAATGGCCCCTGACAATTTGGAGTGCCCCACTGTCAATACGGAGTGCCCCCTGTCAATGAGGAGTGCCCACTTTCAATTAGGAGTACCCCCTTTCAATGAGGAGTGACCCCTTTCAATTAGGAGTCCACCTTGTCAATTAGGAGCTCCTCCTGTCAATTAGGAGTGCCCCCTGACAATTTGGAGTGCCCCCTGTCAATTAGGTGTTTCCCTGTCAATGAGGAGGTCCCTTGTCGATGGGAATTGCCCCCCCCCCCCCGTCAATGAGGAGTGCCCCATGACAATGAGGAGTGCCCTCCTGTCACCTAGGATGGACCCCGGTCAATTTGGAGTGCCCCCCCCTATCAATTAGGCTTGCCCCCTGCCAATTAGGAGTGTCGACTGTCAATTAGGAATGCCCCCTGTCAATGAGGAGTGCCCCCTGTCAATGAGGAACGCCCCCCTGTCAATGAGGAGTGCCCCCTGTCAATGATGAGTGCCCCCTGTCAATGAGGAGTGCCCCCTGTCAAAGAGGAGTGACCCCTGCCAATGAGGAGAGCTGCCTGTCAATTCGGAGTCCCCCTGTCAATGAGGAGTTTCCCTTGTCAATGAAGAGTCGCCCCCCCCCCTCAATGACGAGTGTCCCGACGTCAATGATGAGTGCTCCTCCGTCAATGAGGAGTGTCTCCTGTCAATTAGGAGTGGCCCCTGTCAATTTGGAGTTCCCCACTTTAAGTACGGAGTGCCCCCTGTCAATGAGGAGTGTCCACTTTCAATTAGGAGTGCCCCCTTTCAAAGAGGAGTGCCCCCTGTCAATTAGGAGTACCCCCTTTCAATTAGGAGCACCCTTGTCAATGAGGCGCTCCCCCTGTCAGTTAGGAGTGTCCCCTGTCTATTAGGAGCGCCCCTACTAATTACAAGTGACCCCTGCCAATTAGGAGTGACCCCTGCCAATTCGGAGTGCCCCCTGTCAATGAGGACTGCCCACTGTGAATGAGGAGAGTCCCCTCTCAATGAGGGTTGCCCCCTGTCAATGAGGAATGCCCCCTGTCAATGAGGAGTGCCCCCTGTCAATGAGGAGTGCCACCTGTCAATTACGAATGCCCCCTGTCAATTAGGAATCTCCCCTGTCAATTAAGAGTGCCCTCTTACAATTTGGAGTGCACCTTGTCAATTAGGAGCTCCCCCTGTCAATTAGGAGTGGCCCCTTTAAATTAGGAGGTGCCCTTGTCAATAAGGTGTGCCCCCAGGTCTATAAGGCGTGCCGCCTTTCAATTAGGAATGCCCCTTGGTAATTAGGAGGACCCCCTGTCAGTTAGGAGAGCACCTGTCAACTAGGAGTGCCCCCTGTCAATGAGGAAAGCTCCCTGTCAATGAGGAGTGCCCCCTGTCAATATGGAGTGCCCCTATCAATGAGGAGTGCCCCCTGTCAATTAGGTTTGCCCCGTGTCAATTACGAATCTCCCCTGTCATGTAGGAGTGCCCCCTTTCATATAGAAGTGCCACTTGTTAATTAGAAGCGCCCCCTGTCAATTAGGAGTGGCCCCTGTAAATTAGGAGTGCCCCCTGTCAATAGGGAGTGCCCCCTGTCAATATGGAGGCCACTGTCAATTCGGAGTGCCCCCTAGTCAATGAGGTGTGCCCCTGTCAATGAGAAGTGCCCCCTGTCAATGAGGAGCGCCCCTTCTCAATTACGAATCTCCCTTGTCAGTTAGGAATGCCCCTTGTCAATTAGGATCTCCCCCTGTCAGTTAGGAGTGCCCGCTGGCAATTAGGTGTGACCCCTATCTATGAGGTATGCCTCCTGTCAATGAGGAGTGCCCCATGTCAATTAGGAGTACCCGCTTTGAATTAGGAGTGCCCCTTGTCAATTAGGAGCTCCCCCTGTCAGTTAGGATTGCCCCCTGTCACATAGGAGTGCCCCCTGGCAATGCGGAGTGCCCCCTGTCAATCAGGATTGCCCTCTGTCAATGAGGAGTGCCCCATGTCAATTTGGAGTACCCGCTTTCAATTAGGAGTGCCCCTTGTCAATTAGATATCCCCCCTGTCAGTTAGGAGTGCCCCCTGTCAATGTGGAGTGCCCCCTATCTATGAGGAGTGCCCCCTGTCAATGAGGATTGACCCCTGTCAATGAGGAGTGCCCCCTGTCAATTAGGATTGCCCCTTTCATATAGGAGTGCCCAATGTCAATGAGGAGCTCCCCCTGTCAATTAGGATGCGTCCCTGTAAATTAGGAGTGCCCTCTGTCAATAAGGAGTGCCCCCTGTCAGTAAGCAGTGCCCGCTTGTCACCTAGGAGTTACCCCTGTCAATTAGGCGTGCCCCCTGTCAATTAGGAGTGCCCCCCGTCAATGAGGAGAGTCCACTGTCAATTCGGAGTGCCCCCTTGTCAAAGAGGTGTGCCCCCTGCCAATGAGGAGTGCCCCCTGTCAATGAGGAGTGATCCCTGTCAATGAGGACTGCCGCCTCTCAATGAGGAGTGTCCCCTGTCAATTAGGATTGCCCCCTTTCTATTGGAGTGCCCCCTGTTAATTGGAATGCGCCCTGTCAATTCGAAGTGCCATCTGTCAGAAATGCGTGCCACCTGTCATAAATGCGTGCCCCCTGTCAAAAAGGAGTGCCCACTGTCAATTAGCAGTGCATCCTGTCAATTAGGAGTGCCCCCTGGCAATTAGGAGTGCCCACTGTCAGTTAGGAGTTCCCCTGTCAATGAGGAGGTCCCTTGTCAATGGAAATTCCCCCCCCCCCCGTCAATGAGGAGTGCCCCCTGACAATGAGGAGTGCCCCCCTGTCACCTAGGGTGGACCCCGGTCAATTTGGAGTGCTCCCCCTCTCAATTAGGCTTGCCCCCTGTCAATTAGGATTGTCCACTGTCAATTAGGAATGCCCCCTGCCAATGAGGAGGGCCCCCTGTCAATGAGGAGTGCTCCCCTGTCAATGAGGAGTGCCCCCTGTCAATGATGAGTGCCCCCTGTCAATTAGGAGTGCCCTCTGTCACAGAGGAGTGACCCCTGCAAATATGGAGACATTGACAGAGCGTACTCAAATTGACAGGGGGCACTCCTCATTGACCAGGGGCACTCCATTTAACACGGTGGCGCTCCAAATTGACAGGGGCACTCCTCATTGACAGGGAGCACTTCTCATTGACAGGCGGCACTCCCTTTTGACAGGGGGCAATCCTTATTTGCAGGGGGCACTCCAAATTGACGGGGCACTTAAATTGAGAGGGGGCGCTCCAATTAACAGGGGCTGCTCCAATTGACATGGGGAGCTCCTCATTGACAGTGGGCACTCCAATTGACACGGTTTCACTCCTAATTCACAGAGGACAGTGGCAGTCCTAACTGAAAGGGGGCAGTCCTCATTGACAGGGGGCACTCATCATTGACAGGGGGAACTCCTCATTGACAGGGGCACTCCAATTGACACAGTGGCACTCCTAATTGACAGGGGTACTCCTAATTGACAGCGGGCGCTCCTCATTGACATGGCTCGCTCCTATTTGGCAGGGGTCGCTCCTAATTGGCAGGGGGCGCTCCTAATTGACAAGGGGCGCTCCTATTTGTCAAGGAGTGCTCCTAACTGACAGTGGGCGCTCCTACCCTACAGGGGGCACTCCGAATTGAAAGGGGTCCTCCTAATTGAATGAGGGCACTCCTCATTGACAAGGGGCGCTCCACATTGATAGGGGGCACACCTCATTCACAGGGGGAACTCTTCATTGACATGGGGGCACTCATTACTGACAGGGGGAGTCTCCTCATTGACGCTGGGGCATCTCTCATTGAGGGGGGGGCTCTCATCATTGACTGGTATGCTCTCCTTATTGACGGGTGGACACTCCGCTTTGACGTGGGGGGAATCCTCATTGACGGGGATGCACTCCTCATTGACAGTGGGGCGCTCCTCTTTGAGAGGGGGGGGTAGCACTCCTCATTGACTGGGGACACTAAATATTGACTGGGGGAACTACCCATTGACAGGGAGCGCTCCTAATTGACAAGGGGAGCTCCTTATTCACAGGGGTCACTCCTCATTGACTTGGGGCACTCCTCATTGACTGGGGGTACTCCTCATTGACAGGGTGCAGTCCTCATTGACATGGGGATCTCCTAATTGACATGGGGCATTCCATATTGACATGAGGTACTCCTTTTTGACAGTGGGCACTCCTTATTGACAGGGGGCACTCCAATTGACAGGGAGTACTCCAATTGACAGAGGAACTCCAATTGACATTGGGAACACCTAACTGACAAGGGGCACTACTTATTGACAGGGGGCACTCCTAATTGACACGGGCAGATCTAATTGACAGCGGGCACTCCTCATTGACGGGGGGCACTCTTCATTGACAGTGGGCGCTCCTCATTGACAGGGGTCGCTCCTATTTGGCAGGGATCTCTCCTAATTGACAGCGGGCGCTCTTAATTGACAAGGGGCGCTCCTAATTGACAGGGGGCGCTCCTAACTGACAGGGGGCAGTCCTAATTGAAAGGGGGTACTCCTAATTGACTGCGGGCTCTCCTCATTGACAGGGGGCACTCCTCATTGACAGGGGGCATTCCTCATTGACAAGGGGCGATCGACATTGATAGGGGGCAATCCTCATTGACATGGGGCACTCGTAAATGACAGGGAGAGACTCCTCACTGACGTCGGGGCACCCCTCATTGACGGGGGGGGCACTCCTAATTGACTGTGGGCTCTCCTCATTGACGGTTGGGCACTCCTCTTTGACGTGGGGGGATCCTCATTGATGGGGGTGCACTCCACATTTACAGTGGGGCACTCCTCTTTGAGCGGGGGGGAGGGTCACTCCTCATTGACAGTGGACACTACATATTGACTGGGGGAACTCCTCATTGAATGGGAGCAATCCTAATTGACAGGGGGGCCTCCTAATTGCAAGGGGGCAATCCTCATTGAAAGGGGGCACTCCTCATTGACAGGGGGCACTCCTCATTGACAGAACGCACGCAAATTGACAGGGGGAACACCTCATTGAGAGGGGGCACTCCCTATTGACACGGGGCACTCAAATTGACAGGGGGTGCCCCAATTGACAGGGGGACTCCAATTGACATGGGGAACTCGTAACTGACAGGGGGCGCTCCTCATTGGCAGGGGGAACTCCTAATTGACAAGGGGCACTCGTAATTGGCAGGGGGCAGTCCGAATTGACAGTGTGCACGACTAATTGACAGGGGGTACTCCAAATTGACAGGGGGAACTCCAAATTGTCAGGGGTCAGTTCTAATAGTCAGGGGACGCTCTAAAATGACAGCGGGCACACCTAATTGACAGGGGGCACTCCTAGCTGACAGAAGGAGCTCCTAACTGACAAGGGGCACTCTTAATTGAAGGGGGGTAATCCTAATTGACAGGGGGCACTGCTAAATGACAGGGGGCACTCCTCATTAACCGGGGACACTCCTCTTTGACAGGGGGCAATTCTCATTGTCAGGGTGCACTCCGCATTGGCATCGGGCACTCCTTATAGACATGGGGCGCTCCTGATTTACAGGGGGCACTCCTAATTGACAGCTGGCACTCCTTATTGACAGGCGGCTCTCCAATTGACAGGGGGGGGACTCCAATTCACATGGGGAACTCCTAACTGACAGGGCGTACTCCAATTTGACAGGGGGCACTCGAGATTGACAGGGGAAACTCCAGGATGACAGGGGTCACTCCTAATTGTCAGTGGTCACTCCTAAATGGAAGGGGACATTCCTAATTGTCAGGGGTCACTCCTAATTGGGAGGGAACACTCCAAAATGACAGCGGGCACTCCTAATTGACAGGGGGCACTCCGAACTGACAGGGGGAGCTCCTTACTGACAAGGGGCATTCCTAAATGACACGGGACACTCCTAATTGACAGGCGGCACTCCAACGCGTCAGGGGACACTGCAACATGACAGCGGGCACTCCGAATTGACAGGGGGCACTCCTAGGTGTCAGGGGACACTGCAACATGACAGCGGGCACTCCTAATTGACAGGGGACACTCCCCACTGACAGGGGACGCTCCTAACTGACAAGGGGCACTACTAATTGAAACAGGGTACTCCTAATGGACAGGGGGCACTCCTCATTGACAGAGGGCACTCCTCATTGACAGGGGTGCAATCCTCATTGAAAGGGGGCACTCCTCATTACGAGGGGGCACTCCGCATTGACAGATGGAACTCCCTATTGACAGGGGGCACTCCAATTGACAGTGGGGACTCCTCATTGTCAGGGGGAACTCCTCAATGACAGAGCGCACTCAAATTGACAGGGGGAACACTTCATTGAGAGGGGGCACTCCATATTGGCAGCGGGCACTCATTATTGACAGTGGGCACTTCTAATTGACAGGGGGCACTCAACTTGACAGTGGGTGCCCCAATTGACAGGGGGTACTCCAAATGACACGGGGCACTCCAATTGACAGGGAGTGCTCCAATTGACAGGGGGTACTCCAAATTGACAGGGGGCACTCCTCATTGACAGAGGGCACTCTTCATTGACAGGGGGCAATCCTCATTGACAGGGGGCAATCCTCATTGACAGGGGTCACTCCGCATTGACAGGGGGGACTCCAATTCACATGGGGAACTCCTAACTGACAGGGGGTTCTTCAATTTGACAGGGGGCACTCGAAATTGACAGGGGAAACTCCAGGTTGACAGGGGTCACTCCTAATTGTCAGGGGGAACTCCTACTTGACAAGGGGCACTCGTAATTGGCAGGGGGCAGTCCGAATTGACAGTGTGCACGACTATTTGACAGGTTATACTCCAAATTGACAGGGGTAACTCCTAATTGTCAGGGGTCACTCCTAAGTGTCAGAGGACGCTCTAAAATGACAGCGGGCACACCTAATTGACAGGGGGCACTCCTAACTGACAGAGGGAGCTCCTAACTGACAATGGGTACTCTTAATTGGAAGGGGGTACTCGTAATTGACAGGGGCACACCTCATTGACAGGGGGCACTCCTCATTGACAGGGGGCACTCCTCATTGACAGGGGGCTGTCCTCATTGAAAGGTGGCACTCCTCATTGACAGGGGGCACTCCTCATTGACAGGGGGCACTCCTCATTGACAGTGGGCAATCCTCATTGTCAGAGTGCACTCATCATTGGAATCGGGCACTCCTAATTGAAATGGGGGCGCTCCTAATTTACAGGGGGCACTTCTAATTGACAGGGGGCACTCCTTATTGACAGGGGGCACTCCAATTGACAGGGGGGACTCCAATTCACATGCGGAACTCCTAACTGACAGGCGGTTCTTCAATTTGACAGGGGGCACTCGAAATTGACAGGGGAAACTCCAGGTTGACAGGGGTCACTCCTAATTGTCAGGGGTCACTCCTAAATGGCAGGGGAGACTCCAGAATGACAGTGGGCACTCCGAATTGACAGGGGGCACTTCGACCTGACAGGGGGATCTCCTAACTGACAAGGGGCATTCCAAAATGACAGGGTGTTGTAGGTAAAAAACTTCTGACACTATTAGTAGATCAAAATGCAGGTTTATTTTGACAATTGTGGGAGAAGTGAGGTTCCTAACATTGGACCCAGGGCTTCTCATCGAACACAAGTAAGAACAGAGTTCATATATGTCCCGGGCCCCGCCCTCATTACATTGCAATTCTCTAAGATGTCTGTCATTGTTCATGGTGAGATTCATGTTGTTTTAGCAGTATCTTCCTCTGCGTAGTTTGTTCGATCTCCAAGGCCACGATCGTTCGCCATTGCCTTGAAACAATATTACAGGTTTTGCACAAACAAGTTAACTAATCGACATACAGGTTGGTATAATACTTTACATCAGGATAAGATGAATAACGTATGATGAATATATATATTTGAATCTATGGTGATTCAAAGACAGAAGGCATACATGCCAACTCCATCGTGTTAAACAAAGGTACATAAAAATGGAGACTGTTTAGCTTATTTCGAGCTGGGTTAATTGCATTTCTTGATAACAAACGGAGACAGAGGAATAGCTGTTCCTATTATCTGGCACAGACATGAAAAACGCCGAACTCTGACAAAAACATGGACTCTGCAGTGTTTTAAACAAAATCACAGAGTTCGGGTCTTGCTGCTTAAGTGTGACAAGGGTCATTAACCCATTCCCGACTGCACTCCCCCATTCTGGTCGGATGCCAGGTCCAAACATGGCATTTATGACCTACTCAGAACCACATTGTATCGGGGAATGGGCCTCGCTCCTTAGTCGGGAGGTATGCCCCCTCCCCCTGTACACTTGCGACTGTCATAATTCGCGCTGTTACTTTTTTGCAACAGGCGTTCAATAATGCCATACAAACACAGCAAGTAATTACAATTACAATTGATACAATCAATCCATGCATCAGGTATGAACCCCACGACCCGCACCATTGCCCCAGCCAGCCCGGAGGGTTATAATCATGCTATTGGTTCCCTTCTTCCTGTATTGCTTTTGCTACTTATTTAATATGATCTGCTAAGCGAGTTATATTCTCCGAAGCTTCGGGAATATACGTACAGCATTCGAAGCCAACTATGGCACATGTTCCACCTTGGGAGGCTAGCACACAATCGAGTTCCAATCAGTTCTGTAACGCCACAGTCCGAATAGCTACGACCTCTGCTGACATTTCAGAGATGGCCGTGCTCACCTCCTCGAACCCATCCTTAGTCTTATTTGCAACTTTCTCTAGGGTTGTCGCCATCCGTATAAGTTCCTGTGCTGCCTTTGCTGTCCCAAAAAATGGGTAGGCTATCACGAAGAATCGTTCTGTCTCACTAATGGCTCGCTTAGCCCTAAGCAGGTGTATCTCGGGGCGGTCCCATAAGTCAATGTAATGGTGAACATAAGGCACCACATATGCCAAATAAAACGATCCTGTCCAATTCCACGGAAACCACGGATAGGCATTGTTTCCACAGACAAAATAGGTACCATTATATGCAGTCATCTCGCTTCCATAAGCGGAGGAGAGGCTAACCGGGACAGTGGCTATGGGGCACTGGATTGTGACCTGTATCATGGCCTCAGCGTCATCAGTGATATCAATCTGTTGTATACAGTAGCTACGGCCAACAGGTATGGTTCCATTTCTTATCAGGCAGATAGATCCCCTTTGTTTATTTTTCACAACAAAGTCGGGTGGGGAATCTGATCTGTTGTAGCTGGGCTGGTAATTCTTCTTAATGGACGATAAAGTGCACCCTCCGGCCCCTAGCCTTGAAACAACATCACTGTTGCTGATACCCTGCATAGTGGTACCCGATGGCGTTTTAAATGTCAGTTGCCTTGTCCCTTTCTGGGTTCCATTCCTTATTTAAAACCCATTCAATTACTTCTGGAGCTGATAAAGGGATAGGAAATAAGGGAATTCCTCCCTTTCCTCCGTGTATGGGAATGTGTGAACAGACCCAGCACTTGCTCAGGTTCGATTGTGATGCAAACAGATAAGACATATACACAAAGGTGTTCATACAATAGACAGAGCCATCATTACAGAGATGATCACTGTGCTTCACCCCTAACTCATAATTTTATATTCTCCTGCTTTGGGTAACAGGGCCAGGGTCGTGAGTATCAGCATGAGAAGCATCTTATCACTTACTAATATCCCGCGCGACCGTTATACAATGGTCCAAAGGCTATATCGCCCACGCGCGACACCGCAGATCCGCGAACCCGTTCAGCTTGTTTGGAGGTCACTCGTTGTTTGCTTATATATTATATCTAATTTGATCATTTGCTTGTCCATATTTGAAAGTGCAATATTTCAGCAGAAATGATCTTTCTCTCGACAGATTGTCTCATAAGGTCTCACAGATGTCAATAGTTTATGCTGTCAGACACCGCTCTGTAAAAACACAGATAACCGAAATGATGCAAGATTTCTGAGTCTGGCTGCAAAGCCAGTCTCCAACTCTTTTTCTGTCTCTCTCTCTCTCCAGTAAACCGGTTTCACCCCCTGTCATGTTAATATTAATTGTGCAAGATATTACAAATTACATCGGGTATTTCAAAACACTCTTAATTTAGTTTTAAATTAATCTGTTTCCATTTTTAGACTGAGCTCCAGATCAGAATTCCTTGCACTTTTAGAACAATAACAAGAGTTACTTGATTAGAAATGTTTTGGTTTGCTTCCTAGCTGGCTAGGTTCTAAGCTTTGCAGTGTTCTTAGATTTGGAAAACCTTGAACAATAGATAGAACAATTCCAATGGCAGTATATAATTTTAACTAGTTACACTATCAGAACTATCATCAATGTGAGATGATTTAAATGATGTAATTTGTTGCATGTTATCGGAACATCACACAAGTCTTGAATTTCATATCGGTAACTAACTGGCAACACAAGTTCCAATAATTCATGGTATTCAATGGTTGGCATCAAATGCAAATTAAAAATACTCAAGGACAACATCTTTATTTGTATTAACAACTGAGGTTTTAACTGATTAATCTCCTGCTGTAAATTGGGATAATCGGAACTACGATTCATTGATTTGATGGACTTTAAACTGACTCACAGACAGTATATTCACCTCATTCCTTTGTTCCTGCTTTTCTATTTTTCACAAAATTACTTATTTTTTTTAAAACTTCTCAACTACACTCTTATAATTTCAACTTCAAGACAAGGAAAGAGCACATGGTCCTTCCAAGGTCTAACTCCTTTCTCAACATTAAAACGAACAACAACAAAACATTCACGCAATCACGTTGTTAAACACACAGATACACATAGATACACATGGAAGCTTCCAACATTTATTCAGACTTAACACCTTAAACTGGGATGGAAGTAAAACATTTAAGAATACAGACCGTTGATTAACAGTCGCTTTTATGCTGCTGCCTTCCAAGCTGTAATTCAACTCAAAACAGAAGTAAATTCAAGAAATCTTATCACTTTAATCTTTAACCGTTTGTAACAAATACTTCCCCAGCATTTTCTTATCTCATTATTCCACTGAATTATTTCCCTCATCTCTAATTATATTGATTTGTCAATTTGGTATTATAGGCGGGCACTCCCTTTTAGCCCGTCTGTCATTTAATACAGTTTCATGGTTGATCCATGTAACACATTTTAATTATAGTGCATTATGGCAGGACAATAATTCCCAGTATGACACACGCACTCCCATTCTACCTTATGTAACTCCCTTCTCTGTTAAATTTTGACCATATCTTAAAATTACTGCAAGTCTTATAACTTAAAGGAACATAAACAAGTGATTAATCATCATTTCAAATACGCAGGAATAATTCTTTCTATTTATCTTTTCAACTTTAGTTCTATCAAAAATACATTTTCAAATTTAACAATAGCCTGATCCAAATAATCCATTGATTTTATCACTTTTAAATATCCCTACTAAAATAATTATCTTTACACAAGCAGATGCAGTAACTCTCCTTACGACTCTTCAGATGTAATCAAATGCTATTATTCCCACATTCCCCAAATCTCTGTCCGATGCCCCTGTTATAAAATTTATTAATTTATTAAACTCGCATTGATCTGCTATACCCCATTCCATCACATGAGGCTCTCGATCGCAATTACATCTTACATCTCTCTCTCTCTCTCCCTCCCTCGAGTGAGAGAAACTTACAACCTGCTTGTTTACTTTTAACCCTTTATTCCCCTTTTAACTGTTTTGTTGCGGTACTTGGTGTATTCCTTTAACTGAGTCCAATGCTTCCAGACACCCCTACCTTGCATATCTATGCAGGCACAGGTGTCTCCACTGATAATGACCTCATAGGGGCCTTTCCATTTGGGGGCAAATCCAGGTTTTCCTGGTAGTGTTTTTACCATAACCTTGCTGCCCGCCGGGGGTACCTCCGGGGTCTGTTCTAGTTTATTGTGCTCATCTATCACTATTTGTTTGTCCTGCACTGTTTTCCGCATATCTTTTAATTGGGAGCTTAACTCTAATACATATCGTCTAATCCTGTCTCGTAATGGGCCTACATCTGCATATTTCCGTGATCCATCCACAAACAGGACCAAATCTGTTGCCTCCAGGGGCGCATCTTTTATTCTACTCTCCTCTACGTCTTCGTCTACGTCCCCACATGAGTGGGGAGACCCTTCACCTAACATTCCTTCTGCGGGGTTCATTCCCATGTCTCGTACAATGGTGATGGACTTAGTGGGTGGGAGAAGCACTGCCTCCCACTTCGCCCTTCTCATGTTTGAGACAGACCGCAATTTTCCTGTGTTCAGCTTGTCCACCAAAGTATGTTTGGTGTGTAAAACAATATTCCCCGTCATTATGATGAGCTTGCTGACCTTTACTGCCCATGCCACTCAATCTAGAGCGGCTATACATCTGGGTAACCCGGTTGCTACGGGGCCCTCCACTGTGGAATAATAACCCACGGGTCGCTGTTTGTCCCCATGGACCTGTGTGACTACTGCCGAATAAAACCCCCCCTCGTTATTACAATAGATATGAAAATCTTTACTAGCGTCAGGCAGTCCAAGCCCTGGAGCCTTCATTTTTTCTACTTTTAGTTTACTATATGCCCTTTCCTGTTCTGATCCCCGTTCTATAACTTCTAGAGCGGGTTTCCCCCCTTTTACTAGCCTTTGTATTGGTTCGGCGAGCATTGCGAATTCTGGTATAAAGTTGCGGCTGTAATTAAACAACCCCAAAACCTTCCTTACCCTCGGTCGGTTACTGGTCTTGGCATTTCCTGTATGGCTGTTTTCCTATCCAACAGCATTTCTTTGGTCCCCTGGGATATCAGGTGTCCCAAATATAACAACTGCGCTTTCCCTATTTGGGCCTTCCTGGAGCTCGCCTTTAGTCCCTGTTCATCTAAGTGTTTCAGGACTGAGTATAGTGCCGTCTGGTGATTATCTACACTAGGTCAATGCCACCACTCCTGGTCATTCGTATCGGGATTTTGGAACAACATTGGCAAGCCTATTATCTCCGGTTTGTTATCTTTCCTTTGTTTGGCTTGCTGTTCTAATCTTTTTCTCGGTCCTGTCTTTCCTTTGATTCTCACATTCACTGATCCCTCTTCTTAATTGTTTTATTGTGGTAATTCTGTTCCAATAAGTGGGAGCATTCCCTAATACTCTCTGAATCTCTGTTTTACACTGGGTGACGGGTTTATAATTTTGCTTTTGGCCGCGCACCAGTTCCCCTCCGGGTGACTGATGCTGAGTTGTATTCTAGCACTTCCTACTCCTCTGGAGGAGCGGGTGGTCCCGGTGTGGACTCATTAGGAGGTAGAGGAACAGTTTCCTTTGTCTATTGTTTTTCTTCGAAGACTTGGTTTCGTTTCTCCAATTCTCTTATTCTGAATTCTAGTTCTCTGATCTTTTTTCTATCTTGCTCAATTAGTCCAGCTAACTGATGTATTAACAATACTCCTATCTTCTTTGCCTCGTTTCTCTTTTCTTTATATATCCACGTTTTCTGCTACTCTAAGGTCTGAGACGTATCCCAGCCATCCTTTTGCATCCTCTTTATTAATGCTTTTTTCTTTGATAAGTACACGTCAATGAGAGGACCTGCAGATCCCCTCATCCTTCATTATCTGCCATTTTGCAGACTTCACTACCCCCCTTTGGAGCCCTACAGTGCCTGACAAAGTGATCCAGTTTTCTACAATTATGACACGCACCCTTTGGTTTATCTTCTCTACTGTTTGCACGAACGTTTTCCTGTTTTATTTGTAGGTATGGTTTCTCATCTGGTCCATCTCTAATTCCAGATGCCCGTTCCACAAATTCATCATAAGTCTGGGTATTGAGAACTCCCATTTTAAGGATTTTTTGGTGAGCTGGCGACAGCCCGTCTTTAAATGCTTGTAAAAAGGCTCTATCTGTTCGGGCAGCTTCGGGTACTTCCCAACATTCTTGGTATATTCTAAAGAGTCGCTCCGCAAATTCATAGGCTCTTTCACCCCACCTTGTTGATTAACATTTAAATTTTTTCTTTGACATCAGCCCATTTCTTACCCGAGACTGAAACCTGTTCAATTAATCCAGCCAATTGATGAACTGAGAGAACTCCAATTTTCTTAGTTTTGTTTTTCTTTTCCTTTTCCAACCATTTTCGTTGTTGGTCTAGTGGATGGTCTAAATCCCATCCCCCTTTTATCATCTGTTTTATGAGTCTATCCCTCTTAGTCATGAATTCATTTATCAGGGACCCAGGGGGTCCCCACTGTCTTTGTCCCGCCATAACACTGATAAGTTTATACTCACCACCTGGAGTGACTAATTCTCCCTTCTCGCTCTCCCTCTCCCAGGTCGCTCTTAGCGGAGTCCGGTGATACCTGTAAAAGGGTTCATCAGATCCCTCCATACCACCGCTTATACTATTATTTTTAAGCCGGCTTTTCCTTAGAAGGCCTTTCCTTCTCACTCTTACACATGAAGGCATTTTCCTTCAAACCCCGGCGATCACTCAGACAGTCTCTATCTCACTCACGTCTAAACATCACACACTCTTATCACAGATGATTACCCACTGCATTTTGACCCACTCTATTTAGAGTTCGATAATCTATTCCGGTGTCCCGGACGTGGCCATTCGACCGGACCGTAAACAGATTATCCCGGACGAGCCCCCAATTGTTGTAGGTAAAAAACGTCTGACACTATTAGTAGATCAAAATGCAGGTTTATTTTGACAATTGTGGGAGAAGTGAGGTTCCTAACAGTGGACCCAGGGCTTCTCATCGAACACAAGTAAGAACAGAGTTCATATATGTCCCGGGCCCCGCCCTCATTACATTGCAATTCTCTAAGATGTCTGTCATTGTTCATGGTGAGATTCTTGTTGTTTTAGCAGTATCTTCCTCTGCGTAGTTTGTTCGATCTCCAAGGCCACGATCGTTCGCCATTGCCTTGAAACAATGTTACAGGTTTTGAACAAACAAGTTAACTAATCTACATACGGGTTTGTACAATACCTTATATCAGGATAAGATGAATAACGTATGATGAATATATATATATATATATATATATATGAATCTATGGTGATTCAAAGACAGAAGGCATACATGCCAACTCCATCGTGTTAAACAAAGGTACATAAAAATGGAGACTGTTTAGCTTATTTCGAGCTGGGTTAATTGCATTTCTTGATAACAAATGGAGACAGAGGAATAGCTGTTCCTATTATATGGCACAGACATGAAAAACACCGAACTCTGACAAAAACATGGACTCTGCAGTGTTCTCAACAAAATCACAGAGTTCGGGTCTTACTGCTTAAGTGTGACAAGGGTCATTAACCCATTCCCGACTGCACAGGGGACACTCCACACTGACAGGGGAAGCTCCTAACTGACAAGGGGCACTACTAATTGAAAGGGGGTACTCCAAAGTGACAGGGGGCACTCCTAAATGACAGGGGGCGCTCCAAATTGACAGGGGGCACTCCTCATTGACAGAGGGCACTCTTCATTGACAGGGGGCAATCGTCATTGACAGGGGGCAATCCTCATTGACAGGGGTCACTCAGCATTGACAGGGGGGACTCCAATTCACATGGGGAACTCCTAACTGACAGGGGTTACTCCAATTTGACAGGGGGCACTCGAAATTGACAGCGGAAACGCCAGGTTGACAGGGCTCACTCCTAATTGGCAGGGGACACTCCAGAATGATAGTGGGCACTCCAAATTGACAGGGGGCTCTCCGAACTGACAGGCGGATTCTCCAAACTGACAAGAGGGAGTCCAAAATGACAGGGGGCACTCCGAATTGACAGGGGGCACTCCTACGTGTCAGCGGACAGTGCAACATGACAGCGGGCACTCCTAATTGACAGGGGGCACTCCACACTGACAGAGGAAGCTCCTAATTGACAAGGGGCACTGCTAATTGAAAGGGTGTACTCCTCATTGACAGAGGGCACTCCTCATTGACAGGAGGCAATCCTCATTGAAAGGGTGCACTCCTCATTGATAGGGGCACTCCGCATTGACAGCGGGAACTCCCTATTGACATGGGGGAACTCCAATTGATAGTGGGGACTCCTCATTCACAGGGGGCACTCCAATTGACACGGTGGCACTCCTATATGCCAGGGGGAACTCCTACTTGACAGGAGCAGTCCCAATTGACACGGGCACTCTTAATTGACAGGGCGCACTCCTCATTGACAGGGGGAACTCCTCATTGACAGGGGGCACTCCAATTGACACAGTGGCACTCCCAATTGACAGGGGGCACTCCTAATTGACAGGGGCAGACACAATTGACAGGGGGCACTCCTCATTGACAGGGAGCACTCCTCATTGACAGCGGGCGCTCCTCATTTACAGGGGTCGCTCCTATTTGGCAGGGGTCGCTCATAATAGGCAGGGGGCGCTCCTAATTGACAAGGGGCGCTCCTAATTGACAAGGGGCTCTCCTAACTGACGGGGGCGCTCCTAACTGACATGGGGCACTCCGAATTGAAAGGGGGTAATCCTCATTGAAAAGGCGGCGTTCCACATTGTTAGGGGGCACACCTCTTTGACAGGGGGGACTCTTCATTGTCATGGGGGCACTCATAACTGACAGGGGGAGACTCCTCTTTGACGTTGGGGCACCCCTCGTTGACGGGGGGGGTCACTCATCATTGACAGGGGCGCTCTCCTCATTGACGTGTGGGCACTCCTCTTTGACGTGGGGGGAATTCTCATTGACAGGGATGCACTCCTCATTGATCGTGGGGCACTCCTAATTGAGCGGGGGGGGGAGGCACTCATCAATTACAGGGGACCCTAAGTATTGACTGGGGGAACTCCTCATTGACTGGGGGCACTCCTCATTGACAGGGTGCACTCCTCATTGGAATGGGGCCCTCCAAATTGACACGGGGTACGCCTAATTGACATGGGATATCCAAATTGACAGGAGGTACTCCTTATTGACAGGATGCACTCCTTATTGACACGGGGCTCTTCTAATTGACGGGGCACTCAAATTGATAATGGGCGCTCCAATTAACAGAGGGTACTCCAATTGACACGGGGCAATGCAATTGACAGGGAGTACTCAAATTGACAGGGGGACTCCAATTGACATGGGGACTCCTAACTGACAGGGGGCACTCCACATTGACAGGGGGCTGTCCTCATTGACAGAGGGAACTCCTTATTGACAGGGGGCACTCCAATTGACACCGTGGCACACCTAATTGACAGGGGGCACTCCTAATTGACAGGGGCAGATCTAATTGACAGCGTGCAGGCCTCATTGACAGCGGGCGCTCCTCATTGACAGGGGTCGCTCCGATTTGGCAGGGGTCGCTCCTATTTGGCAGGGGTCGCTCCTGATTGGCAAGGGGCGCTCGTAATTGAATCGGGGCGCTCCTAATTGACAGCGGGCGCTCCTAACTGACAGGGGCGCTCTTAACTGACTGGGGGCACTCGAATTGAAAGGGGGTACTCCTAATTGACTGTGGGCACTCCTCATTGACGGGGGCATTCCAATTGACCCGGTGGCACTCCTAATATACAGGGGGCACTCCTATTTGACAGGGGGCACTTCTTATTGACAGGGACACTCCTCATTGACAGGGGGCACTCCTGATTGACAGGGGGAAATCCTCATTGACAGGGGGAACTCCAATTTACACCGTGGCACTCCTAATTGACAGGGGCCACTCCTAATTGACAGGGGAAGATCTAATTGACAGCGGGCGCTCCTCATTGACAGGGGCTGCTCCTACCTGGCAGTCAATTGGCAGGGGGCGCTCGTAACAGAGAAGGGGCGCTCCTAATTGACAGGGGGCGTTCCTAACTGACAGGACGCGCTCCTAACTGACAGGGGCCACTCCGAAATGAAAGTGGGTACTCCTAATAGACTGAGGGCACTCCTCATTGACAGGGGGCACTCCACTTGACCCGGTAGCACTCCTTATTGACGGGGGCACTCCAAATTGACAAGTGACACTTCTAATTGACAGGGGCAGTCCTCATTGACATGGGGAACTCCTCATTGACAGGGGGGACTCCAATTTACACAGCGGCACTCCTAATTGACAGGGGCAGACATAATTGACAGGGGGCACTCCTCATTGACAGGGGCCACTCCTCATTGACAGCGGGCGCTCCTCATTGCCACGGGTTGCTCCTAGTTGGCAGGGGTCGCTCCAAATTGGCAGGGGGCGTCCCTAATTGACAAGGGGCGCTCATAATTGAAAGCGGGTACTCCTAGTTGTTTGCGGGCACTCCTCATTGACAGGGGGCACTCCTTATTTGCAAGGTGCCCTCCACATTGATATGGGGAAAACCTCATTGACAGGGGGAACTCTTCACTGACATGTGGGCACTCATACCTGACAGGGGGAGACTCGTCATTGACGGTGGGGCACCCCTCATTGACGTGGGGCGAATCCTCAGTGACGGGGATGCACCCCTCATTGACAGTGGGGCACTCCTCTTTGAGTGGGGGGGCACTCCTCATTGACAGGGGCACTAAATATTGACTAGGGGAACTCCTCATTGACAGTGGGGGCTCCTATTTGACATGGGGAGCTCCTCATTGACAGCGGTCACTCCTCATTGACTTGGGGCACTCCTCATTGACTGGGGGCACTCCTCATTGACAGGGTGCACTCCTCATTGGCATAGGGCCCTCATAATTGACATGGGGTACTCCTAAATGGCAAAGGGCATTCCATATTGACAGGAGGTACGCCTTATTGACAGTGGGCACACCTTATTGACAGGGAGCATCCCCTATTGACAGGGGACACTCCTTATTGAGAAGGGGCACTTCTAATTGATGGGGTACTGAAACTGATAGGGTGCGCTTCAATTAACAGGGGGTGCTCCAATTGACACGGGGCACTCCAATTGACTGGGAGTACTCCAATTGACATGGGGAACTCCTTACCGACAGGGGGAACTCCTAACTGACAGGGGGCACTACTCCTTGACAGGGGGCACTCCTCATTGTCAGGGGGAACTCCTCATTGACAGCGGGCGCTCCTCATTGACAGGGGGCGCTCCGAATTGAACGGGGGCACTCCTAATTGACTGAGGGCACTCCTCATTGACAGGGGACACTCCTCATTGACAGGGGGCAATCCTCATTAACAGGGGGCATTCCTCATGAAAAAGGGCGCTCCACATTGATAGGGGGCACACCTTATTGACAGGCGGCACTCCCCATTGACATGGCGAGACTCCTCATTGACGGGGGTCACTCATCATTGACTGGGGTGCTCTCCTCTTTGACGGGTGGGCACTCCTCTTTGACGTGGGGCGAATCCTCAGTGACGGGGATGCACCCCTCATTGACAGTGGGGCACTCCTCTCTGAATGGGGGGGGGCACTGCTCATTGACAGGGGCACTAAATATTGACTGGGGGAACTCGTCATTGACAGTGGGCGCTCCTAATTGACATGGGGAGCTCCTCATTGACAGCGGCCACTCCTCATTAACTTGGGGCACTCCTCATTGACAGGGGGCACTCCTCATTGACAGGGGGCAATCCTCATTAATAGGGGGCATTCCTCATTGACAATGGGCGCTCCACATTGATAGCGGGCACACCTCATTGACAGGGGGCACTCCTCATTGACATGGCGAGACTCCTCATTGACGGTGGGGCACCCCTCATTGACGGGGGGTCACTCATTATTGACTGGGGTGCTCTCCCCTTTGACGGGTGGGCACTCCTCTTTGACGTGGGGGGAGTCCTCATTGATGGGGGTGCACTCCTCATTGATAGTGGGGCACTCCTCTTTAAGCGGGGGGCACTCCTCATTTACAGGGGACACTAAATATTGACTGGGGGATCTCCTTATTGACAGGGGCGCTCCTAATTGACAAGGGGAGCTCCTCATTGACAGGGGCCTCCTCATTGACACGGGGCAGTCCTAATTGACAGGGGGCGCTCCTAATTACAAGGGGGCTCTCCTAATTGACAGGGGGCACTCCTCATTGACTTGGGGCACGCCTCATTGACTGGGGGCACTCCAAATTGACAGGGTGCTCTGCACATTGGCATGGGGCCTCCTAAATGACATGGGGTACTCCTAACTGACATGGGCCATTCCAAATTGACAGGAGGTACTCCTTATTGACAGTGGGCACTCCTTACTGACAGGGGGCACTCCCTATTGACAGGGGGCACTCCTTATTGACAGGGGGCACTTCTAATTGACGAGGCACTCAAATTGACAGGGAGCGCTCCAATTAACAGGGGGTACTCCAGTTGACACGGGGCACTCCAATTGACAGGATGTACTCCAATTGACAAGGGGACTCCAATTGACATTGGGAACTCCTCACTGACCGGGGGCACTCCTCATTGACTGGGGGCACTCTTCATTGACTGGGGGCTCTCCTCATTGACAGGAGGCGCTCCTCATTGACAGGGGCACTCCTCATTGACAGGGGGCACTTCTAATTGACGAGGCACTCAAATTGACAGGGAGCGCTCCAATTAACAGGGGGTACTCCAGTTGACACGGAGCATTCCAATTGACAGGGTGTACTCCAATTGACAGGGGGACTCCAGTTGACATGGGGACCTCATCACTAACAGGAGGCACTCCCCATTGACTTGGGGCACTCCCCATTGACTGGGGGCACTTCTCATTGACTGGGGGCACTCCTCATTGACACCGTGGCACTCCTCATTGACAGGGGGCACTCTAATTGACAGGATGTACTCCAATTGACATGGGGAACTCCTCACTGACAGGGGGCACTCCTCATTGACTGGGGGCACTCCTCATTGACTGGGGGCTCTCCTCATTGACAGGAGGCACTCCTCATTGACAGGGGCACTCCTCATTGACAGCGGGAGCTCCTAATTGACAGGGGGCACTCCTAATTGACATGGGGCACTGCTAATTGTCAGGGGGCACTCCTAATTGACAGGGGATGCTCCTAATTAATATGGGGAGCTCGTAATTGGTAAGGGGCACTCCTAATTGAAAGGGGGCACTCCTAATTGATAGGGTGCACTCCTAATTGAAGGTGGGCACTCATCTTTTATGGGGGGCACTCCTCATTGACAAGGGGAATTCCTCATGGACTGGGGCCTCCGAATTGACAGGGGGACTGGAATTGATATGAGGGACTCCAAATTGACAGCGGGCACTCATCATTGGCAGGGGGCAATCAACGAACAAATAACAATACAGCACAGCAACCGGCCCTTCGGCCCTCCAAGCCCGTGCCGCTCCATGTTCCAACTAGATCATTCTTTTGTATCCCTCCATTCCCACTCCGTTCATATGGCTATCAAGATAAGTCTTAAACGTTCCCAGTGTGTCCGCCTCCACCACCTTGCCTGGCAGCGCATTCCAGGCCCCCACCACCATCTGTGTAAAATATGTCCTTCTGATATCTGTGTTTTACCTCCCCCCTTCACCTTGAACCTATGACTCCTCGTGAACGTCACCCCCGTAATTGGCGGGGGTCAGTCCTAATTGACTGGGGGCCCGACTAATTGACAGGGGGTACTCTAAATTGACAGGCGGAACTCCAAGTTGACCGGGGGCACTCCTAATAGTCAGGGGTCCCTCCTAATTGGCAGGGGGGAATCCAAAATGACAGGGGGCACTCCTATTTGACAGGGGGCTCACGAACGGACAGGGGGAATCTCCTAACTGACAAGGGGCACTCCGAATTGAAAGGGGTTACTCCTAATTGACAGTGGGCTCCACTCATTGACAGGCGGCTCCTCTCATTGAAAGGGGGCAATGCTCATTGAGATGGGGCACTCCTCATTGACAGGAGGCTTTCCTAATTGACAGGGCCACTCCTCATTGACAGTGGGCACTCGGCATTGAAGGTGGGGCACTCCTCATTGACAAGGGGAATTCCTCATTGAGAGGGGCCACCCAATTGACAGTGGGCACTCCTAATTGACATGGGACACTGCTAATTGTCAGGGGGCACTCCTAATTCACATGGGGCACTACTAATTGACAGTGGGCACTCCTAATTGACAGGGGGCACCTCGAATTTACATGGGCAACTCCTAATTGACAGGGGGAGCTCCTAACTGACAAGGGACACTCCTATATGAAAGGGGGAACTCCTAATTGACAGGGGAAACTCGTAATTGACAGGGGGCAATCCTTATTGACAGTGGGCACTCCTCATTGACATGAAGTACTGCTAATTGTCAGGGGGCACTGCGAAGTGTCAGGGGGCACTCCGAATTGACATGGGGCACTCCTAGGTGACAGGGTGCACTCCTAATTGACATGGGGACCTCGTAATTGATAAGGGGCACTCCTAATTGAAAGGGGGGCACTCCTAGTTGACAGGGGCACTCCTTTTTGACAGGGCCACTCATCATTGACAGTGGGCACTCCACATTGACGGGGGGCACTCCTCATTGATAAGGGGAATTCTTCATTGACAGGGGCCTCCCAATTGACAGTGGGACTCCACTTGATATGAGGGATTCCTAATGGACAGGGGGGCACTCATCATTGGCATGGGGCACTCATAATTGGCAGGGGGCAGTCCGAATTGACAGGGGGTACTCCAAATTGACAGGCGGATATCCAAGTTGACCAGGGGCACTCCTAATTGTCAGGGGTCACTTCTAATTGGCAGGGGGCAATCCAACATGACAGGGGGCACTCCTAATTGACAGGGGGCTCTCTAACAAGGGGAGATCCTAACTGACAAGGGGCACTCCGAATTGACAGGAGGCACTCCTAATTGACAGTGATCACTCCTAGCTGGGGGGGGGGGGGGCACACCACATTGACAGGGGCACTCCTCATTGATGATTGGTCTCTCCTCATGGATGGTGCGGCACTCCTCATTGACGTTGGGTCACTCCTCATTGACGGGGGGGGGGAACTCCTCATTGACGTGGGGGGAATCCTCATTGACGGAGCGGACACTACTCATGCACGGGGGGGGGGCGGTGGGGGGGGGGGAGGCCGGGGGGGGGGGGTGCGGGGAGCACTCATCATTGACGGTGTGTCATTGCTCATTGACACGGTGAAGTCATCATTGACAGGGGGCTCTCCTATTTGACAGGGGTCACATCTAATTGATAGGTGCCATTACTAATTGACACGGGGCACTCCTAATTGACAGGCGACACACCCCATTTGCAGTGAACACTCCTCATTGAAAGGGGGCAGTCCTCATTGACTGGGAGCACTCCTCATTGATAAAGGGCATTCCTCCTTGACAGGGGGCACACCTCATTGACAGGGGGAACTCCTCATTGACAGTGGGCACTCCTAATTGATAGGTGCCACTCTTAATTGACAGGGGGAGCTCCTAATTGACAAGCGCTATCCTAATTGACAGAGGGCAGACCGAATTGACAGGGGCACTCCTAATTGATAGGCGGCACTCCTCAGTGACAGGGGTCAGTCCCCTTGACAGGCGACACTCCTCATTGACAGGGGGCATTCATACTTGACACGGGGCACTCCTCATTGCCATGGCGCACTCCTAATTGACAGTGGTCACTCCCCTTTCACGGTGGAGCACTCCTCAATTATTAGAGGTCACACCTCGTTGACGGTGGGTCACTCGTCCTTGACGTGGGGGAGGTGGGGCACTGCTCTTTGACAAGTGGAACTCTTCATTGACAGGGGCGTCCTAATTGACGGGAGCACTCCTAATAGACAGCACTTCAAATTTACAGGGGAACTCCCAATTGACAGGGGACACGCCTCATTGAGAGGGGGCACTCCTCATTGACGGTGGGCAGTCCAATTGTCGGGGGGGGGGGCTCTCCAATTGACATGGGGGACTCCTAATTGACGGGGCACTCCTCATTGACAGGGGGCACTCCTCATTGACAGGGGCACTACTCATTGACAGGGGGCACTCACATTGACTGTGGGGCACTCCTCATTCACTAGGGGTCACTCCTCATTGACGGTGCGGCTAACTGACCACTGTCCTAACTGAGAAGGGGAACTCCTATATGAAAGGGGGCACTCCTAATTGACAGGGGAGACTCGTAATTGACAGGGGGCAATCCTTATTGACAGGGGGCAATCCTCATTGACAGGGGGCAGTCCTCATTGACAGGAGGCACTCCTCATTTACAGGCCTCTCCTAATTTACAGTGGACACATCTTATTGACAGAGGGGCACTCCTATTTGAAAAGGGGGGCACTCCTAATTGACAGAGATCACTCCTAGTTGACGGGGGCCACTCCTCACTGAAAGGGGCACTCCGCGTTGATGATTGGTCTCTCCTCATGGATGGTCCGGCACTCCTCATTGACGTTGGGGCACTCCTCATTGACGGGGGGACACTCCTCATTGACGTGGGGGGAATCCTCATTGATGGGGCGGACACTACTCATTCACGGGGGGGAGGGGGGGCGGGGAGGGGCACTCCTCGTTGACGGTGGGGCACTGCTCATTGCCAGGGTGAAGTCTTAATTGACAGTGGGCTCTACTATTTGACAGGTGTCACACCTAATTGATAGGTGCCATTACTAATTGTCACGGGGCACTCCTAATTGACAGGCGACACACCCCATTTGCAGTGAACACACCTCATTGAAAGGGGGCAGTCCTCATTGACAGCGGTCACTCCTCATTGACAGGGGGCACTCCTAATTGATAGGTGCCACTCTTAATTGACAGGGGGAGCTCCTAATTGACAAGGCGCTATCCTAATTGACAGGTGGCAGACCGAATTGACAGGGGGCACTCCTAATTGGTAGCCGGCACTCCTCAGTGACAGGGGACAGTCCCCTTGACAGGCGACACTCCTCATTGACAGGGGACATTCATACTTGACAGGGGGCACTCCCCATTGCCATGTGGCACTCCTAATTGACAGTGGTCACTCCCCTTTCACGGTGGAGCACTCCTCAATGACTAGAGGTCACAACTCGTTGAAGGTGGGTCACGCGTCCTTGCCGGGGGGGGGGGGGGGGGCGGGGTTGGGTCACTGCTCTTTGACAAGGGGAACTCATCATTGACAGGGGCGTCCTAATTGACGGGAGCACTCCTAATAGACAGGTGGCACTTCAAATTTACAGGGGAACTCCCAGTTGACAGGGGACACGCCTCATTGAGAGTGGGCACTCCTCATTGACGATGGGCAGTCCAATTGTCGGGGGGGCACTTCAATTGACAGGGTGCACTCCAATTGACATGGGGTAGTCGTAATTGACAGGCGAATCACCCATTGGCAGGGGACACTCCTCATTGACAGGGGGCACTCCTCATTGACAGGGTGGACTCCTCATTGACAGGGGGCATTCCTCCTTGATAGGGGGCGCTCCTCATTGACAGGTGGCACTCCTCATTGACAAGGGGCACTCCTAATTGATAGGTGCCACTCCGAAATGACAGGGGGAGCTCCTAATTGACAAGGCGCACTTCTAATTTACAGGGGGCAGACCTAATTGACAGGGGGCACTCCTAATTGCGAGACGACACACCTCAGTGTCAGGGGACACCCCCATTGGCAGGCGGCACTCCTCATTGACAGGGGGCACTCCTCATTGACAGGGGGCATTTCTCCTTGACAGGGGAACCTCCTCATTGACAGGGGGCACTCCTCATTGACAGGGGGCACTCCTAATTGAAAAGGGGGGCACTCCTAATTGACAGGGATCACTCCTAGGTGACGGGGGCCACTCCTCATTGACAGTGGCACTCCGCGTTGATGGTGGGTCTTTCCTCATGGACGGTGCGGCACTCCTCATTGACGTTGGGGCAATCCTCATTGACGGGGGACATTCTTCCTTTACAGGGGCTCTCCTAATTTACAGTAGACACACCTCATTGACAGAGGGGCACACCTAATTGAAAAGGGGGGTACTCCTAATTGACAGGGATCACTCCTAGGTGACGGGGGCCAATTCTCATTGACAGGGGGCTGTCCTCATTGACAGGGGCACTCCGCGCTGATGGTGGGTCTCTCCTCATGGATGGTGCGGCACTCCTCATTGACGTTGGGACACTCCTCATTGACGTGGGGGGAATCTTCATTGACGGGGCGGGCACTACTCATTCACGGGGGGGGGGGCGACGTGGGGCGGGGGGGGGTGCGGGGAGCACTCCCCATTGACGGTGGGGTACTCCTCATTGACAGAGGGCACTCCTAATTGATAGGTGCCACTCCTAATTGACAGGGGGAAGCTCCTCATTGACAAGGCGCTATGCTAATTGACAGGGGGGACTCCTAATTGACAGTGGTCACTCCTCATTGATCAGGGATCACGCCTCGTTGACGGTGGGGCACTCGTCATTGAGGGGGGGGGGTGTAGTGCTCATTGACAAGGGGACTTCCTCATTAACAGGGGCGTCCTAATTGACAGGGGGCACTCCCAATTGACAGGGGGCACACCTAATTGACAGGCGACAAACCCCATCGGCAGGGGACACTCCTCAATGACAGGGGGCACTCCTCATTAACAGGGAGCACTCCTCATTGACAGGGGTCATTCCTCCTTGACAGGGGGCACTCCTAATTGACAGGGGACACTCCTAATTGATAGGCTGCACTCCTCAGTGACAGGGGTCAGTCCCCTTGACAGGCGACACTCCTCATTGACAGGGGGCATTCATTCTTGACACGGGGCACTCCTCATTGCCATGGCGCACTCCTAATTGACAGTGGTCACTCCCCTTTCACGGTGGAGCACTCCTCAATTATTAGAGGTCACACCTCGTTGACGGTGGGTCACTCGTCCTTGACGTGGGGGAGGTGGGGCACTGCTCTTTGACAAGTGGAACTCTTCATTGACAGGGGCGTCCTAATTGACGGGAGCACTCCTAATAGACAGCACTTCAAATTTACAGGGGAACTCCCAATTGACAGGGGACACGCCTCATTGAGAGGGGGCACTCCTCATTGACGGTGGGCAGTCCAATTGTCGGGGGGGGGGGCTCTCCAATTGACATGGGGGACTCCTAATTGACGGGGCACTCCTCATTGACAGGGGGCACTCCTCATTGACAGGGGCACTACTCATTGACAGGGGGCACTCACATTGACTGTGGGGCACTCCTCATTCACTAGGGGTCACTCCTCATTGACGGTGCGGCTAACTGACCACTGTCCTAACTGAGAAGGGGAACTCCTATATGAAAGGGGGCACTCCTAATTGACAGGGGAGACTCGTAATTGACAGGGGGCAATCCTTATTGACAGGGGGCAATCCTCATTGACAGGGGGCAGTCCTCATTGACAGGAGGCACTCCTCATTTACAGGCCTCTCCTAATTTACAGTGGACACATCTTATTGACAGAGGGGCACTCCTATTTGAAAAGGGGGGCACTCCTAATTGACAGAGATCACTCCTAGTTGACGGGGGCCACTCCTCACTGAAAGGGGCACTCCGCGTTGATGATTGGTCTCTCCTCATGGATGGTCCGGCACTCCTCATTGACGTTGGGGCACTCCTCATTGACGGGGGGACACTCCTCATTGACGTGGGGGGAATCCTCATTGATGGGGCGGACACTACTCATTCACGGGGGGGAGGGGGGGCGGGGAGGGGCACTCCTCGTTGACGGTGGGGCACTGCTCATTGCCAGGGTGAAGTCTTAATTGACAGTGGGCTCTACTATTTGACAGGTGTCACACCTAATTGATAGGTGCCATTACTAATTGTCACGGGGCACTCCTAATTGACAGGCGACACACCCCATTTGCAGTGAACACACCTCATTGAAAGGGGGCAGTCCTCATTGACAGCGGTCACTCCTCATTGACAGGGGGCACTCCTAATTGATAGGTGCCACTCTTAATTGACAGGGGGAGCTCCTAATTGACAAGGCGCTATCCTAATTGACAGGTGGCAGACCGAATTGACAGGGGGCACTCCTAATTGGTAGCCGGCACTCCTCAGTGACAGGGGACAGTCCCCTTGACAGGCGACACTCCTCATTGACAGGGGACATTCATACTTGACAGGGGGCACTCCCCATTGCCATGTGGCACTCCTAATTGACAGTGGTCACTCCCCTTTCACGGTGGAGCACTCCTCAATGACTAGAGGTCACAACTCGTTGAAGGTGGGTCACGCGTCCTTGCCGGGGGGGGGGGGGGCGGGGTTGGGTCACTGCTCTTTGACAAGGGGAACTCATCATTGACAGGGGCGTCCTAATTGACGGGAGCACTCCTAATAGACAGGTGGCACTTCAAATTTACAGGGGAACTCCCAGTTGACAGGGGACACGCCTCATTGAGAGTGGGCACTCCTCATTGACGATGGGCAGTCCAATTGTCGGGGGGGCACTTCAATTGACAGGGTGCACTCCAATTGACATGGGGTACTCGTAATTGACAGGCGAATCACCCATTGGCAGGGGACACTCCTCATTGACAGGGGGCACTCCTCATTGACAGGGTGGACTCCTCATTGACAGGGGGCATTCCTCCTTGATAGGGGGCGCTCCTCATTGACAGGTGGCACTCCTCATTGACAAGGGGCACTCCTAATTGATAGGTGCCACTCCGAAATGACAGGGGGAGCTCCTAATTGACAAGGCGCACTTCTAATTTACAGGGGGCAGACCTAATTGACAGGGGGCACTCCTAATTGCGAGACGACACACCTCAGTGTCAGGGGACACCCCCATTGGCAGGCGGCACTCCTCATTGACAGGGGGCACTCCTCATTGACAGGGGGCATTTCTCCTTGACAGGGGAACCTCCTCATTGACAGGGGGCACTCCTCATTGACAGGGGGCACTCCTAATTGAAAAGGGGGGCACTCCTAATTGACAGGGATCACTCCTAGGTGACGGGGGCCACTCCTCATTGACAGTGGCACTCCGCGTTGATGGTGGGTCTTTCCTCATGGACGGTGCGGCACTCCTCATTGACGTTGGGGCAATCCTCATTGACGGGGGACATTCTTCCTTTACAGGGGCTCTCCTAATTTACAGTAGACACACCTCATTGACAGAGGGGCACACCTAATTGAAAAGGGGGGTACTCCTAATTGACAGGGATCACTCCGAGGTGACGGGGGCCAATTCTCATTGACAGGGGGCTGTCCTCATTGACAGGGGCACTCCGCGCTGATGGTGGGTCTCTCCTCATGGATGGTGCGGCACTCCTCATTGACGTTGGGACACTCCTCATTGACGTGGGGGGAATCTTCATTGACGGGGCGGGCACTACTCATTCACGGGGGGGGGGGGGGCGACGTGGGGCGGGGGGGGGGTGCGGGGAGCACTCCCCATTGACGGTGGGGTACTCCTCATTGACAGAGGGCACTCCTAATTGATAGGTGCCACTCCTAATTGACAGGGGGAAGCTCCTCATTGACAAGGCGCTATGCTAATTGACAGGGGGGACTCCTAATTGACAGTGGTCACTCCTCATTGATCAGGGATCACGCCTCGTTGACGGTGGGGCACTCGTCATTGAGGGGGGGGGGTGTAGTGCTCATTGACAAGGGGACTTCCTCATTAACAGGGGCGTCCTAATTGACAGGGGGCACTCCCAATTGACAGGGGGCACACCTAATTGACAGGCGACAAACCCCATCGGCAGGGGACACTCCTCAATGACAGGGGGCACTCCTCATTAACAGGGAGCACTCCTCATTGACAGGGGTCATTCCTCCTTGACAGGGGGCACTCCTAATTGACAGGGGACACTCCTAATTGACACCGGGCACTCCTAATTGATAGGTGGAGTTTTTAATTGACAAGGCGCAATCCTAATTGACAGGGGGAACGCCTAATTGAAGGGCGACACATCTCATTGGCAGGGAACACTCCTCATTGACAGGCGGCAGTCCTCATTGACAGGGAGCACTCCTCATTGACAGAGGGCACTCCTAATTGATAGGTGCCACTCCTAATTGACAAGGCGCTATGCTAATTGACAGGGGACACTCCTACTTGACAGTGGTCACTCCTCATTGACTAGGGGTCACCCCTCGTTGACGGTGTGGCACTCGTCATTGAGGGGGTGGGGGGTACTGCTCATTGACAAGGGGACTTCCTCATTGACAGTGGCGCCCTAATAGACAGGGGGCACACCTAACTGACAGGGGGCACTCCAAATTGAGAGGCGACACACCCCATCAGCAGGGGACACTCCTCTTTGACAGGGGGCACTTCTCATTGACAGGGGGCACTCCTCATTGACAGGGGAAACTCCTAATTAATAGGTGCCACTCCTAATTGACAGGGGGAGCTCCTAATTGACCAGCCGCTATCCAAATTGACAGAGGGCAGACCTAATTGACAGGCGGCACTCCTCTAAAGCAGGGGGCACTCCTCATTGACAGAGGGCACTCCTTATTGACAGGGGGCACTCCTAATTGACAGTGGTCACTCCTCATTGACGAGGGGTCACTCCTCGTTGACGGTGGGGCACTCGTCATTCAGGGGGGGAGTGTAGTGCTCATTGACAAGGGGACCTCCTCATTAACAGGGGCGTCCTAATTGACAGGGGGCACTCCTAATTGACAGGGGGCACTCCTCATTGACAGGCGACAAACCCCATCGGCAGGGGACACTCCTCATTGACAGGGGGCACTCCTCATTAACAGGGAGCACTCCTCATTGACAGGGGGCATTCCTCCTTGACAGGGGGCACTCCTAATTGACAGGGGACACTCCAAATTGACACGGGGCTCTCCTAATTGAGAGGGGGAGATTTTAATTGACAAGGCGCAATCCTAATTTACAGGGGGCACTCCTAATTGAAAGGCGACACATCTCATTGGCAGGGAACACTCCTCATTGACAGAGGGTACGCCTCATTGACAGGGGGCACTCCTATTTGATAGGTGCCACTCCTAATTGACAGAGGTGCTCCGAATGGACAGGGCGCTATCCTAATTGACAAGGGGCACTCCTAATTGACAGGGGGCACTCCTAATTGACAGGCGGCAAACCCCATCGGCAGCGGACACTCCTCATTGACAGGGGGCACTCCTCATTAACAGGGAACACTCCTCATTGACAGGGGGCATTCCTCCTTGATAGGGGGCGCTCCTCATTGACAGGTGGCACTCCTCATTGACAAGGGGCACTCCTAATTGATAGGTGCCACTCCGAAATGACAGGGGGAGCTCCTAATTGACAAGGCGCACTTCTAATTTACAGGGGGCAGACCTAATTGACAGGGGGCACTCCTAATTGCGAGACGACACACCTCAGTGACAGGGGACACCCCCATTGGCAGGCGGCACTCCTCATTGACAGGGGGCACTCCTCATTGACAGGGGGCATTTCTCCTTGACAGGGGAACCTCCTCATTGACAGGGGGCACTCCTCATTGACAGGGGGCACTCCTAATTGAAAAGGGGGGCACTCCTAATTGACAGGGATCACTCCTAGGTGACGGGGGCCACTCCTCATTGACAGTGGCACTCCGCGTTGATGGTGGGTCTTTCCTCATGGACGGTGCGGCACTCCTCATTGACGTTGGGGCAATCCTCATTGACGGGGGACATTCTTCCTTTACAGGGGCTCTCCTAATTTACAGTAGACACACCTCATTGACAGAGGGGCACACCTAATTGAAAAGGGGGGTACTCCTAATTGACAGGGATCACTCCTAGGTGACGGGGGCCAATTCTCATTGACAGGGGGCTGTCCTCATTGACAGGGGCACTCCGCGCTGATGGTGGGTCTCTCCTCATGGATGGTGCGGCACTCCTCATTGACGTTGGGACACTCCTCATTGACGTGGGGGGAATCTTCATTGACGGGGCGGGCACTACTCATTCACGGGGGGGGGGGGGGGGCGACGTGGGGCGGGGGGGGGGGTGCGGGGAGCACTCCCCATTGACGGTGGGGTACTCCTCATTGACAGAGGGCACTCCTAATTGATAGGTGCCACTCCTAATTGACAGGGGGAAGCTCCTCATTGACAAGGCGCTATGCTAATTGACAGGGGGGACTCCTAATTGACAGTGGTCACTCCTCATTGATTAGGGATCACGCCTCGTTGACGGTGGGGCACTCGTCATTGAGGGGGGGGGTGTAGTGCTCATTGACAAGGGGACTTCCTCATTAACAGGGGCGTCCTATTTGACAGGGGGCACTCCCAATTGACAGGGGGCACACCTAATTGACAGGCGACAAACCCCATCGGCAGGGGACACTCCTCATTGACAGGGGGCACTCCTCATTAACAGGGAGCACTCCTCATTGACAGGGGTCATTCCTCCTTGACAGGGGGCACTCCTAATTGACAGGGGACACTCCTAATTGACACCGGGCACTCCTAATTGATAGGTGGAGTTTTTAATTGACAAGGCGCAATCCTAATTGACAGGGGGAACGCCTAATTGAAGGGCGACAGATCTCATTGGCAGGGAACACTCCTCATTGACAGGGAGCACTCCTCATTGACAGGGGTCTTTCCTTCTTGACAGGGGACAATCCTCATTGACAGAGGGTACTCCTCATTGACAGGGAGCACTCCTCATTGACAGAGGGCACTCCTAATTGATAGGTGCCACTCCTAATTGACAAGGCGCTATGCTAATTGACAGGGGACACTCCTACTTGACAGTGGTCACTCCTCATTGACTAGGGGTCACCCCTCGTTGACGGTGTGGCACTCGTCATTGAGGGGGTGGGGGGTACTGCTCATTGACAAGGGGACTTCCTCATTGACAGTGGCGCCCTAATAGACAGGGGGCACACCTAACTGACAGGGGGCACTCCAAATTGAGAGGCGACACACCCCATCGACAGGGGACACTCCTCTTTGACAGGGGGCACTTCTCATTGACAGGGGGCACTCCTCATTGACAGGGGAAACTCCTAATTAATAGGTGCCACTCCTAATTGACAGGGGGAGCTCCTAATTGACCAGCCGCTATCCAAATTGACAGAGGGCAGACCTAATTGACAGGCGGCACTCCTCTAAAGCAGGGGGCACTCCTCATTGACAGAGGGCACTCCTTATTGACAGGGGGCACTCCTAATTGACAGTGGTCACTCCTCATTGACGAGGGGTCACTCCTCGTTGACGGTGGGGCACTCGTCATTCAGGGGGGGAGCGTAGTGCTCATTGACAAGGGGACCTCCTCATTAACAGGGGCGTCCTAATTGACAGGGGGCACCCCTAATTGACAGGGGGCACTCCTCATTGACAGGCGACAAACCCCATCGGCAGGGGACACTCCTCATTGACAGGGGGCACTCCTCATTAACAGGGAGCATTCCTCATTGACAGGCGGCTGTCCTCATTGACAGGGAGCACTCCTCATTGACAGGGGCACACCTCTATGTCAGGCGACACACCTCATTGGCAGGGGACATTCCTAACTGACAGAGGGTACTCCTCATTGACAGGGAGGACTCCCCATTGACAGGGGGCACGCCTAATTGATAGGTGCCACTCGTAGTTGACAGGGGGAGCTCCTAATTTACAAGGCGCAGTACTAATTGATAGAGTGCAGAGCTAAGTGACAGGGGGCACTCCTAATTGACAGGGGACATACCTCATTGACAGGTTGCACTCCTAATTGATAGGTGCCACTCATAATTGACGGGGGGAGTTCCTAATTGACAAGGCGCTATCCTAACTGACAGGGGGCAGACCTAATTGACAGGCGTCACACCCCATTGGCATGGGACACTCCTCATTGACGTGGGGCACTCCACATTGACAGGGGGCTCTCCTGATCGACAGGGGGCATTCCTCCTTGACAGGGACCACTCCTTGTTGACAGGGGGCACTCCTCATTGACAGGGGGCACTCCTGATTTACATTGGTCACTCCTCATTGACTAGGGTTCACTCCTCGTTGACGGTGGGGCACTCGTCATTGAGGGGGGGGGGTTACTGCTCATTGACAAGGGGACTTCCTGATTGACAGGCCGTCCTAATTGACAGTGGGCACTCCTAATTGACAGGGGGCACTCCTAATTGACAGACGACACACCCCATCGGCAGGGGACACTCCTCATTGACAAGGGGAATTCTTCATTGACAGGGGCCTCCCAATTGACAGTGGGACTCCACTTGATATGAGGGATTCCTAATGGACAGGGGGGCACTCATCATTGGCATGGGGCACTCATAATTGGCAATGGGCAGTCCGAATTGACAGGGGGTACTCCATATTGACAGGCGGATATCCAAGTTGACCGGGGGCACTCCTAATTGTGAGGGGTCACTTCCAATTGGCAGGGGGCAATCCAACATGACAGGGGGCACTCCTATTTGACAGGGGGCTCTCTAACAAGGGGAGATCCTAACTGACAAGGGGCACTCCGAATTGACAGGAGGCACTCCTAATTGACAGTGATCACTCCTAGCTGGCGGGGCCCACTCCACATTGACAGGGGCACGCCGCATTGATGATTGGTCTCTCCTCATGGATGGTGCGGCACTCCTCATTGACGTTGGGGCACTCCTCATTGACGGGGGGGGAGCTCCTCATTGACGTGGGGGGATCCTCATTGACGGAGCGGACACTACTCATGCACGGGGGGCGGGGGGGGGGGGCGGTGGGGGGAGGGGAGGCAGGGGGGGGGGGCGGGGCGGGGAGCACTCATCATTGACGGTGTGTCACTGCTCATTGACACGGTGAAGTCATCATTGACAGGGGGCTCTCCTATTCGACAGGGGTCACATCTAATTGATAGGTGCCATTACTAATTGACACGGGGCACTCCTAATTGATAGGTGGAGTTTTTAATTGACAAGGCGCAATCCTAATTGACAGGGGGAACCCCTAATTGAAGGGCGACACATCTCATTGGCAGGGAACACTCCTCATTGACAGGCGGCAGTCCTCATTGACAGGGAGCACCCCTCATTGACAGGGGTCTTTCCTTCTTGACAGGGGGCACTCCTCATTGACAGAGGGTACTCCTCATTGACAGGGAGCACTCCTCATTGACAGAGGGCACTCCTAATTGATAGGTGCCACTTCTAATTGACAGGGGGAGCTCCTAATTGACAAGGCGCTATGCTAATTGACAGCGGACACTCCTACTTGACAGTGGTCACTCCTCATTGACTAGGGGTCACCCCTCGTTGACGGTGTGGCACTCGTCATTGAGGGGGTGGGGGGTACTGCTCATTGGCAAGGGGACTTCCTCATTGACAGTGGCGCCCTAATTGACAGGGGGCACACCTAACTAACAGGGGGCACTCCAAATTGACAGGCGACACACCCCATCGGCAGGGGACACTCCTCTTTGACATGGGGCACTGCTCATTGACAGGGGGCACTCCTCATTGACAGGGGGCACTCCTAATTAATAGGTGCCACTCCTAATTGACAGGGGGAGCTCCTAGTTGACCAGCCGCTATCCAAATTGACAGAGGGCAGACCGAATTGACAGGGGGCACTCCTAATTGACACGCGACAGACCTCAGTGACAGGGGACACTCCTCATTGACAGGCGGCACTCCTCTAAAGCAGGGGGCACTCCTCATTGACAGAGGGCACTCCTTATTCACAGGGGGCACTCCTAATTGACAGTGGTCACTCCTCATTGACTAGGGGTCACTCCTCGTTGACGGTGGGGCACTCGTCATTCAGGGGTGGAGTGTAGTGCTCACTGACAAGGGGACCTCCTCATTAAAAGGGGCGTCCTAATTGACAGGGGCCACTCCTAATTGACAGGGGGCACTCCTCATTGACAGGCGACAAACCCCATCGGCAGGGGACACTCCTCATTGACAGGGGGCACTCCTCATTAACAGGGAGCACTCCTCATTGACAGGGGGCATTCCTCCTTGACAGGGGGCACTCCTAATTGACAGGGGACACTCCGAATTGACACGGGGCTCTCCTAATTGAGAGGGGGAGATTTTAATTGACAAGGCGCAATCCTAATTTACAGGGGGCACTCCTAATTGAAAGGCGACACATCTCATTGGCAGGGAACACTCCTCATTGACAGAGGGTACTCCTCATTGACAGGGGGCACTCCTATTTGATAGGTGCCACTCCTAATTGACAGAGGTACTCCGAATGGACAAGGCGCTATCCTAATTGACAGGGGGCACTCCTAATTGACAGGGGGCACTCCTAATTGACAGGCGGCAAACCCCATCGGCAGCGGACACTCCTCATTGACAGGGGGCAGTCCTCATTAACAGGGAGCACTCCTCATTGACAGGGGGCATTCCTCCTTGACAGGGGGCACTCCTAATTGACAGGGGACACTCCTAATTGACACGGGGCACTCCTAATTGATAGGGGGAGATTTTAATTGACAAGGCACAATCCAAATTTACAGGGGGCACTCCTAACTGACAGGCGACACATCTCATTGGCAGGGAACAATCCTCATTGACAGGCGGCTGTCCTCATTGACAGGGAGCACTCCTCATTGACAGGGGCACAACTCTATGTCAGGATTCACACCTAATTGGCAGGGGACACTCCTAATTGACAGAGTGTACTCCTCATTGACAGGGAGGACTCCCCATTGACAGGGGGCACGCCTAATTGTTAGGTGCCACCTCCCTAGTTGACAGGGGGAGCTCCTAATTTACAAGGCGCAGTACTAATTGATAGAGTGCAGAGCTAAGTGACAGGTTGCACTCCTAATTGATAGGTGCCACTCATAATTGACGGGGGGAGTTCCTAATTGACAAGGCGCTATCCTCACTGACGGGGGCAGACCTAATTGACAGGCGTCACACCCCATTGGCATGGGACACTCCTCATTGACGGGGGGCACTCCTCATTGACAGGGGGCTCTCCTCATCGACAGGGGGCATTCCTCCTTGAAAGGGACCACTCCTTGTTGACAGGGGGCACTCCTCATTGACAGGGGGCACTCCTAATTTACATTGGTCACTCCTCATTGACTAGGGGTCACTCCTCGTTGACGGTGGGGCACTCGTCATTGACGGGGGGGGGGGTGTTACTGCTCATTGACAAGGGACTTCCTCATTGACAGGCGGTCCTAATTGACAGTGGGCACTCCTAATTGACAGGGGGCACTCCTAATTGACAGACGACACACCCCATCGGCAGGGGACACTCCTCATTGACAAGGGGAATTCTTCATTGACAGGGGCCTCCCAATTGACAGGGGGACTCCACTTGATATGAGGGATTCCTAATGGACAGGGGGCACTCATCATTGGCATGGGGCACTCATAATTGGCAGAGGGCAGTCCGAATTGACAGGGGGTACTCCAAATTGACAGGCGGATATCCAAGTTGACCGGGGGCACTCCTAATTGTCAGGGGTCCCTTCTAATTGACAGGGGGCAATCCAACATGACAGGGGGCACTCCTATGTGACAGGGGGCTCTTTAACAAGGGGAGATCCTAACTGACAAGGGGCACTCCGAATTGACAGGAGGCACTCCTAATTGACAGTGATCACTCCTAGCTGGCGGGGCCCACACGACATTGACAGGGGCACTCCGCATTGATGATTGGTCTCTCCTCATGGATGGTGCGGCACTCCTCATTGACGTTGGGGCACTCCTCATTGACGGGGGGGGGGGAACTCCTCATTGACGTGGGGGGGGAATCCTCATCGACGGAGCGGACACTACTCATGCACGGGGGGGGGGGCGGTGGGGGGGAGGCCGCGGGGGGGGGGGTGCGGGGAGCACTCATCATTGACGGTGTGTCACTGCTCATTGACACGGTGAAGTCATCATTGACAGGGGGCTCTCCTATTTGACAGGGGTCACATCTAATTGATAGGTGTCATTACTAATTGACACGGGGCACTCCTAATTGATAGGCGGCACACCTCATTTGCAGTGAACACTCCTCATTGAACGGGGGCAGTCCTCATTGACTGGGAGCACTCCTCATTGATAAAGGGAATTCCTCCTTGACACGGGGCACACCTCATTGACAGGGGGAACTCCTCATTGACAGTGGGCACTCCTAATTGATAGGTGCCACTCTTAATTGACAGGGGGAGCTCCTAATTGAGAAGCGCTATCCTAATTGACAGAGGGCAGACCGAATTGACAGGGGGCACTCCTAATTGATAGGCGGCACTCCTCAGTGACAGGGGTCAGTCCCCTTGACAGGCGACACTCCTCATTGACAGGGGGCATTCATACTTGACACGGGGCACTCCTCATTGCCATGGCGCACTCCTAATTGACAGTGATCACTCCCCTTTCACGGGGGAGCACTCTTCAATTACTAGAGGTCACACCTCGTTGACGGTGGGTCACTCGTCCTTGACGTGGGGGAGGTGGGGCCCTGCTCTTTGACAAATGGAACTCTTCATTGACAGGGGCGTCCTAATTGACGTGAGCACTCCTAATAGACAGCACTTCACATTTACAGGGGAACTCCCAATTGACAGGGGACACGCCTCATTGAGAGGGGGCACTCCTCATTGACGGTGGGCAGTCCAATTGTCGGGGGGGCACTCCAATTGACATGGGGGGCTCCTAATTGACGGGGCACTCCTCATTGACAGGGGGCACTCATTGACAGGGGCACTACTCATTGACAGGGGGCACTCCACATTGACTGTGGGGCACTCCTCATTCACTAGGGGTCACTCCTCATTGACGGTGCGGCTAACTGACCACTGTCCTAACTGAGAAGGGGAACTCCTATATGAAAGGTGGCACTACTAATTGACAGGGGAGACTCGTAATTGACAGGGGGCAATCCTTATTGACAGGGGGCACTCCTCATTGACAGGGGGCAGTCCTCATTGACAGGGGGCACTCCTCATTTACAGGCCTCTCCTAATTTACAGTGGACACATCTTATTGACAGAGGGGCACTCCTATTTGAAAAGGGGGGCACTCCTAATTGACAGCGATCACTCCTAGTTGACGGGGGCCACTCCTCACTGAAAGGGGCACTCCGCGTTGATGATTGGTCTCTCCTCATGGATGGTGCGGCACTCCTCATTGACGTTGGGGCACTCCTCATTGACGGGGGGACACTCCTCATTGACGTGGGGGGAATCCTCATTGATGGGGCGGACACTACTCATTCACGGGGGGGGGGGGCGGGGAGGGGCACTCCTCGTTGACGGTGGGGCACTGTTCATTGCCAGGGTGAAGTCTTCATTGACAGGGGGCTCTCCTATTTGACAGGTGTCACACCTAATTGATAGGTGCCATTACTAATTGACACGGGGCACTCCTAATTGACAGGCGACACACCCCATTTGCAGTGAACACACCTCATTGAAAGGGGGCAGTCCTCATTGACAGCGGTCACTCCTCATTGACAGGGGGCACTCCTAATTGATAGGTGCCACTCTTAATTGACAGGGGGAGCTCCTAATTGACAAGGCGCTATCCTAATTGACAGGTGGCAGACCGAATTGACAGGGGGCACTCCTAATTGGTAGCCGGCACTCCTCAGTGACAGGGGACAGTCCCCTTGACAGGCGACACTCCTCATTGACAGGGGACATTCATACTTGACAGGGGGCACAACATTGCCATGTGGCACTTCATATTGACAGTGGTCACTCCCCTTTCACGGTGGAGCACTCCTCAATGACTAGAGGTCACAACTCGTTGAAGGTGGGTCACTCGTCCTTGCCGGGGGGGGGGGGGGGGGGGGGGGGGGCGGGGTTGGGTCACTGCTCTTTGACAAGGGGAACTCATCATTGACAGGGGCGTCCTAATTGACGGGAGCACTCCTAATAGACAGGTGGCACTTCAAATTTACAGGGGAACTCCCAATTGACAGGGGACACGCCTCATTGAGAGTGGGCACTCCTCATTGACGATGGGCAGTCCAATTGTCGGGGGGGGCACTTCAATTGACAGGGTGCACTCCAATTGACATGGGGTACTCCTAATTGACAGGGGGCACTCATCATTGACAGGGGGCACTCCTCATTGACAGGGGGCAATACTCATTGACAGGGGGCACTCCACATTGACGGTGGGGCACTCCTCATTCACTAGGGGTCACGCCTCATTGACGGGGGGCAAACTGACCACTGTCCTAACTGAGAAGGGGCACTCCTATATGAAAGGGAGCACTCCTAATTGACAGGGGTGACTCGTAATTGACAGGGGGCAATCCTTAATGACAGGGGGCACTCCTCATTGACAGGGGGCAGTCCTCATTGACAGGGGGCACACCTCTTTTACAGGATATCTCCTAATTTACAGTAGACACACCTCATTGACTGAGGGGCACACCTAATTGAAAAGAGGGGCACTCCTCATTGACAGGGATCACTCCTAGTTGACGAGGGCCACTCCTCAGTGAAAGGGGCATTCCACGTTGATGGTGGGTCTCTCCTCATGGATCGTGCGGCACTCCTCATAGACGTTGGGGCTCTCCTCATTGACGGGGGGACACTCCTCATTGACGTGGGAGGAATCCTCATTGACGGGGCGGGCACTACTCATTCACGGGGCGGGGGGGGGGGGGGGGTGGGAGGCCGGGGGTTTGGGTGCGCGAGCACTCCTCATTGACGGTGGGACACTGCTCATTGACAGGGTGAAGTCTTCATTGACAGGGGGCTCTCCAGATTGACAGGGGTCACACCTAATTGATAGGTGCCACTCCGAATTGACAGGGGGAGTTCCTAATTGACAAGGCGCTCTCCAAATTGACAGGGGGCAGACCTAATTGACAGGGGGCACTCCTAATTGACAGGCGAATCACCCATTGGCAGGGGACACTCCTCATTGACAGGGGGCACTCCTCATTGACAGGGTGGACTCCTCATTGACAGGGGGCATTCCTCCTTGATAGGGGGCGCTCCTCATTGACAGGTGGCACTCCTCATTGACAAGTGGCACTCCTAATTGATAGGTGCCACTCCGAAATGACAGTGGGAGCTCCTAATTGACAAGGCGCACTTCTAATTGACAGGGGGCAGACCTAATTGACAGGGGGCACTCCTAATTGCGAGACGACACACCTCAGTGACAGGGGACACCCCCATTGGCAGGCGGCACTCCTCATTGACAGGGGGCACTCCTCATTGACAGGGGGCATTTCTCCTTGACAGGGAAACCTCCTCATTGACAGGGGGCACTCCTCATTGACAGGGGGCACTCCTAATTGAAAAGGGGGGCACTCCTAATTGACAGGGATCACTCCTAGGTGACGGGGGCCCCTCCTCATTGACAGTGGCACTCCGCGTTGATGGTGGGTCTTTCCTCATGGACGGTGCGGCACTCCTCATTGACGTTGGGGCAATCCTCATTGCCGGGGGACACTCTTCTTTTCCAGGGGCTCTCCTAATTTACAGTAGACACACCTCATTGACAGAGGGGCACACCTAATTGAAAAGGGGGGTACTCCTAATTGACAGGGATCACTCCTAGGTGACGGGGGCCAATCCTCATTGACAGGGGGCAGTCCTCTTTGACAGGGGCACTCCGCGCTGATGGTGGGTCTCTCCTCATGGATGGTGCGGCACTCCTCATTGATGTTGGGACACTCCTCATTGACGTGGGGGGAATCTTCATTGACGGGCCGGGCACTACTCATTCACGGGGGGGGGGGGCGACGTGGGGCGGGGGGGTGCGGGGAGCACTCCTCATTGACGGTGGGTTACTCCTCATTGACAGAGGGCACTCATAATTGATAGGTGCCACTCCTAATTGACAGGGGAAGCTCCTCATTGACAAGGCGCTATGCTAATTGACAGGGGGGACTCCTAATTGACAGTGGTCACTCCTCATTGATTAGGGGTCACTCCTCGTTGACGGTGGGGCACTCGTCATTGGGGGGGGGTGTAGTGCTCATTGACAAGGGGACTTCCTCATTAACATAGGCGTCCTAATTGACAGGGGGCACTCCTAATTGACAGGGGGCACACCTAATTGACAGGCGACAAACCCCATCGGCAGGGGACACTCCTCATTGACAGGGGGCACTCCTCATTAACAGGGAGCACTCCTCATTGACAGGGGTCATTCCTCCTTGACAGGGGGCACTCCAAATTGACAGGGGACACTCCTAATTGACACCGGGCACTCCTAATTGATAGGTGGAGTTTTTAATTGACAATGCGCAATCCTAATTGACAGGGGGATCCCCTAATTGAAGGGCGACACATCTCATTGGCAGGGAACACTCCTCATTGACAGGCGGCAGTCCTCATTGACAGGGAGCACTCCTCATTGACAGGGGTCTTTCCTTCTTGACAGGGGGCACTCCTCATTGACAGAGGGTACTCCTCATTGACAGGGAGCACTCCTCATTGACAGAGGGCACTCCTAATTGATAGGTGCCACTCCTAATTGACAGGGGGAGCTCCTAATTGTCAAGGCGCTATGCTAATTGACAGGGGACACTCCTACTTGACAGTGGTCACTCCTCATTGACTAGGGGTCACCGCTCGTTAACGGTGTGGCACTCGTCATTGAGGGGGTGGGGGTTCCTGCTCATTGACAAGGGGACTTCCTCATTGACAGTGGCGCCCTAATTGACAGGGGGCACACCTAACTGACAGGGGGCACTCCAAATTGAGAGGCGACACACCCCATCGGCAGGGGACACTCCTTTTTGACAGGGGGCACTCATCATTGACAGGGGGCACTCCTAATTGACAGGGGGCACTCCTAATTAATAGGTGCCACTCTTAGTTGACAGGGGGAGCTCCTAATTGACCAGGCGCTTTCCAAATTGACAGAGGGCAGACCTAATTGACAGGGGGCATTCCTAATTGACACGCGACAGTCCTCAGTGACAGGGGACACTCCTCATTGACAGGGGGCACTCCTCTAAAGCAGGGGGCACTCCTCATTGACAGAGGGCACTCCTTATTGACAGGGGGCACTCCTAATTGACAGTGGTCACTCCTCATTGACTAGGGGTCACTCCTCATTGACGGTGGGGCACTCGTCATTCAGGGGGGGAGTGTAGTGCTCATTGACAAGGGGACCTCCTCATTAACAGGGGCGTCCTAATTGACAGGGGGCACTCCTAATTGACAGGGGGCACTCCTCATTGACAGGCGACAAACCCCATCGGCAGGGGACACTCCTCATTGACAGGGGGCACTCCTCATTAACAGGGAGCACTCCTCATTGACAGGGGGCATTCCTCCTTGACAGGGGGCACTCCTAATTGACAGGGGACACTCCTAATTGACACCGGGCACTCCTAATTGATAGGTGGAGTTTTTAATTGACAAGGCGCAATCCTAATTTACAGGGGGATCCCCTAATTGAAGGGCGACACATCTCATTGGCAGGGAACACTCCTCATTGACAGGCGGCAGTCCGCATTGACAGGCAGCACCCCTCATTGACAGGGGTCTTTCCTTCTTGACAGGGGGCACTCCTCATTGACAGAGGGTACTCCTCATTGACAGGGAGCACTCCTCATTGACAGAGGGCACTCCTAATTGATAGGTGCCACTCCTAATTGACAGGGGGAGCTCCTAATTGACAAGGCGCTATGCTAATTGACAGGGGACACTCCTACTTGACAGTGTTCACTCCTCATTGACTAGGGGTCACCGCTCGTTAACGGTGTGGCACTCGTCATTGAGGGGGTGGGGGTTACTGCTCATTGACAAGGGGACTTCCTCATTGACAGTGGCGCCCTAATTGACAGCGGGCACACCTAACTGACAGGGGGCACTCCAAATTGAGAGGCGACACACCCCATCGGCAGGGGACACTCCTCTTTGACAGGGGGCACTCATCATTGACAGGGGGCACTCCTAATTGACAGGGGGCACTCCTAATTAATAGGTGCCACTCTTAATTGACAGGGGGAGCTCCTAATTGACCAGGCGCTTTCCAAATTGACAGAGGGCAGACCTAATTGACAGGGGGCACTCCTAATTGACACGCGACAGTCCTCAGTGACAGGGGACACTCCTCATTGACAGGCGGCACTCCTCTAAAGCAGGGGGCACTCCTCATTGACAGAGGGCACTCCTTATTGACAGGGGGCACTCCTAATTGACAGTGGTCACTCCTCATTGACTAGGGGTCACTCCTCATTGACGGTGGGGCACTCGTCATTCAGGGGGGGAGTGTAGTGCTCATTGACAAGGCGACCTCCTCATTAACAGGGGCGTCCTAATTGACAGGGGGCACTCCTAATTGACAGGGGGCACTCCTCATTGACAGGCGACAAACCCCATCGGCAGGGGCCACTCCTCATTGACAGGGGGCACTCCTCATTAACAGGGAGCACTCCTCATTGACAGGGGGCATTCCTCCTTGACAGGGGGCACTCCTAATTGACAGGGGACACTCCGAATTGACACGGGGCTCTCCTAATTGAGAGGGGGAGATTTTAATTGACAAGGCGCAATCCTAATTTACAGGGGGCACTCCTAATTGAAAGGCGACACATCTCATTGGCAGGGAACACTCCTCATTGACAGAGGGTACTCCTCATTGACAGGGGGCACTCCTATTTGATAGGTGCCACTCCTAATTGACAGAGGTGCTCCGAATGGACAATGCGCTATCCTAATTGACAGGGGGCACTCCTAATTGACAGGGGGCACTCCTAATTGACAGGCGGCAAACCCCATCGGCAGCGGACACTCCTCATTGACAGGGGGCACTCCTCATTAACAGGGAGCACTCCTCATTGACAGGGGGCATTCCTCCTTGACAGGGGGCACTCCTAATTGACAGGGGACACTCCTAATTGACACGGGGCACTCCTAATTGATAGGGGGAGATTTTAATTGACAAGGCACAATCCAAATTTACAGGGGGCACTCCTAATTGAAAGGCGACACATCTCATTGGCAGGGAACACTCCTCATTGACAGGCGGCTGTCCTCATTGACAGGGAGCACTCCTCATTGACAGGGGCACACCTCTATGTCAGGCGACACACCTTATTGGCAGGGGACACTCCTAATTGACAGAGGGTACTCCTCATTGACAGGGAGGACTCCCCATTGACAGGGGGCACGCCTAATTGATAGGTGCCACTCCTCGTTGACAGGGGGAGCTCCTAATTTACAAGGCGCAGTACAAATTGATAGAGTGCAGAGCTAAGTGACAGGGGGCACTCCTAATTGACAGGGGACATACCTCATTGACAGGTTGCACTCCAAATTGATAGGTGCCACGCATAATTGACGGGGGGAGCTCCTAATTGACAAGGCGCTATCCTAACTGACGGGGCAGACCTAAGTGACAGGCGTCACACCCCATTGGCATGGGACACTCCTCATTGACGGGGGGCACTCCTCATTGACAGGGGGCTCTCCTCATCGACAGGGGGCATTCCTCCTTGACAGGGACCACTCCTTTTTGACAGGGGGCACTCCTCATTGACGGGGGGCACTCCTAATTTACATTGGTCACTCCTCATTGACTAGGGTTCACTCCTCGTTGACGGTGGGGCACTCGTCATTGAGGGGGGGGGGGTTACTGCTCATTGACAAGGGGACTTCCTCATTGACAGGCCGTCCTAATTGACAGTAGGCACTCCTAATTGACAGGGGGCACTCCTAATTGTCAGACGACACACCCCATCGGCAGGGGACATTCCTCATTGACAGGGGGCACTCCTCATTGACAGGGAACACGCCTATTTGATAGGTGCCACTCCTAATTGACAGAGGTGCGCCTATTGGACAAGGCGCTATCCTAATTGACAGGTGGCAGACCTAATTGACAGGGGGCACTCCTAATTGACAGGCGACATACCTCAGTGACAGGGGACACTCCTCATTGTCTCGGGGTCACTCCTCATTGACGGCGGGGCTAACTGACCTCTCTCCTAACTTACAAGGGGCACCCCTATATGAAAGGCGGCACTCCTAATTGACAGGGGAGTCTCGTAATTGACGGGAGAATTCCTAATTGAAAGGGGGCACTTCTCATTGACAGGGGGCACTCCTAATTGACAGGGGACACCCCTCATTGACGTGGGGTGAATTTTCATTGACGGGGCGGGCACTACCCATTCAGGGGGGGGGGGCGGGCGGAGGAGGCCTGGGGGGGGGGGGAGGGGTTTGCGGGGAGCACTCCTCATTGACGGTGGGGCACTGCTCATTGACAGGGTGAAGTCATCATTGACAGTGGGCTCTCCAAATTGACAGGGGTCACAACTAATTGATAGGTGAATCTCCGAATTGACAGGGGGAGTTCCAAATTGACAAGGCGCTCTCAAAATTGACAGAGGGCAGACCTTATTGACAGGGGGCACTCCCAATCGACAGGCGACACACCCCATTGGCAGGGGACACTCCTCATTGACAGAGGACACTCCTCATTGACAGGGTGCACTCCTCATTAACAGGGAGCACTCCTCATTGACAGGGGGCATTCCTCCTTGACAGGGGGGACTCCTAATTGACAGGGGACACTCCTAATTGACAAGGGGCACTCCTAATTGATAGGGGCAGATTTTAATTGACAAGACGCAATCCTAATTGACAGGGGACTCTCCTAATTGAAAGGCGACACATCTCATTGGCAGGGAACACTCCTCATTGACAGGCGGCACTCCTCATTGACTGGGAGCACTCCTCATTGACAGGAGGCACACCTAAATGTCAGGCTACACAACTCATTGGCAGGGGACAATCCTAATTGACAGAGGGTACTCCTCATTGACAGGGAGCACTCCTCATTGACAGGGGGCACGCCTAATTGATAGGTGCCACTCCTAGTTGACAGGGGGAGCTCCTAATTTACAAGGCGCAGTACTAATTGATAGAGTGCAGAGCTAAGTGACAGGGGGCACTCCTAATTGACAGGGGACATAACTCATTGACAGGTGGCACGCCTAATTGATGGGTGCCACTCATAATTGACGGGGGGAGCTCCTAATTGACAAGGCGCTATCCTAACTGACAGGGGGCAGACCTAATTGACAGGCGTCACACCCCATTGGCATGGGACACTCCTCATTGACGGGGGGCACTCCTTATTGACAGGGGGCTCTCCTCATTGACAGGGGGCATTCCTCCTTGACAGGGACCACTCCTCGTTGACAGGGGGCACTCCTCATTGACAGGGGGCACTCCTAATTTACATTGGTCACTCCTCATTGGCTCGGGTTCACTCCTCGTTGACGGTGGGGCACTCGTCATTGAGGGGGGGGGGGGTTACTGCTCATTGACAAGGGGACTTCCTCATTGACAGGGCGTCCTAATTGACAGTGGGCACTCCTAATTGACAGGGGGCACTCCTCATTTACAGGGTGCAATCCTCATTGACAGGGGGCACTCCTCATTGACAGGGGGCACTCCTCATTTACAGAGGGCACTCCTAATTGATAGGTGCCACTCCTAATTGACAGGGGGCAGTCCTCATTGACTGGGGGTCACTCTTCGTTGACGTTGGGGCACTCGTCATTGGGGGGGGGGGGTGTAGTGCTCATTGACAAGGGGATTTCCTCATTAACAGGGGCGTCCTAATTGACAGTGGGCACTCCTAATTGAAAGGGGGCACTCCCAATTGACAGGCGACACACGCCATCGGCAGGGGACACTCCTCATTGACAGGGGGCACTCCTCATTGACAGAGAGCACTCCTCATTGACAGGGGCACACCTCTATGTCAGGCGACACACCTCATTGGCAGGGGACACTCCTAATTGACAGAGGGTACTCCTCATTGACATGGAGGACTCCTCATTGACAGAGGGCACGCCTAATTGATAGGTGCCACTCCTAGTTGACAGGGGGAGCTCCTAAATTACAAGGCGCAGTACTAATTGATAGAGTGCAGAGCTAAGTGACAGGGGGCACTCCAAATTGACTGGGGACATACCTCATTGACAGGTGACACTCCTAATTGATAGGTGCCACTCATAATTGACGGGGGGAGCTCCTAATTGAAAAAGCGCTATCCCAACTGACAGGGGGCAGACCTAATTGACAGGCGTCACACCCCATTGGCATGGGACACTCCTCATTGACGGGGGGCACTCCTCATTGACAGGGGGCTCTCCTCATTGACAGGGGGCATTCCTCCTTGACAGGGACCACTCCTCGTTGACAGGGGGCACTCCTCATTGACAGGGGGCACTCCTAATTTACATTGGTCACTCCTCATTGACTCGGGGTCACTCCTCGTTGAAGGTGGGGCACTCGTCATTGGGGGGGGGGGGTGTTACTGCTCATTGGCAAGGGGACCTCCTCATTGACAGGGCGTCCTAATTGACAGTGGGCACTCCTAATTGACAGGGGGCAATCCTAATTGACAGGCGACACACCCCATCGGCAGGGGACACTCCTCATTGACAGGGAGCACTCCTCATTGACAGGGGGCATTCCACCTTGAGAGGGGGCACTCCTCATTGACAGGGGGCACTCCTGATTGACAGGGGGCACTCCTATTTGATAGGTGCCACTCCTAATTGACAGAGGTGCTCCTAATGGACAAGGCGCTATCCTAATTGACAGGGGGCAGACCTAATTGACAGGGGGCACTCCTAATTGACAGGCGACACACCTCAGTGACAGGGGACACTCCTCATTGTCTCGGGGCCACTCCTCATTGACGGTGGGGCTAACTGACCTCTCTCCTAACTTACAAGGTGCACTCATATATGAAAGACGGCACTCCTAATTGACAGGGGAGACTCGTAATTGACGGGAGCAATCCTAATTGACAGGGGGCACTTCTCATTGACAGGGGGAACTCCTAATTGACAGGGGACACTCCTCATTGACGTGGGGTAAATTCTCATTGACGGGGCGGGCACTACTCATTCACGGGGGGGGGGGGGGGGCGGTGGGGGGAGGCCTGGGGAGGGAGTGGGGTTGCGGGGAGCACTCCTCATTGACGGTGGGGCACTGCTCATTGACAGGGTGAAGTCATCATTGACAGTGGGCTCTCCAAATTGACAGGGGGTCACAAATAATTGATAGGTGAAACTCCGAATTGACAGGGGGAGTTCCAAATTGATAAGGCGCTCTCCAAATTGACAGAGGGCAGACCTTATTGAAAGGGGCACTCCCAATCGACAGGCGGCACACCCCATTGGCAGGGGACACTCCTCATTGACAGAGGACACTCCTCATTGACAGGGTGCACTCCTCATTGACAGGGGGCATTCCTGCTTGACAGAGGGGGGTCCTCACCGACAGGAGGCACTCCTCATTGACAGGGGGCACTCCTCATTGACAGGGGGCACTCCTAAGTAATAGGTGCCACTCCTCACTGACAGGGGGAGCTCCTAATTGACCAGGCGCTATCCAAATTGACAGAGGGCAGACCGAATTGACAGGGGGTACTCCTAATTGACAGGCGACAGACCTCAGTGACAGGGGACAGTCCTCATTGACAGGCGGCACTCCTCTAAAGCAGGGGGCACTCCGCATTGACAGAGGGCACTCCTTATTGACAGGGGGCACTCCTAATTGACAGTGGTCACTCCTCGTTGACTAGGGGTCACTCCTCGTTGACGGTGGGGCCCTCGTCATTGAGAGGGGGGGTGTAGTGCTCATTGACAAGGAGATTTCCTCATTAACAGGGGCGTCCTAATTGACAGGGGGCAGTCCCAATTGACAGGGGGCACTCCTAATTGACAGCCGACAAACCCCATCGGCAGGGGACACTCCTCATTGACAGGGTGCACTCCTCATTAACAGGGAGCACTCCTCATTGACAGGGAGCATCCCTCCTTGACAGGGGCAATCCTAATTGACAGGGGACACTCCTAATTGATACGGGGCACTCCTAATTGATAGGGGGAGATTTTAATTGACAAGGCGCAATCCTAATTGACAGGGGGCACTCCTCATTGACGTGGGGTAAATTCTCATTGACGGGGCGGGCACTACTCGTTCACGGGGGGGGGGGGGGGGCGGTGGGGGGAGGCCTGGGGGGGGGGTGAGGGGGGTTGCGGGGAGCACTCCTCATTGACGGTGGGGCACTGCTCATTGACAGGGTGAAGTCATCATTGACAGTGGGCTCTCCAAATTGACAGGGGGTCACAACTAATTGATAGGTGAAACTCCGAATTGACAGGGGGAGTTCCAAATTGACAAGGCGCTCTCCAAATTGACAGAGGGCAGACCTTATTGAAAGGGGCACTCCCAATCGACAGGCGGCACACCCCATTGGCAGGGGACACTCCTCATTGACAGAGGACACTCCTCATTGACAGGGTGCACTCCTCATTGACAGGGGGCACTCCTAAATGTCAGGCGACACACCTCATTGGCAGGGGACACTCCGAATTGACAGAGGGTACTCCTCATTGACAGGGAGCACACCTCATTGACAGGGGGCATTCCTCCTTGACAGGGGGCACTCCGAATTGACAGGGGACACTCCTAATTGACACGGGGCACTCCTAATTAATAGGGGGAGATTTTAATTGACAAGGCGCAATCCTAATTGACAGGGGGCACTCCTAATTGAAAGGCGACACATCTCATTATGCAGGGAACACTCCTCATTGACAGGCGGCACTCCTTATTGACAGGGAGCACTCCTCATTGACAGGGGGCGCATCTAAATGTCAGGCGACACACCTCATTGGCAGGGGACACTCCTAATTGACAGAGGGTACTCCTCATTGACAGAGGGCACGCCTAATTGATAGGTGCCACTCCTAGTTGACAGGGGGAGCACCTAATTTAAAAGGCGCAGTACTAATTGATAGAGTGCAGAGCTAAGTGACAGGGGGCAATCCTAACTGACAGGGGACATACCTCATTGACAGGTGGCAATCCTAATTGATAGGTGCCACTCATACTTGACGGGGGGAGCTCCAAATTGACAAGGCGCTTTCCTTACTGACCGGGGGCAGACCTAATTGACAGGCGTCATACCCCATTGGCATGGGACACTCCTCATTGACGGGGGGCACTCCTCATTGACAGGGGGCTCTCCTCATTGACAGGGGGCATTCCTCCTTGACAGGGACCACTCCTCGTTGACAGGGGGCACTCCTCATTGACAGGGGGCACTCCTCATTGACAGGGGGCACTCCTAAGTTACATTGGTCATTCCTCATTGACGAGGGGTCACTCCTCGTTGACGGTGGGGCACTCGCCATTGAGGGGGGGGGGTTCTGCTCATTGACAAGGGGACTTCCTCATTGACAGGGCGTCCTTATTGTCAGTGGGCACTCCTAATTGATAGGTGCCACTCCTAATTGACAGGGGGCAGTCCTGATTGACTGGGGGTCACTCTTCGTTGACGTTGGGGCACTCGTCATTGGGGGGGGGGGTGTAGTGCTCATTGACAAGGGGATTTCCTCATTAACAGGGGCGTCCTAATTGACAGTGGGCACTCCTAATTGAAAGGGGGCACTCCCAATTGACAGGCGACACACGCCATCGGCAGGGGACACTCCTCATTGACAGGGGGCACTCCTCATTGACAGAGAGCACTCCTCATTGACAGGGGCACACCTCTATGTCAGGCGACACACCTCATTGGCAGGGGACACTCCTAATTGACAGAGGGTACTCCTCATTGACATGGAGGACTCCTCATTGACAGGGGGCACGCCTAATTGATAGGTGCCACTCCTAGTTGACAGGGGGAGCTCCTAAATTACAAGGCGCAGTACTAATTGATAGAGTGCAGAGCTAAGTGACAGGGGGCACTCCAAATTGACTGGGGACATACCTCATTGACAGGTGACACTCCTAATTGATAGGTGCCACTCATAATTGACGGGGGGAGCTCCTAATTGAAAAAGCGCTATCCCAACTGACAGGGGGCAGACCTAATTGACAGGCGTCACACCCCATTGGCATGGGACACTCCTCATTGACGGGGGGCACTCCTCATTGACAGGGGGCTCTCCTCATTGACAGGGGGCATTCCTCCTTGACAGGGACCACTCCTCGTTGACAGGGGGCACTCCTCATTGACAGGGGGCACTCCTAATTTACATTGGTCACTCCTCATTGACTCGGGGTCACTCCTCGTTGAAGGTGGGGCACTCGTCATTGGGGGGGGGGGGTGTTACTGCTCATTGGCAAGGGGACCTCCTCATTGACAGGGCGTCCTAATTGACAGTGGGCACTCCTAATTGACAGGGGGCAATCCTAATTGACAGGCGACACACCCCATCGGCAGGGGACACTCCTCATTGACAGGGAGCACTCCTCATTGACAGGGGGCATTCCACCTTGAGAGGGGGCACTCCTCATTGACAGGGGGCACTCCTGATTGACAGGGGGCACTCCTATTTGATAGGTGCCACTCCTAATTGACAGAGGTGCTCCTAATGGACAAGGCGCTATCCTAATTGACAGGGGGCAGACCTAATTGACAGGGGGCACTCCTAATTGACAGGCGACACACCTCAGTGACAGGGGACACTCCTCATTGTCTCGGGGCCACTCCTCATTGACGGTGGGGCTAACTGACCTCTCTCCTAACTTACAAGGTGCACTCATATATGAAAGGCGGCACTCCTAATTGACAGGGGAGACTCGTAATTGACGGGAGCAATCCTAATTGACAGGGGGCACTTCTCATTGACAGGGGGAACTCCTAATTGACAGGGGACACTCCTCATTGACGTGGGGTAAATTCTCATTGACGGGGCGGGCACTACTCATTCACGGGGGGGGGGGGGGGCGGTGGGGGGAGGCCTGGGGGGGGAGTGGGGTTGCGGGGAGCACTCCTCATTGACGGTGGGGCACTGCTCATTGACAGGGTGAAGTCATCATTGACAGTGGGCTCTCCAAATTGACAGGGGGTCACAAATAATTGATAGGTGAAACTCCGAATTGACAGGGGGAGTTCCAAATTGACAAGGCGCTCTCCAAATTGACAGAGGGCAGACCTTATTGAAAGGGGCACTCCCAATCGACAGGCGGCACACCCCATTGGCAGGGGACACTCCTCATTGACAGAGGACACTCCTCATTGACAGGGTGCACTCCTCATTGACAGGGGGCATTCCTGCTTGACAGAGGGGGCTCCTCACCGACAGGAGGCACTCCTCATTGACAGGGGGCACTCCTCATTGACAGGGGGCACTCCTAAGTAATAGGTGCCACTCCTCACTGACAGGGGGAGCTCCTAATTGACCAGGCGCTATCCAAATTGACAGAGGGCAGACCGAATTGACAGGGGGTACTCCTAATTGACAGGCGACAGACCTCAGTGACAGGGGACAGTCCTCATTGACAGGCGGCACTCTTCTAAAGCAGGGGGCACTCCGCATTGACAGAGGGCACTCCATATTGACAGGGGGCACTCCTAATTGACAGTGGTCACTCCTCATTGACTAGGGGTCACTCCTCGTTGACGGTGGGGCCCTCGTCATTGAGAGGGGGGGTGTAGTGCTCATTGACAAGGAGATTTCCTCATTAACAGGGGCGTCCTAATTGACAGGGGGCAGTCCCAATTGACAGGGGGCACTCCTAATTGACAGCCGACAAACCCCATCGGCAGGGGACACTCCTCACTGACAGGGTGCACTCCTCATTGACAGGGGGCATTCCTGCTTGACAGAGGGGGCTCCTCACCGACAGGAGGCACTCCTCATTGACAGGGGGCACTCCTCATTGACAGGGGGCACTCCTAAGTAATAGGTGCCACTCCTCACTGACAGGGGGAGCTCCTAATTGACCAGGCGCTATCCAAATTGACAGAGGGCAGACCTAATTGACAGGGGGTACTCCTAATTGACAGGCGACAGACCTCAGTGACAGGGGACAGTCCTCATTGACAGGCGGCACTCCTCTAAAGCAGGGGGCACTCCGCATTGACAGAGGGCACTCCTTATTGACAGGGGGCACTCCTAATTGACAGTGGTCACTCCTCGTTGACTAGGGGTCACTCCTCGTTGACGGTGGGGCCCTCGTCATTGAGAGGGGGGGTGTAGTGCTCATTGACAAGGAGATTTCCTCATTAACAGGGGCGTCCTAATTGACAGGGGGCAGTCCCAATTGACAGGGGGCACTCCTAATTGACAGCCGACAAACCCCATCGGCAGGGGACACTCCTCATTGACAGGGTGCACTCCTCATTAACAGGGAGCACTCCTCATTGACAGGGAGCATCCCTCCTTGACAGGGGCACTCCTAATTGACAGGGGACACTCCTAATTGATACGGGGCACTCCTAATTGATAGGGGGAGATTTTAATTGACAAGGCGCAATCCTAATTGACAGGGGGCACTCCTCATTGACGTGGGGTAAATTCTCATTGACGGGGCGGGCACTACTCGTTCACGGGGGGGGGGGGGGCGGTGGGGGGAGGCCTGGGGGGGGGCGAGTGGGGTTGCGGGGAGCACTCCTCATTGACGGTGGGGCACTGCTCATTGACAGGGTGAAGTCATCATTGACAGTGGGCTCTCCAAATTGACAGGGGGTCACAACTAATTGATAGGTGAAACTCCGAATTGACAGGGGGAGTTCCAAATTGACAAGGCGCTCTCCAAATTGACAGAGGGCAGACCTTATTGAAAGGGGCACTCCCAATCGACAGGCGGCACACCCCATTGGCAGGGGACACTCCTCATTGACAGAGGACACTCCTCATTGACAGGGTGCACTCCTCATTGACAGGGGGCACTCCTAAATGTCAGGCGACACACCTCATTGGCAGGGGACACTCCGAATTGACAGAGGGTACTCCTCATTGACAGGGAGCACACCTCATTGACAGGGGGCATTCCTCCTTGACAGGGGGCACTCCGAATTGACAGGGGACACTCCTAATTGACACGGGGCACTCCTAATTAATAGGGGGAGATTTTAATTGACAAGGCGCAATCCTAATTGACAGGGGGCACTCCTAATTGAAAGGCGACACATCTCATTATGCAGGGAACACTCCTCATTGACAGGCGGCACTCCTTATTGACAGGGAGCACTCCTCATTGACAGGGGGCGCATCTAAATGTCAGGCGACACACCTCATTGGCAGGGGACACTCCTAATTGACAGAGGGTACTCCTCATTGACAGAGGGCACGCCTAATTGATAGGTGCCACTCCTAGTTGACAGGGGGAGCACCTAATTTAAAAGGCGCTGTACTAATTGATAGAGTGCAGAGCTAAGTGACAGGGGGCAATCCTAACTGACAGGGGACATACCTCATTGACAGGTGGCAATCCTAATTGATAGGTGCCACTCATACTTGACGGGGGGAGCTCCAAATTGACAAGGCGCTTTCCTTACTGACCGGGGGCAGACCTAATTGACAGGCGTCATACCCCATTGGCATGGGACACTCCTCATTGACGGGGGGCACTCCTCATTGACAGGGGGCTCTCCTCATTGACAGGGGGCATTCCTCCTTGACAGGGACCACTCCTCGTTGACAGGGGGCACTCCTCATTGACAGGGGGCACTCCTCATTGACAGGGGGCACTCCTAAGTTACATTGGTCATTCCTCATTGACGAGGGGTCACTCCTCGTTGACGGTGGGGCACTCGCCATTGAGGGGGGGGGGGTTCTGCTCATTGACAAGGGGACTTCCTCATTGACAGGGCGTCCTTATTGTCAGTGGGCACTCCTAATTGTCAGGGGGCACTCCTTGTTGACAGGCGACACACCCCATCGGCAGGGGACATTCCTCATTTACAGGGGGCACTCCTCATTGACAGGGGGCATTCTTCCTTGAGACGGTGCACTCCTCATTGACAGGGGGCACTCTTCATTGACAGGGGGCACTCCTCATTGACAGGGGGCACTCCTATTTGATAGGTGCCACTCCTAATTGACAGAGGTGCTCCTAATGGACAAGGCGCTATCCTAATTGACAGGGGGCAGACCTAATTGACAGGGGGCACTCCTAATTGACAGGCGACACACCTCAGTGACAGGGGACACTCCTCATTGTCTAGGGGTCACTCCTCATTGACGGTGGGGCTAACTGACTACTCTTCTAACTTACAAGGGGCTCTCCTATATGAAAGGCGGCACTCCTAATTGACAGGGGAGACTCGTAATTGACGGGAGCAATCCTAATTGACAGGGGGCACTTCTCATTGACGTGGGGTGAATTCTCATTGACGGGGCGGGCACTACTCATTCACGGGGGGCGGGGGAGGAGGAGGCCTGGGGGGGGGGGGTTGCGGGGAGCACTCCTCATTGACGTTGTGCACTGCTCATTGACAGGGTGAAGTCATCATTGACAGTGGGCTCTCCAAATTGACAGGGGTCACAACTAATTGATAGGTGAAACTCCGAATTGACAGGGGGAGTTCCAAATTGACAAGGCGCTCTCCAAATTGACAGAGGGCAGACTATATTGACAGGGGGCACTCCCAATCGACAGGCGACACACCCCATTGGCAGGGGACACTCCTCATTGACAGGGTGCACTCCTCATTGACAGGGGGCATTCCTGCTTGACAGAGGGCGCTCCTCACCGACATGGGGCAGTCCTCATTGACAGGGGCCACTCCTCATTGACAGGGGGCACTCCTAATTAATAGGTGCCACTCCTAACTGACAGGGGGAGCTCCAAATTGACCAGGCGCTATCCCAATTGACAGAGGGCAGACCTAATTGACAGGGGGTACTCCTAATTGACAGGCGACAGAACTCAGTGACAGGGGACAGTCCTCATTGACAGGCGGCACTCGTCTAAAGCAGGGGGCACTCCTCATTGACAGAGGGCACTCCTTATTGACAGGGGGCACTCCTAATTGACAGTGGTCACTCCTCATTGAAAAGGGGTCACTCCTCGTTTACGGTGGGGCACTCGTCATTGAGAGGGGGGGTGTAGTGCTCATTGACAAGGGGATTTCCTCATTAACAGGGGCGTCCAAATTGACAGGGGGCATTCCTAATTGACAGGGGGCACTCCTAATTGACAGGGGACACTCCTAATTGACACGGGGCACTCCTAATTGATAGGGGGAGATTTTAATTGACAAGGCGCAATCCTAATTGACAGGGGGCACTCCGAATTGAAAGGCGACACATCTCATTGGCAGGGAACACTCCTCATTGACAGGCGGCACTCCTCATTGACTGGGAGCACTCCTCATTGACAGGGGGCACACCTAAATGTCAGGCTACACACCTCATTGGCAGGGGACAATCCTAATTGACAGAGGGTACTCCTCATTGACAGGGAGCACTCCTCATTGACAGGGGGCACGCCTAATTAATAGGTGCCACTCCTAGTTGACAGGGGGAGCTCCTAATTTACAAGGCGCAGTACTAATTGATAGAGTGCAGAGCTAAGTGACAGGGGGCACTCCTAATTGACAGGGGACATACCTCATTGACAGGTGGCACCCTAATTGAGAGGTGCAACTCATAATTGACTGGGGGAGCTCCTAATTGACAAGGCGCTATCCTAACTGACAGGGGGCAGAACTAATTGACAGGCGTCACACCCCATTGGCATGGGACACTCCTCATTGACGGGGGGCACTCCTAATTTACATTGGTCACTCCTCATTGACTAGGGGTCACTCCTCGTTGACGGTGGGGCACTCGTCATTAAGGGGGGGGAGGTTTTACTGCTCATTGACAAGGGGACTTCCTCATTGACAGGGCGTCCTAAGTGACAGTGGGCACTCCTAACAGACAGGGGACACTCCTAATTGACAGGGGGCACACCTAAATGTCAGGCGGAACACCTCATTGGCATGGGACACTCCTAATTGACAGAGGGTACTCCTCATTGACAGGGGGCACTCCTAATTAATAGGTGCCACTCCTAACTGACAGGGGGAGCTCCTAATTGACCAGGCGCTATTCAAATTGACAGAGGGCAGACCTAATTGAAAGGGGGTACTCCTAATTGAGAGGCGACAGAACTCAGTGACAGGGGACAGTCCTCATTGACAGGGGACATACTTCATCGACAGAGGGCACTCCTTATTGACAGGGGGCACTCCTAATTGACAGTGGTCACTCCTCATTGAAAAGGGGTCACTCCTCGTTTACGGTGGGGCACTCGTCATTGAGAGGTGGGGTGTAGTGCTCATTGACAAGGGGATTTCCTCATTAACAGGGGCGTCCTAATTGACAGGGGGCAGTCCTAATTGACAGGGGGCACTCCTAATTGACAGGGGACACTCCTAATTGACACGGGGCACTCCTAATTGATAGGGGGAGATTTTAATTGACAATCCTAATTGACAGGGGGCACTCCTAATTGAAAGGCGACACATCACATTGGCAGGGGACACTCCTAATTGACAGAAGGTACTCCTCATTGACAGGGAGCACTCCTCATTGACGGGGGGCACGCCTAATTGATAGGTGCCACTCCTAGTTGACAGGGGGAGCACCTCAGTTACAAGGCGCAGTACTAATTGATAGAGTGCAGACCTAAGTGACAGGGGGCACTCCTAATTGACAGGGGACATACCTCATTGACAGGTGGCACTCATAATTAATAGGTGCCACTCATAATTGACGGAGGGAGCTCCTAATTGACAAGGCGCTTTCCTAACTGACAGGGGGCAGACCTAACTGACAGGCGTCACACCCGATTGGCATGGGACACTCCTCATTGACGGGGGGCACTCCTCATTGACAGGGGGCTCTCCTCATTGACAGGGGGCATTCCTCCTTGACAGGGACCACTCCTCGTTGACAGGGGGCACTCCTCATTGACAGTGGACACTCCTAATTTACATTGGTCACTCCTCAATGACTTGTGGTCACTCCTCGTTGACGGTGGGGCACTCGTCATTAAGGGGGGGGGGAGGGGTACTGCTCATTGACAAGGGGACTTCCTCATTGACAGGGCGTCCTAATTGACAGTGGGCACTCCTAACAGACAGGGGGCACTCCTAATTGACAGGGGGCACACCTAAATGTCAGGCGGAACACCTCATTGGCAGGGGACACTCCTAATTGACAGAGGGTACTCCTCATTGACAGGGAGCACGCCTAATTGATAAGTGCCACTCCTAGTTGACAGGGGGAGCTCCTAATTTACAAGGCGCAGTACTAAGTGATAGAGTGCAGAGCTAAGTGACAGGGGGCACTCCTAATTGACAGGCGACACACCCCATCAGCAGGGGACACTCCTCATTGACAGGGGGCACTCCTCATTGACAGGGGGCATTCCTCCTTGGGAGGGGGCACTCCTCATTGACAGGGGGCACTCCTCATTTTCAGGGGGCACTCCTATTTGATAGGTGCCACTCCTAATTGACAGCGGGAGCTCCTAATGGACAAGGCGCTATCCTAATTGACAGCGGGCAGACCTAATTGACAGGGGGCACTCCTAATTGACAGGCGACACACCTCAGTGACAGGGGACACTCCTCATTGTCTAGGGGCCACTCCTCATTGACGGTGGGGCTAACTGACCTCTCTCCTAACTTACAAGGGGCACTCCTATATGAAAGGCGGCACTCCTAATTGACAGGGGAGACTCGTAATTGACGGGAGCAATCTTAATTAACAGGGGGCACTTCACATTGACAGGGGGCACTCCTAATTGACAGGGGACACTGCTCATTGACGTGGGGGGAATTCTCATTGACGGGGCGGGCACTACTCATTCACGCGGTGGGGGGGGGGGAGGAGGCCTGGGGATGGAGGGCGGTTGCGGGTAGCACTCCTCATTGACGGTGGGGCACCTTACATTGACAGGGTGAAGTCATCATTGACAGTGGGCTCTCCAAATTGACAGGGGTCACAACTAATTGATAGGTGTAACTCCGAATTGACAGGGGGAGTTCCTAATTGACAAGGCGCTCTCCAAATTAAAAGAGGGCAGACCTAATTGACAGGTGGCAATCCTAATTGACAGGCGACACACACCATTGGCAGCGGACACTCCACATTGACAGAGGACACTCCTCATTGACAGGGTGCACTCCTCATTGACATGGTGCAATCCTCATTGACAGGGGGCATTCCTCCTTGACAGAGGGCGCTCCTCGCTGACAGGGGGCACTCTTCATTGACAGGGGGCACTCCTCATTGACAGGGGGCACTCGTAATTAAATAGGTGCCACTCCTAATAGACAGGGGGACCTCCGAATTGACCAGGCACTATCCAAATTGACAGAGGGCAGAGCTAATTGACAGGGGGCACACCTAATTGACAGACGGCACTCCTCTAAAGCAGGGGGCACTCCTCATTGACAGAGGGCACTCCTTATTGACAGAAGGCACTCCTAATTGAGAGTGGTCACTCCTCATTGACTAGGGGTCACTCCTCGTTGACGGTGGGGCACTCGTCATTGAGGGGGAGGGGTTGTAGTGCTCATTGACAAGGGGACTTCTTCATTAACAGGGGCGTCCTCATTGACAGGGGGCACTCCTAAATGACAGGGCGCACTCCTAATTGACAGGCGACAAACCCCATCGGCAGGGGACACTCCTCATTGACAGGGGGCACTCCTCATTAACAGGGAGCACTTCTCATTGACAGGGGGCATTCCTCCTTGACAGGGGGCACTCCTAATTGACAGGGGACACTCCTAATTGTCACGGGGCACTCCTAATTGATAGGGGGAGATTTTAATTGACAAGGCGCAATCCTAATTGACAGGGGGCACTCCTAATTGAAAGGCGACACATCTCATTGGCAGGGAACACTCCTCATTGACAGGCGGCAGTCCTCATTGACAGGGAGCACTCCTCATTGACAGGGGGCACACCTAAATGTCAGGCGACACACCTCATTGGCAGGGGTCACTCCTAATTGACAGGGGGTACTCCTCATTGACAGGGAGCACTCCTCATTGACGGGGGCACTCCTAATTGATAGGTGCCACTCCTAGTTGACAGGCGGAGCTCCTAATTTACAAGGCGCAGTACTAATTGATAGAGTGCAGACCTAAGTGACAGGGGGCACTCCTAATTGACAGGCGACACACCTCAGTGACAGGGGACACTCCTCATTGTCTAGGGGTCACTCCTCATTGACGGTGGGCTTAACTGAATTCTCTCCTAACTTACAAGGGGCACTCCTATATGAAAGGCGGCACTCCTAATTGACAGGGGAGACTCGTAATTGACGGGAGCAATCCTAATTGACAGGGGGCACTTCTCATTGACGTGGGGTGAATTCTCATTGACGGGGCGGGCACTACTCATTCACGGGGGGCGGGGGCAGAGGAGGCCTGGGGGGGGGGGTGAGGGGGGTTGCGGGGAGCACTTCTCATTGACGGTGGGGCACTGCTCATTGACAGGGTGAAGTCATCATTGACAGTGGGCTCTCCAAATTGACAGGGATCACAACTAATTGATAGGTGAAACTCCGAATTGACAGGGGGAGTTCCAAATTGACAAGGCGCTCTCCAAATTGACAGAGGGCAGACCTTATTGACAGGGAGCACTCCCAATCGACAGGCGACACACCCCATTGGCAGGGGACACTCCTCATTGACAGTGGACACTCCTCATTGACAGGGTGCATTCCTCATTGACAGGGGGCATTCCTGCTTGACAGAGGGCGCTCCTCACCGACAGCGGGCACTCCTCATTGACAGGGGGCACTCCTCATTGACAGGGGGCACTCCTAATTAATAGTTGCCACTCCTAACTGACAGGGGGAGCTCCTAATTGACCAGGCGCTATCCAAATTGACAGAGGGCAGACCTATTTGACAGGGGGTATACCTAATTGACAGGCGACAGACCTCAGTGACAGGGGACAGTCCTCATTGACAGGCGGCCCTCCTCTAAAGCAGGGGGCACTCCTCAGTGACAGAGGGCACTCCTTATTGACAGGGGGCACTCCTAATTGACAGTGGTCACTCCTCATTGACTAGGGGTCACTCCTCGTTGAAGGTGGGGCACTCGTCATTGAGAGGGGGGGTGTAGTGCTCATTGACAAGGGGATTTCCTCATTAACAGGGGCGTCCTAATTGACAGGGGGCAGTCCTAATTGACAGGGGGCACTCCTAATTGACAGGGGACAGTCCTAATTGACACGAGGCACTCCTAATTGATAGGGGGAGATTTTAATTGACAAGGCGCAATCCTAATTGACAGGGGGCACTCCTAATTGAAAGGCGACACATCTCATTGGCAGGGGACACTCCTAATTGACAGAGGGTACTCCTCATTGACAGGGAGCACTCCTCATTGACGGGGGGCACGCCTAATTGATAGGTGCCACTCCTAGTTGACAGGGGGAGCACCTCAGTTACAAGGCGCAGTACTAATTGATAGAGTGCAGACCTAAGTGACAGGGGGCACTCCTAATTGACAGGGGACATACCTCATTGACAGGTGGCACTCATAATTAATAGGTGCCACTCATAATTGACGGAGGGAGCTCCTAATTGACAAGGCGCTTTCCTAACTGACAGGGGGCAGACCTAACTGACAGGCGTCACACCCGATTGGCATGGGACACTCCTCATTGACGGGGGGCACTCCTCATTGACAGGGGGCTCTCCTCATTGACAGGGGGCATTCCTCCTTAACAGGGACCACTCCTCGTTGACAGGGGGCACTCCTCATTGACAGTGGACACTCCTAATTTACATTGGTCACTCCTCAATGACTTGTGGTCACTCCTCGTTGACGGTGGGGCACTCGTCATTAAGGGGGGGGGGGAGGGGTACAGCTCATTGACAAGGGGACTTCCTCATTGACAGGGCGTCCTAATTGACAGTGGGCACTCCTAACAGACAGGGGGCACTCCTAATTGACAGGGGGCACACCTAAATGTCAGGCGGAACACCTCATTGGCAGGGGACACTCCTAATTGACAGAGGGTACTCCTCATTGACAGGGAGCACGCCTAATTGATAAGTGCCACTCCTAGTTGACAGGGGGAGCTCCTAATTTACAAGGCGCAGTACTAATTGACAGAGTGCAGACCGAAGTGACAGGGGGCACTCCTAATTGGCAGGCGACACACCCCATCGGCAGGGGACACTCCTCATTGACAGAGGGTACTCCTCATTGACAGGGAGCACGCCTAATTGATAAGTGCCACTCCTAGTTGACAGGGGGAGCTCCTAATTTACAAGGCGCAGTACTAAGTGATAGAGTGCAGAGCTAAGTGACAGGGGGCACTCCTAATTGACAGGCGACACACCCCATCAGCAGGGGACACTCCTCATTGACAGGGGGCACTCCTCATTGACAGGGGGCATTCCTCCTTGGGAGGGGGCACTCCTCATTGACAGGGGGCACTCCTCATTTTCAGGGGGCACTCCTATTTGATAGGTGCCACTCCTAATTGACAGCGGGAGCTCCTAATGGACAAGGCGCTATCCTAATTGACAGCGGGCAGACCTAATTGACAGGGGGCACTCCTAATTGACAGGCGACACACCTCAGTGACAGGGGACACTCCTCATTGTCTAGGGGCCACTCCTCATTGACGGTGGGGCTAACTGACCTCTCTCCTAACTTACAAGGGGCACTCCTATATGAAAGGCGGCACTCCTAATTGACAGGGGAGACTCGTAATTGACGGGAGCAATCTTAATTAACAGGGGGCACTTCACATTGACAGGGGGCACTCCTAATTGACAGGGGACACTGCTCATTGACGTGGGGGGAATTCTCATTGACGGGGCGGGCACTACTCATTCACGCGGTGGGGGGGGGGAGGAGGCCTGGGGATGGAGGGCGGTTGCGGGTAGCACTCCTCATTGACGGTGGGGCACCTTACATTGACAGGGTGAAGTCATCATTGACAGTGGGCTCTCCAAATTGACAGGGGTCACAACTAATTGATAGGTGTAACTCCGAATTGACAGGGGGAGTTCCTAATTGACAAGGCGCTCTCCAAATTAAAAGAGGGCAGACCTAATTGACAGGTGGCAATCCTAATTGACAGGCGACACACCCCATTGGCAGCGGACACTCCACATTGACAGAGGACACTCCTCATTGACAGGGTGCACTCCTCATTGACATGGTGCAATCCTCATTGACAGGGGGCATTCCTCCTTGACAGAGGGCGCTCCTCGCTGACAGGGGGCACTCTTCATTGACAGGGGGCACTCCTCATTGACAGGGGGCACTCGTAATTAAATAGGTGCCACTCCTAATAGACAGGGGGACCTCCGAATTGACCAGGCACTATCCAAATTGACAGAGGGCAGAGCTAATTGACAGGGGGCACACCTAATTGACAGACGGCACTCCTCTAAAGCAGGGGGCACTCCTCATTGACAGAGGGCACTCCTTATTGACAGAAGGCACTCCTAATTGACAGTGGTCACTCCTCATTGACTAGGGGTCACTCCTCGTTGACGGTGGGGCACTCGTCATTGAGGGGGAGGGGTTGTAGTGCTCATTGACAAGGGGACTTCTTCATTAACAGGGGCGTCCTCATTGACAGGGGGCACTCCTAAATGACAGGGCGCACTCCTAATTGACAGGCGACAAACCCCATCGGCAGGGGACACTCCTCATTGACAGGGGGCACTCCTCATTAACAGGGAGCACTTCTCATTGACAGGGGGCATTCCTCCTTGACAGGGGGCACTCCTAATTGACAGGGGACACTCCTAATTGTCACGGGGCACTCCTAATTGATAGGGGGAGATTTTAATTGACAAGGCGCAATCCTAATTGACAGGGGGCACTCCTAATTGAAAGGCGACACATCTCATTGGCAGGGAACACTCCTCATTGACAGGCGGCAGTCCTCATTGACAGGGAGCACTCCTCATTGACAGGGGGCACACCTAAATGTCAGGCGACACACCTCATTGGCAGGGGTCACTCCTAATTGACAGGGGGTACTCCTCATTGACAGGGAGCACTCCTCATTGACGGGGGGCACTCCTAATTGATAGGTGCCACTCCTAGTTGACAGGCGGAGCTCCTAATTTACAAGGCGCAGTACTAATTGATAGAGTGCAGACCTAAGTGACAGGGGGCACTCCTAATTGACAGGCGACACACCTCAGTGACAGGGGACACTCCTCATTGTCTAGGGGTCACTCCTCATTGACGGTGGGCTTAACTGAATTCTCTCCTAACTTACAAGGGGCACTCCTATATGAAAGGCGGCACTCCTAATTGACAGGGGAGACTCGTAATTGACGGGAGCAATCCTAATTGACAGGGGGCACTTCTCATTGACGTGGGGTGAATTCTCATTGACGGGGCGGGCACTACTCATTCACGGGGGGCGGGGGCAGAGGAGGCCTGGGGGGGGGGGGGGTGAGGGGGGTTGCGGGGAGCACTTCTCATTGACGGTGGGGCACTGCTCATTGACAGGGTGAAGTCATCATTGACAGTGGGCTCTCCAAATTGACAGGGATCACAACTAATTGATAGGTGAAACTCCGAATTGACAGGGGGAGTTCCAAATTGACAAGGCGCTCTCCAAATTGACAGAGGGCAGACCTTATTGACAGGGAGCACTCCCAATCGACAGGCGACACACCCCATTGGCAGGGGACACTCCTCATTGACAGTGGACACTCCTCATTGACAGGGTGCATTCCTCATTGACAGGGGGCATTCCTGCTTGACAGAGGGCGCTCCTCACCGACAGCGGGCACTCCTCATTGACAGGGGGCACTCCTCATTGACAGGGGGCACTCCTAATTAATAGTTGCCACTCCTAACTGACAGGGGGAGCTCCTAATTGACCAGGCGCTATCCAAATTGACAGAGGGCAGACCTAATTGACAGGGGGTATACCTAATTGACAGGCGACAGACCTCAGTGACAGGGGACAGTCCTCATTGACAGGCGGCCCTCCTCTAAAGCAGGGGGCACTCCTCAGTGACAGAGGGCACTCCTTATTGACAGGGGGCACTCCTAATTGACAGTGGTCACTCCTCATTGACTAGGGGTCACTCCTCGTTGAAGGTGGGGCACTCGTCATTGAGAGGGGGGGTGTAGTGCTCATTGACAAGGGGATTTCCTCATTAACAGGGGCGTCCTAATTGACAGGGGGCAGTCCTAATTGACAGGGGGCACTCCTAATTGACAGGGGACAGTCCTAATTGACACGAGGCACTCCTAATTGATAGGGGGAGATTTTAATTGACAAGGCGCAATCCTAATTGACAGGGGGCACTCCTAATTGAAAGGCGACACATCTCATTGGCAGGGGACACTCCTAATTGACAGAGGGTACTCCTCATTGACAGGGAGCACTCCTCATTGACGGGGGGCACGCCTAATTGATAGGTGCCACTCCTAGTTGACAGGGGGAGCACCTCAGTTACAAGGCGCAGTACTAATTGATAGAGTGCAGACCTAAGTGACAGGGGGCACTCCTAATTGACAGGGGACATACCTCATTGACAGGTGGCACTCATAATTAATAGGTGCCACTCATAATTGACGGAGGGAGCTCCTAATTGACAAGGCGCTTTCCTAACTGACAGGGGGCAGACCTAACTGACAGGCGTCACACCCGATTGGCATGGGACACTCCTCATTGACGGGGGGCACTCCTCATTGACAGGGGGCTCTCCTCATTGACAGGGGGCATTCCTCCTTAACAGGGACCACTCCTCGTTGACAGGGGGCACTCCTCATTGACAGTGGACACTCCTAATTTACATTGGTCACTCCTCAATGACTTGTGGTCACTCCTCGTTGACGGTGGGGCACTCGTCATTAAGGGGGGGGGGAGGGGTACAGCTCATTGACAAGGGGACTTCCTCATTGACAGGGCGTCCTAATTGACAGTGGGCACTCCTAACAGACAGGGGGCACTCCTAATTGACAGGGGGCACACCTAAATGTCAGGCGGAACACCTCATTGGCAGGGGACACTCCTAATTGACAGAGGGTACTCCTCATTGACAGGGAGCACGCCTAATTGATAAGTGCCACTCCTAGTTGACAGGGGGAGCTCCTAATTTACAAGGCGCAGTACTAATTGACAGAGTGCAGACCGAAGTGACAGGGGGCACTCCTAATTGGCAGGCGACACACCCCATCGGCAGGGGACACTCCTCATTGACAGAGGGTACTCCTCATTGACAGGGAGCACGCCTAATTGATAAGTGCCACTCCTAGTTGACAGGGGGAGCTCCTAATTTACAAGGCGCAGTACTAAGTGATAGAGTGCAGAGCTAAGTGACAGGGGGCACTCCTAATTGACAGGCGACACACCCCATCAGCAGGGGACACTCCTCATTGACAGGGGGCACTCCTCATTGACAGGGGGCATTCCTCCTTGGGAGGGGGCACTCCTCATTGACAGGGGGCACTCCTCATTTTCAGGGGGCACTCCTATTTGATAGGTGCCACTCCTAATTGACAGCGGGAGCTCCTAATGGACAAGGCGCTATCCTAATTGACAGCGGGCAGACCTAATTGACAGGGGGCACTCCTAATTGACAGGCGACACACCTCAGTGACAGGGGACACTCCTCATTGTCTAGGGGCCACTCCTCATTGACGGTGGGGCTAACTGACCTCTCTCCTAACTTACAAGGGGCACTCCTATATGAAAGGCGGCACTCCTAATTGACAGGGGAGACTCGTAATTGACGGGAGCAATCTTAATTAACAGGGGGCACTTCACATTGACAGGGGGCACTCCTAATTGACAGGGGACACTGCTCATTGACGTGGGGGGAATTCTCATTGACGGGGCGGGCACTACTCATTCACGCGGTGGGGGGGGGGGGGAGGAGGCCTGGGGATGGAGGGCGGTTGCGGGTAGCACTCCTCATTGACGGTGGGGCACCTTACATTGACAGGGTGAAGTCATCATTGACAGTGGGCTCTCCAAATTGACAGGGGTCACAACTAATTGATAGGTGTAACTCCGAATTGACAGGGGGAGTTCCTAATTGACAAGGCGCTCTCCAAATTAAAAGAGGGCAGACCTAATTGACAGGTGGCAATCCTAATTGACAGGCGACACACCCCATTGGCAGCGGACACTCCACATTGACAGAGGACACTCCTCATTGACAGGGTGCACTCCTCATTGACATGGTGCAATCCTCATTGACAGGGGGCATTCCTCCTTGACAGAGGGCGCTCCTCGCTGACAGGGGGCACTCTTCATTGACAGGGGGCACTCCTCATTGACAGGGGGCACTCGTAATTAAATAGGTGCCACTCCTAATAGACAGGGGGACCTCCGAATTGACCAGGCACTATCCAAATTGACAGAGGGCAGAGCTAATTGACAGGGGGCACACCTAATTGACAGACGGCACTCCTCTAAAGCAGGGGGCACTCCTCATTGACAGAGGGCACTCCTTATTGACAGAAGGCACTCCTAATTGACAGTGGTCACTCCTCATTGACTAGGGGTCACTCCTCGTTGACGGTGGGGCACTCGTCATTGAGGGGGAGGGGTTGTAGTGCTCATTGACAAGGGGACTTCTTCATTAACAGGGGCGTCCTCATTGACAGGGGGCACTCCTAAATGACAGGGCGCACTCCTAATTGACAGGCGACAAACCCCATCGGCAGGGGACACTCCTCATTGACAGGGGGCACTCCTCATTAACAGGGAGCACTTCTCATTGACAGGGGGCATTCCTCCTTGACAGGGGGCACTCCTAATTGACAGGGGACACTCCTAATTGTCACGGGGCACTCCTAATTGATAGGGGGAGATTTTAATTGACAAGGCGCAATCCTAATTGACAGGGGGCACTCCTAATTGAAAGGCGACACATCTCATTGGCAGGGAACACTCCTCATTGACAGGCGGCAGTCCTCATTGACAGGGAGCACTCCTCATTGACAGGGGGCACACCTAAATGTCAGGCGACACACCTCATTGGCAGGGGTCACTCCTAATTGACAGGGGGTACTCCTCATTGACAGGGAGCACTCCTCATTGACGGGGGGCACTCCTAATTGATAGGTGCCACTCCTAGTTGACAGGCGGAGCTCCTAATTTACAAGGCGCAGTACTAATTGATAGAGTGCAGACCTAAGTGACAGGGGGCACTCCTAATTGACAGGCGACACACCTCAGTGACAGGGGACACTCCTCATTGTCTAGGGGTCACTCCTCATTGACGGTGGGCTTAACTGAATTCTCTCCTAACTTACAAGGGGCACTCCTATATGAAAGGCGGCACTCCTAATTGACAGGGGAGACTCGTAATTGACGGGAGCAATCCTAATTGACAGGGGGCACTTCTCATTGACGTGGGGTGAATTCTCATTGACGGGGCGGGCACTACTCATTCACGGGGGGCGGGGGCAGAGGAGGCCTGGGGGGGGGGGGTGAGGGGGGTTGCGGGGAGCACTTCTCATTGACGGTGGGGCACTGCTCATTGACAGGGTGAAGTCATCATTGACAGTGGGCTCTCCAAATTGACAGGGATCACAACTAATTGATAGGTGAAACTCCGAATTGACAGGGGGAGTTCCAAATTGACAAGGCGCTCTCCAAATTGACAGAGGGCAGACCTTATTGACAGGGAGCACTCCCAATCGACAGGCGACACACCCCATTGGCAGGGGACACTCCTCATTGACAGTGGACACTCCTCATTGACAGGGTGCATTCCTCATTGACAGGGGGCATTCCTGCTTGACAGAGGGCGCTCCTCACCGACAGCGGGCACTCCTCATTGACAGGGGGCACTCCTCATTGACAGGGGGCACTCCTAATTAATAGTTGCCACTCCTAACTGACAGGGGGAGCTCCTAATTGACCAGGCGCTATCCAAATTGACAGAGGGCAGACCTAATTGACAGGGGGTATACCTAATTGACAGGCGACAGACCTCAGTGACAGGGGACAGTCCTCATTGACAGGCGGCCCTCCTCTAAAGCAGGGGGCACTCCTCAGTGACAGAGGGCACTCCTTATTGACAGGGGGCACTCCTAATTGACAGTGGTCACTCCTCATTGACTAGGGGTCACTCCTCGTTGAAGGTGGGGCACTCGTCATTGAGAGGGGGGGTGTAGTGCTCATTGACAAGGGGATTTCCTCATTAACAGGGGCGTCCTAATTGACAGGGGGCAGTCCTAATTGACAGGGGGCACTCCTAATTGACAGGGGACAGTCCTAATTGACACGAGGCACTCCTAATTGATAGGGGGAGATTTTAATTGACAAGGCGCAATCCTAATTGACAGGGGGCACTCCTAATTGAAAGGCGACACATCTCATTGGCAGGGGACACTCCTAATTGACAGAGGGTACTCCTCATTGACAGGGAGCACTCCTCATTGACGGGGGGCACGCCTAATTGATAGGTGCCACTCCTAGTTGACAGGGGGAGCACCTCAGTTACAAGGCGCAGTACTAATTGATAGAGTGCAGACCTAAGTGACAGGGGGCACTCCTAATTGACAGGGGACATACCTCATTGACAGGTGGCACTCATAATTAATAGGTGCCACTCATAATTGACGGAGGGAGCTCCTAATTGACAAGGCGCTTTCCTAACTGACAGGGGGCAGACCTAACTGACAGGCGTCACACCCGATTGGCATGGGACACTCCTCATTGACGGGGGGCACTCCTCATTGACAGGGGGCTCTCCTCATTGACAGGGGGCATTCCTCCTTAACAGGGACCACTCCTCGTTGACAGGGGGCACTCCTCATTGACAGTGGACACTCCTAATTTACATTGGTCACTCCTCAATGACTTGTGGTCACTCCTCGTTGACGGTGGGGCACTCGTCATTAAGGGGGGGGGGAGGGGTACAGCTCATTGGCAAGGGGACTTCCTCATTGACAGGGCGTCCTAATTGACAGTGGGCACTCCTAACAGACAGGGGGCACTCCTAATTGACAGGGGGCACACCTAAATGTCAGGCGGAACACCTCATTGGCAGGGGACACTCCTAATTGACAGAGGGTACTCCTCATTGACAGGGAGCACGCCTAATTGATAAGTGCCACTCCTAGTTGACAGGGGGAGCTCCTAATTTACAAGGCGCAGTACTAATTGACAGAGTGCAGACCGAAGTGACAGGGGGCACTCCTAATTGGCAGGCGACACACCCCATCGGCAGGGGACACTCCTCATTGACAGGCGGCACTCCTCATTGACAGGGGGCATTCCTCCTTGGGAGGGGGCACTCCTCATTGACAGGGGGCACTCCTCATTGTCAGGGGGCACTCCTATTTGATAGGTGCCACTCCTAATTGACAGCGGGAGCTCCTAATGGACAAGGCGCTATCCTAATTGACAGCGGGCAGACCTAATTGACAGGGGGCACTCCTAATTGACAGGCGACACACCTCAGTGACAGGGGACACTCCTCATTGTCTAGGGGCCACTCCTCATTGACGGTGGGGCTAACTGACCTCTCTCCTAACTTACAAGGGGCACTCCTATATGAAAGGCGGCACTCCTAATTGACAGGGGAGACTCGTAATTGACGGGAGCAATCTTAATTAACAGGGTGCACTTCACATTGACAGGGGGCACTCCTAATTGACAGGGGACACTGCTCATTGACGTGGGGGGAATTCTCATTGACGGGGCGGGCACTACTCATTCACGCGGTGGGGGGGGGGGTGGTGGAGGAGGCCTGGGGATGGAGGGCGGTTGCGGGGAGCACTCCTCATTGACGGTGGGGCACCTTACATTGACAGGGTGAAGTCATCATTGACAGTGGGCTCTCCAAATTGACAGGGGTCACAACTAATTGATAGGTGTAACTCCGAATTGACAGGGGGAGTTCCTAATTGACAAGGCGCTCTCCAAATTGAAAGAGGGCAGACCTAATTGACAGGTGGCAATCCTAATTGACAGGCGACACACCCCATTGGCAGCGGACACTCCACATTGACAGAGGACACTCCTCATTGACAGGGTGCACTCCTCATTGACATGGTGCAATCCTCATTGACAGGGGGCATTCCTCCTTGACAGAGGGCGCTCCTCGCTGACAGGGGGCAATCTTCATTGACAGGGGGCACTCCTCATTGACAGGGGGCACTCGTAATTAAATAGGTGCCACTCCTAATAGACAGGGGGACCTCCGAATTGACCAGGCACTATCCAAATTGACAGAGGGCAGAGCTAATTGACAGGGGGCACACGTAATTGAAAGACGGCACTCCTCTAAAGCAGGGGGCACTCCTCATTGACAGAGGGCACTCCTTATTGACAGAAGGCACTCCTAATTGACAGTGGTCACTCCTCATTGACTCGGGGTCACTCCTCGTTGACGGTGGGGCACTCGTCATTGAGGGGGAGGGGTTGTAGTGCTCATTGACAAGGGGACTTCTTCATTAACAGGGGCGTCCTCATTGACAGGGGGCACTCCTAAATGACAGGGCGCACTCCTAATTGACAGGCGACAAACCCCATCGGCAGGGGACACTCCTCATTGACAGGGGGCACTCCTCATTAACAGGGAGCACTTCTCATTGACAGGGGGCATTCCTCCTTGACAGGGGGCACTCCTAATTGTCACGGGGCACTCCTAATTGATAGGGGGAGATTTCAATTGACAAGGCGCAATCCTAATTGACAGGGGGCACTCCTAATTGAAAGGCGACACATCTCATTGGCAGGGAACACTCCTCATTGACAGGCGGCAGTCCTCATTGACAGGGAGCACTCCTCATTGACAGGGGGCACACCTAAATGTCAGGCGACACACCTCATTGGCAGGGGTCACTCCTAATTGACAGGGGGTACTCCTCATTGACAGGGAGCACTCCTCATTGACGGGGGGCACTCCTAATTGATAGGTGCCACTCCTAGTTGACAGGCGGAGCTCCTAATTTACAAGGCGCAGTACTAATTGATAGAGTGCAGACCTAAGTGACAGGGGGCACTCCTAATTGACAGGCGACACACCTCAGTGACAGGGGACACTCCTCATTGTCTAGGGGTCACTCCTCATTGACGGTGGGCTTAACTGACTTCTCTCCTAACTTACAAGGGGCACTCCTATATGAAAGGCGGCACTCCTAATTGACAGGGGAGACTCGTAATTGACGGGAGCAATCCTAATTGACAGGGGACACTTCTCATTGACGTGGGGTGAATTCTCATTGACGGGGCGGGCACTACTCATTCACGGGGGGCGGGGGCGGAGGAGGCCTGGGGGGGGGGGGTGAGGGGGGTTGCGGGGAGCACTTCTCATTGACGGTGGGGCACTGCTCATTGACAGGGTGAAGTCATCACTGACAGTGGGCTCTCCAAATTGACAGGGATCACAACTAATTGATAGGTGAAACTCCGAATTGACAGGGGGAGTTCCAAATTGACAAGGCGCTCTCCAAATTGACAGAGGGCAGACCTTATTGACAGGGAGCACTCCCAATCGACAGGCGACACACCCCATTGGCAGGGGACACTCCTCATTGACAGAGGACACTCCTCATTGACAGGGTGCACTCCTCATTGACAGGGGGCATTCCTGCTTGACAGAGGGCGCTCCTCACCGACAGGGGGCACTCCTCATTGACAGGGGGCACTCCTCATTGACAGGGGGCACTCCTAATTAATAGGTGCCACTCCTAACTGACAGGGGGAGCTCCTAATTGACCAGGCGCTATCCAAATTGACAGAGGGCAGACCTAATTGACAGGGGGTAATCCTAATTGACAGGCGACAGACCTCAGTGACAGGGGACAGTCCTCATTGACAGGCGGCACTCCTCTAAAGCAGGGGGCACTCCTCAGTGACAGAGGGCACTCCTTATTGACAGAGGGCACTCCTAATTGACAGTGGTCACTCCTCATTCAAAAGGGGTCACTCCTCGTTGAAGGTGGGGCACTCGTCATTGAGAGGGGGGGTGTAGTGCTCATTGACAAGGGGATTTCCTCATTAACAGGGGCGTCCTAATTGACAGGGGGCAGTCCTAATTGACAGGGGGCACTCCTAATTGACAGGGGACAGTCCTAATTGACACGGGGCACTCCTAATTGATAGGGGGAGATTTTAATTGACAAGGCGCAATCCTAATTGACAGGGGCACTCCTAATTGAAAGGCGACACATCTCATTGGCAGGGGACACTCCTAATTGACAGAGGGTACTCCTCATTGACAGGGAGCACGCCTAATTGATAAGTGCCACTCCTAGTTGACAGGGGGAGCTCCTAATTTACAAGGCGCAGTACTAATTGACAGAGTGCAGACCGAAGTGACAGGGGGCACTCCTAATTGGCAGGCGACACACCCCATCGGCAGGGGACACTCCTCATTGACAGGGGGCACTCCTCATTGACAGGGGGCATTCCTCCTTGGGAGGGGGCACTCCTCATTGACAGGGGGCACTCCTCATTGTCAGGGGGCACTCCTATTTGATAGGTGCCACTCCTAATTGACAGCGGGAGCTCCTAATGGACAAGGCGCTATCCTAATTGACAGCGGGCAGACCTAATTGACAGGGGGCACTCCTAATTGACAGGCGACACACCTCAGTGACAGGGGACACTCCTCATTGTCTAGGGGCCACTCCTCATTGACGGTGGGGCTAACTGACCTCTCTCCTAACTTACAAGGGGCACTCCTATATGAAAGGCGGCACTCCTAATTGACAGGGGAGACTCGTAATTGACGGGAGCAATCTTAATTAACAGGGGGCACTTCACATTGACAGGGGGCACTCCTAATTGACAGGGGACACTGCTCATTGACGTGGGGGGAATTCTCATTGACGGGGCGGGCACTACTCATTCACGCGGTGGGGGGGGGGGGGGGTGGAGGAGGCCTGGGGATGGAGGGCGGTTGCGGGGAGCACTCCTCATTGACGGTGGGGCACCTTACATTGACAGGGTGAAGTCATCATTGACAGTGGGCTCTCCAAATTGACAGGGGTCACAACTAATTGATAGGTGTAACTCCGAATTGACAGAGGGAGTTCCTAATTGACAAGGCGCTCTCCAAATTGAAAGAGGGCAGACCTAATTGACAGGTGGCAATCCTAATTGACAGGCGACACACCCCATTGGCAGCGGACACTCCACATTGACAGAGGACACTCCTCATTGACAGGGTGCACTCCTCATTGACATGGTGCAATCCTCATTGACAGGGGGCATTCCTCCTTGACAGAGGGCGCTCCTCGCTGACAGGGGGCACTCTTCATTGACAGGGGGCACTCCTCATTGACAGGGGGCACTCGTAATTAAATAGGTGCCACTCCTAATAGACAGGGGGACCTCCGAATTGACCAGGCACTATCCAAATTGACAGAGGGCAGAGCTAATTGACAGGGGGCACACGTAATTGACAGACGGCACTCCTCTAAAGCAGGGGGCACTCCTCATTGACAGAGGGCACTCCTTATTGACAGAAGGCACTCCTAATTGACAGTGGTCACTCCTCATTGACTAGGGGTCACTCCTCGTTGACGGTGGGGCACTCGTCATTGAGGGGGAGGGGTTGTAGTGCTCATTGACAAGGGGACTTCTTCATTAACAGGGGCGTCCTCATTGACAGGGGGCACTCCAAAATGACAGGGCGCACTCCTAATTGACAGGCGACAAACCCCATCGGCAGGGGACACTCCTCATTGACAGGGGGCACTCCTCATTAACAGGGAGCACTTCTCATTGACAGGGGGCATTCCTCCTTGACAGGGGGCACTCCTAATTGTCACGGGGCACTCCTAATTGATAGGGGGAGATTTCAATTGACAAGGCGCAATCCTAATTGACAGGGGGCACTCCTAATTGAAAGGCGACACATCTCATTGGCAGGGAACACTCCTCATTGACAGGCGGCAGTCCTCATTGACAGGGAGCACTCCTCATTGACAGGGGGCACACCTAAATGTCAGGCGACACACCTCATTGGCAGGGGTCACTCCTAATTGACAGGGGGTACTCCTCATTGACAGGGAGCACTCCTCATTGACGGGGGGCACTCCTAATTGATAGGTGCCACTCCTAGTTGACAGGCGGAGCTCCTAATTTACAAGGCGCAGTACTAATTGATAGAGTGCAGACCTAAGTGACAGGGGGCACTCCTAATTGACAGGCGACACACCTCAGTGACAGGGGACACTCCTCATTGTCTAGGGGTCACTCCTCATTGACGGTGGGCTTAACTGACTTCTCTCCTAACTTACAAGGGGCACTCCTATATGAAAGGCGGCACTCCTAATTGACAGGGGAGACTCGTAATTGACGGGAGCAATCCTAATTGACAGGGGGCACTTCTCATTGACGTGGGGTGAATTCTCATTGACGGGGCGGGCACTACTCATTCACGGGGGGCGGGGGCGGAGGAGGCCTGGGGGGGGGGGGTGAGGGGGGTTGCGGGGAGCACTTCTCATTGACGGTGGGGCACTGCTCATTGACAGGGTGAAGTCATCACTGACAGTGGGCTCTCCAAATTGACAGGGATCACAACTAATTGATAGGTGAAACTCCGAATTGACAGGGGGAGTTCCAAATTGACAAGGCGCTCTCCAAATTGACAGAGGGCAGACCTTATTGACAGGGAGCACTCCCAATCGACAGGCGACACACCCCATTGGCAGGGGACACTCCTCATTGACAGAGGACACTCCTCATTGACAGGGTGCACTCCTCATTGACAGGGGGCATTCCTGCTTGACAGAGGGCGCTCCTCACCGACAGGGGGCACTCCTCATTGACAGTGGGCACTCCTCATTGACAGGGGGCACTCCTAATTAATAGGTGCCACTCCTAACTGACAGGGGGAGCTCCTAATTGACCAGGCGCTATCCAAATTGACAGAGGGCAGACCTAATTGACAGGGGGTAATCCTAATTGACAGGCGACAGACCTCAGTGACAGGGGACAGTCCTCATTGACAGGCGGCACTCCTCTAAAGCAGGGGGCACTCCTCAGTGACAGAGGGCACTCCTTATTGACAGAGGGCACTCCTAATTGACAGTGGTCACTCCTCATTCAAAAGGGGTCACTCCTCGTTGAAGGTGGGGCACTCGTCATTGAGAGGGGGGGTGTAGTGCTCATTGACAAGGGGATTTCCTCATTAACAGGGGCGTCCTAATTGACAGGGGGCAGTCCTAATTGACAGGGGGCACTCCTAATTGACAGGGGACAGTCCTAATTGACACGGGGCACTCCTAATTGATAGGGGGAGATTTTAATTGACAAGGCGCAATCCTAATTGACAGGGGCACTCCTAATTGAAAGGCGACACATCTCATTGGCAGGGGACACTCCTAATTGACAGAGGGTACTCCTCATTGACAGGGAGCACGCCTAATTGATAAGTGCCACTCCTAGTTGACAGGGGGAGCTCCTAATTTACAAGGCGCAGTACTAATTGACAGAGTGCAGACCGAAGTGACAGGGGGCACTCCTAATTGGCAGGCGACACACCCCATCGGCAGGGGACACTCCTCATTGACAGGGGGCACTCCTCATTGACAGGGGGCATTCCTCCTTGGGAGGGGGCACTGCTCATTGACAGGGGGCACTCCTCATTGTCAGGGGGCACTCCTATTTGATAGGTGCCACTCCTAATTGACAGCGGGAGCTCCTAATGGACAAGGCGCTATCCTAATTGACAGCGGGCAGACCTAATTGACAGGGGGCACTCCTAATTGACAGGCGACACACCTCAGTGACAGGGGACACTCCTCATTGTCTAGGGGCCACTCCTCATTGACGGTGGGGCTAACTGACCTCTCTCCTAACTTACAAGGGGCACTCCTATATGAAAGGCGGCACTCCTAATTGACAGGGGAGACTCGTAATTGACGGGAGCAATCTTAATTAACAGGGGGCACTTCACATTGACAGGGGGCACTCCTAATTGACAGGGGACACTGCTCATTGACGTGGGGGGAATTCTCATTGACGGGGCGGGCACTACTCATTCACGCGGTGGGGGGGGGGGTGGAGGAGGCCTGGGGATGGAGGGCGGTTGCGGGGAGCACTCCTCATTGACGGTGGGGCACCTTACATTGACAGGGTGAAGTCATCATTGACAGTGGGCTCTCCAAATTGACAGGGGTCACAACTAATTGATAGGTGTAACTCCGAATTGACAGGGGGAGTTCCTAATTGACAAGGCGCTCTCCAAATTGAAAGAGGGCAGACCTAATTGACAGGTGGCAATCCTAATTGACAGGCGACACACCCCATTGGCAGCGGACACTCCACATTGACAGAGGACACTCCTCATTGACAGGGTGCACTCCTCATTGACATGGTGCAATCCTCATTGACAGGGGGCATTCCTCCTTGACAGAGGGCGCTCCTCGCTGACAGGGGGCACTCTTCATTGACAGGGGGCACTCCTCATTGACAGGGGGCACTCGTAATTAAATAGGTGCCACTCCTAATTGACAGGGGGACCTCCGAATTGACCAGGCACTATCCAAATTGACAGAGGGCAGAGCTAATTGACAGGGGGCACACGTAATTGACAGACGGCACTCCTCTAAAGCAGGGGGCACTCCTCATTGACAGAGGGCACTCCTTATTGACAGAAGGCACTCCTAATTGACAGTGGTCACTCCTCATTGACTAGGGGTCACTCCTCGTTGACGGTGGGGCACTCGTCATTGAGGGGGAGGGGTTGTAGTGCTCATTGACAAGGGGACTTCTTCATTAACAGGGGCGTCCTCATTGACAGGGGGCACTCCGAAATGACAGGGCGCACTCCTAATTGACAGGCGACAAACCCCATCGGCAGGGGACACTCCTCATTGACAGGGGGCACTCCTCATTAACAGGGAGCACTTCTCATTGACAGGGGGCATTCCTCCTTGACAGGGGGCACTCCTAATTGTCACGGGGCACTCCTAATTGATAGGGGGAGATTTCAATTGACAAGGCGCAATCCTAATTGACAGGTGGCACTCCTAATTGAAAGGCGACACATCTCATTGGCAGGGAACACTCCTCATTGACAGGCGGCAGTCCTCATTGACAGGGAGCACTCCTCATTGACAGGGGGCACACCTAAATGTCAGGCGACACACCTCATTGGCAGGGGTCACTCCTAATTGACAGGGGGTACTCCTCATTGACAGGGAGCACTCCTCATTGACGGGGGGCACTCCTAATTGATAGGTGCCACTCCTAGTTGACAGGCGGAGCTCCTAATTTACAAGGCGCAGTACTAATTGATAGAGTGCAGACCTAAGTGACAGGGGGCACTCCTAATTGACAGGCGACACACCTCAGTGACAGGGGACACTCCTCATTGTCTAGGGGTCACTCCTCATTGACGGTGGGCTTAACTGACTTCTCTCCTAACTTACAAGGGGCACTCCTATATGAAAGGCGGCACTCCTAATTGACAGGGGAGACTCGTAATTGACGGGAGCAATCCTAATTGACAGGGGGCACTTCTCATTGACGTGGGGTGAATTCTCATTGACGGGGCGGGCACTACTCATTCACGGGGGGCGGGGGCGGAGGAGGCCTGGGGGGGGGGGGGGTGAGGGGGGTTGCGGGGAGCACTTCTCATTGACGGTGGGGCACTGCTCATTGACAGGGTGAAGTCATCACTGACAGTGGGCTCTCCAAATTGACAGGGATCACAACTAATTGATAGGTGAAACTCCGAATTGACAGGGGGAGTTCCAAATTGACAAGGCGCTCTCCAAATTGACAGAGGGCAGACCTTATTGACAGGGAGCACTCCCATTCGACAGGCGACACACCCCATTGGCAGGGGACACTCCTCATTGACAGAGGACACTCCTCATTGACAGGGTGCACTCCTCATTGACAGGGGGCATTCCTGCTTGACAGAGGGCGCTCCTCACCGACAGGGGGCACTCCTCATTGACAGGGGGCACTCCTCATTGACAGGGGGCACTCCTAATTAATAGGTGCCACTCCTAACTGACAGGGGGAGCTCCTAATTGACCAGGCGCTATCCAAATTGACAGAGGGCAGACCTAATTGACAGGGGGTACTCCTAATTGACAGGCGACAGACCTCAGTGACAGGGGACAGTCCTCATTGACAGGCGGCACTCCTCTAAAGCAGGGGGCACTCCTCAGTGACAGAGGGCACTCCTTATTGACAGAGGGCACTCCTAATTGACAGTGGTCACTCCTCATTCAAAAGGGGTCACTCCTCGTTGAAGGTGGGGCACTCGTCATTGAGAGTGGGGGTGTAGTGCTCATTGACAAGGGGATTTCCTCATTAACAGGGGCGTCCTAATTGACAGGGGGCAGTCGTAATTGACAGGGGGCACTCCTAATTGACAGGGGACAGTCCTATTTGACACGGGGCACTCCTAATTGATAGGGGGAGATTTTAATTGACAAGGCGCAATCCTAATTGACAGGGGCACTCCTAATTGAAAGGCGACACATCTCATTGGCAGGGGACACTCCTAATTGACAGAGGGTACTCCTCATTGACAGGGAGCACTCCTCATTGACGGGGGGCACGCCTAATTGATAGGTGCCACTCCTAGTTGACAGGGGGAGCACCTCAGTTACAAGGCGTAGTACTAATTGATAGAGTGCAGACCTAAGTGACAGGGGGCACTCCTAATTGACAGGGGACATACCTCATTGACAGGTGGCACTCATAATTAATAGGTGCCACTCATAATTGACGGAGGGAGCTCCTAATTGACAAGGCGCTTTCCTAACTGACAGGGGGCAGACCTAATTGACAGGCGTCACACCCGATTGGCATGGGACACTCCTCATTGACGGGGGGCACTCCTCATTGACAGGTGGCTCTCCTCATTGACAGGGGGCATTCCTCCTTGACAGGGACCACTCCTCGTTGACAGGGGGCACTCCTAATTGACAGGGGACACTCCTAATTTACATTGGTCACTCCTCAATGACTTGTGGTCACTCCTCGTTTACGGTGGGGCACTCGTCATTAAGGGGGGGGGGGGAGGGGTACTGCTCATTGACAAGGGGACTTCCTCATTGACAGGGCGTCCTAATTGACAGTGGGCACTCCTAACAGACAGGGGGCACTCCTAATTGACAGGGGGCACACCTAAATGTCAGGCGGAACACCTCATTGGCAGGGGACACTCCTAATTGACAGAGGGTACTCCTCATTGACAGGGAGCACTCCTCATTGACAGGGGGCACGCCTAATTGATAGGTGCCAGTCCTAGTTGACAGGGGGAGCTCCTAATTTACAAGGCGCAGTACTAATTGATAGAGTGCAGACCTAAGTGACAGGGGGCACTCCTAATTGACAGGCGACACACCCCATCGGCAGGGGACACTCCTCATTGACAGGGGGCACTCCTCATTGACAGGGGGCATTCCTCCTTGAGAGGGGGCACTCCTCATTGACAGGGGGCACTCCTCATTGTCAGGGGGCACTCCTATTTGATAGGTGCCACTCCTAATTGACAGCGGGAGCTCCTAATGGACAAGGCGCTATCCTAATTGACAGCGGGCAGACCTAATTGACAGGGGGCACTCCTAATTGACAGGCGACACACCTCAGTGACAGGGGACACTCCTCATTGTCTAGGGGCCACTCCTCATTGACGGTGGGGCTAACTGACCTCTGTCCTAACTTACAAGGGGCACTCCTATATGAAAGGCGGCACTCCTAATTGACAGGGGAGACTCGTAATTGACGGGAGCAATCCTAATTAACAGGGGGCACTTCACATTGACAGAGGGCACTCCTAATTGACAGGGGACACTGCTCATTGACGTGGGGGGAATTCTCATTGACGGGGCGGTCACTACTCATTCACGGGGTGGGGGGGGGGGGGTGGAGGCCTGGGGATGGAGGGCCGTTGCGGGTAGCACTCCTCATTGACGGTGGGGCACCTTATATTGACAGGGTGAAGTCATCATTGACAGTGGGCTCTCCAAATTGACAGGGGTCGCAACTAATTGATAGGTGTAACTCCGAATTGACAGGGGGAGTTCCTAATTGACAAGGCGCTCTCCAAATTGAAAGAGGGCAGGCCTAATTGACAGGTGGCAATCCTAATTGACAGGCGACACACACCATTGGCAGCGGACACTCCTCATTGACAGAGGACACTCCTCATTGACAGGGGGCACTCCTCATTGACATGGTGCAATCCTCATTGACAGGGGGCATTCCTCCTTGACAGAGGGCGCTCCTCGCTGACAGGGGGCACTCTTCATTGACAGGGGGCACTCCTCATTGACAGGGGGCACTCGTAATTAATAGGTGCCACTCCAAATAGACAGGGGGACCTCCGAATTGACCAGGCACTATCCAAATTGACAGAGGGCAGAGCTAATTGACAGGGGGCACACCTAATTGACAGACGGCACTCCTCTAAAGCAGGGGGCACTCCTCATTGACAGAGGGCACTCCTTATTGACAGAAGGCACTCCTAATTGACAGTGGTCACTCCTCATTGACTAGGGGTCACTCCTCGTTGACGGTGGGGCACTCGTCATTGAGGGGGAGGGGGTGTAGTGCTCATTGACAAGGGGACTTCTTCATTAACAGGGGCGTCCTCATTGACAGGGGGCACTCCGAAATGACAGGGCGCACTCCTAATTGACAGGCGACAAACCCCATCGGCAGGGGACACTCCTCATTGACAGGGGGCACTCCTCATTAACAGGGAGCACTTCTCATTGACAGGGGGCATTCCTCCTTGACACGGGGCACTCCTAATTGATAGGGGGAGATTTCAATTGACAGGGCGCAATCCTAATTGATAGGGGGCACTCCTAACTGAAAGGCGACACATCTCATTGGCAGGGAACACTCCTCATTGACTGGCGGCAATCGTCATTGACAGGGAGCACTCTTCATTGACAGGGGGCACACCTAAATGTCAGGCGACACACCTCATTGGCAGGGGTCACTCCTAATTGACAGGGGGTACTCCTCATTGACAGGGAGCACTCATCATTGACGGGGGCACTCCTAATTGATAGGTGCCACTCCTAGTTGACAGGCGGAGCTCCTAATTTACAAGGCGCAGTACTAATTGATACAGTGCAGACCTAAGTGACAGGGGGCACTCCTAACTGACAGGGGACATACCTCATTGATAGGTGGCACTCCTAATTGATAGGTGCCACTCATAATTGACGGGGGGAGCTCCTAATTGACAAGGCGCTATCCTGACTGACAGGGGGCAGACCTAATTGATAGGCGTCACACCCCATTAGCATGGGACACTCCTCATTGACGGGGGGCACTTCTCATTGACAGGGGGCTCTCCTCATTGACAGGGGGAATTCCTCCTTGACAGGGACCACTCCGCGTTGACAGGGGGCACTCCTCATTGACAGGGGGCACTCCTAATTTGCATTGGTCACTCCTCATTGAATAGGGGTCACTCCTCGTTGACGTTGGGGCACTCGAAATTGAGGAGGAGGGGGTACTGCTCATTGACAAGGGGACTTCCTCATTGACAGGGCGTCCTAAATGACAGTGGGCACTCCTAATTGACAGGCGACACACCCCATCGGCAGGGGACACTCCTCATTGACAGGGGGCACTCCACATTGACAGGGGGCAGTCCCCCTTGAGAGGGCGCACCCCTCATTGACAGGGAGCACTCCTGATTGACAGGGGGCACTCCTATTTGATAGGTGCCACTCCGAATTGACTGGGGGAGCTCCAAATGGACAAGGCGCTATCCTAATTGACAGGGGGCAGACCTAATTGACAGGCGACACACCTCAGTGACACGGGATACTCCTCATTGTCTAGGGGTCACTCCTCATTGACGGTGGGGCTAACTGACCTCTCTCCTAACTTACAAGGGGCACTCCTATATGAAAGGCGTCCCTCCTAATTGACAGGGGAGAGTCGTAATTGACGGGAGCAATCCTAATTGACAGGGGGCACTTCTCTTTGACAGGGGGCACTCCTAATTGACAGGGGACAGTCCTCATTGGCGTGGCGGGAATTCTCATTGACGGGGCGGGCACTACTCATTCATGGGGGTGGGGGGCGGGGGGCGGGAGGAGGCCTGGGGGGGGAGGCGGATTGCGGGGAGCACTCCTCATTGACGGTGGGGCACTGCTCATTGACAGGATGAAGTCATCATTGACAGGGGGCTCTCCAAATTGACAGGGGTGACAACTAATTGATAGGTGCCACTCCGAACTGACAGGGGGAGTACCCAATTGACAAGGCGCTCTCCAAATTGACAGGGGACAGATCTAATTGACAGGGGGCACTCCTAATTGATAGGCGACACACCCCATTGGCAGGGGACACTCCTCATTGACAGAGGACACTCCTCATTGACAGGGGGCACTCCTCATTGACAGGGTGCACTCCTCATTGACAGGGGGCATTCCTCCTTTAAAGAGGGCGCTCCTCACTGACAGGGGGCACTCCTCATTGACAGGGGGCACTCCTCATTGATAGGTGCCACTCCGAAATGACAGGGGGGGATCCTAATTGACAAGCGGCTATGCTAATTGACAGGGGGCAGACCTAATTGACAGGGGGCACTCCTAATTGACAGACGACACACCTCAGTGACAGGGGACATACCTCATTACAAGCGGCACTCCTCATTGACGGGGGCACTCCACATTGACAGGTGCCATTCCTCCTTGACAGGGTGCACTCCTCATTGACAGGGGACATACCTCATTGACAGGTGGCACTCATAATTAATAGGTGCCACTCATAATTGACGGAGGGAGCTCCTAATTGACAAGGCGCTTTCCTAACTGACAGGGGGCAGACCTAATTGACAGGCGTCACACCCGATTGGCATGGGACACTCCTCATTGACGGGGGGCACTCCTCATTGACAGGTGGCTCTCCTCATTGACAGGGGGCATTCCTCCTTGACAGGGACCACTCCTCGTTGACAGGGGGCACTCCTAATTGACAGGGGACACTCCTAATTTACATTGGTCACTCCTCAATGACTTGTGGTCACTCCTCGTTTACGGTGGGGCACTCGTCATTAAGGGGGGGGGGGGGAGGGGTACTGCTCATTGACAAGGGGACTTCCTCATTGACAGGGCGTCCTAATTGACAGTGGGCACTCCTAACAGACAGGGGGCACTCCTAATTGACAGGGGGCACACCTAAATGTCAGGCGGAACACCTCATTGGCAGGGGACACTCCTAATTGACAGAGGGTACTCCTCATTGACAGGGAGCACTCCTCATTGACAGGGGGCACGCCTAATTGATAGGTGCCAGTCCTAGTTGACAGGGGGAGCTCCTAATTTACAAGGCGCAGTACTAATTGATAGAGTGCAGACCTAAGTGACAGGGGGCACTCCTAATTGACAGGCGACACACCCCATCGGCAGGGGACACTCCTCATTGACAGGGGGCACTCCTCATTGACAGGGGGCATTCCTCCTTGAGAGGGGGCACTCCTCATTGACAGGGGGCACTCCTCATTGTCAGGGGGCACTCCTATTTGATAGGTGCCACTCCTAATTGACAGCGGGAGCTCCTAATGGACAAGGCGCTATCCTAATTGACAGCGGGCAGACCTAATTGACAGGGGGCACTCCTAATTGACAGGCGACACACCTCAGTGACAGGGGACACTCCTCATTGTCTAGGGGCCACTCCTCATTGACGGTGGGGCTAACTGACCTCTGTCCTAACTTACAAGGGGCACTCCTATATGAAAGGCGGCACTCCTAATTGACAGGGGAGACTCGTAATTGACGGGAGCAATCCTAATTAACAGGGGGCACTTCACATTGACAGTGGGCACTCCTAATTGACAGGGGACACTGCTCATTGACGTGGGGGGAATTCTCATTGACGGGGCGGTCACTACTCATTCACGGGGTGGGGGGGGGGGTGGAGGCCTGGGGATGGAGGGCCGTTGCGGGTAGCACTCCTCATTGACGGTGGGGCACCTTATATTGACAGGGTGAAGTCATCATTGACAGTGGGCTCTCCAAATTGACAGGGGTCGCAACTAATTGATAGGTGTAACTCCGAATTGACAGGGGGAGTTCCTAATTGACAAGGCGCTCTCCAAATTGAAAGAGGGCAGGCCTAATTGACAGGTGGCAATCCTAATTGACAGGCGACACACACCATTGGCAGCGGACACTCCTCATTGACAGAGGACACTCCTCATTGACAGGGGGCACTCCTCATTGACATGGTGCAATCCTCATTGACAGGGGGCATTCCTCCTTGACAGAGGGCGCTCCTCGCTGACAGGGGGCACTCTTCATTGACAGGGGGCACTCCTCATTGACAGGGGGCACTCGTAATTAATAGGTGCCACTCCAAATAGACAGGGGGACCTCCGAATTGACCAGGCACTATCCAAATTGACAGAGGGCAGAGCTAATTGTCAGGGGGCACACCTAATTGACAGACGGCACTCCTCTAAAGCAGGGGGCACTCCTCATTGACAGAGGGCACTCCTTATTGACAGAAGGCACTCCTAATTGACAGTGGTCACTCCTCATTGACTAGGGGTCACTCCTCGTTGACGGTGGGGCACTCGTCATTGAGGGGGAGGGGGTGTAGTGCTCATTGACAAGGGGACTTCTTCATTAACAGGGGCGTCCTCATTGACAGGGGGCACTCCTAAATGACAGGGCGCACTCCTAATTGACAGGCGACAAACCCCATCGGCAGGGGACACTCCTCATTGACAGGGGGCACTCCTCATTAACAGGGAGCACTTCTCATTGACAGGGGGCATTCCTCCTTGACAGGGGGCACTCCTAATTGACAGGGGACACTCCTAATTGTCACGGGGCACTCCTAATTGATAGGGGGAGATTTCAATTGACAGGGCGCAATCCTAATTGATAGGGGGCACTCCTAACTGAAAGGCGACACATCTCATTGGCAGGGAACACTCCTCATTGACAGGCGGCAATCCTCATTGACAGGGAGCACTCTTCATTGACAGGGGGCACACCTAAATGTCAGGCGACACACCTCATTGGCAGGGGTCACTCCTAATTGACAGGGGGTACTCCTCATTGACAGGGAGCACTCATCATTGACAGGGGGCACTCCTAATTGATAGGTGCCACTCCTAGTTGACAGGCGGAGCTCCTAATTTACAAGGCGCAGTACTAATTGATACAGTGCAGACCTAAGTGACAGGGGGCACTCATAACTGACAGGGGACATACCTCATTGACAGGTGGCACTCCTAATTGATAGGTGCCACTCATAATTGACGGGGGGAGCTCCTAATTGACAAGGCGCTATCCTGACTGACAGGGGGCAGACCTAATTGATAGGCGTCACACCCCATTAGCATGGGACACTCCTCATTGACGGGGGGCACTTCTCATTGACAGGGGGCTCTCCTCATTGACAGGGGGAATTCCTCCTTGACAGGGACCACTCCGCGTTGACAGGGGGCACTCCTCATTGACAGGGGGCACTCCTAATTTGCATTGGTCACTCTTCATTGAATAGGGGTCACTCCTCGTTGACGTTGGGGCACTCGAAATTGAGGAGGAGGGGGTACTGCTCATTGACAAGGGGACTTCCTCATTGACAGGGCGTCCTAAATGACAGTGGGCACTCCTAATTGACAGGCGACACACCCCATCGGCAGGGGACACTCCTCATTGACAGGGGGCACTCCACATTGACAGGGGGCAGTCCCCCTTGAGAGGGCGCACCCCTCATTGACAGGGAGCACTCCTGATTGACAGGGGGCACTCCTATTTGATAGGTGCCACTCCGAATTGACTGGGGGAGCTCCAAATGGACAAGGCGCTATCCTAATTGACAGGGGGCAGACCTAATTGACAGGCGACACACCTCAGTGACACGGGATACTCCTCATTGTCTAGGGGTCACTCCTCATTGACGGTGGGGCTAACTGACCTCTCTCCTAACTTACAAGGGGCACTCCTATATGAAAGGCGTCCCTCCTAATTGACAGGGGAGAGTCGTAATTGACGGGAGCAATCCTAATTGACAGGGGGCACTTCTCTTTGACAGGGGGCACTCCTAATTGACAGGGGACAGTCCTCATTGGCGTGGCGGGAATTCTCATTGACGGGGCGGGCACTACTCATTCATGGGGGTGGGGGGCGGGGGGCGGGAGGAGGCCTGGGGGGGAGGCGGATTGCGGGGAGCACTCCTCATTGACGGTGGGGCACTGCTCATTGACAGGATGAAGTCATCATTGACAGGGGGCTCTCCAAATTGACAGGGGTGACAACTAATTGATAGGTGCCACTCCGAACTGACAGGGGGAGTACCCAATTGACAAGGCGCTCTCCAAATTGACAGGGGACAGATCTAATTGACAGGGGGCACTCCTAATTGATAGGCGACACACCCCATTGGCAGGGGACACTCCTCATTGACAGAGGACACTCCTCATTGACAGGGGGCACTCCTCATTGACAGGGTGCACTCCTCATTGACAGGGGGCATTCCTCCTTTAAAGAGGGCGCTCCTCACTGACAGGGGGCACTCCTCATTGACAGGGGGCACTCCTCATTGATAGGTGCCACTCCGAAATGACAGGGGGGGATCCTAATTGACAAGCGGCTATGCTAATTGACAGGGGTCAGACCTAATTGACAGGGGGCACTCCTAATTGACAGACGACACACCTCAGTGACAGGGGACATACCTCATTACAAGCGGCACTCCTCATTGACGGGGGCACTCCACATTGACAGGTGCCATTCCTCCTTAACAGGGTGCACTCCTCATTGACAGGGGGCTCTCCTCATTGACTGGGGGCATTCCTCCTTGACAGGGTGCACTCCTCATTGACAGGGGGCTCTCCTCATTGACAGGGGGCATTCCAAATTGACAGTGGTCACTCCTCATTGAATAGGGGTCACTCCTCGTTGACGGTGGGGCACTCGACGTTGAGGGTGGGGCGGGGGGCTACTGCTCATTGGAAAGGGAATTACCTCATTGACAGGTGCATCCTAATTGACAGGGGGCACTCCTAAATGACAGGGGGCACTCCAAATTGACAGGCAACACACCCCACCGGCAGGGGACACTCCTCATTGACAGGTGTCACTCATCATTGAAAGGGAGCACTCCTCTTTGACAGGGGGCATTCCTCCTTGACAGGGAGCACTCCTCATTTACAGAGGGCACTCCTAATTGATAGTTGCCACTCCTAATTGACAGGGGGAGCTCCTAATTCGCAAGGCGCTATCCTAATTGACAGGGGGCAGACCTAATTGACAGGCGACAGACGTCAGTGACAGGGGGCACTCCTAATTGACAGGGGGCCCTCCTCATTGACAGGGGGCATTCCTCCTTGACAGGGACCACTCCTCATTGACAGGGGGCACACCTAATTTACATTGATCACTCCACATTGACTAGGGGTCACTCCTCGTTGACGGTGGTGCACTCGTCATTGAGGGGGGGGGAACTGCTCATTGACAAGGGGACTTCCTCATTGACAGGGCGTCCTAATGGACAGTGGGCACTCCTAATTGACAGGCGACACACCCCATCGGCAGGGGACATTCCTCATTGACAGGGGGCACTCCTCATTGACAGGGAGCATTCCTCATTGACAGGGTGCATTCCTCCTTGAGAGGGGACATTCCTCATTGACAGGGGGCCCTCCTCCTTGACAGGGGGCACTCCTATTTTTGAAATGTGCCACTCCAAATTGACAGGGGGAGCTCCTAATGGACAAGGCGCTATCCTAATTGACAGGGGGCAGACGTAATTGACAGTGGGCACTCCTAATTGAGAGGCGAAACACCTCAGTGACAGGGGACACCCCTCATTGTCTAGTGATCACTCCACATTGACGGTGGGGTTGACTGACCACTGTCCTAACTTACAAGGGGCATTCCTATATGAAAGGCGGCACTCCTAATTGACAGGGGTGACTCGTAATTGACGGGGGCAATCCTAATTGACAGAGGGCACTTCTCATTGACAGGGGACACTCCTAATTGACAGGGGTCACTCCTCATTGACGTGGGGGCAATCCTCAATGACGGGGCGGCACTACTCATTCACGGGGGGGGGGGGGGGGGAGGAGGCCGATGGGGGGGGGGGGTTGCGGGGAGCACTGCTCATTGACGTTGGGGCACTGCTCATTGACACGGTGAAGTCTTCATTGACAGGGGGCATTCCTCCTTGACAACGGGCACTCCCCATTTACAGGGGGCACTCGTCATTGACAGGGGGCACTCCTCATTGACAGGGGGCATTCCTCATTGACAGAGGGCACTCCTAATTGATAGGTGCCACTCCTAATTGACAGGGGGAGCTCCTAATTGACAGAGCGCTATCCTAATTGACAGAGGGCAGACGTAATTGACAGGGGGCACTCCAAATTGACAGGCGACAAGCCTCAGTGACAGGGGACACTCCTCATTGACAGGCCGTACTGCTCAAAGGCAGGGGGTCCTCCTCATTGACAGGGGGCATTCCTCATTGACAGGGGGCACTCCTCATTGACAGAGGGAACTCCTAATTGACACGGGGCACTCCTAATTGTTAGGGGGAGCTTCTAATTGGCAAGGCGCAATTCGAATTGACAGGGGGCACTCCTACTTGAAAGGCGAGACATCCCATTGGCAGGGAACACTCCTCATTGACAGAGGGCACTCCTCATTGACAGGGGGCACTCCTCATTGACAGGGAGCACTCCTCATTGACAGAGAGCACTCCTCATTGAGAGGGGGCACTCCTCATTGACAGGGGGCACTCCTAATTGATAGGTGCGACTACTTGTTGACAGGGGGAGCTCCTAATTTACAACTCGTTGAACTAATCGACAGCGGACAGATCTAATTGACAGGGGGCACCCATCACTGACAGGGGGAGCAGCTAATTGACAAGGCGCTATTCTAATTGACAGGGGGCAGACCTAATGGACAGGGGTCACACCTAATTGACAGGCGACACACCCCATTGGCATGGGACACTCCTCATAGACAGGGGGCATTCCTCATTGACAGGGTGCACTTCTCATTGACAGGAGGCATTCCTCCTTGACGGGGGGCGCACCTCTTTGACAGGGTGCAATTCTCATTGACACGGGACACTCCTAATTGACAGGGGACACTTCTCTTTTACAGGGGCTCTCCTCATTTACAGTGCACACACCATTGACAGTGGGGCACTCCTAATTGAAGAGCGGGGCACTCCTAATTGACAGGGACCACTCCTAGGTGACGGGGGCCACTCCACATTGACTGGGGCAATCCGCGTTGATGGTGGGTCTCTCCTCATGGATGGTGCGGCACTCCTCATTGACGTTGGGGCACTCCTCATTGACAGTGTGTCACTGCTCATTGACACGGTGAAGTCATCATTGACAGGGGGCTCTCCAAATTGACAGGGGTCACACCTAATTGATAGGTGGCACTCCGAATGTCAGAGGGAGTTCCTAATTGACAAGGCGCTCTCCAAATTGAGAGGGGGCACACCTAATTGACAGAGGGCATTCCTAATTGACTGGCAAATCGCTCCATTGGCAGGGGACACTCCTCATTGAGAGGGGGCACTCCTCCTTGACAGTGGGCGCTCCTCATTGACAGGGGGGACTCCTAATTGATAGGTGCCTCTCCGAAATGACAGGGGGAGCTCCAAATTGACAAGGCGCAATGCTAATTGACAGGGGGCATTCCTAATTGAGAGACGACACACCTCAGTGACAGGGGAAACTCCTCATTGACAGGCGGCACTCCACATTGACAAGGGGCACTCCTCGTTGACAGGGGCATTCCTCATTGACAGGGGGCAATTCGCATTGACAGGGTGCACTCGTCATTGACATGGGGCACTCCTAACTGACAGTGGTCACTCTCCATTGACTAGGGGTCACTCCTCGTTGACGGTGGGGCAGATGTCATTGAGGGGGGTCGGTACTGCTCATTGACAAGGGGACTTCCTAATTGACAGGGGCGTCCTAATTGACAGGGGGCACTTCTAATTGACAGGGGGCACTCCTAATTAATAGGCGACACACCCCATCGGCAGGGGACACTCCTCATTGACAGGGGGCACTCCTCATTGACAGGGAGCACTCCTCATTGACAGGGAGCACTCCTCATTGACAGGGGACATTCCTCCTTGACAGGAGGCACTCCTCATTGACAGGGGGCACGCCTCATTTACAGGGGGCACTCCTAATTGACAGTGGTCACTCCTCATTGACTAGGGGTCACTCCTCGTTGACGGTGGGGCACTCGGCATAAAGGGGGGGACTGCTCATTGACAACGTGACTTCCTCATTGACAGGGGCGTCCTAATTGAAACGGGGCACTCCTGATTGACATGGGCACTCCTAATTGACAGGCGACATACCCCATCGGCAGGGGACACTCCTCATTGACAGGGGGCACTCCACCTTGACAGGGAGCACTCCCCATTGACAGGGGGCATTCCTCCTTGACAGGGGCACTCCTCATTGACAGGGGGCACTCATTGAAAGGGGGCACTCCTAATTGATAGGTGCCACTCCTAATTGACAGGGGGAGCTCGTAATTGACAAGGCGCTTTCCAAATTGACAGGGGGCAGACCTAATTGTCAGGGGGCACTCCTAATTGACAGGCGACGCACCTCAGTGACAGGGAACACTCCTCATTGACAGGCGGCACTCCTCAAAGGCAGGGGATACTCCTCATTGACAGGGGGCATTCCCCATTGACAGGGGGCACTCCTCATTGACAGGGGGTACTCCTTATTGACAGGGGGCACTCCGAATTGACACGGGGTACTCCTAATTAATAGGGGGAGCTTCTAATTGGCAAGGCGCAACCCTAATTGGGAGGGGCCACTCCTAATTGTAAGGCGACACATCCCATTGGCAGGGAACACTCCTCATTGACAGGGGGCACTCCTAATTGATAGGTGCCACTCCTATTTGACAGGGGGCACGGTAGCACAGTGGTTTGCACTGCTGCTTCACAGCTCCAGGGTCCCGGGTTCGATTCCCGCCTCGGGTCACTGTCTGTGTGGAGTTTGCACATTCTCCTCGTGTCTGCTTGGGTTTCCTCCGGGTGCTTCGCTTTCCTCCCACAGTCCAAAGATGTGTGGGTTAGGTTGATTGGCCAGGTTAAAAATTGCCCCTTCGAGTCCTGGGATGTGTCGGTTAGAGGGATTAGCGTGTAAATATGAGGGGGTAGGGCCTAGGTGGGATTGCGGTCGGTGCAGACTCGATGGGCCGAATGGCCTCCATCTGCACTGTAGGGTTTCTATGATTTCTATGAGGGGGAGCTCATAATTTACAAGGCGCTATGCTAATTGACAGGGGTCGGACCTAATTGAAAGGCGACACATCCCATTGGCAGGGAACACTGCTCATTGAAAGTGGGAACTCCTCATTGACAGGGGGCACTCCTCATTGACAGGGAGCACTCCTCATTGACAGGGGGCATTCCTCCTTGACAGGGAGCACTCTTCATTGATAGGGGGTACTCCTAATTGTTAGGCGACACACCTCATTGGCAGAGGAAATTCCTCATTGACAGGGGGCACTCCTCATTGACAGGAAGCACTCCTCATTGACAGGGGGCACTCGTAATTTACAGGGGGCACTCCTAATTGATAGGTGCCACTCCTAGTTGACAGGGGGAGCTCCTAATGTACAAGGCGCTGTCCTACTTGACAGGGGTCAGACCTAATTGAGAGGGGGCACTCCTAATTGACAGGGGACACTCCTCATTGACTGGCGGCACTCCTTATTGACAGGGGGCACTCCTCACTGACAGGGGGAGCTCCTAATTGACAATGCGCTATCCTAATTGACAGGAGGCAGACCTAATTGTCAGGGGACACACCTAATTGACAGGCGACACACCCCATTGGCATGGGACACTCCTCATTGACAGGGGGCTTCCCTCATTGACAGGGTGCACTTCTCAATGACAGGGGGCATCCCTCCTTGACAGGGGGCGCTCCTCATTGACAGGGGGCACTCCTCATTGACAGGGGGCACTCCTAATTGATAGGTGACACTTCTAAATGACAGGGGGAGCTCCTAATTGACAAGGCGCTATCCTAATTGACAGGGGACGGACCTAATTGGCAGGGGTCACACCTCAGTGACAGGGGACACTCCTCATTGACAGGCGGCACTCCTCATTGACAGGGGGCACTCCTCATTGACAGGGGGCACTCCTCATTGACAGGGGGCATTCCTCCTTGACAGGGACCAGTCCTCATTGACATGGGGCACTCGTAATTGACAGTGGTCACTCCTTATTGACTAGGGATCACTCCTCGTTGACGGTGGGGCACTCGTCTTTGAGGGGGGTACTATTCATTGACAAGAGGACTTCCTCATTGACAGGGGCGTCCTAATTGACAGGGGGCACTCCTCATTGACACGGGGCACCCCCATTGTCAGGGGGCACTCCTAATTGATAGGTGGAACTCCTAATTGAAAGGGGGAGCTCCTAATTGAAAAGGCGCAATGCTAATTGACAGGGGGCAGACCTAATTGACAGGGGGCACTCCTCAATGACAGGGGGAGCTCCTAATTGACAAGGCGCAATCCAAATTGACAGGGGGCAGACCTAATTGGCAGGGGTCACACTTCAGTGACAGGGGACATTCCTCATTGACAGGCGGCACTCCTCATTGATAGGGGGCACTACTCATTGACAGGGGGCATTCCGCATTGACAGGGACCACTCCACATTGACAGGGGGCAGAGCTAATTGACAGTGGTCACTCCTCATTGAGTCGGGGTCACTCCTCGTTGACGGTGGGGCACTCGTCTTTTGGGGGGGGGGGGGTACTACCCATTGACAAGGGGACTTCCACATTGACAGGGGCGTCCTAATTGGCAGGGGGCTCTCCTCATTGACAGGGGGCATTCCTCCTTGACAGGGGGCACTCCTCATTGACAGGGAGCACTCCTCATTGACAGAGAGCACTCCTCATTGAGTCGGGGTCACTCCTCGTTGACGGTGGGGCACTCGTCTTTTGGGGGGGGGTACTACCCATTGACAAGGGGACTTCCACATTGACAGGGGCGTCCTAATTGGCAGGGGGCTCTCCTCATTGACAGGGGGCATTCCTCCTTGACAGGGGACACTCCTCATTGACTAGGGCTCACTCCTGATTGACGGTGGGGCTAAATGACCACTGTCCTAACTTAAAAGGGGCTCTCCTATATGAAAGGGAGCACTCCTAATTGACAGGGGAGAGTCGTTATTGACAGGGCGCAATCCTTATTGACAGTGGGCAATTCTCATTGACAAGGGGTACTGCTAATTGCCAGGGGCACTCCTCTTTTACAGGGGCTCTCCTAATTTACAGTGGACACAGCTCATTGACAGAGCGGCACTCCTAATTTAAAAGCGGGGCATTCCTAATTGACAGGGATCACTCCTCGGTGACGGGGGCCACTCCTCATTAACAGGGGCACTCCGCGTTGATGGTGGGTCTCTCCTCATGGATGGTGCGGCACTCCTCATTGACGTTGGGGCACTCCTCATTGACGGGGGGGCACACCTCATTGACGTGGGGGTATTCTCATTGACGGGGCGGACACTACTCATTCACGAGGGGGGGGGGTTGCGGGGAGCACTCCTCATTGACGGTGGGTCACTGCTCATTGACACGGTGAAGTCTTCATTGACAGGGGGCTCTCCAAATTGACAGGGGTCACACATAATTGATAGGTGCCACTCCGAATTGACAGGGGTATTTCCTAATTGACAAGGTGCTCTCCAAATTGACAGGGGGCAGACCTAATTGACAGGGGGCACTCCTAATTGACAGGCTAATCACCCCATTGGCAGGGGACACTCCTCATTGACAGTGGGCACTCCTCATTGACAGGGTGGACTCCTCATTGACAGGGGGCATTCCTCCTTGACAGGGGGCGCACCTCATTGACAGGGGGCACTCCTCATTGACAGGGGGAACTCCTAATTGATAGTTGCCACTCCGAAATGACAGGGGGAGCTGCTAATTGACAAGGCGCTTTGCTAATTGACAGGGGCCAGACCAAATTGACAGGGGGCACTCCTAATTGACAGGGACACTCCTAATTGACAGGCGACACACCGCATCGGCAGGGGACACTCCTCATTTGCAGGGGGCACTCCTTATTGACAGGGAGCACTCCTAATTGATAGGGGGAGCTTCTAATTGACAAGGCGCATTCCTGATTGACAGGGGGAACGCCAAATTGAAGGGCGACACATCCCATTGGCAGGGAACACACCTCATTGACAGGGGGCTCTCCTCTTGGCCAGGGAGCACTCCCCATTGACAGGGGGCACTCCTAATTAACAGTGGTCACTCCTCATTTATGAGGGGTCACTCCTCGTTGCCGGTGGGGCACTCGTCATTGAGGGGGGGGAGGCGGTACTGCTCATTGACAAGGGGACTTCCTCATTGACAGGGGCGTCCTAATTGACAGGGGGCACTCCTAATTGACAGGGGGCACTCCTAATTGACAGGCGACACACCCCATCGGCAGGGGACACTCATCATTGATAGGTGGCACTCATAAATGACAGGGGGAGGTCCTAATTGCCAAGGCGCTTTCCTAATTGTCAGGGGGCACTCCTAATTGAAAGGCGACGCACCGCAGTGCATGGGGACACTCCTCATTGACAGGCGGCACTCATCAAAGGCAGGGGGTACTCCTTATTGACAGCGGCCATTCCTCATTGACAGGGGGCATCCCCATTGACAGGGGCACTCCTAATTGACAGGGGGCACTCCTAATTGACACGGAGCACTCCTAATTGATAGGGGCAGCATCTAATTGACAATGCGCATTCCTGAATGACAGGGGGCACACCAAATTGATGGCGACACATACCATTGGCAGGGAAAACACCTCATTGACAGGGGGCTCTCCTCATTGACAGGGAGCACTCCTCATTGACAGGGGGCACTCCTAATTGTCAGGCGATACACCTCATTGGCAGGGGACACACCTCATTGACAGGGGCATCCTCATTGACAGGGAGCACTCCACATTGACAGGGGGCACTTCTAATTGATAGGTGCCACTCCTAGTTGACATGGGGAGCTCCTAATTCACAAGGCGCTGTACTAATTGACAGGGGTCAGGCCTAATTGACAGGGGGCACTCCTAATTGACAGGGGACACACCTCATTGACAGGGGACACTCATCATTGACAGGTGCCACTCCTAATTGACAGGGGGAGCTCCTAATTGACAAGGCGCTATCCTAATTGACAGGGGGCACACCTAATTGACAGGGGTCACACCGAGTTGACAGGCGACACACTCCATTGGCATGGGACACTCCTCCTTGACAGGGTGCAAGCCTCATTGACAGGGTGCAATTCTCATTGACAGGGGGCATTCCTCCTTGACAGGGGGCGCTCCTCATTGACAGGGGGCACTCCTAATTGATAGGTGCCACTTCTAAATGAAAGGGGGAGCCCCTAATTGACAAGGGGCTATGCTAATTGACAGGGGGCAGAGCTAATTGACAGGGGGCACTCCTAATTGACGGACGACACACCTCAGTGACTGGGGACACTCTTCATTGACAGGCTGCACTCCTCATTGACAGGGGGCATTCCTCCTTGACAGGGACCACTCCACGTTGACAGGGGGCACTCGACATTGACAGGGGGCACTCCTAATTAACAGTGGTCACTCCTCATTGACTAGGGGTCACTCCTCGTTGACGGTCGGGCTCTCGTCATTGAGGGTGAGGGGGGTACTGCTCATTTACATGGGAATGTCCCCATTGACAGGGGCGTCCTAATTGACAGGGGGCACTCCTAATTGGCAGGGGCTACTCCTAATTGACAGGCGACACACCCCATCGGCAGGGGACACTCCTCATTGACAGGGGGCACTCATCATTGACAGGGAGCATTCGTCATTGATAGGGGGCACTCCTCATTGCCAGGGGTTACTCGTCATTGACAGGGGGCACTCCTAATTGATAGGTGCCACTCCTAATTGACAAGGAGAGTTTCTAATTGACAAGGCGCTATCCTAATTGACAGGGGGCACACCTAATTGACAGGGGTCACACCGAATTGACAGGCGACGCACGCCATTGGCATGGGACACTCCTCATTGACAGGGTGCAAGCCTCATTGACAGGGTGCACTTTTCATTGACAGGGGGCATTCCTCCTTGACAGGTGGCGCTCCTCATTGACAGGGGGCACTCCTCATTGACAGGGGGCACTCCTAATTGATAGGTGCCACTTCTAAATGACAGGGGAGCCCCTAATTGACAAGGGGCTATGCTAATTGACAGGGGGCAGAGCTAATTGACAGGGGGCACTCCTAATTGACGGACGACACACCTCAGTGACTGGGGACACTCCTCATTGACAGGCGGCACTCCTCATTGACAGGGGGCATTCCTCCTTGACAGGGGCAACTCCACGTTGACAGGGGGCACTCGTCATTGACAGTGGGCACACCTAATTGACAGTGTTCACTCCTCATTGACTAGGGGTCACTCTTCATTGACAGGGGGTACTCATCATTGACAGGGAGGATTCGTCATTGATAGGGGGAACTCCTCATTGACAAGGTGTACTCCTCATTGACAGGGGGCACTCCTAATTGATACGTGCCACTCCTCATTGACAGGGAGAGCTCCTAATTGACAAGGCGCTATCCTAATTGACAGGGGGCACTCCTAGTTGACAGGCGACACACCTCAGTGACAGGGGACACTCCTCATTGACTGGGGGCCACTCCTCATTGACGGTTGGGCTAACTGACCACTGACCTAACTTACGAGGGGCACTCCTGTATGAAAGGGGGCACTCCTAATTGACAGGGGAGACTCGTAATTGACAGGGCACAATCCTTATTGACAGTATGCAATTCTCATTGACGGGGGCACTCCTAATTGACAGGGGACACTCCTCTTTTACAGGGGCGCTCCTAATTTACAGTGGACACACCTCATTGACAGAGGGGCACTCCTAGTTGAAAAGTGGGGAACTCCTAATTGACTGGGATCACTCCTAGGTGACGGGGGCCACTCCTCATTGACAGGGGCACTCCGCGTTGATGGTGGGTTTCTCCTCATGGATGGTCCGGCACAGCTCATTGACGGGGGAGGGGGGGCACTCTTCATTGACGTGGGGGAAATCCTCATTGACGGGGCGGGCACTACTCATTCACGGAGGGGGGGGGGAGAGGCCGGGCTGTTGGGGGGGTGCGGGGAGCACTCCTCATTGACGTTGGGGCACTGCTCATTGACACGGTGAAGTGTTCATTGACACGGGGCTCTCCAAGTTGACAGGGGTCACACCTAATTGATAGGTGCCTCTCCGAATTGCCAGGGGGCAGACCTAATTGACAGGGGGCACTCCTCATTAACAGGGGGCATTCCTCCTTGACATGGGGCGCTCCTCATTGACAGGGGGCACTCCTAATTGACAGGGGGCACTCCTAATTGATAGGTACCACTCCGAAATGATAGGGGGAACTCCTAATTTACAAGGCGCTATGCTAATTGTCAGGGGGCAGACCTAATTGACAGGGGGCACTGCTAATTGAGAGACGACACACCTCAGTGACAGGGGACACTCCTCATTGACAGACGGCACTCGTCATTGACAGCGGGCACTCCTCATTGACAGGGGGCATTCCTCCTTGACAGGGGGCACTCTTCATTGACAGGGTGCACTCGTCATTGACAGGGGGCACTTCTAATTGACTGTGGTCACTCCTCATTGACTAGGGGTCACTCCTCGTTGACGGTGGGGCACTCGTCATGGAGGGGGGGTACTGCTCATTGACAAGGGGACTTCCTCATTGACAGGGGCGTCCTAATTGACAGGGGCACAACTAATTGACTGGCGACACACCCCATCAGCAGGGGACACTCCTCATTGACAGGGGGCACTCCTCATTGACAGGGGGGACTCATCATTGACAGGGAGCATTCGTCATTGACAGGGGGCACTCCCCATTGACAGGGGGCACTCCTCATTGACAGGGGGCACTCATCATTGACAGGGAGCGTTCCTCATTGACAGGGGGCACTCCTCATTGACAGGGGGTACTCCTCATTGACAGGCGGCACACCTAATTGATGGGTGCCACTCCTAATTGACAGGGAGAGCTTCTAATTGACAAGTCGCTATCCTAATTGACAGGGGGCACTCGTAATTGACTGGCGACACACCCCATCGGCAGGGGACACTCCTCATTGACAGGGGGCACTCCTCATTGACAAGGAGCTCTTCTCAATGACAGGGGGCTGCCTTCCTTGACAGGGGGCGCTCCTCATTGACAGTGGGTACTCCTCATTGACAGGCGGCACTGCTAATTGATAGGTGCAACTCCTAATTGACAGGGGGTACTCCTAATTGACATGGCGCTATCCTAACTGACAGGGGGAAGACCTAATTGACAGGGGTCACTCCTCATTAACAGGGGGCATTCCTCCTTGACATGGGGCGCTCCTCATTGACAGGGGGCACTCCTAATTGACAGGGGGCACTCCTAATTGATAGGTACCACTCCGAAATGATAGGGGGAACTCCTAATTTACAAGGCGCTATGCTAATTGTCAGGGGGCAGACCTAATTGACAGGGGGCACTGCTAATTGAGAGACGACACACCTCAGTGACAGGGGACACTCCTCATTGACAGACGGCACTCGTCATTGACAGCGGGCACTCCTCATTGACAGGGGGCATTCCTCCTTGACAGGGGGCACTCTTCATTGACAGGGTGCACTCGTCATTGACAGGGGGCACTTCTAATTGACTGTGGTCACTCCTCATTGACTAGGGGTCACTCCTCGTTGACGGTGGGGCACTCGTCATGGAGGGGGGGTACTGCTCATTGACAAGGGGACTTCCTCATTGACAGGGGCGTCCTAATTGACAGGGGCACAACTAATTGACTGGCGACACACCCCATCAGCAGGGGACACTCCTCATTGACAGGGGGCACTCCTCATTGACAGGGGGGACTCATCATTGACAGGGAGCATTCGTCATTGACAGGGGGCACTCCCCATTGACAGGGGGCACTCCTCATTGACAGGGGGCACTCATCATTGACAGGGAGCGTTCCTCATTGACAGGGGGCACTCCTCATTGACAGGGGGTACTCCTCATTGACAGGCGGCACACCTAATTGATGGGTGCCACTCCTAATTGACAGGGAGAGCTTCTAATTGACAAGTCGCTATCCTAATTGACAGGGGGCACTCGTAATTGACTGGCGACACACCCCATCGGCAGGGGACACTCCTCATTGACAGGGGGCACTCCTCATTGACAAGGAGCTCTTCTCAATGACAGGGGGCTGCCTTCCTTGACAGGGGGCGCTCCTCATTGACAGTGGGTACTCCTCATTGACAGGCGGCACTGCTAATTGATAGGTGCAACTCCTAATTGACAGGGGGTACTCCTAATTGACATGGCGCTATCCTAACTGACAGGGGGAAGACCTAATTGACAGGGGTCACACCGTATTGGCATGGGACTCTCCTCATTGACGGGGGCACTCCTCATTGACAGGCGGCACTCCTCATTGACGGGGGCACTCGTCATTGACAGGGGGCACTCCTAATTGAGAGTGGTCACTCCTCATTGACTAGGGATCCCTCCTCGTTGACGATCGGGCGCTCGTCATTGAGGGGGGGGGTACTGCTAATTGATATGGGAATTTCCCCATTGACAGGGGCGTCCTAATTGACAGTGGGCAGTCCTAATTGACAGGGCGTACTCCTAATTGACAGGGGACACACCCCATCGGCAGGGGACACTCCTCATTGACAGGGGGCACTCATCATTGACAGGGAGCATTCGTCATTGATAGGGGGCACTCCTCATTGACAGGGAGAGCTCCAAATTGACAAGGCGCTATCCTAATTGACAGGGGGCACTCCTAATTGACAGGCGACACACCTCAGTGACAGGGGACACTCCTCATTGACTAAGGGCCAATCCTCATTGACGGTGGGGTTAACTGACCACTGTCCTAACTTACAGGGGCACTCCTATATGAAAGGGGGCAATGCTAATTGACAGGGGAGACTCGAAATTGACAGGGCGCAATCCTTATTGACAGTATGCAATTCTCATTGACAGGGGGCACTCCTAATTGACAGGGGACACTCCTCTTTTACAGGGGCGCTCCTAATTTACAGTGGACACACCTCTTTGACAGAGAGGCACTCCTAGCTGAAAAGGGAGGCACTCCTAATTGACAGGGATCACTCCTAGGTGACGGGGGCCACTCCTCATTGACAGGGGCATTCCGCGTTGATGATAGGTGTCTCCTCATTGATGGTGCGGCACTCCTCATTTACGGGGGGGAACTCCTCATTGACGTGCGGGAAATTCTGATTGACGGGGCGGGCACTACTCATTCACAGAGTGGGGGGGGGGAGGCCGGGGTGTGGGGGGGGGGGGTGGGGTGGGGTGCGCTGAGCATTCCTCATTGACGGTGGGGCACTGCTCATTGACACGGTGAAGTGTTCATTGACACGAATCTCTCCAAATTGACAGGGGTCACACCTAATTGATAGGTGCCACTCCGAATTGCCAGGGGGCAGACCTAATTGACAGGGGGCATTCCTCCTTGACAGGGGGTGCTCCTCATTGACAGGGGGCACTCCTCATTGACAGGGGGCACTCCTAATTGATAGGTGCCAATCCGAAATGACAGGGGGAGCTCCAATTTGACAAGGCGCTGTGCTAATTGACAGGGGGCAGACCTAATTGACAGGGGGCACTGCTAACTGAGAGACGACACACCTCAGTGACAGGGGACACTCCTCATTGACAGGCGGCACTCGTCATTGACAGCGGGCACTCCTCATTGGCAGGGCGCATTCCGTATTTAAAGGGACCATTCCTCATTGACAGGGGGCACTCGTCATTGACAGGGGGCACTCCTAATTGAGAGTGGTCACTCCTCATTGACTAGGGATCACTCCTCGTTGACGATCGGGCACTCGTCATTGAGGGGGGGGGTACTGCTAATTGACATGGGAATTTCCCCATTGACAGGGGCGTCCTAATTGACAGGGGGGCACTCCTAATTGACAGGGCGTACTCCTAATTGACAGGCGACACACCCCATCGGCAGGGGACACTCCTCATTGACAGGGGGCACTCATCATTGACAGGGAGCATTCGTCATTGACAGGGGGCACTCCACATTGACAGGGGGTACTGCTCATTGACAGGGGGCACTCCTAATTGATAGGTGCCACTCCTAATTGACAGGGAGAGCTCCAAATTGACAAGGCGCTATCCTAATTGACAGGGGGCACTCCTAATTGACAGGCGACACACCTCAGTGACAGGGGACACTCCTCATTGACTAAGGGCCACTCCTCATTGACGGTGGGGCTAACTGACCACTGTCCTAACTTACAGGGGCACTCCTATATGAAAGGGGGCATTGCTATTTGACAGGGGAGACTCGAAATTGACAGGGCGCAATCCTTATTGACAGTATGCAATTCTCATTGACAGGGGGCACTCCTAATTGACAGGGGACACTCCTCTTTTACAGGGGCGGTCCTAATTTACAGTGGACACACCTCTTTGACAGAGAGGCACTCCTAGTTGAAAAGGGAGGCACTCCTAATTGACAGGGATCACTCCTAGGTGACGGGGGCCACTCCTCATTGACAGGGGCTTTCCGCGTTGATGGTAGGTGTCTCCTCGTTGATGGTGCGGCACTCCTCATTTACGGGGGGGAACTCCTCATTGACGTGCGGGAAATTCTGATTGACGGGGCGGGCACTACTCATTCACAGAGTGGGGGGGGGAGGCCGGGGTGTGGGGGGGGGGGTGGGGTGGGGTGCGGTGAGCATTCCTCATTGACGGTGGGGCACTGCTCATTGACACGGTGAAGTGTTCATTGACACGAATCTCTCCAAATTGACAGGGGTCACACCTAATTGATAGGTGCCACTTCGAATTGCCAGGGGGCAGACCTAATTGACAGGGGGCATTCCTCCTTGACAGGGGGTGCTCCTCATTGACAGGGGGCACTCCTCATTGACAGGGGGCACTCCTAATTGATAGGTGCCAATCCGAAATGACAGGGGGAGCTCCAATTTGACAAGGCGCTGTGCTAATTGACAGGGGGCAGACCTAATTGACAGGGGGCACTGCTAATTGAGAGACGACACACCTCAGTGACAGGGGACACTCCTCATTGACTGGCGGCACTCGTCATTGACAGCGGGCACTCCTCCTTGGCAGGGCGCATTCCGTATTTAAAGGGACCATTCCTCATTGACAGGGGGCACTCGTCATTGACAGGGGGCACTCCTAATTGAGAGTGGTCACTCCTCATTGACTAGGGATCACTCCTCGTTGACGATCGGGCACTCGTCATTGAGGGGGGGGGGTACTGCTAATTGACATGGGAATTTCCCCATTGACAGGGGCGTCCTAATTGACAGGGGGGCACTCCTAATTGACAGGGCGTACTCCTAATTGACAGGCGACACACCCCATCGGCAGGGGACACTCCTCATTGACAGGGGGCACTCATCATTGACAGGGAGCATTCGTCATTGACAGGGGGCACTCCACATTGACAGGGGGTACTGCTCATTGACAGGGGGCACTCCTAATTGATAGGTGCCACTCCTAATTGACAGGGAGAGCTCCAAATTGACAAGGCGCTATCCTAATTGGCAGGGGGCACTCCTAATTGACAGGCGACACACCTCAGTGACAGGGGACACTCCTCATTGACTAAGGGCCACTCCTCATTGACGGTGGGGCTAACTGACCACTGTCCTAACTTACAGGGGCACTCCTATATGAAAGGGGGCATTGCTATTTGACAGGGGAGACTCGAAATTGACAGGGCGCAATCCTTATCGACAGTATGCAATTCTCATTGACAGGGGGCACTCCTAATTGACAGGGGACACTCCTCTTTTACAGGGGCGGTCCTAATTTACAGTGGACACACCTCTTTGACAGAGAGGCACTCCTAGTTGAAAAGGGAGGCACTCCTAATTGACAGGGATCACTCCTAGGTGACGGGGGCCACTCCTCATTGACAGGGGCTTTCCGCGTTGATGGTAGGTGTCTCCTCATTGATGGTGCGGCACTCCTCATTTACGGGGGGGAACTCCTCATTGACGTGCGGGAAATTCTGATTGACGGGGCGGGCACTACTCATTCACAGAGTGGGGGGGGGGAGGCCGGGGTGTGTGGGGGGGGGGGGGTGGGGTGGGGTGCGGTGAGCATTCCTCATTGACGGTGGGGCACTGCTCATTGACACGGTGAAGTGTTCATTGACACGAATCTCTCCAAATTGACAGGGGTCACACCTAATTGATAGGTGCCACTTCGAATTGCCAGGGGGCAGACCTAATTGACAGGGGGCATTCCTCCTTGACAGGGGGTGCTCCTCATTGACAGGGGGCACTCCTCATTGACAGGGGGCACTCCTAATTGATAGGTGCCAATCCGAAATGACAGGGGGAGCTCCAATTTGACAAGGCGCTGTGCTAATTGACAGGGGGCAGACCTAATTGACAGGGGGCACTGCTACTTGAGAGACGACACACCTCAGTGACAGGGGACACTCCTCATTGACAGGCGGCACTCGTCATTGACAGCGGGCACTCCTCATTGGCAGGGCGCATTCCTTATTTAAAGGGACCATTCCTCATTGACAGGGGGCACTCGTCATTGACAGGGGGCACTCCTAATTGAGAGTGGTCACTCCTCATTGACTAGGGATCACTCCTCGTTGACGATCGGGCACTCGTCATTGAGGGGGGGGGTACTGCATATTGACATGGGAATTTCCCCATTGACAGGGGCGTCCTAATTGACAGGGGGGCACTCCTAATTGCCAGGGCGTACTCCTAATTGACAGGCGACACACCACATCGGCAGGGGACACTCCTCATTGACAGGGGGCACTCATCATTGACAGGGAGCATTCGTCATTGACAGGGGGCACTCCACATTGACAGGGGGTACTGCTCATTGACAGGGGGCACTCCTAATTGATAGGTGCCACTCCTAATTGACAGGGAGAGCTCCAAATTGACAAGGCGCTATCCTAATTGACAGGGGGCACTCCTAATTGACAGGCGACACACCTCAGTGACAGGGGACACTCCTCATTGACTAAGGGCCAATCCTCATTGACGGTGGGGTTAACTGACCACTGTCCTAACTTACAGGGGCACTCCTATATGAAAGGGGGCAATGCTAATTGACAGGGGAGACTCGAAATTGACAGGGCGCAATCCTTATTGACAGTATGCAATTCTCATTGACAGGGGGCACTCCTAATTGACAGGGGACACTCCTCTTTTACAGGGGCGCTCCTAATTTACAGTGGACACACCTCTTTGACAGCGAGGCACTCCTAGCTGAAAAGGGAGGCACTCCTAATTGACAGGGATCACTCCTAGGTGACGGGGGCCACTCCTCATTGACAGGGGCATTCCGCGTTGATGGTAGGTGTCTCCTCATTAATGGTCCGGCACTCCTCATTTACGGAGGGGAACTCCTCATTGACGTGCGGGAAATTCTGATTGACGGGGCGGGCACTACTCATTCACAGAGTGGGGGGGGGAGGCCGGGGTGTGGGGGGTGGGGTGGGGTGCGGTGAGCATTCCTCATTGACGGTGGGGCACTGCTCATTGACACGGTGAAGTGTTCATTGACACGAATCTCTCCAAATTGACAGGGGTCACATCTAATTGATAGGTGCCACTCCGAATTGCCAGGGGGCAGACCTAATTGACAGGGGGCATTCCTCCTTGACAGGGGGTGCTCCTCATTGACAGGGGGCACTCCTCATTGACAGGGGGCACTCCTAATTGATAGGTGCCACTCCGAATTGCCAGGGGGCAGACCTAATTGACAGGGGGCATTCCTCCTTGACAGGGGACACTCCTCATTGACAGGGGGCACTCATCATTGACAGGGAGCATTCGTCATTGACAGGGGGCACTCCACATTGACAGGGGGTACTGCTCATTGACAGGGGGCACTCCTAATTGATAGGTGCCACTCCTAATTGACAGGGAGAGCTCCAAATTGACAAGGCGCTATCCTAATTGACAGGGGGCACTCCTAATTGACAGGCGACACACCTCAGTGACAGGGGACACTCCTCATTGACTAAGGGCCACTCCTCATTGACGGTGGGGCTAACTGACCACTGTCCTAACTTACAGGCGCACTCCTATATGAAAGGGGGCATTGCTATTTGACAAGGGAGACTCGAAATTGACAGGGCGCAATCCTTATTGACAGTATGCAATTCTCATTGACAGGGGGCACTCCTAATTGACAGGGGCGGTCCTAATTTACAGTGGACACACCTCTTTGACAGCGAGGCACTCCTAGTTGAAAAGGGAGGCACTCCTAATTGACAGGGATCACTCCTAGGTGACGGGGGCCACTCCTCATTGACAGGGGCTTTCCGCGTTGATGGTAGGTGTCTCCTCATTGATGGTCCGGCACTCCTCATTTACGGGGGGGAACTCCTCATTGACGTGCGGGAAATTCTGATTGACGGGGCGGGCACTACTCATTCACGGAGGGGGGGGGGGGGTGCGGTGAGCACTCCTATTGACGGTGGGGCACTGCTCATTGACACGATTAAGTGTTCATTGACACGAATCTCTCCAAATTGACAGGGGTCACACCTAATTGATAGGTGCCACTCCGAATTGCCAGGGGGCAGACCTAATTGACAGGGGGCATTCCTCCTTGACAGGGGGTGCTCCTCATTGACAGGGGGCACTCCTAATTGATAGGTGCCAATCCGAAATGACAGGGGGAGCTCCAAATTGACAAGGCGCTGTGCTAATTGACAGGGGGCAGACCTAATTGACAGGGGGCACTGCTAATTGAGAGACGACACACCTCAGTGACAGGGGACACTCCTCATTGACAGGCGGCACTCGTCATTGACAGCGGGCACTCCTCATTGGCAGGGCGCATTCCTCCTTGACAGGGGGCACTCCTCATTGACAGGGGCACGCCTCATTGACAGTGGTCACTCCTCATTGACTAGGGGGCACTCCTCATTGAAGGGGAGCACTTCTCATTGACAGTGGGCATTCCAACTTGACAGTTGGCACTCCTCATTGACAGGGGGCACACCTCATTGACAGGGGGCACTCCTCATTGACAGTGGTCACTCCTCATTGACTAGGGGTCACTCCTCGTTGACGGTGGGCACTCGTCATTGAGGGGGGCGGGGGGTACTGCTCATTGACAAGGGGACTTCCTCATTGACAGGGGCGACCTTATTGACAGGGGGCACAACTAATTGACTGGCGACACACCCCATCGGCAGGGGACACTCCTCATTGACAGGGGGCATTCCTCCTTGGCAGGGGGCACTCTTCATTGACCGGGGGCACTCCTCATTTACAGGGGGCACTTCTAATTGATATGTGCCACTCCGAAATCACAGGGGGAGCTCCTAATTGACATGGCGCTATCATAATTGACAGGGGGCAGACCTAATTGGCAGGGGGCACTCCTAATTGGCAGGCGACACACCTCAGTGACAGGGGACACTCCTCATTGACAGGCGGCACTCCTCAAAGTCTCCTAATTGACGGTGGGGCACTCATCATTGAGGGGGAGGGGTACTGCTCATTGACAAGGGGACTTCCTCATTGACAGGGAGCACTCCTCATTGACAGGGAACACTCCTCATTGACAGGGGGCACTCCTAATTGGCAATGGTCACTCCTCATTGACTAGGGGTCACTCCTCGTTGACAGGGTGACCTCCAAATTTACAAGGCGCTGTACTAATTGACAGTGGGCAGACTTAATTGACAGGGGGCACTCCTCATTGAAAGGGGGCATTCCTTATTTACAGGGACCACTCCTCATTGACAGGGGGCACTCGTCATTGACAGGCGGTACTCCCCATTGACAGGTGAATTCCTCCTTGACAGGGACCACTCCTCGTTGACAGGGGGCACTCGTCATTGATAGGGGGCACTCCTAATTGACAATGGTCACTCCTCTTTGACTAGGGGGTCACTCCTCGTTGACGGTCGGGCACACGTCATTGAGGGGGGGGGGGGTACTGCTCATTGACATGGGAATTTCCCCATTGACAGGGGCTGCCTTATTGACAGGGGGCATTCCTAATTGACAGGGGGTACTCCTAATTGACAGGTGACACACCCCATCGGCAGGGGACACTCCTCATTGACAGGGGGCACGCATTATTGACAGGGAGCATTCGTCATTGACAGCGGGCACTCCTCATTGACAGGGGGCACTCCTAATTGATAGGCGCCACTCCTCATTGACAGGGAGAGCTCCTAATTGACAAGGCGCTATCCTAATTGACAGGGGGCACTCCTAATTGACAGGCGACACACCTCAGTGACAGGTGACACTCCTCATTGACAGGCGGCACTCCTCATTGACGGTGGCGCTAACTGATCAATGTCCTAACTTACATGGGGCACTCCTATATGAAAGGGGGCACTCCTAATTGACAGGGGAGACTCCTCTTTTAAAGGGCGCTCCTAGATTACAGTGGACACACCTCATTGACAGAGCGGCACTCCTAGTTGAAAAGGGGGGCACTCCTTATTGACAGGGATCACTCCTTGATGACGGGGGCCACTCCTCATTGACAGGGGCACTCCGAGTTGATGGTGGGTGTCTCCTCCTGGATGGTCCGGCACTCCTCGTTGACGGGGGGGCACTCCTCATTGACGTGGGGAAATCCTCATTGACGGGGCGGGCACTACTCATTCACTGAGGGGGGGGGGGGAGGCCGGGGGTGGGAGGGTGCGGGAAGCACGCTTCATTGACGGTGGGGCACTGCTCATTGACACGGTGAAGTGTTCATTGACACGGGGCTCTCCAAGTTGACAGGGGTCACACCTAATTGATAGGTGCCACTCCGAATTGCCAGGGGGCAGACCTAATTGAAAGGGGGCACTCCTCATTAACAGGGGGCATTCCTCCTTGAGAGAGAGCGCTCCTCATTGACAGGGGGCACTCCTCATTGACAGGGGGCACTCCTAATTGATAGGTGCCACTCCGAAATGACAGGGGTAGCTCCTAATTGACAAGGCGCTATGCTAATTGACAGGGGGCAGACCTAATTGACAGGGGGCACTGCTAATTGAGAGACGACACACCTCAGTGACTGGGGACACTCCTCATTGACAGGGGGCACTCCTAATTGACAGTCGTCACTCCTCATTGACGAGGGGTCACTCCTCGTTGACGGTGGGGCACTCGTCATTGAGGGGGGGCGGTACTGCTCATTGACAAGGGGACTTCCTCATTGACAGGGGCGTCCTAATTGACTGGGGCACAACTAATTGACTGGCGAAAAACACCACATCGGCAGGGGACACTCCTCAATGACAGGGAGCACTTCTCTGTGACAGGGGGCATTCATCATTTACATGTGGCACTCCTGATTGACAGGGGAATTCCTATTTGACAGGAGGGACTCCTAATTGACCCGGGACTCTACTCATTAATGTGAGGCACTACTAATTGGCAGGGGTCACTTCTAATAGGTAGGGGGCTCTCCTAATTTACAGGGGGAAGTTCCTAGTTGACAAGGGGCACTCCTAATTGAAAGGAGGCAGTCCAGATTCACAGTCGAGACTCCTAATTGACAGGGGGCACTCCTAATCGGCAGGGGCACTCCTCATGGACAGTGGGCACTCGCCATGGACAGAGGGCACTACTCATTGATAGGGGGCACCCCGCATTAACAAGGGGCACTCCTCATTGACAGGGACCTCCTAAATTTCAGGGGGACACTCCGAATTGACACGGAGCACTCCTAATTGACAGTGGACACTCCTCCTTGTCAGGGGGGCACTCTTAATTGACAGGGGGCATTACTAATTGACAGGGGTCACTTCTAGGTGACGGGGGGCACTCCTCATTGCGAGGGGGCACTCCTCATTGACGGTGGGGCACTCCTCATTGACGGTGGGTCACTCCTCATTGACGGGGTGGGGGCTGTCCTCATCGACGGGGGGGGGGCGCTCCCCATAAACAAGGGGACCTCCTCATTGAAAGCGGCCTCCAAATTGACAGGGGGCACTCCTACTTGACAGGGGGCACTCCTAATTGTCGGGGGACACTACTCAATGACAGGGGTCACTCCTCATTGATATGGGGCACTCCTTATAAGCTTGGAGCACTCCTCATTGACATGGGACACTTCTAATTGACATGCGGCATTCCTCATTGACAGGGGGCACTCCTCATTGACAGTGGCACTCCTTATTGACAGGGGGCACTCATTATTGACAGGCGGCACACCTACTTGAAAGGGGGCACTATTAATTGACAGGGTGCACTCCTCATTAATCGGTTCACTCCAAATTCAAAGGGGTCACTCCTAATTGACCGGGGCCACTCCTAATTGACAGGGGGATGTCATAATTGGAAGGGGGCACTCTTCAGAGACGGGGGGGCACTCCATATTGACAGCGGGCACTTCTCATTAACAGGGGGCGCTACTCATTGACGGGGGGGGGGGGGTGCATCCTTATTGACGGGAGGCACACCTCATTGACAGGGGGCACTCTTCATAGACGGGGGCGGGGGAACGCCTCATTGATTGTGAGCACTTCTCATTGACAGGAGGCACATCTCATTGACGGGGAGGGGGGACACTCCTTATTGAAGGGGGGCACACCTCATTAATGGGGGGCACTCATCATTGACAGGAGCTCTCCTCATTGACAGGGGGCACGCCTCATTGGCGTGGGCACTCTTCATTGACAGGGGACACTGCTTATTGAATCGGGGCATTCGTCATTGACGGGGGGCACTCCTCATTGACGGGGGTACCCTATATAGACGGGGAGGGCGCTCGTCATTGAGAGTGGACACTCCTCATTGACAGGGGTCATTCATCATTGACGGGGGGCACTGCTCAATGATGGGGGGACTCCTAATTTACAGCGGTCACTCCTCATTGACGGTGTGGCACTCCTCATTTCCAGAGTTACTCCTCATTGACAGGGGGCAGTCCTAATTGACGGGGGCACTCCTCATTGACAGAGGGCACTCCACATTGACAGCGGGCACTCCTCGTTGACAGAGGGCACTCCTAGTTGACAGCGGGCACTCCTCATTGACAGGGGGCACTCCTCATTGACGGCGGGTACTCCTCATTGACAGGGGGCAATCCTCATTGACAGGGGGCACTCCTCATTGACAGCGGGCACTCCACATTGACAGCGGGCACTCCTCGTTGACAGGGGACATTCCTCTTTGACAGGGGGCAGTCCACATAGACGGGGGCACTGATAGTTGACAGCGCGCACTCCTCATTGTCAGGGGGCACTCCGCATTGACAGGGGGCGAAACCCATTGACAGGGGAGCACTCCTCATTGACTGTGGGCACTCCTCATTGACAGTGGGCACTCCTCATTGACAGGGGGCACTCCTCATTGACAGGGGGCACTCCTCATTGACAGGGGGCACTCCTTATTGACGGGGTCACTCCTCATTGACCGGGGTCACACTTCAGAGACGGGGGGGGGGGTGGGGGATTCTTCATTGACAGGGGGCATTCCTCATTGAAAGCGGGCACTTCTCGTTAACAGGGGGACGACTCATTGACCGTAGAGGGGGAAATCCTTGTTGACGGGGTGCACTCCTCATTGACAGGGGGCACTCTTCAGAGACGGGGGGGCACTCCACATTGACAGGGGGCCCTTCTCATTGACAGGTGGCACTCCTCTTTGACGGGGTGGTTCATCCCTTATTGACCGGGGGGTCACTCCTCATTGACGGGGGGCACTCATCATTGACAGGGGGTACTCCTCATTGGCAGGGGGCGCACTTCATTGACAGGGAGCACTCCTCATTGACAGGGGGCACTCCTCATTGACAGGGGGCACGCCTCATTGACAGCGGGCACATTTCATTGGCAGGGGGCACTCCTCATTGACGGTGGGGGTACTCCTTATTGACGGGGCACTCCTCATTGACAGGGGGCACTCTTCAGAGTGGGGGGGGGCACTTCTCATTGACAGGGCGCACTCCTCATTGACAGCGGGCACTTCTCATTAACAGAAGGCGCTCCTCATTGACGGGCGGCTGTGCATCCTTATTGACGGGGGGCACTCCTCATTGAAAGGGAGTACACATCAGAGACTGGGGGGCCCTCCTGATTGACAGGGGGCACTCCTCATTGACAGGGGGCACTCTTCATTGACGGGAGGGCGGGGGTCACACCTTGTTGACGGGGTGGAGCACTCCTCATTAACGGGGGGCACTCGTCATTGACAGGGGGCTCACCTCATTGACAGGGGGCACTCCTCATTGGCGTGGGCACTCTTCATTGACAGGGGGCACTGCTCATTGACCGGGAGCATTCGTCATTGACGGGGGGCATTCATCATTGACAGAAGGCACTCATCATTTACAGAGGGCACTCATCATTGTCAGGGGTCACTCCTCATTGACAGAGGCCACTCCTCATTGTCAGCGGGCACTCCTCATTGACAGGGGGCACTCCTCATTGACAGCGGGCACTTCTCATTGACAGGGGGCACTCCTCATTGACGGAATGGGGGCACTCCTTATTGACGGGGGGCACTCCTCATTGAAAAGGGGCACTCTTCAGAGACGGGGGGGCACTCCATATTGACAGCGGGCACTTCTCATTAACAGGGGGCGCTACTCATTGACGGGGGGGGAGGGGGTGCATCCTTATTGACGGGAGGCACTCCTCATTGACAGGGGGCACCCCTCATTGACAGGGGGCACTCCTAATTGAAAGCGGGACTCCTCATTGAAAGGGGGCACTCCTCATTGACAGGGGGCACTCCTCATTGACAGGGGGTACTCCTCATTGACAAGGGCACTGCTCATTGACAGGGGGCACTCCTCATTGACAGCGGCACTTCTCATTGACAGGGGGCACTCTTCATAGACGGGGGGGGGGGAACGCCTCATTGACAGTGGGCACTTCTCATTGACAGGAGGCACAACTCATTGAAGGGGAGGGGGGACACTCCTTATTGAAGGGGGGCACTCCTCATTAATGGGGGGCACTCATCATTGACATGGGCTCTCCTCATTGACAGGGGGCACGCCTCATTGGCGTGGGCACTCTTCATTGACAGGGGGCACTGCTTATTGACCCGGGGCATTCGTCATTGACGGGGGGCCCTCCTCATTGTCAGGGGGCACTCCTAATTGACGGTGGGGCACTCCGCATTTACAGTGTTACTCGTCATTGACAGGGGGCTCTCGTCATTGACAGGGTGCACTCCTCATTGACGGGTGCACTGGTCATTGACAGCGGGCACTCCTCATTGACAGGGGGCACTCCTCATTGACAGGGGGCACTCCTCATGGACTGGGGCACTCCTCATTGACGGGGGGCACTCCACATTGACAGGGGGCACTCCTTATGGACAGGGGGCACTCCTCATTGACAGGGGGCACTCCTCATTGACGGCGTGGGGCACTCCTTATTGACGGGGTCACTCCTCATTGACCGGGGTCACACTTCAGAGACGGGGGGGGGATTCCTCATTGACAGGGGGCATTCCTCATTGAAAGCGGGCACTTCACTTTAACAGGGGGACGACTCATTGACCGTAGAGGGGGAAATCCTTATTGACGGGGTGCACTCCTCATTGACAGGGGGCACTCTTCAGAGACGGGGGGGGCACTCCACATTGACAGGGGGCCCTTCTCATTGACAGGTGGCACTCCTCTTTGACGGGGTGGTTCACCCCTTATTGACGGGGGGGGGTCACTCCTCATTGACGGGGGGCACTCATCATTGACAGGGGGCACTCTTCATAGACGGGGGGGAACGCCTCATTGACAGTGGGCACTTCTCATTGACAGGAGGCACAACTCATTGACGGGGAGGGGGGACACTCCTTATTGAAGAGGGGCACTCCTCATTAATGGGGGGCACTCATCATTGACATGGGCTCTCCTCATTGACAGGGGGCACGCCTCATTGGCGTGGGCACTCTTCATTGACAGGGGGCACTGCTTATTGACCCGGGGCATTCGTCATTGACGGGGGGCCCTCCTCATTGTCAGGGGGCACTCCTAATTGACGGTGGGGCACTCCGCATTTACAGTGTTACTCGTCATTGACAGGGGGCTCTCGTCATTGACAGGGTGCACTCCTCATTGACGGGTGCACTGGTCATTGACAGCGGGCACTCCTCATTGACAGGGGGCACTCCTCATTGACAGGGGGCACTCCTCATTGAGTGGGGCACTCCTCATTGACGGGGGGCACTCCTCATTGTCAGGGGGCACTCCTCAAGGTCAGGGGGCACTCCTAATTGACGGTGGGGCACACCCCATTTACAGAGTTACTCCTCATTGACAGGGGGCTCTCGTCATTGACAGGGGGCACTCCTCATTGACGGGGGCACTGGTCATTGACAGCGGGCACTCCTCGTTGACAGGGGACACCCCTCATTGACAGGGGGCAGTCCACATTGACGGGGGCACTCATAGTTGACAGCGCGCACTCCTCATTGTCAGGGGGCACTCCGCATTGACATGGGGCGAAACCCATTGACAGGGGGCACTCCTCATTGACAGGGGGCACTCCTTATAGACAGGGGGCACTCCTCATTGACAGGGGGCACTCCTCATTGACGGCGTGGGGCACTCCTTATTGACGGGGTCACTCCTCATTGACCGGGGTCACACTTCAGAGACGGGGGGGGGGGGATTCCTCATTGACAGGGGGCACTCCTCATTGACGGCGTGGGGCACTCCTTATTGACGGGGTGCACTCCTCATTGACAGGGGGCACTCTTCAGAGACGGGGGGGGGGGGCACTCCACATTGACAGGGGGCCCTTCTCATTGACAGGTGGCACTCCTCTTTGACGGGGTGGTTCACCCCTTATTGACGGGGGGGGGGTCACTCCTCATTGACGGGGGGCACTCATCATTGACAGGGGGTACTCCTCATCGACAGCGGGAACTTCTCATTGATAGGGGGCACTCCTCATTGAAGGGGGACACTCCTCATTGACCGGGGGCTCTCCTCATTGACAGCGGGCACTTCTCACTGACAGGAGGCACTCCTCATTGACGGGGGGGGCACTCCTTATTGACGGGGGCACTCCTCATTGACAGGGGGCACTCTTCAGAGACGGGGGGCTCTCCTCATTGACAGTGGGCACTTCTCATTAACAGGGAACACTACTCATTGACGGGGGGGGGCGTTGTGCATCCTTCTTGACGGGGGGCACTCCTCATTGTCAGGGGGCACTCCTAATTGACGGTGGGGCACTCCGCATTTACAGTGTTACTCGTCATTGACAGGGGGCTCTCGTCATTGACAGGGTGCACTCCTCATTGACGGGTGCACTGGTCATTGACAGCGGGCACTCCTCATTGACAGGGGGCACTCCTCATTGACAGGGGGCACTCCTCATTGAGTGGGGCACTCCTCATTGACGGGGGGCACTCCTCATTGTCAGGGGGCACTCCTCAAGGTCAGGGGGCACTCCTAATTGACGGTGGGGCACACCCCATTTACAGAGTTACTCCTCATTGACAGGGGGCTCTCGTCATTGACAGGGGGCACTCCTCATTGACGGGGGCACTGGTCATTGACAGCGGGCACTCCTCGTTGACAGGGGACACCCCTCATTGACAGGGGGCAGTCCACATTGACGGGGGCACTCATAGTTGACAGCGCGCACTCCTCATTGTCAGGGGGCACTCCGCATTGACATGGGGCGAAACCCATTGACAGGGGGCACTCCTCATTGACAGGGGGCACTCCTTATAGACAGGGGGCACTCCTCATTGACAGGGGGCACTCCTCATTGACGGCGTGGGGCACTCCTTATTGACGGGGTCACTCCTCATTGACCGGGGTCACACTTCAGAGACGGGGGGGGGGATTCCTCATTGACAGGGGGCATTCCTCATTGAAAGCGGGCACTTCTCGTTAACAGGGGGACGACTCATTGACCGTAGAGGGGGAAATCCTTATTGACGGGGTGCACTCCTCATTGACAGGGGGCACTCTTCAGAGACGGGGGGGGGGGCACTCCACATTGACAGGGGGCCCTTCTCATTGACAGGTGGCACTCCTCTTTGACGGGGTGGTTCACCCCTTATTGACGGGGGGGGGTCACTCCTCATTGACGGGGGGCACTCATCATTGACAGGGGGTACTCCTCATCGACAGCGGGAACTTCTCATTGATAGGGGGCACTCCTCATTGAAGGGGGACACTCCTCATTGACCGGGGGCTCTCCTCATTGACAGCGGGCACTTCTCACTGACAGGAGGCACTCCTCATTGACGGGGGGGCACTCCTCATTGACAGGGGGCACTCTTCAGAGACGGGGGGCTCTCCTCATTGACAGTGGGCACTTCTCATTAACAGGGAACACTACTCATTGACGGGGGGGGGCGTTGTGCATCCTTCTTGACGGGGGGCACTCCTCATTGACAGGGGCCACTCCTCATTGATAGGGGGCACTCCTCATTGACAGGGGGCACTTCTCATTGACAGGGGGCAATCCTCATTGACGGGGCAGGCATTCCAAATTGACAGGAGTCCCTCATAATTGACAGGGTCAGTCCTAATTGAGAGGGGGCTCTTCTCATTGACACGAGGCACTCATCATTGACTGGGGACACTCATCATGGACAGGGTCACTCCTCATTGGCAGGGGGCACACTTCATTGACAGGGAGCACTCCTCATTGACAGGGGGCACTCCTCATTGACAGGGGGCACGCCTCATTGACAGCGGGCACATTTCATTGGCAGGGGGCACTCCTCATTGACGGTGGGGGTACTCCTTATTGACGGGGCACTCCTCATTGACAGGGGGCACTCTTCAGAGTGGGGGGGGCACTCCTCATTGACAGGGCGCACTCCTCATTGACAGCGGGCACTTCTCATTAACAGAAGGCGCTACTCATTGACGGGCGGCTGTGCATCCTTATTGACGGGGGGCACTCCTCATTGAAAGGGAGTACACTTCAGAGACTGGGGGGCCCTCCTGATTGACAGGGGGCACTCCTCATTGACAGGGGGCAATTCTCATTGACAGGGGGCACTCTTCATTGACGGGGGGGGGTCACACCTTGTTGACGGGGTGGGACACTCCTCATTAACGGGGGGCACTCGTCATTGACAGGGGGCTCACCTCATTGACAGGGGGCACTCCTCATTGGCGTGGGCACTCCTCATTGACAGGGGGCACTGCTCATTGACCGGGAGCATTCGTCATTGACGGGGGGCACTCATCATTGACAGAAGGCACTCATCATTTACAGAGGGCACTCATCATTGTCAGGGGTCACTCCTCATTGACAGAGGCCACTCCTCATTGTCAGCGGGCACTCCTCATTGTCAGGTGCAGTCCGCATTTACAGGGGGCCCTCCTCATTGACAGGGGGCACACCTCATTGACAGCGGGCACTTGTCAGTGACAGGGGGCACTCCTCATTGACGGAAGGGGGGCACTCCTTATTGACGGGGGGCACTCCTCATTGACAGGGGGAACTCTTCAGAGACGGGGGGGCATTCCTTATTGACAGCGGGCACTTCTCATTAACAGGGGGCGCTACTCATTGACGGGGGGCGGGGGCGCATCCTTATTGACGGGAGGCACTCCTCATTGACAGGGGGCACTCTTCATAGACGGGGGGGGGGGAACGCCTCATTGATTGTGGGCACTTCTCATTGACAGGAGGCACATCTCATTGACGGGGAGGGGGGACACTCCTAATTGAAGGGGGGCACACCTCATTAATTGGGGGCACTCATCATTGACAGGTGCTCTCCTCATTGACAGGGGGCACGCCTCATTGGCGTGGGCACTCTTCTTTGACAGGGGTCACTGCTTAGTGACCCGGGGCATTCGTCATTGCCGGGGGGCACTCCTCATTGTCAGGGGGCGCTACTCAATGTCAGGGGGCACTCCTAATTGACGGTGGGGCACTCCTCATTGACGAAGTTACTCCTCATTGACAGGGGGCAGTCCTCATTGACGGGGGCACTCCTCATTGACGGCGTGGGGCACTCCTTATTGACGGGGTCACTCCTCATTGACCGGGGTCACACTTCAGAGACGGGGGGGGGGATTCCTCATTGACAGGGGGCATTCCTCATTGAAAGCGGGCACTTCACTTTAACAGGGGGACGACTCATTGACCGTAGAGGGGGAAATCCTTATTGACGGGGTGCACTCCTCATTGACAGGGGGCACTCTTCAGAGACGGGGGGGGGGTGCACTCCACATTGACAGGGGGCCCTTCTCATTGACAGGTGGCACTCCTCTTTGACGGGGTGGTTCACCCCTTATTGACGGGGGGGGTCACTCCTCATTGACGGGGGGCACTCATCATTGACAGGGGGTACTCCTCATTGACAGCGGGAACTTCTCATTGATAGGGGGCACTCCTCATTGAAGGGGGACACTCCTCATTGACCGGGGGCTCTCCTCATTGACAGCGGGCACTTCTCACTGACTGGAGGCACTCCTCATTGACGGGGGGGCACTCCTTATTGACGGGGGCACTCCTCATTGACAGGGGGCACTCTTCAGAGACGGGGGGCTCTCCTCATTGACAGTGGGCACTTCTCATTAACAGGGGACACTACTCATTGACGGGGGGGGGCGTTGTGCATCCTTCTTGACGGGGGGCACTCCTCATTGACAGGGGCCACTCCTCATTGATAGGGGGCACTCCTCATTGACAGGGGGCACTTCTCATTGACAGGGGGCAATCATCATTGACGGGGCAGGCATTCCAAATTGACAGGGGTCCCTCCTAATTGACAGGGTCAGTACTAATTGAGAGGGGGCTCTTCTCATTGACACGGGGCACTCATCATTGACTGGGGACACTCATCATGGACAGGGTCACTCCTCATTGGCAGGGGGCACACTTCATTGACAGGGAGCACTCCTCATTGACAGGGGGCACTCCTCATTGACAGGGGGCACGCCTCATTGACAGCGGGCACATTTCATTGGCAGGGGGCACTCCTCATTGACGGTGGGGGTACTCCTTATTGACGGGGCACTCCTCATTGACAGGGGGCACTCTTCAGAGTGGGGGGGGCACTCCTCATTGACAGGGCGCACTCCTCATTGACAGGGGGCACTCCTCATTGACAGCGGGCACTTCTCATTGACAGGGGGCACTCCTCATTGACGGAAGGGGGGGCACTCCTTATTGACGGGGGGCACTCCTCATTGAAAAGGGGCACTCTTCAGAGACGGGGGGGCACTCCTTATTGACAGCGGGCACTTCTCATTAACAGGGGGCGCTACTCATTGACGGGGGGGGGGTGCATCCTTATTGACGGGTGGCACTCCTCATTGACAGGGGGCACTCTTCATAGACGGGGACGGGGGAACGCCTCATTGATTGTGAGCACTTCTCATTGACAGGAGGCACATCTCATTGACGGGGAGGGGGGACACTCCTTATTGAAGGGGGGCACACCTCATTAATGGGGGGCACTCATCATTGACAGGAGCTCTCCTCATTGACTGGGGCACGCCTCATTGGCGTGGGCACTCTTCATTGACAGGGGTCACTGCTTATTGAATCGGGGCATTCGTCATTGACGGGGGGCACTCCTCATTGTCAGCGGGCACTCCTCAATGTCAGGGGGCACTCCTAATTGACGGTGGGGCACTCCTCATTTACAGATTTACTCCTCATTGACAGGGGGCTCTCGTGATTGACAGGGGGCACTCGTCATTGACGGGGGCACTGGTCATTGACAGCGGGCAATCCTCATTGACAGGGGGCACTCCTCATTGACAGGGGGCACTCCTAATTGAAAGCGGGGACTCCTCATTGAAAGGGGGCACTCCTCATTGACAGGGGGCACTCCTCATTGACAGGGGGTACTCCTCATTGACAAGGGCACTGCTCATTGACAGGGGGCACTCCTCATTGACAGCGGCACTTCTCATTGACAGGGGGCACTCTTCATAGACGGGGGGGAACGCCTCATTGACAGTGGGCACTTCTCATTGACAGGAGGCACAACTCATTGACGGGGAGGGGGGACACTCCTTATTGAAGGGGGGCACTCCTCATTAATGGGGGGCACTCATCATTGACATGGGCTCTCCTCATTGACAGGGGGCACGCCTCATTGGCGTGGGCACTCTTCATTGACAGGGGGCACTGCTTATTGACCCGGGGCATTCGTCATTGACGGGGGGCCCTCCTCATTGTCAGGGGGCACTCCTAATTGACGGTGGGGCACTCCGCATTTACAGTGTTACTCGTCATTGACAGGGGGCTCTCGTCATTGACAGGGTGCACTCCTCATTGACGGGTGCACTGGTCATTGACAGCGGGCACTCCTCATTGACAGGGGGCACTCCTCATTGACAGGGGGCACTCCTCATTGAGTGGGGCACTCCTCATTGACGGGGGGCACTCCTCATTGTCAGGGGGCACTCCTCAAGGTCAGGGGGCACTCCTAATTGACGGTGGGGCACACCCCATTTACAGAGTTACTCCTCATTGACAGGGGGCTCTCGTCATTGACAGGGGGCACTCCTCATTGACGGGGGCACTGGTCATTGACAGCGGGCACTCCTCGTTGACAGGGGACACCCCTCATTGACAGGGGGCAGTCCACATTGACGGGGGCACTCATAGTTGACAGCGCGCACTCCTCATTGTCAGGGGGCACTCCGCATTGACATGGGGCGAAACCCATTGACAGGGGGCACTCCTCATTGACAGGGGGCACTCCTTATAGACAGGGGGCACTCCTCATTGACAGGGGGCACTCCTCATTGACGGCGTGGGGCACTCCTTATTGACGGGGTCACTCCTCATTGACCGGGGTCACACTTCAGAGACGGGGGGGGGGGGATTCCTCATTGACAGGGGGCATTCCTCATTGAAAGCGGGCACTTCTCGTTAACAGGGGGACGACTCATTGACCGTAGAGGGGGAAATCCTTATTGACGGGGTGCACTCCTCATTGACAGGGGGCACTCTTCAGAGACGGGGGGGGGGGGGGCACTCCACATTGACAGGGGGCCCTTCTCATTGACAGGTGGCACTCCTCTTTGACGGGGTGGTTCACCCCTTATTGACGGGGGGGGTCACTCCTCATTGTTGGGGGGCACTCATCATTGACAGGGGGTACTCCTCATCGACAGCGGGAACTTCTCATTGATAGGGGGCACTCCTCATTGAAGGGGGACACTCCTCATTGACCGGGGGCTCTCCTCATTGACAGCGGGCACTTCTCACTGACAGGAGGCACTCCTCATTGACGGGGGGGCACTCCTTATTGACGGGGGCACTCCTCATTGACAGGGGGCACTCTTCAGAGACGGGGGGCTCTCCTCATTGACAGTGGGCACTTCTCATTAACAGGGGACACTACTCATTGACGGGGGGGGGGGGGGCGTTGTGCATCCTTCTTGACGGGGGGCACTCCTCATTGACAGGGGCCACTCCTCATTGATAGGGGGCACTCCTCATTGACAGGGGGCACTTCTCATTGACAGGGGGCAATCCTCATTGACGGGGCAGGCATTCCAAATTGACAGGGGTCCCTCCTAATTGACAGGGTCAGTCCTAATTGAGAGGGGGCTCTTCTCATTGACACTCGGCACTCATCATTGACTGGGGACACTCATCATGGACAGGGTCACTCCTCATTGGCAGGGGGCACACTTCATTGACAGGGAGCACTCCTCATTGACAGGGGGCACTCCTCATTGACAGGGGGCACGCCTCATTGACAGCGGGCACATTTCATTGGCAGGGGGCACTCCTCATTGACGGTGGGGGTACTCCTTATTGACGGGGCACTCCTCATTGACAGGGGGCACTCTTCAGAGTGGGGGGGGGGGCACTACTCATTGACAGGGCGCACTCCTCATTGACAGCGGGCACTTCTCATTAACAGAAGGCGCTACTCATTGACGGGCGGCTGTGCATCCTTATTGACGGGGGGCACTCCTCATTGAAAGGGAGTACACTTCAGAGACTGGGGGGCCCTCCTGATTGACAGGGGGCATTCCTCATTGACAGGGGGCAATTCTCATTGACAGGGGGCACTCTTCATTGACGGGGGGGGGGTCACACCTTGTTGACGGGGTGGGACACTCCTCATTAACGGGGGGCACTCGTCATTGACAGGGGGCTCACCTCATTGACAGGGGGCACTCCTCATTGGCGTGGGCACTCTTCATTGACAGGGGGCACTGCTCATTGACCGGGAGCATTCGTCATTGACGGGGGGCACTCATCATTGACAGAAGGCACTCATCATTTACAGAGGGCACTCATCATTGTCAGGGGTCACTCCTCATTGACAGAGGCCACTCCTCATTGTCAGCGGGCACTCCTCATTGTCAGGGGCAGTCCGCATTTACAGGGGGCCCTCCTCATTGACAGGGGGCACACCTCATTGACAGCGGGCACTTCTCAGTGACAGGGGGCACTCCTCATTGACGGAAGGGGGGCACTCCTTATTGACGGGGGGCACTCCTCATTGACAGGGGGAACTCTTCAGAGACGGGGGGGCATTCCTTATTGACAGCGGGCACTTCTCATTAACAGGGGGCGCTACTCATTGACGGGGGGGGGGTGCATCCTTATTGACGGGAGGCACTCCTCATTGACAGGGGGCACTCTTCATAGACGGGGGGGGGGGGAACGCCTCATTGATTGTGGGCACTTCTCATTGACAGGAGGCACATCTCATTGACGGGGAGGGGGGCACTCCTAATTGAAGGGGGGCACACCTCATTAATTGGGGGCACTCATCATTGACAGGGGCTCTCCTCATTGACAGGGGGCACGCCTCATTGGCGTGGGCACTCTTCTTTGACAGGGTTCACTGCTTAGTGACCCGGGGCATTCGTCATTGCCGGGGGGCACTCCTCATTGTCAGGGGGCACTCCTCAATGTCAGGGGGCACTCCTAATTGACGGTGGGGCACTCCTCATTGACGGAGTTACTCCTCATTGACAGGGGGCTCTCGTCATTGACAGTGGGCACTCCTCATTGACGGGGGCACTCCTCATTGACGGGGGGCACTCCTCGTTGTCAGGGAGCACTCCTCAAGGTCAGGGGGCACTCCTAATTGACGCTGGGGGACTCCTCATTTACAGATTTACTCCTCATTGACAGGGGGCTCTCGTGATTGACAGGGGGCACTCGTCATTGACGGGGGCACTGGTCATTGACAGCGGGCAATCCTCATTGACAGGAGGCACTCCTCATTGACAGGGGGCACTCCTAATTGAAAGCGGGGACTCCTCATTGAAAGGGGGCACTCCCCATTGACAGGGGGCACTCCTCATTGACAGGGGGTACTACTCATTGACAAGGGCACTGCTCATTGACAGGGGGCACTCCACATTGACAGCGGCACTTCTCATTGCCGGGGGGCACTCTTCAAAGACGGTGGGGGGGGGGGAACGCCTCATTGACAGTGGGCACTTCTCATTGACAGGAGGCACAACTCATTGATGGGGAGGGGGGACACTCCTTATTGAAGGGGGGCACTCCTCATTAATGGGGGGCACTCATCATTGACATGGGCTCTCCTCATTGACAGGGGGCACGCCTCATTGGCGTGGGCACTCGTCATTGACAGGGGGCACTGCTTATTGACCCGGGGCATTCGTCATTGACGGGGGGTCCTCCTCATTGTCAGGGGGCACTCCTCATTGTCAGGGGGCACTCCTAATTGACGGTGGGTCACTCCGCATTTACAGAGTTACTCCTCATTGACAGGGGGCTCTCGTCATTGACAGGGGGCACTCCTCATTGACGGGGGCACTGGTCATTGACAGCGGGCACTCCTCGTTGACAGGGGACACCCCTCATTGACAGGGGGCAGTCCACATTGACGGGGCACTCATAGTTGACAGTGCGCACTCCTCATTGTCAGGGGGCACTCCGCTTTGACACGGGGCGAAACCCATTGACAGGGGGCACTCCTCATTGACAGTGGGCACTCCTCATTGACAGGGGGCACTCCTTATAGACAAGGGGCACTCCTCATTGACAGGGGGCACTCCTCATTGACAGCGGGCACTTCGCATTAACAGGAGGCGCGACTCATTGACGGGCGGCTGTGCATCCTTATTGACGGGGGGCACTCCTCATGGAAAGGGAGTACACTTCAGAGACTGGGGGCCCCTCCTGATTGACAGAGGGCACTCCTCATTGACAGGGGGCACTTCTCATTGACAGGGGGCACTCTTCATTGATGGGGGGAGTCACACCTTGTTGACGGGGTGGGGCACTCCTCATTAACGGGGGGCACTCGTCATTGACAGGGGGCTCACCTCATTGACAGGGGGCACTCCTCATTGGCGGGGGCACTCTTCATTGACAGGGGGCACTGCTCAGTGACCGGGAGCATTCGTCATTGACGGGGGGGCACTCATCATTGACAGAAGGCACTCATCATTTACAGAGGGCACTCATCATTGACAGGGTTCACTCCTCATTGACAGAGGCCACGCCTCATTGTCAGCGGGCACTCCTCATTGTCAGGGGGCACTCCGCATTTACAGGGGCCCTCCTCATTGACAGGGGGCACTCTTCCTTGACAGCGGGCACTTCTCATTTACCGGGGGCACTCCTCATTGACGGAAGGGTGGGGCACTCCTTATTGACGGGGGGCACTCCTCATTGACAGGGGGCACTCTTCAGAGACGGGGGGGCACTCCTTAGTGACAGCGGGCACTTCTCATTAACAGGGTGCGCAACTCATTTACGGGGGGGGTGCATCCTTATTGACGGGAGGCACTCCTCATTGACAGGGGGCACTCTTCATAGACGGGGGGGAACGCCTCATTGATTGTGGGCACTTCTCATTGAAAGGAGGCACATCTCATTGACGGGGAGGGGGGACACTCCTTATTGAAGGGGGGCACACCTCATTAATGGGGGACACTCATCATTGACAGGGGCTCTCCTCATTTACAGGGGGCACGCCTCATTGGCGTGGGCACTCGTCTTTGACAGGGGTCACTGCGTATTGACCCGGGGCATTCGTCATTGACAGGGGGCACTCCTCATTGTCAGGGGGCTCTCGTCATTGACAGTGGGCACTCCTCATTCACGGGGGGCACTCCTCATTGTCAGGGAGCACTCCTCAAGGTCAGGGGGCACTCCTAATTGACGGTGGGGCACTCCTCATTTACATAGTTACTCCTCATTGACAGGGGGCTCTCGTCATTGACAGGGGGCACTCGTCATTGACGGGGGCACTGGTCATTGACAGCGGGCAATCCTCATTGACAGGGGGCACTCCTCATTGACAGGGGGCACTCCTAATTGAAAGCGGGGACTCCTCATTGAAAGGGGGCACTCCTCATTGAAAGGGGGCACTCCTCATTGACAGGGGGTACTCCTCATTGACAAGGGCACTGCTCATTGACAGGGGGCACTCCTCATTGACAGCGGCACTTCTCATTGACAGGGGGCACTCTTCATAGACGGGGGGGAACGCCTCATTGACAGTGGGCACTTCTCATTGACAGGAGGCACAACTCATTGACGGGGAGGGGGGACACTCCTTATTGAAGGGGGGCACTCCTCATTAATGGGGGGCACTCATCATTGACATGGGCTCTCCTCATTGACAGGGGGCACGCCTCATTGGCGTGGGCACTCTTCATTGACAGGGGGCACTGCTTACTGACCCGGGGCATTCGTCATTGACGGGGGGCCCTCCTCATTGTCAGGGGGCACTCCTAATTGACGGTGGGGCACTCCGCATTTACAGTGTTACTCGTCATTGACAGGGGGCTCTCGTCATTGACAGCGTGCACTCCTCATTGACGGGTGCACTGGTCATTGACAGCGGGCACTCCTCATTGACAGGGGGCACTCCTCATTGACAGGGGGCACTCCTCATTGAGTGGGGCACTCCTCATTGACGGGGGGCACTCCTCATTGTCAGGGGGCACTCCTCAAGGTCAGGGGGCACTCCTAATTGACGGTGGGGCACACCCCATTTACAGAGTTACTCCTCATTGACAGGGGGCTCTCGTCATTGACAGGGGGCACTCCTCATTGACGGGGGCACTGGTCATTGACAGCGGGCACTCCTCGTTGACAGGGGACACCCCTCATTGACAGGGGGCAGTCCACATTGACGGGGGCACTCATAGTTGACAGCGCGCACTCCTCATTGTCAGGGGGCACTCCGCATTGACATGGGGCGAAACCCATTGACAGGGGGCACTCCTCATTGACAGGGGGCACTCCTTATAGACAGGGGGCACTCCTCATTGACAGGGGGCACTCCTCATTGACGGCGTGGGGCACTCCTTATTGACGGGGTCACGCCTCATTGACCGGGGTCACACTTCAGAGGCGGGGGGGGGGGGATTCCTCATTGACAGGGGGCATTCCTCATTGAAAGCGGGCACTTCTCGTTAACAGGGGGACGACTCATTGACCGTAGAGGGGGAAATCCTTATTGACGGGGTGCACTCCTCAGTGACAGGGGGCACTCTTCAGAGACGGGGGGGGGGGGCACTCCACATTGACAGGGGGCCCTTCTCATTGACAGGTGGCACTCCTCTTTGACGGGGTGGTTCACCCCTTATTGACGGGGGGGGTCACTCCTCATTGTCGGGGGGCACTCATCATTGACAGGGGGTACTCCTCATCGACAGCGGGAACTTCTCATTGATAGGGGGCACTCCTCATTGAAGGGGGACACTCCTCATTGACCGGGGGCTCTCCTCATTGACAGCGGGCACTTCTCACTGACAGGAGGCACTCCTCATTGACGGGGGGGCACTCCTTATTGACGGGGGCACTCCTCATTGACAGGGGGCACTCTTCAGAGACGGGGGGCTCTCCTCATTGACAGTGGGCACTTCTCATTAACAGGGGACACGACTCATTGACGGGGGGGGGGGGGGGGCGTTGTGCATCCTTCTTGACGGGGGGCACTCCTCATTGACAGGGACCACTCCTCATTGATAGGGGGCACTCCTCATTGACAGGGGGCACTTCTCATTGACAGGGGGCAATCCTCATTGACGGGGCAGGCATTCCAAATTGACAGGGGTCCCTCCTAATTGACAGGGTCAGTCCTAATTGAGAGGGGGCTCTTCTCATTGACACGGGGCACTCATCATTGACTGGGGACACTCATCATGGACAGGGTCACTCCTCATTGGCAGGGGGCACACTTCATTGACAGGGAGCACTCCTCATTGACAGGGGGCACTCCTCATTGACAGGGGGCACTCCGCTTTGACACGGGGCGAAACCCATTGACAGGGGGCACTCCTCATTGACAGTGGGCACTCCTCATTGACAGGGGGCACTCCTTATAGACAGGGGGCACTCCTCATTGACCGGGGGCACTCCTCATTGACGGCGTGAGGCACTCCTTATTGACGGGGTCACTCCTCATTGACCGGGGTCACACTTCAGAGACGGGGGGGGGGGATTCCTCATTGACAGGGGGCATTGCTCATTGAAAGCGGGCACTTCTCGTTAACAGGGGGACGACTCATTGACCGTAGAGGGGGAAATCCTTATTGACGGGGTGCACTCCTCATTGACAGGGGGCCCTTCTCATTGACAGGTGGCACCCCTCTTTGACGGGGTGGTTCACCCCTTATTGACGGGGGGGGTCACTCCTCATTGACGGGGGGCACTCATCATTGACAGGGGCACTCCCCATTGACAGCGGGCACTTCTCATTGACAGGGGGCACTCCTCATTGAAGGGGGACACTCCTCATTGACCGGGGGCTCTCCTCATTGACAGCGGGCACTTCTCACTGACAGGAGGCACTCCTCATTGACGGGGGGCACGCCTTATTGACGGGGGGCACTCCTCATTGACAGGAGGCACTCTTCAGAGACGGGGGGGCTCTCCTCATTGACAGCGGGCACTTCTCATTAACAGGGGGCACTACTCATTGACGGAGGGTGGCGTTGTGCATCCTTCTTGACGGGGGGCACTCCTCATTGACAGGGGCCACTCCTCATTGATAGGGGGCACTCCTCATTGACAGGGGGCACTTCTCATTGACAGGGGGCAATCCTCATTGACGGGGTAGGCATTCCAAATTGACAGGAGTCCCTCCTAATTGACAGGGTCAGTCCTAATTGAGAGGGGGCTCTTCTCATTGACACGGGGCACTCATCATTGACTGGGGACACTCATCATTGACAGGGTCACTCCTCATTGGCAGGGGGCACACTTCATTGACAGGGAGCACTCCTCATTGACAGGGGGCACGCCTCATTGACAGCGGGCACATTTCATTGGCAGGGGCACTCCTCATTGACGGTGGGGGTACTCCTTATTGACGGGGCACTCCTCATTGACAGGCGGCACTCTTCAGAGATGGGGGCGCACTCCTCATTGGCAGGGGGCACTCCTCATTGACAGCGGGCACTTCTCATTAACAGGATGCGCTACACATTGACGGGCGGCTGTGCATCCTTATTGACGGGGGGCACTCCTCATGGAAAGGGAGTACACTTCAGAGACTGGGGGGCCCTCCTGATTGACAGGGGGCACTCCTCATTGACAGGGGGCACTTCTCATTGACAGGGGGCACTCTTCATTGATGGGGGGAGTCACACCTTGTTGACGGGGTGGGGCACTCCTCATTAACGGGGGGCACTCGTCATTGACAGGGGGCTCACCTCATTGGCAGGGGGCACTCCTCATTGGCGGGGGCACTCTTCATTGACAGGGGGCACTGCTCATTGACCGGGAGCATTCGTCATTGACGGGGGGCACTCATCATTGACAGAAGGCACTCATCATTTACAGAGGGCACTCATCATTGTCAGGGGTCACTCCTCATTGACAGAGGCCACTCCTCATTGTCAGCGGGCACTCCTCATTGTCAGGGGCAGTCCGCATTTACAGGGGGCCCTCCTCATTGACAGGGGGCACACCTCATTGACAGCGGGCACTTCTCAGTGACAGGGGGCACTCCTCATTGACGGAAGGGGGGCACTCCTTATTGACGGGGGGCACTCCTCATTGACAGGGGGAACTCTTCAGAGACGGGGGGGCATTCCTTATTGACAGCGGGCACTTCTCATTAACAGGGGGCGCTACTCATTGACGGGGGGGTGCATCCTTATTGACGGGAGGCACTCCTCATTGACAGGGGGCACTCTTCATAGACGGGGGGGGGGAACGCCTCATTGATTGTGGGCACTTCTCATTGACAGGAGGCACATCTCATTGACGGGGAGGGGGGACACTCCTAATTGAAGGGGGGCACACCTCATTAATTGGGGGCACTCATCATTGACAGGGGCTCTCCTCATTGACAGGGGGCACGCCTCATTGGCGTGGGCACTCTTCTTTGACAGGGGTCACTGCTTAGTGATCCGGGGCATTCGTCATTGCCGGGGGGCACTCCTCATTGTCAGGGGGCACTCCTCAATGTCACGGGGCACTCCTAATTGACGGGGGCACTCCTCATTGACGGGGGGCACTCCTCGTTGTCAGGGAGCACTCCTCAAGGTCAGGGGGCACTCCTAATTGACGCTGGGGCACTCCTCATTTACAGATTTACTCCTCATTGACAGGGGGCTCTCGTGATTGACAGGGGGCACTCGTCATTGACGGGGGCACTGGTCATTGACAGCGGGCAATCCTCATTGACAGGAGGCACTCCTCATTGACAGGGGGCACTTCTAATTGAAAGCGGGGACTCCTCATTGAAAGGGGGCACTCCCCATTGACAGGGGGCACTCCTCATTGACAGGGGGTACTACTCATTGACAAGGGCACTGCTCATTGACAGGGGGCACTCCACATTGACAGCGGCACTTCTCATTGCCGGGGGGCACTCTTCATAGACGGTGGGGGGGGGGGGAACGCCTCATTGACAGTGGGCACTTCTCATTGACAGGAGGCACAACTCATTGACGGGGAGGGGGGACACTCCTTATTGAAGGGGGGCACTCCTCATTAATGGGGGGCACTCGTCATTGACATGGGCTCTCCTCATTGACAGGGGGCACGCCTCATTGGCGTGGGCACTCTTCATTGACAGGGGGCACTGCTTATTGACCCGGGGCATTCGTCATTGACGGGGGGTCCTCCTCATTGTCAGGGGGCACTCCTCATTGTCAGGGGGCACTCCTAATTGACGGTGGGTCACTCCGCATTTACAGAGTTACTCCTCATTGACAGGGGGCTCTCGTCATTGACAGGGGGCACTCCTCATTGACGGGGGCACTGGTCATTGACAGCGGGCACTCCTCGTTGACAGGGGACACCCCTCATTGACAGGGGGCAGTCCACATTGACGGGGCACTCATAGTTGACAGCGCGCACTCCTCATTGTCAGGGGGCACTCCGCTTTGACACGGGGCGAAACCCATTGACAGGGGGCACTCCTCATTGACAGTGGGCACTCCTCATTGACAGGGGGCACTCCTTATAGACAGGGGGCACTCCTCATTGACAGGGGCACTCCTCATTGACAGCGGGCACTTCGCATTAACAGGAGGCGCGACTCATTGACGGGCGGCTGTGCATCCTTATTGACGGGGGGCACTCCTCATGGAAAGGGAGTACACTTCAGAGACTGGGGGGCCCTCCTGATTGACAGAGGGCACTCCTCATTGACAGGGGGCACTTCTCATTGACAGGGGGCACTCTTCATTGATGGGGGGAGTCACAACTTGTTGACGGGGTGGGGCACTCCTCATTAACGGGGGGCACTCGTCATTGACAGGGGGCTCACCTCATTGACAGGGGGCACTCCTCATTGGCGGGGGCACTCTTCATTGACAGGGGGCACTGCTCATTGACCGGGAGCATTCGTCATTGACGGGGGGGCACTCATCATTGACAGAAGGCACTCATCATTTACAGAGGGCACTCATCATTGACAGGGTTCACTCCTCATTGACAGAGGCCACTCCTCATTGTCAGCGGGCACTCCTCATTGTCAGGGGGCACTCCGCATTTACAGGGGGCCCTCCTCATTGACAGGGGGCACTCTTCCTTGACAGCGGGCACTTCTCATTTACCGGGGGCACTCCTTATTGACGGGGGGCACTCCTCATTGACAGGGGGCACTCTTCAGAGACGGGAGGGCACTCCTTAGTGACAGCGGGCACTTCTCATTAACAGGGTGCGCAACTCATTTACGGGGGGGGGGGGTGCATCCTTATTGACGGGAGGCACTCCTCATTGACAGGGGGCACTCTTCATAGACGGGGGGGAACGCCTCATTGATTGTGGGCACTTCTCATTGAAAGGAGGCACATCTCATTGACGGGGAGGGGGGACACTCCTTATTGAAGGGGGGCACACCTCATTAATGGGGGGCACTCATCATTGACAGGGGCTCTCCTCATTTACAGGGGGCACGCCTCATTGGCGTGGGCACTCGTCTTTGACAGGGGTCACTGCTTATTGACCCGGGGCATTCGTCATTGACAGGGGGCACTCCTCATTGTCAGGGGGCACTCCTCAATGTCAGGGGGCACTCCTAATTGACGGTGGGGCACTCCTCATTGACAGAGTTACTCCTCATTGACAGGGGGCTCTCGTCATTGACAGTGGGCACTCCTCATTGACGGGGGGCACTCCTCATTGTCAGGGAGCACTTCTCAAGGTCAGGGGGCACTCCTAATTGACGGTGGGGCACTCCTCATTTACAGAGTTACTCCTCATTGACAGGGGGCTCTCGTCATTGACAGGGGGCACTCGTCATTGACGGGGGCACTGGTCATTGACAGCGGGCAATCCTCATTGACAGGGGGCACTCCTCATTGACAGGGGGCACTTCTAATTGAAAGCGGGGACTCCTCATTGAAAGGGGGCACTCCTCATTGACAGGGGGCACTCCTCATTGACAGGGGGTACTCCTCATTGACAAGGGCACTGCTCATTGACAGGGGGCACTCCTCATTGACAGCGGCACTTCTCATTGACAGGGGGCACTCTTCATAGACGGGGGGGGGGGAACGCCTCATTGACAGTGGGCACTTCTCATTGACAGGAGGCACACCTCATTGACGGGGAGGGGGGACACTCCTTATTGAAGGGGGGCACTCCTCATTAATGGGGGGCACTCATCATTGACATGGGCTCTCCTCATTGACAGGGGGCACGCCTCATTGGCGTGGGCACTCTTCATTGACAGGGGGCACGCCTCATTGGCGTGGGCACTCTTCATTGACAGGGGGCACTGCTTATTGACCCGGGGCATTCGTCATTGACGGGGGGTCCTCCTCATTGTCAGGGGGCACTCCTCATTGACGGGGGCACTGGTCATTGACAGCGGGCACTCCTCGTTGACAGGGGACACCCCTCATTGACAGGGGGCAGTCCACATTGACGGGGGCACTCATAGTTGACAGCGCGCACTCCTCATTGTCAGGGGGCACTCCGCTTTGACACGGGGCGAAACCCATTGACAGGGGGCACTCCTCATTGACAGTGGGCACTCCTCATTGACAGGGGGCACTCCTGATAGACAGGGGGCACTCCTCATTGACCGGGGGCACTCCTCATTGACGGCGTGAGGCACTCCTTATTGACGGGGTCACTCCTCATTGACCGGGGTCACACTTCAGAGACGGGGGGGGGGGGGGGGGGGTGGGGGATTCCTCATTGACAGGGGGCATTGCTCATTGAAAGCGGGCACTTCTCGTTAACAGGGGGACGACTCATTGACCGTAGAGGGGGAAATCCTTATTGACGGGGTGCACTCCTCATTGACAGGGGGCACTCTTCAGAGACGCGGGGGCACTCCACATTGACAGGGGGCCCTTCTCATTGACAGGTGGCACCCCTCTTTGACGGGGTGGTTCACCCCTTATTGACGGGGGGGTCACTCCTCATTGACGGGGGGCACTCATCATTGACAGGGGCACTCCTCATTGACAGCGGGCACTTCTCATTGACAGGGGGCACTCCTCATTGAAGGGGGACACTCCTCATTGACCGGGGGCTCTCCTCATTGACAGCGGGCACTTCTCACTGACAGGAGGCACTCCTCATTGACGGGGGGCACGCCTTATTGACGGGGGGCACTCCTCATTGACAGGAGGCACTCTTCAGAGACGGGGGGGCTCTCCTCATTGACAGCGGGCACTTCTCATTAACAGGGGGCACTACTCATTGACGGAGGGTGGCGTTGTGCATCCTTCTTGACGGGGGGCACTCCTCATTGACAGGGGCCACTCCTCATTGATAGGGGGCACTCCTCATTGACAGGGGGCACTTCTCATTGACAGGGGGCAATCCTCATTGACGGGGCAGGCATTCCAAATTGACAGGATTCCCTCCTAATTGACAGGGTCAGTCCTAATTGAGAGGGGGCTCTTCTCATTGACACGGGGCACTCATCATTGACTGGGGACACTCATCATTGACAGGGTCACTCCTCATTGGCAGGGGGCACACTTCATTGACAGGGAGCACTCCTCATTGACAGGGGGCACGCCTCATTGACAGCGGGCACATTTCATTGGCAGGGGCACTCCTCATTGACGGTGGGGGTACTCCTTATTGACGGGGCACTCCTCATTGACAGGCGGCACTCTTCAGAGATGGGGGCGCACTCCTCATTGGCAGGGCGCACTCCTCATTGACAGCGGGCACTTCTCATTAACAGGAGGCGCTACTCATTGACGGGCGGCTGTGCATCCTTATTGACGGGGGGCACTCCTCATGGAAAGGGAGTACACTTCAGAGACTGGGGAGCCCTCCTGATTGACAGGGGGCACTCCTCATTGACAGGGGGCACTTCTCATTGACAGGGGGCACTCTTCATTGATGGGGGGAGTCACACCTTGTTGACGGGGTGGGGCACTCCTCATTAACGGGGGGCACTCGTCATTGACAGGGGGCTCACCTCATTGACAGGGGGCACTCCTCATTGGCGGGGGCACTCTTCATTGACAGGGGGCACTGCTCATTGACCGGGAGCATTCGTCATTGACGGGGGGCACTCATCATTGACAGAAGGCACTCATCATTTACAGAGGGCACTCATCATTGACAGGGTTCACTCCTCATTGATAGAGGCCACTCCTCATTGTCAGCGGGCACTCCTCATTGTCAGGGGGCACTCCGCATTTACAGGGGGCCCTCCTCATTGACAGGGGGCACTCCTCCTTGACAGCGGGCACTTCTCATTGACCGGGGGCACTCCTCATTGACGGAAGGGGGGCACTCCTTATTGACGGGGGGCACTCCTTATTGACAGGGGGCACTCTTCAGAGACGGGGGGGCACTCCTAATTGACAGCGGGCACTTCTCATTAACAGGGTGCGCAACACATTGACGGGGGGGGGTGCATCCTTATTGACGGGAGGCACTCCTCATTGACAGGGGGCACTCTTCATAGACGGGGGGGGACGCCTCATTGATTGTGGGCACTTCTCATTGACAGGAGGCACATCTCATTGACGGGGAGGGGGGACACTCCTTATTGAAGGGGGGAACACCTCATTAATGGGGGGCACTCATCATTGACAGGGGCTCTCCTCATTGACAGGGGGCACGCCTCATTGGCGTGGGCACTCTTCTTTGACAGGGGTCACTGCTTATTGACCCGGGGCATTCGTCATTGACGGGGGGCACTCCTCATTGTCAGGGGGCACTCCTCAATGTCAGGGGGCACTCCTAATTGACGGTGGGGCACTCCTCATTGACAGAGTTACTCCTCATTGACAGGGGGCTCTCGTCATTGACAGTGGGCACTCCTCATTGACGGGGGCACTCCTCATTGACGGGGGGCACTCCTCATTGTCAGGGAGCACTCCTCAAGGTCAGGGGGCACTCCTAATTGACGGTGGGGCACTCCTCATTTACAGAGTTACTCCTCATTGACAGGGGGCTCTCGTGATTGACAGGGGGCACTCGTCATTGACGGAGGCACTGGTCATTGACAGCGGGCAATCCTCATTGACAGGGGGCACTCCTCATTGACAGGGGGCACTCCTAATTGAAAGCGGGGACTCCTCATTGAAAGGGGGCACTCCTCATTGACAGGGGGCACTCCTCATTGACAGGGGGTACTCCTCATTGACAAGGGCACTGCTCATTGACAGGGGGCACTCCTCATTGACAGCGGCACTTCTCATTGACAGGGGGCACTCTTCATAGACGGGGGGGGGGACGCCTCAATGACAGTGGGCACTTCTCATTGACAGGAGGCACACCTCATTGACGGGGAGGGGGGACACTCCTTATTGAAGGGGGGCACTCCTCATTAATGGGGGGCACTCATCATTGACATGGGCTCTCCTCATTGACAGGGGGCACGCCTCATTGGCGTGGGCACTCTTCATTGACAGGGGGCATTGCTTATTGACCCGGGACATTCGTCATTGACTGGGGGCCCTCCTCATTGTCAGGGGGCACTCCTCATTGTCAGGGGGCACTCCTAATTGACGGTGGGGCACTCCGCATTTACAGAGTTACTCCTCATTGACAGGGGGCTCTCGTCATTGACAGGGGCACTCCTCATTGACGGGGGCACTGGTCATTGACAGCGGGCACTTCTCATTGACAGGGGGCACTCCTCATTGACAGGGGGCACTCCTCATTGACTGGGGCAATCCTCATTGACGGGGGGCACTCCTCATTGTCAGGGGGCACTCCTAATTGACGGTGGGGCACTCCTCATTTACAGAGTTACTCCTCATTGACAGGGGGCTCTCGTCATTGACAGGGGCACTCCTCATTGACGGGGGCACTGGCCATTGACAGCGGGCACTCCTCGTTGACAGGGGACACCCCTCATTGACAGGGGGTAGTCCACATTGACGAGGGCACTCATAGTTCCCAGCGCGCACTCCTCATTGTCAGGGGGCACTCCTCATTGACAGTGGGCACTCCTCATTGACAGGGGGCACTCCTTATAGACAGGGGGCACTCCTCATTGACAGTGGGCACTCCTCATTGACAGCTTGGTGCACTCCTTATTGACGGGGTCACTCTTCATTGACCGGGGTCACACTTCCGAGACGGGGGGGGGGGATTCATCATTGACAGGGGGCATTCCTCATTGACAGCGGGCACTTCTCGTTAACAGGGGGACTACTCCTTGACCGTAGAAGGGGAAATCCTTATTGACGGGGTGCACTCCTAATTGACAGGGGGCACTCTTCAGAGACGGGGGGCACTCCACATTGACAGGGGGCCCTTCTTATTGACAGGTGGCACTCCTCTTTGACGGGGTGGTTCACCCCTTATTGACGGGGGGGTCACTTCTCATTGACGGGGGGCACTCATCATTGGCAGGGGGCACTCCTCATTGACAGCGGGCACTTCTCATTGACAGGGGGCACTCCTCATTGACGGGGGACACTCCTCATTGACCGGGGGCTCTCCTCATTGACAGCGGGCACTTCTCACTGACAGGAGGCACTCCTCATTGAGGGGGGGGGCACTCCTTATTGACGGGGGGCACTCCTCATTGACAGGGGGCACTCTTCAGAGACGGGGGGCACTCCTCATTGATAGGGGGCACTCTTCAGAGACGGGGGGCACTCCTGATTGACAGGGGGCACTCCTCATTGACAGCGGGCACTTCTCATTAACAGGGGGCACTACTCATTGACGTGGGGGGGGGGGCGTTGTGCATCCTTCTTGACGGGGGGCACTCCTCATTGACAGGGGCCACTCCTCATTGACGGGGCAGGCATTCCAAATTGACAGGGGTCCCTCCTAATTGACAGGGTCAGTCCTAATTGAGAGGGGGCTCTTCTCATGGACACGGGGCACTCATTATTGACTGGGGACACTCATCATTGACAGGGTCACTCCTCCTTGGCAGGGGGCACACTTCATTGACAGGGGGCACTCCTCATTGACAGGGGGCACTCCTCATTGACAGGGGGCACGCCTCATTGACAGCGGGCACATTTCATTGGCAGGGGGCACTCCTCATTGACGGTGGGAGTACTCCTTATTGACGGGGCACTCCTCATTGACAGGGGGCACTCTTCAGAGATGGGGGGGGGGGCACTCCTCCTTGACAGGGCGCACTCCTCATTGACAGCGGGCACTTCTCATTAACAGGGGGCGCTCCTCATTGACGGGCGGCTGTGCATCCTTATTGACGGGGTGCACTCCTCATTGAAAGGGAGTACACTTCAGAGACTGGGGGGCCCTCCTGATTGACAGGGTGCACTCCTCATTGACAGGGGGCACTTCTCATTGACAGGGGGCACTCTTCATTGACGGGGGGGGGTCCCACCATGTTGACGGGGTGGGGCACTCCTCATTAACGGGGGGCACTCGTCATTGACAGGGGGCTCACCTCATTGACAGGGGGCACTCCTCATTGGCGTGGGCACTCTTAATTGACAGGGCGCACTGCTCATTGACCGGGAGTATTCGTCATTGACGGGGGGCACTCATCATTGACAGAAGGCAGTCATCATTTACAGAGGGCACTCATCATTGACAGGGGTCACTCCTCATTGACAGAGGCCACTCCTCATTGTCAGCGGGCACTCCTCATTGTCAGGGGGCACTCCGCATTTACAGAAGGCCCTCCTGATTGACAGGGGGCACTCCTCATTGACAGCGGGCACTTCTCATTGACAGGGGGCACTCCTCATTGACGGAAGGGGGGCACTCCTTAATGACGGGGGGCACTCCTCATTGACAGGGGGCACTCTTCAGAGACGGGGGGGCACTCCTTATTGACAGCGGGCACTTCTCATTAACAGGGGGCGCTACTCATTGACGGGGGGGTGCATCCTTATTGACGGGAGGTACTCCTCATTGACAGGGGGCACTCTTCATAGACGGGGGGGGGGGGACGCCTCATTGATTGTGGGCACTTCTCATTGACAGGAGGCACATCTCATTGACGGGGAGGGGGGACACTCCTTATTGAAGGGGGGTACACCACATTAATGGGGGGCACTCATCATTGACAGGGGCTCTCCTCATTGACAGGGGCACGCCTCATTGGCGTGGGCACTCTTCATTGACAGGGGGCACTGCTTATTGACCCGGGGCATTCGTCATTGTCAGGGGGCACTCCTCAATGTCAGGGGGCACTCCTAATTGACGGTGGGGCACTCCTCATTGACAGAGTTACTCCTCATTGACAGGGGGCTCTCGTCATTGACAGGGGGCACTCCTCATTGACGGGGGCACTCCTCATTGAGGGGGGGCACTCCTCATTGTCAGGGGGCACTCCTCAAAGTCAGAGGGCACTCCTAATTGACGGTGGGGCACTCCTCATTTACAGAGTTACTCCTCATTGACAGAGGGCTCTCGTCATTGACAGGGGGCACTCCTCATTGACGGGGGCACTGGTCATTGACAGCGGGCACTCCTCATTGACAGGGGGCACTCCTCATTGACAGGGGGCACTCCTCATTGAAAGCGGGGACTCCTCATTGTCAGGGGGCACTCCTCATTGACAGGGGGCACTCCCCATTGACAGGGGGTACTCCTCATTGACAAGGGCACTGCTCATTGACAGGGGGCACTCCTCATTGACAGCGGCACTTCTCATTGACAGGGGGCACTCTTCATAGACGGGGGGGAACGCCTCATTGACAGTGGGCACTTCTCATTGACAGGAGGTACACCTCATTGACGGGGAGGGGGGACACTCCTTATTGAAGGGGGGCACTCCTCATTAATGGGGGACACTCATCATTGACATGGGCTCTCCTCATTGACAGGGGGCACGCATCAATTGCGTGGGCACTCTTCATTGACAGGGGGCTCTGCTTATGGACCCGGGGCATTCGTCATTGACCGGGGGGCCCTCCTCATTATCAAGGGGCACTCCTCATTTTCAGGGGCACTCCTCATTGAAAGCGGGGACTCCTCATTGTCAGGGGGCACTCCTCATTGACAGGGGGCACTCCCCATTGACAGGGGGTACTCCTCATTGACAAGGGCACTGCTCATTGACAGGGGGCACTCCTCATTGACAGCGGCACTTCTCATTGACAGGGGGCACTCTTCATAGACGGGGGGGAACGCCTCATTGACAGTGGGCACTTCTCATTGACAGGAGGCACACCTCATTGACGGGGAGGGGGAACACTCCTTATTGAAGGGGGGCACTCCTCATTAATGGGGGACACTCATCATTGACATGGGCTCTCCTCATTGACAGGGGGCACGCATCAATTACGTGGGCACTCTTCATTGACAGGGGGCTCTGCTTATGGACCCGGGGCATTCGTCATTGACCGGGGGGCCCTCCTCATTATCAAGGGGCACTCCTCATTGTCAGGGGCACTCCTAATTGACGGTGGGGCATTCGGCATTTACAGAGTTTCTCTTCATTGACAGGGGGCTCTCGACATTGACAGGGGGCACTCCTCATTGACGGGGGCACTGGTCATTGACAGCGGGCACTCCTCATTGACAGGGGGCACTCCTCATTGAAAGCGGGGACTCCTCATTGAAACGGGGCACTCCTCATTGACAGGGGGCACTCCTCATTGACAGGGGTACTCCTCATTGACAGGGGCACTGCTCATTGACAGGGGGCACTCCTCATTGACAGCGGCACTTCTCATTGACAGGGGGCGCTACTCATTGACGGGCGGCTGTGCATCCTTATTGACGGGGGGCACTCCTCATTGAAAGGGAGTACACTTCAGAGACTGGGGGGCCCTCCTGATTGACAGGGGGCACTCCTCATTGACAGGGGGCACTTCTCATTGACAGGGGGCACTCTTCATTGACGGGGGGTGGGGGGTCCCACCATGTTGACGGGGTGGGGCACTCCTCATTAACGGGGGGCACTCGGCATTGACAGGGGGCTCACCTCATTGACAGGGGGCACTCCTGATTGGCGTGGGCACTCTAAATTGACAGGGCGCACAGCTCATTGACCGGGAGTATTCGTCATTGACGGGGGGCACTCATCATTGACAGAAGGCAGTCATCATTTACAGACGGCACTCATCATTGACAGGGGTCACTCCTCATTGACAGAGGCCACTCCTCATTGTCAGCGGGCACTCCTCATTGTCAGGGGGCACTCCGCATTTACAGGAGTCCCTCCTGATTGACAGCGGGCACTCCTCATTGACAGCGGGCACTTCTCATTGACAGGGGGCACTCCTCATTGACGGAAGGGGGGCACTCCTTAATGACGGGGTCACTCCTCATTGACAGGGGGCACTCTTCAGAGACGGGGGGGCACTCCTTATTGACAGCGGGCACTTCTCATTAACAGGGGGCACTCCTCAATGTCAGGGGGCACTCCTAATTGACGGTGGGGCACACCTCATTGACAGAGTTACTCCTCATTGACAGGGGGCTCTCGTCATTGACAGGGGGCACTCCTCATTGACGGGGGCACTCCTCATTGACGGGGGGCACTCCTCATTGTCAGGGGGCACTCCTCAAAGTCAGAGGGCACTCCTAATTGACGGTGGGGCACTCCTCATTTACAGAGTTACTCCTCATTGACAGGGGGCTCTCGTCATTGACAGGGGGCACTCCTCATTGACGGGGGCACTGGTCATTGACAGCGGGCACTCCTCATTGACAGGGGGCACTCCTCATTGACAGGGGACACTCCTCATTGAAAGCGGGGACTCCTCATTGTCAGGGGGCACTCTTCATTGACAGGGGGCACTCCTCATTGACAGGGGGTACTCCTCATTGACAAGGGCACTGCTCATTGACAGGTGGCACTCCTCATTGACAACGGCACTTCTCATTGACAGGGGGCACTCTTCATAGACGGGGGGAACGCCTCATTGACAGTGGGCACTTCTCATTGACAGGAGGCACACCTCATTGACGGGGAGGGGGGACACTCCTTATTGACGGGGGGCACTCCTCATTAATGGGGGACACTCATCATTGACATGGGCTCTCCTCATTGACAGGGGGCACGCCTCAATTGCGTGGGCACTCTTCATTGACAGGGGGCACTGCTTATGGACCCGGGGCATTCGTCATTGACCGGGGGGCCCTCCTCATTGTCAAGGGGCACTCCTCATTGTCAGGGGCACTCCTAATTGACGGTGGGGCATTCGGCATTTACAGAGTTTCTCTTCAATGACAGGGGGCTCTCGTCATTGACAGGGGGCACTCCTCATTGACGGGGGCACTGGTCATTGACAGCGGGCACTCCTCATTGACAGGGGGCACTCCTCATTGAAAGCGGGGACTCCTCATTGAAACGGGGCACTCCTCATTGACAGGGGGCACTCCTCATTGACAGGGGTACTCCTCATTGACAAGGGCACTGCTCATTGACAGGGGGCACTCCTCATTGACAGCGGCACTTCTCATTGACAGGGGGCACTCTTCATAGACGGGGGGGGGGGAACTCCTCATTGACAGTGGGCACTTCTCAATGTCAGGAGGCACTCCTCATTGACGGGGAGGGGGGACACTCCTTATTGAAGGGGGGGCACGCCTCATTAATGGGGGGGCACTCATCATTGACAGGGTCTCTCCTCATTGACAGGGGGCACGACTCATTGGCGTGGGCACTCTTCATTGACAGGGGGCACTGCTTATTGACCCGGGGCATTCGTCATTGACGGGGGGCCCTCCTCATTGTCAGGGGGCACTCCTCATTGTCAGGGGGCACTCCTAATTGACGGTGGGGCAATCCTCATTGACAGAGTTACTCCTCATTGACAGGGGGCTCTCGTCATTGACAGGGGGCACTCCCCATTGACGAGGGCACTCCTCATTGACGGGGGGCACTCCTCATTGTCAGGGGGCACTCCTCAAGGTCAGGGGGCACTCCTAATTGACGGTGGGGCACTCCTCATTTACAGAGTTACTCCTCATTGACAGGGGGCTCTCGTCATTGACAGGGGGCACTCCTCATTGACGGGGTCACTGGCCATTGACAGGGGGCACTCCTCATTGACAGGGGGCACTCCGCATTGACAGGGGGCACTCCTCATTGACAGCGGGGACTTCTCATTGAAAGGGGGCACTCCTCATTTCCAGGGGGCACTCCTCATTGACAAGGGGTACTCCTCATTGACAATGGCACTGCTCATTGACAGGGGGGTCTGCTCATTGACAGGGGGCACTCCTCATTGACAGGGGGTACTCCTCATTGGCGTGGGGACTCCTCATTGACAGAAGGCTCTCATCATTGACAGAGGGCACTCATCAGTGACAGGGGTCACTCCTCATTGACAGAGATCACTCCTCATGGACAGGGCAAACTCATTGAAAAGGGCACTCCTCATTGACGGTGGCACTCCTCATTGACGGGAGGCACTCCTCATTGGCAGGGGGTACTCCTCAGTGACAGGGGGTACTCCTCATTTACAGGGGTACTGCTCATTGACAAGCGGCACTCCTCATTGACAGCGGGCACTTCTCATTGACAGAGATCACTCCTCATGGACAGGGCAAACTCATTGACAAGGGCACTTCTCACTGACAAGGGGCACACCTCATTGACCGGGGGTTGTGCATTCCTTATTGACCGGGGGCACTTCTCATTGACAGGGGGCACTCCTCATTGTCAGGGGGTACTCCTCAGTGACAGGGGGTACTCCTCATTTACAGGGGTACTGCTCATTGACAAGCGGCACTCCTCATTGACAGCGGGCACTTCTCATTGACAGGGGGCACTCCTCATTTACGGGGGGGGGGGGGGGGGGGGGGGGAAGGTGCACTCCTTATTGACCGGGGGCACCTCTCATTGACAGGGGCACTCCTCATTGAGAGGGCGTACTCCTCATTGACAGGGGGCTCTCGTCATTGACAGTGGGCACTCCTCATTGACAGGGGGCACTCCTCATTGACAGGGGGCACTCCTCATTGAAAGCGGGGACTCCTCATTGAAAGGGGGCACTCCTCATTGACAGGGGGTACTCCTCATTGACAGGGGGTACTCCTCATTGACAAGGGCACTGCTCATTGACAGGGGGCACTCCTCATTGTCAGCGGGCACTCCTCATTGTCAGGGGGCACTCCGCATTTACAGGGGGCCCTCCTCATTGACAGGGGGCACTCCTCATTGACAGCGGCACTTCTCATTGACAGGGGGCACTCTTCATAGACGGGGGGGAACGCCTCATTGACAGTGGGCACTTCTCATTGACAGGAGGCACACCTCATTGACGGGGAGGGGGGACACTCCTTATTGAAGGGGGGCACTCCTCATTAATGGGGGGCACTCATCATTGACATGGGCTCTCCTCATTGACAGGGAGCACGCCTCATTGGCGTGGGCACTCTTCATTGACAAGGGGCACTGCTAATTGACTCGGGGCATTCGTCATTGACCGGGGGGCCCTCCTCATTGTCAGGGGGCACTCCTCATTGTCAGGGGCACTCCTAATTGACGGTGGGGCATTCGGCATTTACAGAGTTTCTCTTCATTGACAGGGGGCTCTCGTCATTGACAGGGGGCACTCCTCATTGACGGGGGCACTGGTCATTGACAGCGGGCACTCCTCATTGACAGGGGGCACTCCTCATTGAAAGCGGGGACTCCTCATTGAAAGGGGGCACTCCTCATTGACAGTGGGCACTCCTCATTGACAGGGGTACTCCTCATTGACAAGGGCACTGCTCATTGACAGGGGGCACTCCTCATAGACGGGGGGGTAACTCCTCATTGACAGTGGGCACTTCTCATTGTCAGGAGGCACACCTCATTGACGGGGAGGGGGACACTCCTTATTGAAGGGGGGGCACGCCTCATTAATGGGGGGCACTCATCATTGACAGGGTCTCTCCTCATTGACGGGGGCACGACTCATTGGCGTGGGCACTCTTCATTGACAGGGGGCACTGCTTATTGACCCGGGGCATTCGTCATTGACGGGGGGCCCTCCTCATTGTCAGGGGGCACTCCTCATTGTCAGGGGGCACTCCTAATTGACGGTGGGGCAATCCTCATTGACAGAGTTACTCCTCATTGACAGGCGGCTCTCGTCATTGACAGGGGGCACTCCTCATTGACGAGGGCACTCCTCATTGACGGGGGGCACACCTCATTGTCAGGGGGCACTCCTCAAGGTCAGGGGGCACTCCTAATTGACGGTGGGGCACTCCTCATTTACAGAGTTACTCCTCATTGACAGGGGGCTCTCGTCATTGACAGGGGGCACTCCTCATTGACGGGGGCACTGGCCATTGACAGGGGGCACTCCTCATTGACAGGGGGCACTCCTCATTGACAGGGGGCACTCCTCATTGACAACGGGGACTTCTCATTGAAAGGGGGCACTCCTCATTTACAGGGGGCACTCCTCATTGACAAGGGGTACTCCTCATTGACAATGGCACTGCTCATTGACAGGGGGGTCTGCTCATTGACAGGGGGCACTCCTCATTGACAGGGGGTACTCCTCATTGGCGTGGGGACTCCTCATTGACAGAAGGCTCTCATCATTGACAGAGGGCACTCATCAGTGAAAGGGGTCACTCCTCATTGACAGAGATCACTCCTCATGGACAGGGCAAACTCATTGAAAAGGGCACTCCTCATTGACGGCGGCACTCCTCATTGACGGGAGGCACTCCTCATTGGCAGGGGGTACTCCTCATTGACAAGGGCACTTCTCACTGACAAGAGGCACTCCTCATTGACCGGGGGGTGTGCATTCCTTATTGACCGGGGGCACTTCTCATTGACAGGGGGTTCTCCTCAGTGACAGGGGGTACTCCTCATTAACAGGGGTACTGCTCATTGACAAGCGGCACTCCTCATTGACAGCGTGCACTTCTCATTGACAGGGGGCACTCCTCATTTACGGGGGGGGGGGGGCGGGGGCAGGTGCACTCCTTATTGACCTGGGGCACCTCTCATTGACAGGTGCACTCCTCATTGAGAGGGCGTACTCCTCATTGACAGGGGGCTCTCGTCATTGACAGCGGGCACTCCTCATTGACAGGGGGCACTCCTCATTGACAGGGGGCACTCCTCATTGAAAGCGGGGACTCCTCATTGAAAGGGGGCACTCCTCATTGACAGGGGGTACTCCTCATTGACAGGGGGTACTCCTCATTGACAAGGGCACTGCTCATTGACAGGGGGCACTCCTCATTGTCAGCGGGCACTCCTCATTGTCAGGGGGCACTCCGCATTTACAGGGGGCCCTCCTCATTGACAGGGGGCACTCCTCATTGACAGCGGCACTTCTCATTGACAGGGGGCACTCTTCATAGATGGGGGGGAACGCCTCATTGACAGTGGGCACTTCTCATTGACAGGGGGCACGCCTCATTGGCGTGGGCACTCTTCATTGACAAGGGGCACTGCTCATTGACCCGGGGCATTCGCCATTGACCGGGGGGCCCTCCTCATTGTCAGGGGGCACTCCTCATTGTCAGGGGCACTCCTAATTGACGGTGGGGCATTCGGCATTTACAGAGTTTCTCTTCATTGACAGGGGACTCTCGTCATTGACAGGGGGCACTCCTCATTGTCAGGGGGCAATCCTCATTGTCAGGGGGCACTCCTAATTGACGGTGGGGCAATCCTCATTGACAGAGTTACACCTCATTGACAGGGGGCTCTCGTCATTGACAGGGGGCACTCCTCATTGATGAGGGCACTCCTCATTGACGGGGGGCACTCCTCATTGTCAGGGGGCACTCCTCAAGGTCAGGGGGCACTCCAAATTGACGGTGGGGCACTCCTCATTTACAGAGTTACTCCTCATTGACAGGGGGCTCTCGTCATTGACAGGGGGCACTCCTCATTGACGGGGGCACTGGCCATTGACAGGGGGCACTCCTCATTGACAGGGGGCACTCCTCATTGACAGGGGGCACTCCTCATTGACAGCGGGGACTTCTCATTGAAGGGGGCACTCTTCATTTACAGGGGGCACTCATCAGTGACAAGGGTCACTCCTCATTGACAGAGATCACTCCTCATGGACAGGGCAAACTCATTGAAAAGGGCACTCCTCATTGACGGTGGCACTCCTCATTGACGGGAGGCACTCCTCATTGACAGGGGGTACTCCTCATTGACAAGGGCACTTCTCACTGACAGGGGGCACTCCTCATTGACGGTGGGGTGTGCATTCCTTATTGACCGGGGGCACTTCCCATTGACAGGGGGCAGTCCTCATTGTCAGGGGGTACTCCTCAGTGACAGGGGGTAATCCACATTTACAGGGGTACTGCTCATTGACAAGCGGCACTCCTCATTGACAGCGGGCACTTCTCATTGACAGGGGGCACTCCTCATTTACGGGGGGGGGGCGGGTGCACTCCTTATTGACCGGGGGCACCTCTCATTGACAGGGGCACTCCTCATTGAGAGGGCGTACTCCTCATTGACAGGGGGCTCTCGTCATTGACAGGGGGCACTCCTCATTGACGGGGGCACTGGTCATTGACAGGGGGCACTCCTCATTGACAGGGGGCACTCCTCATTGACAGGGGGCACTCCTCATTGCAGCGGGGACTCCTCATTGAAAGGGGGCACTCCTCATTGACAGGGGGCTCTCCTCATTTACAGCGGGTACTCTTCATTGACAAGGGCACTGTTCATTGACAGGGGGTTCTCCTCATTGACAGGGGGCACTCCTCATTGACAAGGGGTACTCCTCATTGGCGTGGGGACTCCTCATTGACAGAAGGCTCTCATTATTGACAGAGGGCACTCATCAGTGACAGGGGTCACTCCTCATTGACAGAGATCACTCCTCATGGACAGGGCAAACCCATTGAAAAGGGGCACTCCTCATTGACGGGGGCACTCCTCATTGACGGGAGGCACTCCGCATTGTCAGGGGGCACTCCTCATTGTCAGGTGCCACTCCTAATTGACGGTAGGGCACTCCTCATTTACAGACTTACTCCTCATTGACAGGGGGCTCTCGTCATTGACGGGGGCACTCCTCATTGACGGGAGGCACTCCGCATTGTCAGGGGGCACTCCTCATTGTCAGGTGCCACTCCTAATTGACGGTAGGGCACTCCTCATTTACAGACTTACTCCTCATTGACAGGGGGCTCTCGTCATTGACAGGGGGCACTCCTCATTGACGGGGGCACTCCTCATTGACAGGGGGCACTTCTCATTGACAGGGGGCACTCCTCATTGACAGGGGGCACTCCTCATTGACAGCGGGCACTCCTCATTGAAAGGGGGCACTCCTCATTGACAGGGGGCACTCCTCATTGACAGGGGGTACTCCTCATTGACAAGGGCACTTCTCATTGACAGGGGGCACTCCTCATTGACGGGGGTGTGTGCATTCCTTATTGACCGGGGGCACTTCTCATTGACAGGGGGCACTCCTCATTGACGGGGGCACTGGTCATTGACAGCGGTCACTCCTCATTGACAGGGGGCACTCCTCATTGACAGCGGGAACTCCTCATTGAATGGAGGCACTCCTCCTTGACAGGGGGCACTCCTCATTGACAGGGGTACTCCTCATTGACAAGGGCACTGCTCATTGACAGGGGGCACTCCTCATTGACAGCGGCACATCTCATTGACAGGGGGCACTCTGCATAGACGGGGGGGAACGCCTCATTGACAGTGGGCACTTCATCATTGTCAGGAGGCACTCCTCATTGACCGGGAGGGTTGACACTCCTTATTGAAGGGGGGCACTCCTCATTAATGGGGGGCTCTCATCATTGACAGGGTCTCTCCTCATTGACAGGGGGCACGACTCATTGGCGTGGGCACTCTTCATTGACAGGGGGCACTGCTTATTTACCCGGGGCATTCGTCATTGACGGGGGGCCCTCCTCATTGTCAGGGGGCACTCCTCATTGTCAGGGGGCACTCCTAATTGACGGTGGGGCAATCCTCATTGACAGAGTTACTCCTCATTGACAGGGGGCTCTCGTCATTGACAGGGGGCACTCCTCATTGACGGTGGGGCACTCCTCATTCTCAGAGGGCACTCCTCAAGGTCAGGGGGCACTCCTAATTGACGGTGGGGCACTCCTCATTTACAGAGTTACTCCTCATTGACAGGGCGCTCTCGTCATTGACAGAGGGCACTCCTCATTGACGGGGGCACTGGTCATTGACAGGGGCCACTGGCCATTGACAGGGGGCACTCCTCATTGACAGGGGGCACTCCTCATTGACAGCGGGGACTTCTCATTGAAAGGGGGCACTCCTCATTTACAGGGGGCACTCCTCATTGACAATGGCACTGCTCATTGACAGGGGGGTGGGCTCATTGACAGGGGGCACTCCTCATTGACAGGGGGTACTCCTCATTGGCGTGGGGACTCCTCATTGACAGAAGGCTCTCATCATTGACAGAGGGCACTCATCAGTGACAGTGGTCACTCCTCATTGACAGAGATCACTCCTCATGGACTGGGCAAACTCATTGAAAAGGGGCACTCCTCATTGACGGGGGCACTCCTCATTGACGGTGGCACTCCTCATTGACGGGACGCACTCCTCATTGACAGGGGGTACTCCTCATTGACAAGGGCACTTCTCACTGACAAGGGGCACTCCTCATTGACGTGGTGGTGTGCATTCCTTATTGACCGGGGGCACTTCTCATTGAGAGGGGGCACTCCTCATTGTCAGGGGGTACTCCTCAGTGACGGGGGTACTCCTCATTTACAGGGGTACTGCTCATTGACAAGCGGCACTCCTCATTGACAGCGGGCACTTCTCATTGACAGGGGGCACTCCTCATTTACGTGGGGGGGGGGGGGGCAGGTGCACTCCTTATTGACCGGGGGCAACTCTCATTGACAGGGGCACTCCTGATTGTGAGGGCGTACTCCTCATTGACAGGGGGCTCTCGTCATTGACAGCGGGCACTCCACATTGACAGGGGGCACTCCTCATTGACAGGGGGCACTCCTCATTGAAAGCGGGGACTCGTCATTGAAAGGGGGCACTCCTCATTGACAGGGGGCACTCCTCATTGACAGGGGGTACTCCTCATTGACAAGGGCACTGCTCCTTGACAGGGGGCACTCCTCATTGTCAGCGGGCACTCCTCATTGTCAGGGGGCACTCCGCATTTACAGGGGGCCCTCCTCATTGACAGGGGGCACTCCTCATTGACAGCGGCAGTTCTAATTGACAGGGGGCACTCTTCATAGACGGGGGGGAACGCCTCATTGACAGTGGGCACTTCTCATTGACAGGAGGCACACCTCATTGTCGGGGAGGGGGGACACTCCTTATTGAAAGGGGGGCACTCCTCATTAATGGGGGGCACTCATCATTGACATGGGCTCTCCTCATTGACAGGGGGCACGCCTCATTGGCGTGGGCACTCCTAATTGACGGTGGGGCATTCGGCATTTACAGAGTTTCTCTTCATTGACAGGGGGCTCTCGTCATTGACAGGGGGCACTCCTCATTGACGGGGGCACTGGTCATTGACAGCGGGCACTCCTCATTGACAGGGGGCACTCCTCATTGAAAGCGGGGACTCCTCATTGAAACGGGGCACTCCTCATTGACAGGGGGCACTCCTCATTGACAGGGGTACTCCTCATTGACGGGGGCACTGGCCATTGACAGGGGGCACTCCTCATTGACAGGGGGCACTCCGCATTGACAGGGGGCACTCCTCATTGACAGCGGGGACTCCTCATTGAAACGGGGCACTCCTCATTGAAACGGGGCACTCCTCATTGACAGGGGGCTCTCGTCATTGACAGGGGGCACTCCTCATTGACGGGGGCACTGGCCATTGACAGGGGGCACTCCTCATTGACAGGGGGCACTCCGCATTGACAGGGGGCACTCCTCATTGACAGCGGGGACTTCTCATTGAAAGGGGGCACTCCTCATTTCCAGGGGGCACTCCTCATTGACAAGGGGTACTCCTCATTGACAATGGCACTGCTCATTGACAGGGGGGTCTGCTCATTGACAGGGGGCACTCCTCATTGACAGGGGGTACTCCTCATTGGCGTGGGGACTCCTCATTGACAGAAGGCTCTCATCATTGACAGAGGGCACTCATCAGTGACAGGGGTCACTCCTCATTGACAGAGATCACTCCTCATGGACAGGGCAAACTCATTGAAAAGGGCACTCCTCATTGACGGTGGCACTCCTCATTGACGGGAGGCACTCCTCATTGGCAGGGGGTACTCCTCATTGACAAGGGCACTTCTCACTGACAAGGGGCACACCTCATTGACCGGGGGGTGTGCATTCCTTATTGACCGGGGGCACTTCTCATTGACAGGGGGCACTCCTCATTGTCAGGGGGTACTCCTCAGTGACAGGGGGTACTCCTCATTTACAGGGGTACTGCTCATTGACAAGCGGCACTCCTCATTGACAGCGGGCACTTCTCATTGACAGGGGGCACTCCTCATTTACGGGGGGGGGGGGGGAAGGTGCACTCCTTATTGACCGGGGGCACCTCTCATTGACAGGGGCACTCCTCATTGAGAGGGCGTACTCCTCATTGACAGGGGGCTCTCGTCATTGACAGCGGGCACTCCTCATTGACAGGGGGCACTCCTCATTGAAAGCGGGGACTCCTCATTGAAAGGGGGCACTCCTCATTGACAGGGGGTACTCCTCATTGACAGGGGGTACTCCTCATTGACAAGGGCACTGCTCATTGACAGGGGGCACTCCTCATTGTCAGCGGGCACTCCTCATTGTCAGGGGGCACTCCGCATTTACAGGGGGCCCTCCTCATTGACAGGGGGCACTCCTCATTGACAGCGGCACTTCTCATTGACAGGGGGCACTCTTCATAGACGGGGGGGAACGCCTCATTGACAGTGGGCACTTCTCATTGACAGGAGGCACACCTCATTGACGGGGAGGGGGGACACTCCTTATTGAAGGGGGGCACTCCTCATTAATGGGGGGCACTCATCATTGACATGGGCTCTCCTCATTGACAGGGAGCACGCCTCATTGGCGTGGGCACTCTTCATTGACAAGGGGCACTGCTAATTGACTCGGGGCATTCGTCATTGACCGGGGGGCCCTCCTCATTGTCAGGGGGCACTCCTCATTGTCAGGGGCACTCCTAATTGACGGTGGGGCATTCGGCATTTAAAGAGTTTCTCTTCATTGACAGGGGGCTCTCGTCATTGACAGGGGGCACTCCTCATTGACGGGGGCACTGGTCATTGACAGCGGGCACTCCTCATTGACAGGGGGCACTCCTCATTGAAAGCGGGGACTCCTCATTGAAAGGGGGCACTCCTCATTGACAGTGGGCACTCCTCATTGACAGGGGTACTCCTCATTGACAAGGGCACTGCTCATTGACAGGGGGCACTCCTCATTGACAGCGGCACTTCTCATTGACAGGGGGCACTCTTCATAGACGGGGGGGTAACTCCTCATTGACAGTGGGCACTTCTCATTGTCAGGAGGCACACCTCATTGACGGGGAGGGGGACACTCCTTATTGAAGGGGGGGCACGCCTCATTCATGGGGGGCACTCATCATTGACAGGGTCTCTCCTCATTGACGGGGGCACGACTCATTGGCGTGGGCACTCTTCATTGACAGGGGGCACTGCTTATTGACCCGGGGCATTCGTCATTGACGGGGGGCCCTCCTCATTGTCAGGGGGCACTCCTCATTGTCAGGGGGCACTCCTAATTGACGGTGGGGCAATCCTCATTGACAGAGTTACTCCTCATTGACAGGCGGCTCTCGTCATTGACAGGGGGCACTCCTCATTGACGAGGGCACTCCTCATTGACGGGGGGCACACCTCATTGTCAGGGGGCACTCCTCAAGGTCAGGGGGCACTCCTAATTGACGGTGGGGCACTCCTCATTTACAGAGTTACTCCTCATTGACAGGGGGCTCTCGTCATTGACAGGGGGCACTCCTCATTGACGGGGCCACTGGCCATTGACAGGGGGCACTCCTCATTGACAGGGGGCACTCCTCATTGACAGGGGGCACTCCTCATTGACAACGGGGACTTCTCATTGAAAGGGGGCACTCCTCATTTACAGGGGGCACTCCTCATTGACAAGGGGTACTCCTCATTGACAATGGCACTGCTCATTGACAGGGGGGTCTGCTCATTGACAGGGGGCACTCCTCATTGACAGGGGGTACTCCTCATTGGCGTGGGGACTCCTCATTGACAGAAGGCTCTCATCATTGACAGAGGGCACTCATCAGTGAAAGGGGTCACTCCTCATTGACAGAGATCACTCCTCATGGACAGGGCAAACTCATTGAAAAGGGCACTCCTCATTGACGGCGGCACTCCTCATTGACGGGAGGCACTCCTCATTGGCAGGGGGTACTCCTCATTGACAAGGGCACTTCTCACTGACAAGGGGCACTCCTCATTGACCGGGGGGTGTGCATTCCTTATTGACCGGGGGCACTTCTCATTGACAGGGGGTACTCCTCAGTGACAGGGGGTACTCCTCATTAACAGGGGTACTGCTCATTGACAAGCGGCACTCCTCATTGACAGCGGGCACTTCTCATTGACAGGGGGCACTCCTCATTTACGGGGGGGGGGGGGGGGGCGGGGGCAGGTGCACTCCTTATTGACCTGGGGCACCTCTCATTGACAGGTGCACTCCTCATTGAGAGGGCGTACTCCTCATTGACAGGGGGCTCTCGTCATTGACAGCGGGCACTCCTCATTGACAGGGGGCACTCCTCATTGACAGGGGGCACTCCTCATTGAAAGCGGGGACTCCTCATTGAAAGGGGGCACTCCTCATTGACAGGGGGTACTCCTCATTGACAGGGGGTACTCCTCATTGTCAAGGGCACTGCTCATTGACAGGGGGCACTCCTCATTGTCAGCGGGCACTCCTCATTGTCAGGGGGCACTCCGCATTTACAGGGGGCCCTCCTCATTGACAGGGGGCACTCCTCATTGACAGCGGCACTTCTCATTGACAGGGGGCACTCTTCATAGATGGGGGGGAACGCCTCATTGACAGTGGGCACTTCTCATTGACAGGGGGCACGCCTCATTGGCGTGGGCACTCTTCATTGACAAGG